>NC_071398.1:63035883-63657549 GCF_022682495.2 Desmodus rotundus
ATTAGTGATGTCTGCCTGGGATACAGACCAGGAGAGTGGTAGGATGTGGGCCAGTGATGTGCCGCTTTGGCTGAAGCTCTTTGACATTGAAAATTTAGAATTTGTCATTTTGGCCACTCATCAGCTTTCCTGAAAGGTCAGGATGGATAGTAATTTGGAAGTTTTATTGCAGGATCAATTTTATGTGTATATTTGAGGGAGAATTACTGTTCCACTTGTATCTTACTCTGTAACAATTATTCCAAAACTTTGTGGCTTAGAATACTATTTCATTTTTATTTTGTGGATTCTGTGGGTGAGGATTTGGCAAGGGTATGACGGGGACAGCTTGTCTCTGTCCCACAAAGTCTGGGGCCTTAGTTGAGAAGACTTGAAGGCTGAGGTGACTTGGACTTGGTGGCTGAGGGCAGAGGTCATCTCATGGCTTGCTTGCTCAGTGACGTGTCTGGTGGTTGGCGCTGGCTGTCAACTCCTCAACAGGGGCTGTGGGGCAGACCACTTTTCTATGTGGCTGCTTGCGCTTCCTTACAGCTTGGTGGCTAGGTTCCAAGAGAACCAAGAGGAAGCTGCGTTCTCTTTATGAGCCAGCCCGATAAGCCACATGGTGGAACTTGTACCACAATCATAAACCTTCCCAGACTCGACTAGAGGGACACAGACCCCACCTGTCAATGGGAGGGACACCTATGTCGTATCCTAAGATGAGTTTGTAGAATGAGAGACATTGGTGCATTCGCTTTTGAAAGTAAAATCTGCCACAGTCACTTAGTTGGTGAAGGAGAGAGCCATCTGATCTCCATAGTTTAGAGTTTCCTCAATAATTATTTCCTACAGTAATAAAAACTTGTTTTACTTGTGAAAAAGAGTTAACCTTGAGAAATCAAACTCGCAGGAAAACTTAAAAATTCTTAAATTATGGTATAGACACCTGTACAGTCAGCCAAAGATAAAGAGATAAAACTCAGAAGAAAGTCACTGCACAATCAATAGTATCGAATAACACTATGTAAGGTGCCGGGTGGGGACCGGAAGTACCGAGGGGACGCCACGTAAAGAGCAGTGTGTGATTGTCTAACCGCCAGGCGGTACACCGAAACCAACACCTGATAGAGGATAAAGTCCTTGGCCTTTCTGTACATTTTAACCTTATAAATGTGCAGTTTACTGTTGGCCTCTGGATGCTTCCCTAGAGGATATCATAACGTTGACAGTAACTTAGGGCTTGTCGGTCTCGTCACCCCTGACATTTGGGACCAGGTAACTCTTTGTTGTGGGGGACTGTCCTGTGCCCAGTAGGATGTTTAGCACCACCTCTGGCCTCTGCCCCTTCCCGTCAGTCATGAAAACCAAAAATGTCTCCGAACGTTGATAAATGTCCCCCGGGGACACAGAATTGTCCCCAGCTGAAAGCCACAAGTTTAATTGTAACACGCAGAGCTGCAAAATTATTTTCCAGAATCTCTTTTCCAGGCTGCTCCCAGAAGGTTTGCATAGCTTATGCTGTAGGGATCGCTGTCGTTCCCAATCATTGAGCATGTTTGGTTCATTCAAGACATTTAGACTTGAGTAAACCGAGTCTTTTCCCTTTAACAATATTCATTCTGAAGGGCGGGAAGCCCTCTACTGTTAGAGGGTTAAGTCAGGCGGGATAATTTCAGTGAAAGGAACAAGGGGATATTAATGTCCTGGCTCATTCTACTTGAGAATGAGCGGTGCACTGTGAGGTGGGGGGGGGCTGTGAACACAGCTGTACTCTTCCCCAACACCCCCTTTTCACAACCTACCCCTCCCCCTTTCCAGGGAGAAGGTGCGAGTGAAAAATGAGTCTGAAGAAGCGGCACAGTGATTACGCTATTTCTTGCATTCACAGTTGACGGGGGAGGGGGGGGCTGCGAGTGCACATTGCGGAGAAGGCATGAAAATAAGGAACGGCTTCTGCCCTGGGGGGCTTCAGTGTCTCAGCTGCAAGGTGCACACTCACCTTGGGTAGCGAGGAGGAAGCCGAGTCCTTTGCCGTATTCACTCCAGTGTCCGCACACGTTTGAATTTAGGGGCTGGTGATATGTGCGGGCAATTCTCAATTTATAAGTAAGATGATACTGAAATTAGATTAGTTCAAATTTGTAGTGCATTTCCCATAGGAAAGTTGTGTCATATGTGCCAGTTCTGTCCCCAGATCAGTTGACAAAAGCCTATTGAACTCGGTCGGTGCTGTGCCCACAGAAAATAAGAATGAATGTGTCACATGGTGCCAAAAAAAGTCATTGTGAAGCTGGGGCCTGGTCTTTGGGCATTTAGTACAGGATGTTACCTTGTGCAATGGTACCCTCCAGGTTCACTGCTAGGTGAGCTATCCCAGAGGTCACGGAAGGGAAAGCCTCCCAGATCAAATTAAGATACTCCACTAATATGGCTTATTAAATCCATTTAAAACTTAAAACAGGAAGCAAGGGGAAGGAAACGAGGCAGGGAGCATTCAGGGTAGGGTATAAATGGGGTGGAAGGTCCGTGCTCTCTGATTCCCGGGCTGGGAGATGCTCATACCTCAGGCTCTCTCTCAGCTGCATCAGCCTTGCCCCCTGATGAGGAGGTCATGAGAACCAAAAGTGAGGTTTGTGCTGGTTCATTGTATCTGTCAGCTTGGCTAGGCCACAGTACCCAGATATTTGGTCAAACACTGTTATGGATGTTTCTGTGAAGGTACGTTTTGGGTGGGATTAACATTTAAGTCAGTAGACTTTGAGAAAACAGATTATACTCCCTAATGTGGGTGGGCCTCATCCAATCAGCTGAAGGCCTTAAGGGAAAGACTGACCCCCCTGAGCTAGAAGGAGTTCTGCCAGCGGTTGGCCTGCCGACTCAGACTGCACCTTTCCCCAGGTCTCCAGCTCGCTGACCTGCTCTGCAGAGTTTTGACTTGCCAACCTTCATGATTACGTGAGCCAAATCTTTAAAATATCCCCCCTCCCCAACATTCCCTTTCTCAGTTCTGCTTTGCAGGAGAGCCCTAATTCAAGGCCGAACACAGGCCTCAGCCAACACACGCATGCTCGATCAGAGAGACACCGGGGCAAGGACTCCTGGCCAATAGATACACTGATCAGCCTGCTCCAGGGCCATGGGCTTGATCTGCATTTCTAGGGCAGGGCACCCTGAACTTGAAGTGAGCCCAGTAGAGGAGCTTTCAAATCAGCCAATGTGGAGGTGAGTGAGCTGTCAGCCTGGAGGTGATATACTTTGTACCTTATGACTTGGCCTCTTCATCCCTTTCTATCTTCAAAGAACACTCCTCTTCATTCCGGTGATTGCAGGTTATTAACTTACTATCTGTTTTTCACACATCTGTTGAGTTTTGCTCATAGCTCATGAGCTATTTGCTTTCTCTCTATACTTCGGAGTTACATAAAGCCCATGTGTTTTTCTTATCGTCTAGAGAAGAATTGAATGTCATCACAGAATACAGGAGAGTGTGCTTTGATTTCCGCAGGCCCAGAGGCACTGCCTGGAAGCCGGGTTGGGGGTGGGGGAGCAGCACCGAGGGTGGGGGGGTGGGGGACACACTGCTCAGAGCAGACTTGGACCACCCACTGTGGGCGGGGCTCTGTGCAGGTGAGGCTGCTCTTGGAGCATGGATTGCCTCCCTTAACGTGGACCTCGATGACACCATTTGTGAGAATTCATTCATCTTTAGGACATGTGTTTGTGTCTGAATGACCATTACCCAGTGGATGAACAGGAAGAATCCTCGCTCTGAGCCAGCCACTGGACCAGCGCTCCAAGATCCAGGCAGGCTGTCTGCTGAGGTCCACACCCACACCCCGAGGGCCCCACCGGCATCCCATGTTTGGTGTTCATGTATTAGGGTCAAGTCCATTGCCAGGAATTACCATGTCCATCTGAGGAAGAGGAGCAAGATGCATTCTATGGTGAAACCAGTCCTGTGGGTAGAGAAAGGGACTCACTCCTTAAAGGGGAGGGGGGTGGATATGTGTGCTGTGGGCCTGGAAGAGGGGGCCGAGGGTCAGAGAGAAATTTGAGAGCCTCTGTGGGACTTCCGCAGGAAGTCTCTGATGTTCACTCCAGGAGCAGGAGGAGGATCACGTGAAGTGGGCAGTTTAAGTTTTTTTCCCTCTGATGTGCCCCCCCCCCGCCCCCCCGCCTTTATCCCCAACCACACAGATAAGTCTGACACATCAGGTGCAGTCGTGGTGGGTGGAGCATCAGGGGCAGGGAGGAAAAGGGAAGGGCAGCCGGCCCCACTGTGGCCCCTGGGACTGCCGCTGGGGGGGCCAGACGCCTGGGCACAGGTGTCAGCAGAGGTGTGAGCGGGAGAAGAGGCATCTGTCAGCTGGACGTCCCCGGGATAAAGGGAGGCACATGTCTTCATTCTCCAAAGGGTGAACTTGACTACATCACAGCACATGTTGAGTTTCTCCTTAGGTCAGCTCCTTTCTCCCTCCACCTCCTAGGGCCTAAAAGGAAAACAAAAGAAAACCAAAACCATGCAGAAGCCAATAGTGGCTGCTCTTAGACTGTACAGAGGGCTGAAATGAGATTCAGTTGCATATTTGGGGAAAGTCAAACTCAGGGGGGCTACTGTAAATTTTGGCGTGGAGAGAAGACGAGGCCTCGCCCCGGCAGCATTCCCCCTGCTGTCCTTGGGGGACAGCCATCCCTGCTGTCCTTGGTCCTGCCCCAGACGGCCCAGGCCCCTAGGTGCCCCCTCCTGTGCCACAGTGGAACCCCACACTTCTTCACCGCATGCTATCATGACCTAACTTCCCGTCTGTCTGCCCCTCTGCACCGTCGCTTACTTGAGGTGAAGGAGCAGAACTTAGCACCTAACATAATGCTTAGCACCCAATAGCACTAAAAAAAAAATTTTTGTTGAGCAAATGAATAAATGACCCAGCACTAGACCAGC
Organism: Desmodus rotundus; assembly: GCF_022682495.2. Classification (NCBI taxonomy): domain Eukaryota; kingdom Metazoa; phylum Chordata; class Mammalia; order Chiroptera; family Phyllostomidae; genus Desmodus; species Desmodus rotundus. Next base: position 63,040,808 of record NC_071398.1, read on the forward strand.
CTGGAGTAAGAGGAGAAGCAGGAAAGGCTGGGAGCCCCCGCAGAGTCAAAGTCAGCTGTGGGGTGAGGGACGAAGGGAAGAGCGTCCCTGCCCGAGACAGCTGGACAGCCGGGCCCCGTGAACAGAACTGGCAGGGGTGTTGCACTGGGGGCTACTTCTGTGAGAAAATACAAGTTCTAGCTTGAATGTGGAGAGGCAGGCAATCTTACTAAATAAGCAAATGTCAGATCTCAAATATTTACACAGCGTCTGGCCAGGGAACGTGGTTTTCCCCAAGGGCCAGTGAAACTCGGCTGCGCCCCGCGCTCAGCTACCATGGCCGAGAGGCTCTGTGCTGAGCGCCTCCCACACAGGGTCGCAACAGTGTCGAGAAACTGATGCAAGCTATGGTCTTCTCTCTAGAAAAACATGCCCATGTGTGCACCTGTTTCTTTCTGAAGCATTTGAGAAGGTGGAGATCACACCCTTTTATTATTAATTTTGTGGGGATTTCTTAGGATCAATACTATTCGCTTTCAAAAACACAGTGTAATTATCAACTCCAGAAAACTTGGCATGGTGATCTCCCATGACCTTGGATGAAGTCTATCTCTGACCTGGCCTTCCAGGCCCCCCTACTCCCCCCACCCCCCTCGTCTGCTCTCAGGCGACAGGGTAGTCACTGCCCTGAGCTCTTTCCCATGCTCCAGCCACACCTTGCACTTTCCCACCTTTGAACCTGGAGTCAGAGGTCCTGGCGTTCCTTTAAGGTGCCCTGGGGACAGGAGCTGGGTTCCCAGGCCCACGCACAGCCAGGGCAATAAAGGCAGGGGGACAGCCACAACCTGTTCTGCAGCCCTGTCCTGGCCCCACCCACCTATCTGCAGCTCCCCAGCTTCTGACTCTCTTGGCCTCTCTGACCCACATCTGTCCTTGGACTTGCACTTCCTGTAGCTCTAGATCCCCTCAGAACTCAGATTCCTGGAAATTCCTGACTTAAGAGTCTGCCGGAGCAAACAGGATTTGACCTCAGTTGAGCCTCTTCATTTAATACAAAATAAATGGGGCATGACTGGCATCCCCAGGAGAGACAGTGGGACCACAGCTGTGAACTAGACCCAGTTCCTGCTCGGGGAGCTTATGCTAGAGGCACTGCACACCGAAATGTGCACCCTGGGAGCCATGCCTCAGAGAGGTGGCCAGGCCTGGCGTCTGCAGGCAGGAGGTGACTTCTGAGATGAGGCCTGAAGGACAAGGCTGGATGGGTGTTCCAAGGAGAGGAGAGTCTGTATAAAACCTTTGAGGCTGCCCTGGCCAGTAAGCTTGGTCGGTGGGAGCATCAGCCCGTGCACTGATATGTTGTGGGTTCGATCCCAGGTCAGGGTGTGTACAGGAGGCAACCGATTGAAGTTTCTCTCACATCAGTGTTTCTTTCTCTCTCTCTCTCTCCCTTCCTCTCTCTCTCAAATCAATAAAACATATCCTTGGGTAAGTACTAAGAAGATAATAATAAAAATAAACAACCCCCAGACCTCATTCTCCCACACACTTGAGAGCAGGAATTCACACTGTTTGTGACCCCTAACCGCAGAAGGACATTTTATAGCCAGGCCCAGTGGACACACACACCCGTGCACACGTGCCAGCAAGCAAAAGAAATTTCTCAAAAAAGTTTTTTTTTAGGGTGGAGTGGGACTGGTCATGACCCACTCAATTGATTTCAAAATCCACGAGTGGGCGGCAGCCTGCAGCTGGGGGACATCGCTTGGTGCAAGGCCGGGCTGAGGCGGACCTAAGAGCACCTCTCTCCACTGAACTTGTCCAGATGAAGCCCCGAGGGCCCTCTTAAGAGGTTATTTTGAGTTTTGAGCTGTTTCCTGGGCCTCGGGCAATTTCTCCTTTGGTTATTGTCTCACGTGGTTCGGGTCCCAGAGAAGTAGTGGAGCAGGGTGCCCTTCGCCCGCGGTCTGCTGGTGCATGGCACCGACCCAGGGTAAGAGGAGCGGGCTGTGTTGTCTGCGCCTGAGAACAGCAGCATCGATAGTGCTGTCCAGTGAGGCTGATTGGACACAGGCTTGCCCAGCGCCCAGCACCAGGAGGAGGCCCAGCCGGGGTTAGCCTAGTTTGCTCTGCAGTCAAGCCCCGGTCTTGACAAACCAGAGCACCCTGAGTGTCTCCACACTCCTCTAAAGGTCCCGGGGGACCCTGTCACCTCTGACGTTGTGCAGAGTGTCGTCTTAGACCGTTTGGGTTGCTATAACAAAGTAAGATAGACTGGGTGGTTTAAAATTGATTTCTCAGAGTTCTGGAGGCTGGAAATCTGAAGTCAGGGGGCCAGCATGAGTGAGTTCTGGTGAGGACCCTGGGCCTTCTTCCGGGGTGCAGACTGGCAGCTTATTCGTGTCCTCACATGGCAGAGAGGGGGCTAGAGAGAGCAAGCTGGGATCCCTTTTAGAAGGGCACGAATCCCATTCATGAGGGCTCCACCCTCCTGACCTCATTATCCCCAATAGCCCACCCCCGCCCGTGGCATCACATTGGGGGGTAGGGTTTCTACATATGAACTTGGGGGACAGGAAAACATTCAGTCCATAGTGAATGTGTATATCCCACATGCTGCCCTGTCTCAGGAATTCCTCACTGGGGTTTTATTTTCAGAAAGTCTGTGGGCCCTTGAAATGATAAAACAAGGCTAAATGTTTTTCTGGCTAGCTTCTCAAAGCAGTCCCTGACCCACTGACCCATCTGGCTGAGCTAAAGGACCTGAATGTAAATACATTTGCTTGGCGATGATAAGTTCAAGTGTGTGTATGGGGGCGGTGAGGGGGGGGGGAAGGTCAGAACAATGAGATTGTGTTTGTCAATCCCTGTGGGACAGGAAATGTCGATTCCTGTGGGAAGGAAAGGCCTGCCAGTGAAGTGAACGGTGAGCGATGGGGGAAGGTCCTGCCCAGAAACGGGGGCAGAGGCTGGAGGGAGCTGCTTCCGGGTTTATATGTGAGGGATTATTCCAGACTGGCTTCTCCGAGCCCGCAGAACCCCACAGGGTTGCCCTGGGGCTCTCCTTCCCTCGCCACAGCTTCAACCAGAGCTGTTCCCTCCTCTTGTTTCGGGGGAAGGGAGACTCTTTCTGCTATTCTAAAAAAATAGTGGTGAGGAGTGAGGAAGACGTTACACCAATCCTAAATAAGGGACATTCTAGAAAATACCTGCTCAGTGCTCCTCAGAATCGTCAAGGTTATCCAAAATAAGGGATAACCTGGGGTAGACTCCTGGAATGGGAGAAGGGCCATAGGTGAAAACTAAAGAAATCGGAATAAAGTGTGGGCATTAGTGAATACTATCAATATTCACTAATTGTGACAAATACGCCGATGTAGGATGTTAATGATAGAGGAAGCTGGGTGCAGGGGACATGGGAACTCTGTACGGCCTTTGTAAGTTTCCTAGAAATCTAAATCTATTCTAAAATCTAAACACTTATTAAAAAGAAGAGGGTGGGGCTGACTGGTCGATCCCTAAGATCCTTCCCAGTGCTGACTAAGGTTCCCTGACCAGTCTGAAGTTGCTGGGGGTGGGGGTGGAGGCCCGGGGGCTGGGGGCTGGGGGCTGGGGTGAAGGGCAGGTTTCCAGAGGGTCCGGGCACAGACTCCAGGGCTGTGAGCCGCGCCCGGGCTCTGAGGAACTGCCGTGCAAAATGATTTCAACTTGATCTTGGGGTCCTGCCCTTGGTGGCTAACCAGAAATGAGGCTACCCTCAAGAATGGAATCTGAGCGTCTGAGCCCTGGCTGGTGTGGCTCACCTGGTTGGAGCATCATTCTGTAGACCGAACGTTTGCGGGTTCGATCCCCTGTCAGGGCACATGCTCAGGTTGCGGGTTCAGTCCCCAATTGGGGCACCCAATGGATATTTCTCTCAATTTCTCTCTCTCTCTCAAAGCAATAAAAAAATGTTCCCACGTGAGGGTTACAAAAAAAACTGGAGTCCGAGCATCACAGAACCAGAGATGTGGCACATGCTTTTATCTCTTTTCTCTTTCATTTGTGCTCGGAACGTGAACCAGCACCTCAGAAACAACGAGTCCCAGACCGGGCTCTGGGCCCTGCCGCCAGCCCCTCGCCCCACACCTGTTCCTCTCCCGTGTCCTGGTCAACGACACCACCTTTCTGCAGGCTCCTGTGCGGTGGCCAGCAAGTTATCCTGGACGCCTTCCTGCCCCTCACCTCCACACGCAGTCAGCGACAGCATCCTGACAGTCCCCGTGCTGGTATTGCTGGTGTGGCCTGTCCTCTCCAGCCTCCCTGCTGGGGCCCCAGCTCGGCCACTGCCACCGCCCTCTTGGGATAGTACCCAGCCGTGCCTCGTAGCCAGCCCTCCCGATGCAATCTTTAAAAAATTATCGTGACAGATTCCAGACACACCCAAAGGCACAGGTAATAATGCACTGAGCCCAACACCAAGCACAAGAAGCAAAATGTCCCTGATATGATTGGAGCTCTCTGTGTACCGCGTCTGACTCACTCCACCCTCCAGCCTCCCTCTCGTTTCCTGGTCTCTCACGTCTTGTTTTTGTCTTCAGTGTGGCCGGATCCCACCGCCAACCTAATGCTGTCGTCCGCATCCTCCCTCCCCGAACCCTGGTGTCTTTTACTTCTGCTTGTCTTTAAAGAGATTTTATTCATTTATTTTCAGAGAGAGGAGGAGGGAGGGAGAAAGAGAGGGAAAGAAACATCAGTTGGCTGCTTCTCTCACACCTCCAACCAGGAACCTGGCCCACAACCCAGGTATGTGCCCTGACTGGGAATCAAACCAGCAGCCTTTTGGTTTGTAGGTCAGCGCTCAATCCACTGAGCCACACCAGCAAGGGCTACTTCTGCTTTTTAAAAGATACTATTTGGTCACTTTCTAACACAGTACAGAATTTATTTATTTATGACAGCTGTGCTAGTTTGCTAGGACTGGCATTGCAAAGTCCCACAGAACGGGTGCCTGAAACAACCCAAGTCTATCATCTCGCAGTTCTGGAGGCTGGGACCAAGGTGTCGGCAGGTTTGCTCTCTCCCAAGGCCTCTCTCCTTGGGGTGTAGAAGGTGCCTCTCTGTCCCCACGCAGTCCTTCCTCTGTGCTCACACATGCCTGGGGTTTCTGGTGTGTCCCAATTTCCTCTTCTGATGAGGACACCGGTCAGATTGGACTAGGACCTACCCTAACCGTCTCATTTTAACTTAATCACCTCTTTAAACACCCTGTCACCAAGCTATATTCTAAAGCACTGGAAAACATATACAAAAAATAAAGTACTGAGAGGGCGGGCTGTGACATAGGAATTTGGAGGGAACATGGTTCAGCCCATGAAAATATTTATTGTTTTTTTTGCCTTTTTCCACTGCAGCGAATGCTCCATGTTGTTCTGGTCCGTTTTATTCATCAGTGAATCTTAAGTGCGGAGAACTGCTTTGCACAAAGCAAGCCCTTGGTAAATATTTGTTGAATTGAATTTTTACCTTGACTAGGACCCCTGAGACAATGCTTACGGGAAACAATCATAGACGTTACCTTTATTTTCATTCTGACTCCAGGAGGAGTGGTTTTAAAGACTGACCATTAAATAGGATTGTTTGTTTCAGTATTTCAATAGGTGTGTGTACCTTTTATCAGACAAAGGACGTTCTCTCCTATTTCCAGGCTGTCAAGAGTTTTTGCCATGAAAAACCCTGAACTTTGTTGAATGTTTTCTCTGCGTCATCCGAGATGATCGTGCGGTTTTTGTCCTTTACTCTGTTAATGTGGCGTTTGATGGCACTAGAGAGCCAGGCGTTCCGGAGATGACACTGCAGGGTTCTGACCAGGCGATTAACATGATCCGATTTATGTTTCAAGAAGTTCAGCCAGGCTGCCAGGTGGGGAATGCCGTATAGGGGAGGGAGAGCGAGGCTGGCGGGTCAGCCAGGAGGTGACATCAGTAATCCAGGTGAGAGATGATGGGAAAGTAGAAATGGAGATAAGTGGGAGGATTAGGAATATATTTTGGAGCTAAAACCGGCAGAACTGGCTGATGGATTAAGTGTGGGGAGGAGGGGCAGGGGAGAACTGAGGATGACTATTACGTCTTGGTGGGAGCAGCTAGCTGGTCGCACTTAATGGAGAGCATGGGGGAGGGCGGGAACCAAGGAATCAGATGCCTGCTAGGCACCCACGTGGCGATACCACGCAGGCAGTTGGATGTGTGAGTGTGCAGCTCAGGGGCAAGACTGAGCTGAAGATAGAGACGGGGGAGCTATCAGCACAGAGCTGGTACTTAAAGTCCTGGCCAGTGACAGAGAAGAGCAGGGCCTGGACCAAGCTCAGGGCCAGCAGAGGAGACTGGGAAGGAGAACAAAGGCTATGAGGTTGGAGGAGAAGCCCAGGGAGGCGGACGGTGAAGGCAGGACTGGCCCACTGAGCCAGCGTTGTGAGAGGTGGAGGAAGACCAGGGCAGACAAATGTCCTATGGTCACCAATGGATTGTATTAAGTAAATACTTAAACAAATGTTATTATTTTGTGCACTCAGCTGTGTGTGGGGAAAACCAAGGCCCATTTTTTTGCACATAGCACTGAATAAACCAGACATGTCCTCAGCCCTCTCTAAAATTACCTGGGGGCGGGAAGGGTGATTTTTCTAAATGCTCCTCCCCCAAAGAGCATCATGGGTGCGCCTCTAGGTCAGTGGCTCCCCACATTTCTGTAGCCGCGACACCACGAGTCATTTGGTTCAGCTTGCCACAGTCCCTGTGCGCCTGAGCTCATCCTGTGCGCAAGGCGCGCCACAGGGCCCTGTGGTTCACAGACAGGAGCTCGGCCTCGCCTCTGCACCGAGGGTTCACTGAGAATTGAAATGAATCTAAGTTGCTTTTCGGAGACAGCTTCATGAAACGCCCTTTGAGATAACATTTACAAACAGCGTAGGGAGCTCTGCTCTCAGCTGGCAGCCGGGGACCGTGTTTGATGCGTGCCCACAGGTGACGGGAGTCGGGGGGCCAGCCTGGCCCTAGCCGGGCGCACTTGCACTAGACGTGCCTGCCTTTGGGGTGCCTGTTTGGCCAAGAAAGGGTGAGGCCTCCCCTCAGCCAGTTGCTCCAGCTTCGCAAGCCCTACCTTTCTTAAACAGCCAAAGCAATTTTCTGCTTCTCTGGTTCAATTTAATTTATCTTTTTAAAAGCAATTACAATAGTCCCCCCTTATCCGCAGGGGAGACGTTCCAAGACCCCCAGTGGTTGGATGCCTGAAACCGTAGATGGCACCGGACCCTGTAAACACTAAGTTTTTCCTATACATACAGTTTACGGCTTCTCTTCGGCATGTCTGCATTGCGTCACTACTCCTGCTGGAAGTAACAAGGTCCTTGAACATAAGCACCGTGATGTCTCTACAGTCAACTCGAGAGCCCAGACGGCTACCAAGGGACCAGTGGGCGGGGCGTTTGTACAGGCGCACTGTTTTATTGCACCTCGGAGGTGTTTCATTTTCCCCGAATGGAAGGCCAGACTCTCCCCCAGCCAAATGATTGCAGCTCACTTTATCAGGGTACTTGCCTTACAGTGGTGGTCTGGAGCCCACCCCGCGGTAACTCAGAGGTGTGTCTGTACCTCACCGGCGTGCTGGACAAGGGGATGATTCACGTCCAGGGTGGGATGGGGGAGAGCACGAGATTTCATCGTGCTACTCAGAATGGCATGCAATTTAAAACTTATGAATTCTGTATTTCTGGAATTTTCCATTTAATTTGGGGGGTCTTTGTTGCCTGAGAGTAACTGACACCATGGACTACTGTAGTAGTAACCCTTTAGAGTTACTTCATGCCCTATTGCCTGCCTTAGTTCAAGCATTAAAACCTCTCTATTTATTTAGGTAGCTACAGTAAGATCTAATTAAAGTCCAGGTCAAATAAAAATGCATATTTGGGGCAGCGTGGTCTCTTTAGCTTCCTAAGCATGGTCTCTTTAGCTTCCTAAGTATTTAAATTTCCACCAGCAGGGGGAAGTAGGGGGTGTCCATTTTTATTTTCAGAGAAGGGTGTATTTCCAATTAACTGACTATCAGAGGAATTGGAAACTAGCACGGCAAGAGGACTTAAATATGCATGAAGGAAAATTTCCACTGCTCATCTGAAAGGCCCATACGTATCAGAAACACTATGGAGCTTGTATTTTTCCTTTGTAAACCACACTACTTATTTACTTACGCCCGGTAAGGCAATCTGAACTCACCGACACCCTGACCCAATTAGACGGAGCTTTTTACCCTGTACGCAGCTTTGCGGGAGTTCCAGGTGTTAGGAGAGAACAGCTGGCCCTGCTACCTTTCTAGGAGAGAGACCCGTTGACAGAGAATCATAAAATTTTAGAGTTCAAGTCATCTTAAAATAGAGTCCCCATAATTTTATAGGCCAATAACCTCATTAATGGCAAGGGCAGGATTTGAAAGTTGATCGTTTTATTCCCAGCCCATTGGTCTTTCTTCCAGAGCAGTGGTGCTGGACCACGTGGGGGAGTTAAACCAAACAAACGAAACCCCAAAACAAAAGCAGAAGTTCGCTAGTGGTAGAGCTTTAATTGGTCTGGGCAGCAGTCTGGACACTGGGATTTCACTCCCTTTCCCTGCTCCGGGCAGTGGGAGGAAGGAAAAGGCAGCTGAAGGGCAAGGCTCATACCTACCTATTTGCAAGGTATTTACTCTAATCCGTTTGACCTCACCTATCACTGGGGTAGATTTCCAAGTTAAAAGAGACTCATTGAAATTCCACCTCCAGTCTTCCTTTTCAATTTACAACACACACCAGTCCTGTCTTCTTTAAGCAGGAAGAGCCTGGGACAGATTCCTACTTGGCTCCTGGACTGGTGTGTTCGTTTGGTAAACAGAGACTGGTCTGCAGAAGTGCAGAAGGTGTGGAAGCCAAAAGAATCATCTCATCTCCCAGGACCCAATTAGGATTCCTGAATGGCAAAACTCCCGTTAAAGGCAAAACAAAAATCACAAAGCACTCTGAAGAGGCACACTTAGAATTGCTCTGGAACTTTCCACTGAAGATATCAGGGAGGGAGGCTCTGGGCCAGTTTGGCAAAAAGAGTTGGGCAGCAGTTTGATGCTGAACAATGAGGACAGGGGAGGGGGTGACCACCAAAACCCGATAGCGTGATGCAACCCTCGGCCGGCAGACGTGCAAACAGACATGATGGACTGCTTTTGGCAACGCTTACCTGCTTCTATTTTGTTTTGTTTTGATGCCAGAGGCCAGCTGAGCTGGAAAACCATTGGCAGTCTAGGCCTCAGACTGAGCTGATGGCTGGTGGGTGCGCAGACCTCTCACTCAGTTCTGATGCCTTCCTTGCTTCTGTTTGGGGTGTGGGGAGGGTCTGGACTTAGCCAAAAGGATGATTGAGCCGTGACACCTAAGTAAGCCCCAGCTCGCTAACCTTTCCCAACAATCCCCAGTAAACCATTCACCTGATGGAGTTGAAAGTTTCCTCTGTTCAACTGAGCGGGGAGAAATGAAAAGCAACTCCCTCAACCTGCCCAGCTGGTTCTGAGACTTGAAACCTGTCCAGGTCCTTTAGATAATATATAACCCGGGATGCCAGTCCCAGCTCCAAGCCACCCTTTGTTCGCAGCACAGCCAAGTCCCACACACACACCGTCTCCCCCAAGTAGATCTGCCTCTCGTTAATAAATCCTGACAATCTCAGCATTGCATATTTTTCTTCAGGATCCATAAGAGAGCAAATCATGTTAAAAGAGGCATTTTTCAGTAACACAGGCTAGGGAAGAGTGCCTAAGTGAATGACAGTCATTGAAACAGCCAATTAACTGGTAAATCCCTGTTGTCGGCATGCTGAACCAGGAGTGAGGCCGGGTGGAGAAAAAGCAGCTGCAGCTCAGTTACACTCAGCAGCTCAGGTGCCCCGGGAGGGCTCCCACTCTGGTTATCTAAGCAGATGCGCTTTCGCGGAGATGTTAGGGCACCGCCGTACAGAGGTGCAGGCCCTGATGGTTTCGTTCTTTGTTGCTGTTGGTAACTGAGCTAATATATGCACATAAGCAAATGGAGAGGATGGCAGGGACACCAGCCTCAGAAAATGTGCTTTTCTTGGCACCTGGGTAGAAGGGAAAGGGAGACTGCTGAACCCTGAAGCAAACCAGACCAAAGACGCTGTTCGCAGGCACAGCCCGGCAACTGCAGCAAAGGGGAGCGGGGAATTGGCACCCGCTTCGGAGGTCTTTGGGGAATCCAACCGATCCTTGCAGTTGGTGAGTTTGGAGAACCCGGAGTCCCCTGCGGTGGAACAGGCTCCGACAGAAATGAAACTGTGATACAACCCCGGGAGTCAGGCATTCTGGTCAGGCCCACGAAACCCTTCTCTTTGCCTGTTCTTGGCTTGTTTGATCTTTCCCATATTTCTCCATAGGGAAAGAATTTTCAACTTCAATTCCTGATCAAAATATAGCCTTCATCTTCGATCAGTCCGTACCTACTGAGGACTTGTTCGCTGCGCGGAGCACAGAATGACGCTACGCAGGTGCTCTCAGCCCCGTCCTGGACCATCTGGGTCAGAATCAGCTGGGCGGCTTGTTCAAAGGACTCCCAATCTGGAGTCAAAACCTTCTTGGTGCTCAAAACCTGCACCATTTTTTCATTAAAAAAATTAAAGAAACTATCACGAACATGTTTAAACATATTCAACAGAGAGAGAATAATATACTGGACCCCATGTACCCATCATTCAGCTTCAATAACTGTCAGCATTCCATTGTTCTTGTATCATTTTGACCCATCTGTACCCCTTTTTTTGGAGGGGATGGGTTGGAATGAAAAAAATATATATATATTAATCCTCACCCAAGGATATGTTTTTTACTGATTTTAGAGAGAGAGGGAGGGAGAGAGAAAAACATTGATATGAGGGAGAAACATCAATTGGCTGCCTCCCATATGACCCCCAAGTGGGGATCGAACTCACAACCTAGGTACATGCCCTGACTGGGAATCAAACCGGTGACTTTTTGGGGTATGGGATGATGCTCCAATCAACTGAGCTACCTGGCCAGGACTAAATATCAGCTTTTAAAAGACACCGTGTCTCTACAAAAGACAAATGAGAGGGAAAATTAAAAACAAATACCTTCAATGAGATCCGTACCCATTTTCTATTCATCTGAGTTGTCCTCTAAGTTACTCTGAGGGTTTTTTTGTTTTGTTTTGGTTTGTTTTTTTAGAACAGTAAAGCTGCTGAATTTTGCTCTGGAAATTGAACCAAGAGAGGCAGAATTTGTCTCTTTTTTCCTCTGAGGAATGTTGCGAAAATCGTGTTCCACATGGAAGTGCAATTACTGCCACCGCAGCCGAAGCCTGAGCGGCCACAGGGGTCGGGCTCTGCATTGCGCACTGTGGGAAAGCCCACCATCACACGCTTTGTTCTCAGTGCCTCCAAAAACAGGCGTCCCTGTGGGTCTCCCAGTGGCCAGAGTGTGTTCAGAGAAGCGGACTCTCCAAACATGACTGAACACCCTCTCCTGGAGGGGCTACCCATTTCGGAATATCGCCTTTGTGGCGCCTTTATTCTCCCTCATCCCCAGACCCGACGAGAGCGGCAGGACAGGACTCTTCTTATGACGCACAGCCAGTGCTGAATCTTCACTGTCAAATGTCGCCTCCAACACTTCAAAGGCTTCCTCTGGACGTGCTAAGACGAGATTGGCTCCTACTTGATCTGTGTCCTCCGTCTTCCTCTCAGACATCTGTCAGGCACTGTGTCCCCATTGCCAGTGATCAGAGACGAGTGGTGGAGTCGAGCAGGACTCCAGGAGTTGCTACCCGAGCCCGTGAAGGCTGGAGTTGTCACCCACTTAGACGGGGAGAGAGAAGAAGCAGGTTTCTGGAGGAGGGAGTGAGGATGGTCAAACAGGAGAAGAGTCATGCTTGAAACATCTCTTACCTACCCACGTGGAGACATCAGGTGAATAGCTGAGTATGAGACTCTGGAATTCCTGGGGAGGTCAAGGCTGCAGACAGATGTGTGGCAGTGTCTTGGAGGTATTTTAGGCCACGAGACCAGATTCAGTGACCAAAGGAATTAGGGTAAATGGAAGGCAGAGAAGTAAAATTCTGTGAAAATATGGTAAAATGTAGAGGAGATGTGAAGGAATGAACAGTATGTTTTTCTTATAGTTCATTTGTTTCCCTGGGCTAAATAAATCTTCCCAGGTTCTCTAAATCATTTTTTTTCTGAGAATGATTCATGTATTTATTGACTAGTAAAAATAATAAGAATTGTATATTTTTGAAAAAAATTATTATGCTTTCTACATTTCTCTGTCACTGCAGCGGCACTCGAAGAAACATCTGTCGTATGGATCAATATTTTTAAGAAAGAAATGTATATAAAATTAATTTTTTCCTTTTTCAAAAATTTAATTTATTTGAAATAATAAAAAAACAAAAACAGTTCACCTATCCCTGCCTATCTCTGGCAACCACCAATTAATTGTATCTGTGAGCTCAAGTTTTTTTTTTTTTGTATATATATGACTTTAGATTCCACATATAAGCGAGATCATATGGTACTTATCTTTCTCTGTCTGAATTATTTCACTGAGCGTAATGCCCTCTAGGTCCATCCATGTTGTTGCCAATGGCAAAATTTCTTTTTTTTACTTTACGGCTGAATAATATTCCATTGTATATGTGTAGCACCATTTCTTTGTCCACTCATCCATCAGTGACACGTACATGGCTTCCATATCTTGGCTGTTGTAAATAATGTTGCAGCGAACATAGGGGTGCAGATACCTTTTGGAATTCTTGCTTCCGTTTTCTTGCTTTCACTTCTGGGTGGAATTGCTGGATCCCATGGTAGTTCTACTTTTGTTTTTCTGAGAAGCTTCCGTGCTGTTTTCTGTAGTGGCTGCACCAGCTGACTGTCCCACCAACAATGCACAAGGGTCCCTTTTCTCCCCATCCTTGTGAAGACTGCACGGGGGACCGCATCAGGCTGAGAAGCTCTGCATGGCAAGGAAACCATCAAAAAAATGAAAAAGTGACCTACTGATCAGGAGCAAATATTTGCCAATCACATATCTGATGAGGGGCTAACATCCAAAATATACAAAAACCCCACACAACTCAATAGCAAAAGCAAAAACAAAACCCAACTCTCCAACTTAAAAATGAGCGGAAGATTTGAATAGACATTTTTGCAAAGAAGACGTACAAATGGCCAACAGGTGCATGAGAAGATTCTGTACGTAATTAACCATCGAGGAAGGGCAAATCAAAACCACGATGAGCTGTCACCTCACGCCTGTTAGAATGTGAGACTATTGTTAAAAATAAGAAATACCAAGTGTTGGTAATGACGCGAAGAAAAGGGAGTCCTGCAGACTGTCTGGGAGTGGCTGCTATGGAAAACATGTATCAAATGTCAGCATGGCGGCCAGCACTAGTGACACGGAGGCAGTCTGCGATTTCCTGTGTGTGAGTCTGTACCCAGATACTGTTTGAAAGTTACTTAAAATCAAGCTTCACTTTATGTGTATAGAATCAACTTGATATACAGCTAGTTTGGTTGTTTTAGATGTTTTCAATAAACTTATTGTTTTAGAACAGTCTTAGATTTACAAAAAAACTCTGAAGATGGTATAGAGTTCCCATATACCCCACGTCCGGCTTCCATTTTTGTTAACGTCACATGTGACTGTGGGGCATTTGTCACAATTAATGAGCCCATATTGATTCGTTTCTCAAGTCCACACTGTATCCAAACTTCTTTAATTTTTACCCAACGTCCCTTTTCTGTTCCTCAATCCCATTCAGGACACCGCCTTCCGTTCAACCGCCTTAGTTTCTCAGACTTCCCTTGGTTTTGATAACCTTAGCAATCTTGAAAAGTGCTGGCCACGCATTTTGTGGAATATCCCTCAGTTGTGATCTGTCTGGCATTTTTCTCACGCTGTGAGACCGGGGCTGTGTGTTTCGGGGAGGAAGACCACAGAGACAAAGTGTGGCTCCCAGCACATTGGGTCAAGGATACACGCACATGCTGTTGACTTTGACCTTGATCACCTGGCTGAGGCTGCCTTCGTCAGGTTTCTCTCCAGTCAAATTACTCTTCATACCCCCTTTCCAGGCTGCACTCCCTGGAAGGAGGTCACTGTGTGTGGCCCACACTGAATGACTGGGGAGGTACGCCCCATCTCCTTGAGGTGAGTATCTACGTAAATTATCTGGAAATCTCTTACCTGGGCGATTCGTCTCTTCACGGATTGCTTGAGTCAGTCATTTTATGCATAGATAGTTATATTTGGGTTATAATCCAATTCCATTTTGTTTCCTTGCTGACATTGGTCCATTTGGACATTGGGAGCTCTTCCGTTGGCCTTTGTGTCCTTTGGATGTGACCCCATAATTTTTTTGGAGGCACTTGCTTACTTTCTGGCACTACAGGAGTCTCCAGCCTTATCTGGTATACGTACTTCCTGGCCTGGTCCTCGAATTGGACATTTTTCAAAGGGGCCCTGGTTCCTATCGTTGGAGTGTGGTGTTAGAGCCCAAGATCTCGGCATGAGGTGTGCTGGTTGCTGTTGGGGTGTCATTACTACTAGGCCCTCTCGATGGACAGAGGGAATAATGCTGACCTGTGTGTGTACATGTATCTGCAAGTATTGTATGTGTGACCAGTGTATCTATTCTGTTCAACATAATAGAGCTCATATTAAGCGAGACATGAGTTCATACTGACGTGGCCAACTTTAATTCATTCCCACATGGGTCCTCCCGGCTTCCTCCTCCTGCTCCTCTGCCGTCTCCCATTCCCACAGTCAGAAACCTGGCTCCGTCCGTTGACGGGATTGCTGAATTCCAGTTGTTTGAGTTTGTTTCCAAGGTTTTATTCTGCTTTAGTTTCGTTTTGGAGTTATATAACATACTTAATTTCAAAAGTCAAGACTATAGAGCAAGGTACGTTCAGGGAAATCTATCTTTACCCCAATGTGCTCCCCGCTGCTATCTCCCTGTCCTAGATAACAATTTTATTAGTTTTTAGTTTGTTCTTCTCTTGTTTCCTTTTGAGAGAAAAAAGCTAATATAGAAATAGTCACATTCCTGTCTTTCTTACACAAATGGCAGGACACTGTACACATGTTTCTTCCCTTTGCTTTGTTCACTTACCAATAGGTCCTGGAGGTGACCCAGGCAGGCTCTACTGGTCCATCCTCGTTCCCGCTCTCTCACACGGGTGTACCGGAGTCATTCAACCAGGCCTCTAAATGATTGACACTGCGCTTGTCTGCCAGCCCTTTGCCTTTACGAATAGTATTACAGACAATAGCTTTGAACACACAGCATTTGAGATTTTTGCCAGTGTTTCTTTAGGATAGATTCCCAAAAGTGGGATTACTGGGCCAGAAGGAATGCACATGTAATATTGCCAGACACGGCCAAATTCCTTTCTGTGGGAGTTATATCATTCTGCGTTCCCACTAGTAATGTAGAGAGATCTTATTTCCCTATAGCCTTGTCATTGGAGTATGTTGTCACACTTTAAGATTTTTGTCTGACAGATGATAAATAGTAACCCAGCGAGACTTGGCGTGTCTCTTATTGTAATAAGGGCCAGCATCTTTCCATACATTTAAATGTCATTTGCATTTCTTATTCTGTGGACTGTCTGTGGATATCTTTCTGTACCAAGGCTGGAGGGCCGCTGCCCTGGTGAGCCCAAGAACAGCATGGAGCCCAGACAGGCTTCACCCTTGAAGCTTAAAGGAGCTTCCCCAGGTGACATACCCAAAACAGCAATAGAGAAACAATTGTTTGGGGACTTAGAGGATGGGGATTACTGTGAAGGAGTAAGGAAGGCTTCGCAGAGGAGGAGTTTGAGCTGGGATTTGGAAGCTGCCTGGGCGGCATAGGCAGAGGGAGATGGGGGTGGGGACACATCCCACAGAGGCCGAGAGCACATGCAGAGATGATGCAACATGCTTGGCTGTTAGGATGGTGGGCTCTGGAGTCGGGCGGGCTCTGGAGTCGGACTGCCTGGGTTCCAATCACAAAACCCACCCTCCATCGGTCATTTCCGATTCTTCAGCTGTGAAATGGCGGTCGGAGTAACGACGCCAACCTGAGTCATTGTGAGGGTTAAATGCTATAATGCTCAGCACCATAAATGTCCAAAAAAGCACTTCCTGTTCTCACAAAGCACAGAGGACTACTTGACTGTAGCCAAATGTTCTATGTGGAACTGTGGGAGGTTTCATTGAAAAAATATACATGAGGTCAGGTAATAGAGGATGGCAATCCCTATGCGTAGGAGTTAGATTTAATCTAAAAGGCAAGACAGGCCTTGAAGAGAACTCTTAAAGTGCGAGGACAAAGGGACAGTGTCTTTCTTCTGTGTGTAACTGAAGTGTTGACTAGGGAGGATGCCAAGTGTAATCAGAAAGGGACTTGATTTTGAACTTCCACTTTGTCTTAAACAATGCGGCAGGTTCTTCCCTTGCTCGCCTTTGGAGTCTTTTAAAATCATAACCACAGTTTTAAGTCAATAATTAAGAGCGGGCAGGACCCTGTCATAGTCAAAGTTGACTCTTCTCCTGTTTCCCAGCCAGGTCCTCTGTAGGAAGGAGAGGGTGGGGTGGACATTCTCTTTTACTCACACCCAGCTCTCGCCTCTCCGGCTGGCCTCTCTGTGCTGGAAGGGGGCAGGCGATGACAGCTAAAGGAAGCAGGAATGTTCTTACTTGACCAGTGCTATCCTAATAGGGCTTCCCTGCTTGGGGCCCTGTTTTATTGTATTTTTTTAAAATTTATTTTTATTTACTTTTCAATTACAGTTCACGTTCAGTGTTATTTTGTGTTAGTTTCAGGTGTACAGCATAGTGGTTAGACAGTCACATACTTTAAAGGTGTTCTCGGGGACCTGCTGTAAAGCTGACTCTCTCCTGGGCCTTTTTGCAGGTTATTAGGAGGCTTCAACGGGAAGGTTCGACAGCATTTCCTGTGACTCAGGTGATGTAATTTGCTCTGAATGGCACCCTCCTCAGCCCCAGGGTCACAGAAGCCCTCTCTTCACAGGCCTCCAGGTGGTCCTCTTGGGTTAGGACTCAAAATGGCTCCAAGCCATTCCCCACCCCCTGGTGGCCCATCTGAGCTCCATGAGAAACACCCCCACGTGCTCTGCCCTCCCGCACCCTGCAGGGCAGGCTGTCCAGTGCACCGTGGCCATCAGAACACCCAGCAGGCCCATCTTTACCTCTGAGATTTTCCAGGCAGGGGTCCGACGTCCCTAGCCCTGGTGTCACACATGCAGCTCGACAAATGGTCACCCGAAGTCCCTTCCCCTTGAGCTGAGGTGAAAGGGGCAGCAGCCCTTCCTCCAACCTTGGAAGGACCCTGGTCCTTCACACAGATCTCTCGGTCCCCATTGTCAACTCATATACTAAAGATGTGGGAAGAGAGTTGAAGGATCTTGTTGGCAGATAACTGAAATGTTTGCAGAATTTCAGTTAGCTGTTTGGAAGATACAGAAAATCTGAGAGAGGAGACTGATTTTAGCACCTATTAGATATATATAATCTTTCCCCAGGGCAGTGCTTGGCCTTGGTGATTAATAATCACTGTACTAGGCCGGTTGGCCTAGCTGACGCTTGCATGATGGACTGGTGTGACGTAGAGGGAAGACCAGTTTGAATTTGCAGAAGTGAGAAGAGAATTTGAGTACATCAGGGATGTTTAGCTCGGAGAACAGAAAACTTAGAGGGGGTAGCCGCTCTCCTTAACAGAGGGGAGCTTCCCTACGGTTAACCATAGGAACCATAGGGAAGACTTAATTCATTTTATTGAAGAATGATTAGGATGAATGAGTAAATTTTCAGGGAAACAGATTTGGACTCCATACAAGACTTTTCTAATACCTGTGGCGTGACCTCGGAAACTGCCTGTCCCGGCAGTGAGGGTCCCATTATCAGGTGGAGGGTGCAATTAGATACGTCTTTGATTCTCTCCACCCAGCCACCTGTCCCACCCCAGACTTCCTTGTCTCGGGAAACATCATCACTGTCCACCCCCTGCTTGAGCCAAAGCCTAGGAGTGACCCTCGACTCCTCCCTTTCCTTTATCCCCGTATCCGTATCCCACCCTCAACAAGTCCTGTCATTTCTACCTCCAAAATAGTCTTAACGTACATTTGCTACCTGCCCCACCCCCCACCACCCTCACCCAGTCCAGGCCACCGTCACCTATCAGCCAGACCCCAGCTGCTGCCTCATTGCTGCTTTTTCTTTCCTAAATCTCACAGCCCATTCTCCACACAGGAAGCAGCCAGAGTGACCTTATTTAAAAAAAAAAAAAAAAGCAAAACAAATCACATCACTGCCTTGCTGAAAACCCTCCTATGGCTTCACCTTGAACTTCAAGTGAAGCTCCAGCTCCTCGGGCTAGCCGGGAAAGCCCCACATGGCCTGGCCACAGCTGCCCCTCTGGACACATCCTTTATGGTACCCCTCAGCTCACTGCGCTTAAGCCTCTCCAGCCTTTCTTGGTTTCCCAAATGAGCCAGGTTCATTGCCAAGGGCCTTCACACCAGATGTCCCCTGCCTGGTTCCTCTGGAGTCAACAGGACCCTCTCCTTCTGTGCATCTGGGTCTGAGCTGAAATGCCCCTTTCTCAGGAGGGCCTTCCCCGACCACTCAGCTGAAAGGAGGGTTCCTTCCCACTCCTCCACCATCGCAGAGTTTGGTTCCCACTCTACCGGTCCTCATCAGCTGACACGATCGCCTCTGTTTCCTTATCTACTGTCCAGCTGCCTGACTGCGGCGACAGTCAGGACAGCAGGGACCTGCCTTCTTTGCCCAGCACTACAGTGCCGGTATATCTAATAAGGCTCAATAAATATTTGTTGAGTGACTGAGTGATTGAACTCTCCAGGCCAGGGGCACTAGAGAGGATTCCAGTCACAGGAGGAAGGTCCCTGCAAAGTCAGTGTCTTAGGGGCATGGGTCGGCAGGAATGAAGAAGGAAACACCTGTGACGTGCTTCAAGGACAGTGTTGGTGAGACACATCGCACGTGGAGGGCGAGGGTCAGGTCCAGTAGACACCGGCTGCACCATCGGGAGCATGGCGGATTCAGGCGTAGTAGCACTGATAGAAGCTTGGAAACTGAAAAGCAGTCTTTAAAAATGATGGTAAAATATGTGGAACTGTTAACTTTTCACCATCCCGACTGAAGCAGGGTGCAGCCAAGAGGAGGGCCCCAGGAAGGGATTTGTAATGGGGTCCAGAGCTCAGGGTGTCCAGGAAATATTAGAAAAATGTATGTAGGATGGTCTTTACCCCCACAGGCCTGAGCCAAGGGGGATGGGACACATGGAACAGGGCCATTCAGAGCTGTTTTGGGTAGCAAGAGCTTTGCAGCTAACCCCTGGCAGTCATTTAACATATCTATAACCTTTAACTGGTTTCATAGATATGTTAAATAGCTGTGGCCCTGCTTTGAGCCAGGGAGATGGGAGTGACTTCCACCCAAGATGGGTCTGGGAAGCAACTCCCCCTGGTTACAGGGCCTGTGGGAGAGCTTGGAGATGATTGGCTCCAAGCCATGGGGCCACACCTGCCCAGACTTACTATGGCAGCCCAGTAAAGCTGGAAGAATACAGGGATGCTGGCAGGTGTAGCTGACTGTAGGAGGAGTCGGAAATGGGCTGCAAAGGAAGATGGGAACTGGGATTAAAACCTAGGCCCGGCAGCCATAGGTAAGAAGAGAGACCATGCGGCTCTGAAGGGAAGGAGAGACCATGTGGCTCTGAAGGGAAGAAGAGACCATGTGGCTCTGAAGGGAAGAAGAGAGACCATGTGGCTCTGAAGGGAAGAAGAGACCATGTGGCTCTGAAGTAAAGGAGAGACCACGCGGCTTCAAAGTAGTGGGGAGGACCACAAGGTTTTAGGATAGAAAGAAGAGACCATGTGGCTCTGAAGGGAAGGAGAGACCATGTGGCTCTGAAGGGAAGAAGAGAGACCATGTGGCTCTGAAGGGAAGAAGAGACCATGCAGCTCTGAAGGAAGGAGTGAACCACGAGGCTCTGAAGCAAGTAGATAGATAGAGGTCCATGTGGTTCTGAAGTGGGGAAAAGGACCACGCGGTTCTGAAGGAGAGTAGAAAGGACCACGAGGTTTTGGAGTGCTTCTTCTTGCCACGCGGCTTAGGCAGCAGGAGAGACTTTGCAGCCATAGAGAAAGGGGAGAAAGGACTCTTGCTGCTGGGCCATGAGAAGGTGCCACATGGCTTTGGATTAACTGGAGATCGCAGCAGCCACACAGCTGATGGTGCTGGGAGCCTGAATCACGGACTTCTACTTCTTTTCCTGAGACACGGTACCCTGGACTGGGCACAGGGAGAGGGAAGGACTGTGCATCTGTGGGTATTCTAGAGGACTTTAGTATCTTACTGAAGACATTAGGTCATTATTCTAAGTTTGTGTAACTTTTGAATAAACAATTCCTTTCCTTTTCACCAGTCTCTGGCATTGAGAGACGTCTTTCCTCTGGCGGCGGGCATTGCGAACCTAGCAGGTGGGCGTGGAGGGAAGGAACCTCCAGAGACAGAAAGGCGGAATCCTTTCTGTAATAATTTATCGTGAACCACCCCCACCCTCTTGCTCTGTAACACGACCACCACACCGTGTACAGTTCTGTGGATTAAGTACGTTCGCCTCGTTGTGCGGCTGTCACCGCTGTCTGTCCACAGAGCTCTTCCCACTCACGAACCGGAGCTCTGCACCCACTGGACAGCGACTCCCCACTGTCCCCTCCCCAGCCCCGGGCGACCACCATTCTACCTTCCCTCTCTGACCTGGACTGCTCTCGACACCTGATGTAAATGAAATCACACAGGTTTGTCATTTTGTGGCCTATTTCACTTAGCACACTGTCCCCCAGGTTCATCCATGTGGTAGCGTATGTCAGAATCCCCTTCCTTTTAAGGTCGAATAGGATTCCATTCTGTGGATAACCCACTTTTTAGTTATCCGTCCATCCATAAGTGGGAAGTAACGTGTGTTGCTTCCAGCTTCTGGCCATTGTGAATAATGCCGCTTTGAACAAATATGTCCCTGCTTTCAATTCTTTTTTTTTCTTTCCCCCCTGCCCCCCAGAACTGCTTTTAATTCTTTGGAGGTATATACTCAGAAGTGGGATTTGCTGGATCACATGGTAATTCTATTTTTAACTTCTTGAGAAACATGAAAAGCTATTTTTATTAAAAAAAAATGTTGAGCTTATTTTTACATGTGATTTTCAGTTGGAAATACGACAAGAGAGTCTGGGAGAGAAGTTGGGGCTAAAAGTGTGTTTGGGAGTCCTATGCCGCCCTGAGCTGGGCGGCCGTGTTAACTGGAACAGTTGAGGGCAGGAAGTAGACCATCGCCCCGAGGAGGTGATGAGGCTTGGCAGTAAGCCAGAGCTGAGTGTCAGTCAGGGCCCACGGTGAGGGACCGGGAGGAGGAGGGAGGCTTCAGAGAAGACCAAGATCATGGAGATAGAGAGGTAGGGAGAGAGTCATGGGAGGTCAGGGTCCAGCAAACTAAGAACAAGAGTTTTAAGTGAGGGGGGAGGCAAAACAAGACTTTACAGGCCACACCCACGTGCCCATGCACACACACTCTTAGAATAGCGTAAAAATCCTAGTTGATCTTTAAGGGAAATTTTAATAACATGATGGAATAAGATAATGTGGCAAGGGATTAAGGACTGAGCAGATGTGGAAAGTTCCATGCATTTAAAGGTACAGGTAGAAGAGACACAGGAAAACGATTGGACCAGCTGCATCACAAGGCATTTTGTGATTAAAAAATTTGAAATCTGTGCGTGTTTAAGGTGAGCAGGAAGGAGAGAGGGGTTCAGTGTAGGAGATCCTTCCAAAATGGTAAGAAAGGGGCCCAGACTTACGTAAAGAGATTACTTTTTCAGAAAGGAGAAGGGCTTCCCACCAGAACCAGGCCATCAATGCTGCCAAAACCCTCGGTTCTTGTCCCCAGGCATCTTTCTCCTGTTCCTCTCAAAACGTGTTCCAAAGCTTCTCTCCTCTCCGCAGATCCCTTTCCGCAGCCGCCCCGCATTCATGGCCCATGACGTTGCTTCTTGCTTCACGAGGGAGAATGGTGGCCTTAGACTCTCCCCCGTCACTCACTCCTTCCTCCTTCCACACACACCCAGCGCCACCCACGGTCCCAGTGGACAGGAGTCCACTCGGGCCCCTGCCACCCCTGCCTCTCCATGTCACCGCCCTAGCACTCATGCCTCTGTCACTGTCTTCTGTCAAGGCCACCCAACCCCCTTCAACCACAAGAAGGAGTAGGAATGAGTTAATACATTCATCAACTAAAAATAAGATAAATCTCATCATCTCCATGAAAACAGCCTTTAAAAATATAAATCAGACTGTATAATTTTCCAACCTAAAAACATTCCCATAGCTTCCATCTAGACCGGAAGCCAGTCTCCCCTGTCACGACCAGTGAGTCCCCACGTGATCTGGCCCCTGGCTATATCTCTTGCATCCTTCCCTCCCCCCTTGCTGGTGCTGCTCCTGCCACACTTGTCCAGCTTGGTCCAGCCCAAGGGCCTTGGCCCTCAAAGTCCCCTCTGCTTGGTGTGCAGACACCTGCCACCTCCCTCCTCCAGGTCACTGCTCCGATGCACCCTCCCCCAGAGAGGCAGCAATAGCCGCACAGTTTGCGGGGCTCAGTGCGCCGTGCAAATGCAGGGCAGGGCCCCTTGTTCAAAAGGCAGTAAGCAAAGCCTTTTCTTCCTTCTGTGGCCTTTTTTGACTTGTCATGGGGTGTTTCATTTGCCATTTCATGTCACTCTCCTTTGGACACAGTGATACTCCTGGGCCAACATTCACAGACGCCTCCCTCTGTGCCCACCCTGACTCCCTGTGCCTGCGCTCAGGCTCCCACTGGGCAGAGGGTGGCCGTACTTTCTTGGGACCTGGGGAGTGGGCAGCCAAGGACCCAATGGAGGCTGCAGGAGGTGGGATCATGTGACAGCTGAGGCTTCAAGTCCACAGCACCTGCGCCATTGTCCCATCAGACTGCACTTCCAAATGACACCTGCAAAAATGTCCCAAGTTCACTTTATTTTCTCATAGCACTGGTAACTCCCCAGAGTCATAGGAGTTCTCCATCTGTCGCTCCCACTGGAACGCAAGCCCCATGAGGACAAGAACCTTGTCTGCCAGGAATGTAGTAGATGCTCATGACGTAGCTGTCGAGCAGAGGAATGAAACACTCACAGAATCAGCTCACCCATTTGGTCCTTCAGTCCCACGTTCTTACCTCGTAAGACCATTGTGCTTTAAAAAAATAACATAAAAACACTCACCATGGCATATTTTTCTACAGTTGAGCTAAAGGAGGAGAATTTTTAAATGTCTCAGATCCAAAATATGTTGCATTTTTGCCAACTCCTCATTTTCATCTTTCAAAAGGAGATTAAAAACTGAAGCACTTATCCAAGGCAGGAAATAGCAACAAGGCGATCATACTGCTTTCCATTTGCTGAGCAACCTTCCGTCTCATTGGAATCCTCACCTCTGGAGTCTTTATGCTGATAGGAGGAACCACAAGGGAATCAGATTTTGGTCTCGGAAGCCTGCCTCTAATTACTCTGCATGTCAAATGGTTCCAAAGCTGGAACGTAATGATTTGGAGGGGTACAGAGCTTGGCCTTAGATGACAGGTTTGAACACAGAGCACAGCCGGCTGTGCCTGGAGGCAGAGAAAGGCCAGTCATGAGGGTGGAGCCCTTGTGAGTGGGATTAGCGTCCTTATAAAGGAGACCCCGGAGAGCTCCCTTCAGCCGAGTGAGGATAGGGGGAGAAGACAAGTATCCACGAACTGGGAAGCTGGCTCTTGCCAGGCACCAGTCAGCCAGCACCTGGATCTTAAGACTTCCCGCCTCCAGAACCATGAGAAATGCATTTCTGTCATTTATAAGCCACCCAATCTAGGGAAGTTTTGTGGAGCAGCCTGAATGGACTAAGACACAAAACACTGTCTTACTTACCATGGTTTCCTCACAGCAAGCCTACTGCCTGACAGAGAGCCGGTGCTCAGCGAGCCTTTGATGGTTAAACTTGGATCCCCTAGTGTCTAGCGGTGGTGCTTGATAGAAACTCTACAGGTGTTTGTTGAATTATATCAGGAAATATTTTCTCTCTCACCAATTATGACTTCCTTTCTCAAATGGAGGACCGCTTGGATAAGTCAGCCGTTTCTGGAAGAATGGTCTTTCCTGATTGGAAGACAAGGCTGTTAAACCAGGTGGGGGTAATAAAGGGTCCGTCCTGGGAAACACTCCCAAAGCTCAAGATGAGGCCATTTCTCCTATTTCTATCACGGACCTGCCTTCCTCTGCCTCCAGGCACAGCTGGCTGTGCTCTGCGTTCAAACCCATCACCTAAGGCCAAGCTCTGTACCCCTCCAAACCATTATGTTCCAGCTTTCAACCATTGGGTACAAAAAGTAATTAGAGACAGACTTCTGAGACCCAAACCTAATTCCCTCGTGGTTCCCCCTATCAGAATAAAGACTCCAGAGGTGAGGATTCCAATGAGACGGAAGGTTGCGAAGTGTATTGTGAGGGAGGAGACACCCTTCCTTGTCACGGCTGCCAGGGTCTTCCTCTCTGTCACAGGCAGAATCAGTAGTGACGATCGGTGAGGGCAGAAGCACGTGCTGTCCTTGCTCCTGTGCCCAGGCCCCGTGGTAAGTGCCAGCGGGAGATTTACCCTCACGTGGCGGTCATTTCTGCTGCCCCTTTATATTTTTATCTATTGGTTCTCTATTTAGTAATACGGCCCCGATAAATTATGTCGTCAACACAATTCTGGGCAGAGGTCAGTGCTTTTCTGAAGTGTTGCGTAACTGGGCTTTCATTTCGTTTCGTTTTGTTTTCTTTCAAAGAATAAGCTAAGTGAGTGCTGTCCGCCAGTGGTGAGGGGTCCACCAGTCAGGCCAAGTGCTGCAGAGGTTGCTGTCACCATTGTCCCTGGGGCTCAGTTGCTGCCACCCCGCCTTTCCTCATCTTCACCTTTGTCGCACCTTCCCTAGTGGGACATTAATCACAGTGTGCCTTGCCAAGTGGCTTTGTGGAGAAACCGCAGTCTATGAAATGTAATTTATGGCCTTAATACTGTTAACCACATGGCATCCTTTATGTGTGTGTGTGTGTGTGTGTGTGTTTGTATGGATGAAATCACTCATTTTCATTTGCGTTTCCATTTTATCCAGGCGAAATGAATTACTCTCCTCATTAGATGCAATTATGTCCTGTTTTTTTCCCTAGACATATAACCAAATTTCCTGCCCTCGAAAAGGCTCATTTAACAGTTTCCTTCTGATTCAATATTCAGATAACGGAGCCACCCAGAAAGGCTCAAGGACCTTGGACATGGTGGTTGGGGACGAGGGAGATTGAATCTGAGCTCAGATCCTCCTATTACGAGTGCTGAACATCAGTAAACGTCACTAGCCTTGTTTTGGTTACTCCTGGAGGGGACAG
The DNA here is from genome assembly GCF_022682495.2 of Desmodus rotundus. Classification (NCBI taxonomy): domain Eukaryota; kingdom Metazoa; phylum Chordata; class Mammalia; order Chiroptera; family Phyllostomidae; genus Desmodus; species Desmodus rotundus. Next base: position 63,066,379 of record NC_071398.1, read on the forward strand.
CAGGGTCAGATGATGGTAAGAAGATACCGGTAACATAATTTTGGTTGGAATAGACCTGAACTGAAAAGCATTATGTAAAAGCACAGGCATCAAGCTGTACATAGGAATCAAGTCCAGGTTTAAAGAACTCTCCTGCCCATTGTGGCAGACGCAAGGCTGCAGCTTGTCCTTGAAGACTCAGCCCAGGCCCCATTCACGGGTGGCAACGCACAGCCAGTCCTTCCGCTGCGATACGTTCTGTATGAGCCCTTCCCACCTAGAAACGTTTCTGTCTTCTTCTACAACCTCTCAGCTCCTCCTGGCCCTAGAGCTCTGGCTTCGGCCTACAGTGCCTGGTGCTTGGATGGAAGCAACGTGATTATTGACGAGCACGTAAGTACCTTGGAAGGGTTTTTTTGGAGAGTTGGACTTGTTTTTTCTTTTTCCTGATTAAAAAAAAGGTTTATAAAGGAGAATTTGGAAAGTACACAAAATAGACTATTATAATGTACACCAATTTACACATCCATCTGTGACTAAGCCTAAGAATTCATTAAAAAAAAAAAACCCAACATAACCACAATACCATCACTACGTCTAACAAAAACCTCTCTGTAATTCCTTAGCAGCGTCAACTACCCAGCCAATGGTCACAGTTCTGGTATCTCACAGAAGTCACCGGATTTTATAGTTTGAATCCGGATCCAATTAAGATGCACACATTGCAATTGGTTGGTATGTCCCTTGATCTTACTTAAATTGATAGGTTCCTGTCTCTTTCTCTTTTTTTAACTCTTACTTTTGAGATAATTGTGATTTACACACAGTTGTTAAAAGCAATGCAGAGACCCCTATACCCTAAACCGCAGTTTCTCTCAGTGTTAATATCTTGCATGATTGTAAATATCACCACAAGGAAATTGACATGCACACAATCAATCCATCAACCTTGCTTGGATTTCACCAGTTTTATGTACACTCTTTTGTGCGTGTGAATGTGTGTGTGTATTGGGCCCCGTGCGTTTTTACCCAGTGTAGGTCTGTGTGACCACCACAGCAGTCATGGTACCATGCGGTCCCGTCATGAAGGTCGTTGGCTCCACCCTGTCCTAGGAGTGGCCACCTCCCGCCTGCCTCCTCTCCCAGGTCTATGGCAACCATTCATTGTCCTGCCTCTGTAACTTTGTCATTTCAAGAATGCTGGATACATGGAATCAGACAATAGGCAACCTTTCGAGACTGGCTTTTTTCCCCACTCAGCTTGATTCCCTCGAGATACGTCACGGGGTAGCGTGTATCCACAGTTGGCTCTTTCTGTTGCCGAGCAGCAGTCTGTGGCATCGATACACCACTGTCTGTGTAAGCGCCCACACACCGCAGGCCCCCTGGGTGGTGTCCAGTTTTTGTCAGTTACCAAGAAGCCTCCTGCGGACACTTTGGTGCAGGTTTCTGTATGAAGTTACCACTTCTCTAGGGTAAATGCTCGCGAGCGCGGTTAGTCGCTGGGTTGTTGGGTGGGTTGCTGGGTAAGCGCAAGCTTTGTAAGAAGCTTCCATGCACTTTACAAGTGGGTGTGTCACCACCCACTCCCAGAGGTGGTGTGTGAGCAGCCCAGTTCTCCGCGTCCTCGCCAGCGTTCGGTGGTACAGGCGTAGTTTTGATTTTGCCGTTATTGTTACTGTGTTAATAGTTGTGTAGTGATGTCTTATAGCTCTTTTTGAAATTTTTACTCTTAGTATAAAAGCTCATTTTTGTCTTAGTATAAAAGCTTACTATGAAAAAAATAGGAAATACTGTGTTTAATTATAAAATGATAAAAGGGAATATAAAAGTCACCCGTAATCCCTCCACCCAGATATAGTTAGGGCTAACATTGGTATATATGCTTCCGGGTATTTCTGTTAATAAATATCTATTTGTCTAGCTCTCTGGTTTTACAAACCTGGAAACACGTGACATATAATTTTGCCTCTTTTTCATAATGTTACATGAGAAAATTGTTTTCTATGTCTCCTATGAGATATTATTTGAAAACATGTTTTTAATGACTATATGATATTTTAACATATGAAGATAATTTTAAACTATTCTTTTATTTTTGGGCACTTGTGTTATCTTTAAATGTTTGATATTATAAATATTGCTTTGAACGTCAGCCTTATATATGGAGTTTCTAGTTGTTTCTTTGTACCAGATGCCTAGAACTGAGGTTACTAAGACAAAGTACATAAAAGACTTTTAAGGCTATTAAGACATACATACACATATTCAAAGTGCTTTCCAGGAAGGTCGTAGCTCATACTCAGCAGGGTGCCTGGCTCACTAAGCCCTTCAACAACACTGAAAATTATGTTTTTGTCTTTGCCAAGTGGACAGAGGAAAAAAATTATCTCATTGTTTCAATTTGTATCCCTTTGATAATATGTTAGGTTGAAATATATTCATAAATTTTATTGGCTATTTGTATTTTATTTCTATTTTTTAAAATTCTGTGTTTTTATTGTGGACACTATTGCAGCCATCCCTATCTCCTGCCGCTTTGCCCACCCCCTCCAGTCCCCACCCCCGCTCTGGCCATCCCCACACTGTTGTCTGTGTCTGTGGGTCATGCATACGTGTTCTTTGGCCAATCCCTTCACCTTCTTTCATCCTGTTTGTATTTTTAACTACTTGTCAATGTTTGTCCTTTGCCTATATTTCTATCATGTTCATATTTTCCTTGTTATTTGAAAAAAATCTTTATATATTATGCATAGTAATCATTTCTTTCTGTATTTGCTGAAAATATTTTTTTGTTAGTCAGTTCCCTTTTATTTTGGCTGTGGGATTTTCTTGGTTCTTTTCTTCATTCTGTAAACACATATTGAATATATTTTGTATGCCAAAGAGCGTGCTAGTAATGGATTTTTTTAAAAAAATTGAATACCAGATTTTATGTCCTCAAAGAATTCAGAGCTTAGTGAGAAACGTACCTAAGTAAAAAAATGTTGGTACTGTGCCAATCTGATAAGGCTATAGTTGAGGAAGGTTCATGGCACTCTGGCTTCTTAAGGCGGTGACATCTGTCAGACCTGAAGGGATGAGTAGAAGCTGGCTGGGTGCAGAGGTGGGAGTGGGGTCCCGGGCAGGAGGAGTGGGTGCCTAAAGAGCCACCATCATGAAGGTGCACGGGGTTTGCAGAGCGGGGTGTTGGGACAGTGTCGCTGGAGCACAGATTGGGGGTGAGATAATGAGTGCTCCTCTTATTTCTGAAAATGGAGAAACCAAAGAAATTGGAGCAGCACAATGATCCTGCATCAAGGATGTAGTCAGTCTGTGTGTTTTTGTCTGTGGTGTGACAATTACAAGGGAGATATTACCCATAGAACAACTTGCTGTTGCACTCGCCCCACACCCCACTTTGGCCAAGGAGGACCAAGGCTGAGGAAGCCCTGCCAGACCGTGCTAACATCACGGCACCAGGCTCTGCTGCCTGGTCTTCTGTTTCCCTACAGGGTAAAGGACTTGGCACCGGCTGGAAGATGGATAATGGGAAAGTCAGGTGAAACCTGGCCAAGGGCTTCTTCTCCACTCTTGTCCCTCCTCTTGACCATGCATCTCATTTGAATCAGGCTGAAGTATCCAAGAAGCTGCCGAACTTCAGTGATGCCACTAGTGACAGGCGCACTTCTTCCTTGGTGACACCCAATGGCGTAGGAGCTAGGCTGTTTCAGTTTTCGTTCCACGGGGAAGCCTTCAGGAGACTGGTAGGACATCTGAGGTTGTGTGGTATCATACAACTCTCCTTGCTTGTTTGTTCTCTTCTTCCCGCTTATCCCTGTAACTCAAACAGGTGGCCGGGTACCAAGGACGCCAGTACACCCGCTTCCCTCTACAATTCGTTTCAAGCTACAGCAGGTTCACAATCGGCAAAGTTGCTGTATGGCCAAACAGTGACGGTGTATTCAAGTATAAAATGTACACAGTTCTATCTGTCATTTCCTCTTTGTCCTCCGTACCCAAAGATGCCAGTGCTGACAGCATTCGTAATATGCATGCAGGGCCAGGAGGGGAGAGGGGAGGTAGTCATTCCATGCTCACTTCCCTGCAAGTCTCAACAGCCCAGGTGTTAGAACCTGCCGTCCCTCCCTGGTGTTTGTCCCTTCCGTCCTTTACGACCTCCGGACTTGCCCAATGCATTGTCCCTGATTTGAAGTTTAATTTTTGTTGTTGAATTCTGAAGGTGTTCACTTCGTGCTCTTCAGACATCCAGAGCTATAACTATATATCCGAGTGACATTTTCCTATAGCCGTGGTCACACATTGATGGATTGGCTCGTGACTGGGTAGGGCCAAGAGATATCTGTCTGCCTGGCGAACGATTCTGACATATCGTGTGCGTACATCTCCTGGGAGCCTGCAGCTCGGTACCTCCGTCAATGACGAGGGCCAGGGACAAGATCCCAATCTCTAAACTTCCCCCCACTCGGACCATCCCAGGTATCTGTGACTCTCAGTAAGGACTGGAGGCTGGGATTTGCTGGGAACACAAGGCCACCTCGCAAAACCTCCCCAGCACAGAGAAGGCCTTGGTCATTTGGACAACAGACAGACTAAATCGCATGTGCGTGGCAATCCCAGCCCTCTCCCCTGTACGGGGAGTTACTCGGAGAGCTTTCCCCCCAGGAATTGAATATCAGTTGTCAGTTGCAGAACAGTGGAGTGTAAAGACAGCTGCATTGAAATCTGGGACTTAAAAAATAATCTAGGCTTTTTTTCCCCCTTTAACTCAAGTTTCCCCCTGAAATAACCTTGGCAGAAAACAGAGTCTCTTTCCCTGGAACGGTGTTTCATCGCGGAAAGGAGCTCTTAGGATCCTCCCGCAAACACAGGGAAAGCGAGGACCGCAGCCCCACAGCACTGAACTGAAGACGATGATCCCACACACTGGCCTTTCAGAAGCTCCTGGGAGGGACAACCTGGGCTGCAGGAGGAAGGGGAGTAGGGTGAAAATAATTGTAAAAAGTCAGACTGTTTCAGACTCTCCTCACAGCATCCCAGGAGGAGGGAATGGTCCCCGTTTCAGGGAGGAAGCAACCTGGGGTCCTGGAAGTGAAGTCGCTCGTCAGCTCCACACGGCTAGAAGACGCTGGTCAGCCTGGGAGCAGGCCTAAATGACAGCACCATCCTTTCCAGTCCTCTCCCCTATGTGACAACACCATGTCCACACTCTGACCTGGGACGAGCTGTTTGACACGCGTGGCTGGCAAGGCCTACCTCTGGGGCGGGGCGAGTGGAGACTCACTATGAACACTTGTATCCATTTTTACTGTTCTTTAGAGTTCCTGATTTCCTTATCCCGGTGGAGACATATGATTTCTTCTCTCTTCCTCCCAATAAAAGTCTGAAAAACCCTAGAAGAGCGTCTGGTAGTTTTTCTTCCCCACCCTGCAGACATCTGAGCAACGTCAGGCAAAGTCACCTGCCAAAACTGAACCCCCTTCGTGTGCCCCAAACTATTTTGGGACAATGATTTGTTAAATCTTGACGTCAACCTATATTTCTTAAAAGAGGACTCACCTGTGGATATTTCATAATCTTTTTTTCATCTTCCAAGCACCTTACCAGTGTTAGCTCATTAAAGCCCAGCAATGCCCTCGATGAACTCCTTTGTATAGACGTGGGAAAAAGAGTCTGGGAAATAAATTTAAAAATGCCCTTGGCTGTGATGGAATCAGCATTCCAAGGGAGGAATGGAATTTGAAATTTCCTGTCTGCACCTTTCTTAAGACCAACAGACCTCCCCCTACCTTGATTCCTTGGCTGAAGAATACAATTTGGGGGTCTGGTTGCTCACGTCCCCTTAGTGACAGAGCTTTCTCAGGCGTGCCTGTCACTTCTCCAGCAGTAGCCATTCTGCACGGCATCACACCACAACTTTATTCGCTTCTTAAGTCACAGTTATTAGAAAAAGTGAGCAAAGTGCCCACTTCTTATAGTTCCACTCAGCTCGCTGGCATCTCCCCTTGGAGTCTATTCTTAGACAAACCATCCGTTCAGGAGTCCAAGGTAAGCCAGCCCCACCCGCCAATGCCCCCAAAGACGGCTTCTTTCCATATGTCCAGACTGAAAGCTCAGCAGTAATGCAGAGACAGAAAGGGGTCAGCGATAGCCCTTCTCACAGCTGCTGGGCAGAACCTCCCCATCAATTTCCTCTTCAACACCACTTCCCCTCTTTGTAATGTTGGGGAAATGGCTTGAAACCTGAGATTTATGGACAGCTCTTCCAGCCAGGTGGGATTCTTGCTGACAGGAAGCAGACTGTTATTAGTATTCTGTGCTCTAAGTTAATGGAGAGAGCCTGTCTCTGACTGCACACCGGAGCCTTGGAAAGTTGGCGGGGGATGAGGTGGGCACGGGAGTACCTAAGCTGAACAAACACCTGGCAGAGGCCAACCCTAAAGGACCCCTCCTCTAAGAATTAACCTCCTTCACTGGGCTTGCTAGCTTTGGTGTATTTCAAGTACGAATATCATTGTAGCAATAAGAACCTCACATCCAACTCAGTCCTGGAATTTGGTGGTGCTTGAAGGTTACGTGGCCCCTTCTCTCTACCCCTGCCCCCTGCCCCCAATGAAATCAGAGTTTGCAGGGTTGGTAGAAGAGCACGGAATTTGGCACGGAGAACTGGGCTGGAGTTTTGGCTCGGCTACGTACTAGTTGTGTGGTTAATTAACCTTGCTGAGCCACAGTTCCCTCACTCACAAATGGGATAATAATAATATTTAACTTACAGAATCGTTGGAAAAATAAAATGCAAATAATTCTCTGCACTCTAAAACATTTATATAGGTTTTAGTTATTAACAACAATGCTAATGTTTATTGGGCTCTTACCATGTGCCAGACACTGAGTGTGAGCAGTGCTTTTAAGTACCCCATCTCGTTGGTTCCCCCCAACGGCCCCGCGAGAGAAGCGCTAAGATGGCATTCATCTTGCAGAGGAGAAAACCGAGCACTGAAATGACCCGGGGTTCACGGCCGGGCAGGTAGAGCCTGCGCTCTGACCACCACGCAGCGCGGCTTTGTCTTCTGCCCCAGGTGCTGCTGAGCTTTGCTTCTCAGAGACCCTGCAGTCTCCTAAACGTAACCCATCTCAGACAAAGTCCGCTCTTCCCTCTGGAATCACAGTCTTCCCACCGACTCTCCTGTTTGTCACCGGTACCACTGTTTCCTCCCTGGGTCACCTGTGCCTCTTCCTTTCTGACTGAGGGGTCACCCTGCCCGTTTGGTCCCATCCTCAAGGCGCTGCTCTGCCCTTCCCTCCTAATTCCTGTTGCCCCTGTCATGCACGAGGCCTCGTCCCTCAGACCTGGGCTGTGTGAGAGTGTCTTAACTTGTTTCTCTAACTTCAGTCTGTCCTGCACCCTAAAGTACACTTTTCAGGCCCAAATTAACCCTAATTAACCCTAAAGTACCATCTTCTTATTTAAAAAAAGATTTTTATTTATTTAGTTTTAGAGAGAGGGGAAGGGAGGGAGAAAGAGAGGGAGACAAACATCAGCGTGTGGTTGCCTCTCAAGCGCAACCCCCATTGGGGACCTGGCCTGCAACCCAGCCATGTGCCCTGACTGGGAATCAAACTGGAGACCCCTTTGGTTCGCAAGCTGGTGCTCAATCTCCTGAGCCACACCAGCCAGGGCTAAAGTATCATTTTCAACAGTCACTCTCTCCGTCAGAACCTTTCAGTTGCCCACGGGAGAGGGTCTGTGCTGTCGAGCCTGACATTCAAGGCCTGGTCCCACTCCCCTGCAGCCCTGAGCACGCCCCATGCTTTTTTCTTTCTTTCTTTTTTTTTAATGGAATTTGCTGGGGTAACATCAGTTAATAAAATCATACAGGTTTCAGTTATACAATTCCAGGCACATCATCTGTACACTGCACCGTGTTCACCACCCCAGGTCAGGTCTCCCTCCATCACCGCTTATTCCCCTCTGCGATGGTCATACTGTCATCTGTGAGCTTGTGGTGGTGGTTGTTGGTTGGTTTTGGTTTGGTTTTTGCTTAATCCCTGCACCTCTCTCACCTAGCCTGGCTACCCCTCCCCTTGGACAGCTCTGAGTCTGTTTCTGCCTGTTTGTTGGTTTATTGTGTTCATTAGAGCCCACGTGGAAGTGAAACCATGTGGCATTCGTCTCTGCCCCGGGTTTTCTTGCCTCTGCCCTCTAGCTCATGACCTTTCTCTTTCCCTGTCTGTCCTTCCTCTTCCTCTGTGGGACGACCATCTGAGATCTGAACCAAACCCTTCTCTGACTTCCCATTCCCAAATAATACTTCTCTCCTCCCAGATCTGTAACACGGCCCCACTCCCCAGCCTGTTTATTGGCACACACTGCTAGTTAATTTTTCACAACCAATGTGTATATCTTATCGCATCTTTCTGATGGGAGGGAGTGGATAGAAAACATGCTTTGTAGTCTCTGCCTCCCACACGGTGCCAAGTGAATAACTGCCATCCGCCAAACGTGCGCTGCGCGTTGGGGATATCAGGGAGAACAAGACACATTAAGGAGCGCACGGGCGAATTGTGTTGATCGACATATAAACAAACCGCCGCAGCTGGGAGGGAATGAGCCAGGGTAAAGCGATGCCTCAAGGAGTCTGCGATTCAGAGAAGAGCGCTGCAGCTACCTGGAGAAATCAGGCAGGCCTCCGAGTGCCCCTTGAACTGACTCTTGGAGGGTGAAAATGGGAGCTCTCTTAGCCGAGAAGGGCTTTTGAGGAGCAGAGAACATCCTGTGCAAAGGCCCAGAGGCGTCCACTGTATGTGTGAAGCCAGGTGACGTGAGAGAGCAAAATATGTGGGAAAGAGCCCCAAGGGGGGAGGTTGTAAAAGTAGGACCTCATCGCACAAAAGGTGAGAATGGACCCTATAACACAGGTGGGGAGCCATGGGAGGCGCGGGAGCAAGAAATGTGACGTGGTGAGGTGTGTATTTTAGAAAAGTAACTCTGGTGGCAGCGTGTGGATAAATTGCAGTTGGAGACACCTGAATGGGGAGGGCCAAGACGTTTTGAGGGCCCACACAAAGGCCAGGGTAAGGAGGACAGAGTGGCCAGTTAACTGGAGGTATGGTAACGAACTCGGGGGATCCCTGGGTGTGCTGAGGGACCAAGTGAGGAACCATGGACAACTGAGGGTTTCACTTTGAGAAATGAGAGTAAGGGGGAGAATGCAGAGCTGAGAAGTCAGTCACCAGCCCTCGCTGCTGTTAACGTTGTTCCTGGAGCTTGGGTGGGGCAGGTCGAGGGATTCCAGGAAGCTGTTCTGAGTTACAGGCACTTGCAGGGTATCAACAAGAAGTTGAGTAGCAGGTAAATATTGCCAGGGCCTATCTCAGTGCCTGGCACCTGGTACTGAATAAACGCGGAGAGAAGAAATGAGGACCATACAGAGCAGGCACGAAGCAACGCATAAGTGGGTTAAGTCCCCACGTAAGACCACACCCTTATTTCCAAAGACAAACAATGCAACATGTACCGGTGCCCCTAGTGACGTGGGACTGCACGAAAGACACGCTGAGGGTCCCCAAGTAGGTAGGAGCGCGGCCTGGCTGGCACCAACACCTGCCTTCTCTGACAGATGTCACCTGAGGGACAGCATAAATGGGGAGCCTCAGACCGTCATTCTCGGATGTGACATTGATATATGACCACATGAACATTGCATGTGGCCTGTGAGGTTTCCTTTGAAGACACCGGCATCTATGAATTTCAAGGCTAATCAATGTACACCTCACGTGAATATTTTCAATGCGCCATGGATGGTTAGTACCTTGGGGTTTTTCTCCTACCCAAGCAATATGAAATAATGTATCCTGACAAGCTGTAACCCGTTCCAGATGCATAACCCTATTCTGATCCCTTATGAATAGCATTCTCAATTAATCCCAGGAAACTGGGGATGAGGGTGGGGGAAAGGATGGAGGGAGGAAGGGAGGGAGAAAAGAAGGGGAAGAGGGAGAAACAAAAGCCCAGTGGACAGAGACTTGAGAGGCAGCCTGATCCACCTAACAGATGCAGGCCTTTCAGCTTAAGTCAGCAGCTATGAGTGATGTCTGGGGATATGGAACTTTAAATGTTAGTGGACATGTTTCAATAACCCAGCACAAAGCCATTAATTTCCTTGGCATTTTCAGGACTTCACTGAGGTTAAGCATTCCCAGTATGTTCCAGTTAATAGAAAATTTTCAAGACAAGAATGTTTTATGCCTGCAGAACCCTAGTTAAAAACTCCGTATTTGGCAATATTTAGAAAAGGTACAGAAAGCGTTCACACAGGTCCAACAAATGCTATTTAAAAGATAATAGGCCTTTCTCACTTTAATTGCTTTTTCTACTTCTGGATTCTAATCACAATAGCAATATCATGCTCAAGGGCACATTTCGACCCATGATGTAAATGGCGTTCGGTGTGATTCTATCCATTTCCCTTCCACGGTGGCGCAGAAAGGAAGAAGTGGCACGTGCCAAAAGTATAGCAGACACTCGGTAAATGTTGCTGAATTGATTACAGCATAGAATTCAGTTTATCTGGAAACACTTACTTTGCTTCAGACTATTATAAGGCTTTTCCTCCCCCATTCTTCTCCTAAAGTCAGGAATTGGGCTCTAGATAGATGTTGTCATGTAGCAGAACTCCCTCATTTTATGGACGAAAAATCTGATAAGGGACGCAGAGCTCGTGCTCCCTTGGTGGCAAATGACAGAAAATCTAATACAAATTGACTTAAGCAAAAATGGGATGTATTGGCTTCTATAAACAAAATGTCCGCAGGGTAAGCAAAGTTTCAGAGGTGGCTGGATTCAGAACTCAAGCGAGGGTCCGCCTTGCATGGCCACCACGGCACACGGCAGAAAATGACCCCAGCAGCCCTCGGCTTCCAACAAAGCCGAAGGGCCGGTCTCAACCCACGCAGTCTTGCGGCATATCGTGGGCTCTGGCGGGGTCACATGCCCATCCTTCTGGCTCAAACATGCTTGTGGGGTGGTGGCTTAACCTAGGCCACAGGCCCGGCCCAGGGAGCCAGTGTGGGGGCCGGCAGTTCACTCCGAGCACCCGGGCAGAGTGCAGAGGAGGGGAAGCTGCCTCCCTGCAGAACTGAGGTGCAATGTCGTGAGAAGGGACAGTGAGTCTGGGGTGTGGGTGGCGGTGGGGAAGAACCATGAGTAGCCTTGCTACCATCTGCCCTGCAGAAATTAACACATAAAAACCACCTTTGAATCCCACGAGGTAACATCTTCCCCCACCTCAAGGAGGAGTCCCCAGCATAAAAAATAATCATTATAGTTTGTGGTTATTTGAGGAAAGCTAAATGAAACCGAGTGTTCCCCTTTTGCGCTTGTTCTCTGCCCTTCCATCCTCCTGGGTCACCACCAGCGTCAACTCCGGTCCCCACAGTGGCTCCCTCAGCACACAGGTTTATCAGCTACTCCTTTCTGGGGCCTGTGAGGACCGTACCGCAGGCTCAGCCTCCCCACTGAACTGGAAACACTTTATTCCCATCTCTTCTTCCCCACTCACAATGCCGACCATTTGGGTGTTGCCTTTACCTAAGAACACAACTCCGTTCCGATCGATGCTGCTTGTGTGCTTGGTTTGGGAAAGTTGCCAAGTGTCAACAGTTGTTTATTTTTGACCTGGCCATCAGGCTGGAAGACAGGAAGTCAGAGGCTCTAGTGTTGTCCCTCTGCTCTGCACGCGTCCGTGTCTTCTGCCCCTCATCCTTCTTCTGGGTCCCTCAGACTCTCTTAGCCTTCGTCGCCCGTTCACTTCCTGGCCGTCAGCTCAGATTACACACCCCAGATTTCACCAGACCACTTGGTTACATCCATCTGCCAGGTGAAAATCTGTGCTCTCCCCAAACTTCTGACAATGCCTGTGTCGTCGTGCGCATGAGCTGCCAGGGGAAGAACCGGGTCTCAGACACACAGGCGACGCCGTTCCTCCCGGGATCACATGCGTCCTTGCCGATGGCAAGTCTCTCTCCTGCCCTCCAGATGTTCTCTCTTGGTTCAGGTGCAGTTTCTGTCACCACACTTTTTGGAAATTACATGGACCCCACCTCTGTTCTTATTTATCCAAAATCATCTAAAAGACATAAATGACGTGTCTGGATTTGCCACAAATGAGTCACCTTCTTTTGGCTTGTAGTAAAATGCTTTATTCTCTCTTGCCTGTGCTGGGAACACAGAGGAGAGGACGGAAATGTCTGCCACTGCATTTATAAATTTTAATTTGTTCTGTCAGTTATCTATTGCCATACCAGGCCACACCAGGCTCAGAGGCTGAAAACAGCCACCTTTTATCTGTTCCTTGTTCTGTAGGTCAACAATTAGGGCTGGGCTCAGCTGGCCCCTGCTGGTCTTGGCTGGGGCTTGTTTTGCCTGGAGCTATTTATGGGGCTGCAATCCCCTTGGCAGCCCAGGTGGGATCTGATAGTCTGAAATGGCCTCATTCATGTGCATGGGGGTTGGCGCTGGCCATTGTCAAGGTCATTATCTCTAGCAGGCTAACTTGGGCTTCTTCACATGGTAAAGACTTCCCAGCCACAAGAGAGAGGCAAGCCTAATGTGCAAGCTGGCTTCAATCATCTAATTGTGTCAAATTTGCTCTTGTGCCATTGGCCAAAGCAAGTCATGTGACTGAGCCCAACATCAGTGTGGAGGGGGGCACCACCCAATGGGGTGAGTGCAGGGAAATGGGATTCACTGTAAGCCATTGCTGTAAAAATCTATTGTGTAAGTTAAACATCTACATTGTTTCTTTAACTGAAAAGTGAGATTTACCTGGGAAGGTGTTAGGGCAGACCTATTTACCAGGAAGAAAATCTGTCAGAGATTTATAGACTCAGAGCAGCCGTGTAAACCCCTTCCAGGAGGAGCCCTCGGGGCACTGAGGCATCGCCCCAGCTGTAAAGCCAGGCTCACCTCCCCGTTGAGCCGAGGCCTGGACACGTGACCTGGGGCCCCGCCTAGATATTTAACATACAGCTGCATTTAAAGCCCTCCCAAAGGACTTCTAGGGGAAGGTGATTTATTGGGTTAGATAAATCAGGTTGGTCTTTGAACAACTCCGTGGGTTGGGTAGTAGTTTTACATCCATTTTACAAAAGAGGAAGCTGCGGTTTAGGAAGCTAAGCTCCGCCAAGCTCTCGCAGCTGAAACAGAAGTGTTGGGCCTTGAACGCTGTCTTTTGAGCCTCCGCAATTACACACTGTCAAGCTGTTTATTCCATCACGTGGGACAAATGGGTGGGGGTCTGTGACACGCACGTTGTCTCTGCCAGGCCCAACCATCCACGCGTAAAATCCTATTGTGTGCCATTTGCACCGGGACCGGTGTCCTTCCCCCTGGTCTTCAAAGCCGTGAAGGGGATTGGGGAGCACTGTGGGAGGGTGAGGGCTTCCAGAGTTCTTACAGAAGAGGAGCTGTGGATGATGGGGCTGCCTGCCGCCTAATTGCGCTCTGGGACCCAGTCCCAGCTAAATTGCTCCTGCAGAGAGCACTTACAGATTGCTGCAACTACTGCTCGGGAGAAGTCAAACCTATTTCTCACTCTTCCCAGCTCTAAGGCGATATCCCTTATGTTTCTCAGCAAAATAGCTGCTGAGCCAAGCATATCTGGTCTTGAGGGTATAAATAATCCTCTCTTTACGCCAGTGCCCTCCCATCAAACGGTGTAATTGAAGCTCAGAGAGTTGGAGTGACCGTCCTCCAACACATCTTAGTAATGGAATTACTCCAGTGATACCAAAGGTCCACAGGATGATCAGAAGCAATGAGGAATGAAAAATGCTCTTTGGAAGTAAGTCAATTTCTCCCATAAACATTAAAGAGAAGTCATAGCAACAGAAGTGAATTGAGTCTTTGTACTCCTGTGCTCTGTTCCCAAGTCCCCACCTCCAGCTCTGGGAAACTTGGCTTCCATTCTCCCATCTTTCCTCCAACACATCTTGAGCATCATCCCGATGTTAAATTAGGATTTTACAAAATGAGGTCATGCAGATTTCTTTTTTTTTTCCCCCCCGTTGCCCAGCCATGTAGTTTTTGGCAAAGAGGAATGAAGAAACCACAGCACGTGTCAGGCAGGTGTTCCTACACCTGCCTTTGCAGAGGGATGGATGTAGTGGAAGGGAAGGCCGTGTGTAGCCGACGTTGAAGAAGAATAAATGCACTTTATGGTATTCAGTGGAGGCTGATTGGCATAGCATGTACATTGTGTAGAACTATAATGCCGAAACCTCAGAGCTTTCCAGCGGTGAATGGGTCTAATTTATATCTATTCCTAGAAAGCAAAACATTCTGCAACGATACCTGGAAGGTTTACTTGGTAGTTTGTAGACGACACAAAATAGGTGAAAGTCTTTTTGTTTTTTTTTTAAGGAAATCTCTTGACTAATAAATTGTGATTTTAAAAAACATAATGCACTATTTTTTCCTAACGCTGCCCCGGAGATTACACATATCATCTGCTTCAGTTTCCAAGATCTCAGTTCATATTTACGTATGTATAATACCTGCTGTTCTCCAAAGTGGGGGACGTCCTAGAAAAATCAATTATTTAATGAGTTTCAGTGTTCAGATTTGTGCTTATTTGCTTAGAAACAGAATATATGGATACGGCAAGGTTGCGGGTTTGATCCCTGGTCAGGGCACGTACAAGAGCCAACCAATGAGCGCATGGATGAGTGGACCAACACATCAGTGCCTCACTCTCTCTCTCCTTACCTCACCTTCTCTCTCTGAAAAAAAAATCAAATCAAAATTAAAAAAGAAACAATATAAATTTAGAGGCACATTAAAAATTGAACCATAGCTTCATGCAAATTAATATCCACATGGGCAATGTGCGGTCAGATAAAAAAAAAAAGATGTAAAGAATGTCCCCAAAGAACACAGGACAGAAAATCTGTTTTACCATGAAGCTTCTTGCATGACTCAGTGACATAGTGAAGGTCCATGGCAGGAAGAAGGCCTTGATTCTGATATTAAATTCAGCCTTTAAAGTGCTTCTCAGAAGTGGAAACAAGGAAGAGGGTATCTGGAATTCCATTCCACAGGGATTTGCAAGGAATGTGTACAAGATACTCTCGTTTGTAGATGAAACAGACACTATCTTTGGCCTCAGACACGAACAGCCCAGTATGGCAGATAAACATCTACCCGATAGGAGGCAAAATGTGCTGTGAGTTTGGAACTTGATCCAGATGGCGGCTGTGCAACACTGTGAATGTACTAAATGCCACTGAATTGTACACTCTAAAATGCTTAATATTATGTGAATTTTCCCCTCAATTTAAAAAACATGCATGGTGAAGAAGCACAAAAGGAGAAAGGAGGAATCCATGCCCTTGAGAATGTTTACCCATCAGCTCTGGAGGAAAGGATGCTAATGCTTGGAAGGGAGGGGGCATTCGGGGGCCTGCGGTACCTGCGTGAGTATCTCAGTTCTCTTGTTTTACTCACGGCCATCTGGTATTTTGAAGACTTTGCCATTCTCTAGCCATTCTGGGTTAGGACACTTGTCTGGGAAGAGTAGTTTTACTGGAAAGATATGTGCCTACCTGGCGAGAGCTGGGACCCGGGAGGCTCATCCAACAGGCAGTGTACTGGAGGGAAGAGCATAGATTTGCAAAGCAACTCTACCCTACTCACCGAGCGGCTGTGGCCTCGGGCAAGTCAAGTTAATTACTTCTCTGAAATTGTTTCCTCACTAGCAAATTGGGGAGCATGAAAACGACCTCACCTGGGTTTGGAAAAGAGCACTACCATCTGCTAGGTGTCTTGCACAGAGGAGACACCAGTAAATGTTAATGCCTCCCTTCCCTTCCCATCTCTCAGCCCCTCACCTCGCCCCTCTGCCTTGACTTGAACTTCTCATTGTAGAAGTCATTTCCTGTGATGTAGCAATGGCACTGGCCTGAGTAATGCCCCTCATGTGGTTACAGTTACCCTGTGTTGGAGTGAGGACCCTAGAAGGAATTGGGGATCTGTAGGTCTGGGGCCCCAGGAAGAAAGACCCTCCTTTTCTAGACCTCTTTCCTCAAAGTAGCACAGTGAGGAATGTGGGGACTATTATCATAGGACCCAAGAGAGTTAGAAATGGCTCTTAAAGATCATCTACTCTTACCCTCTCATTTTATAGATGAGGAGCTGAGGCCCCCCGGGGAAAGGGGCAGTCCTATCCCCAAGACCCCTCACCACCCCGCTGGTTGCTGTCTGTTGGGGAAGGCGCTGATGCTCTCTGTTTGCCCCTGCAGCTCCACGCTCCTCCTGTCCAGTCTCCTCCCTGGCCCGGGAGGCTCCCCGATGGATGACATCAGTGGGGTCCCTTCCCCTCTGGTTTCCAGTTGCGTTTGGCTAATGGGAAGGATCAGAAGTGGATCAAAGGGCAGAGGGGTGTGAGGTCACCGCAGGGTATACGTGACCCTCTAACAAATGGCCATGGCTTTGGCCGGCCGCCCTCTCCAGGACAGCTCTTCTCTGTGGGGCTGATACGTACTCCCTCGCTTGCCAACCCATGCCTCGGGTGGGAAAATAGTAGCAGTTCCCAAAGTTGCTGCCACTCCTGGGGCCCCTGTTAGTTTCCCTATACCCTGCCCACACCTTTGTAGATAATCTCATTTTTAAGTTTTCCTCAGGTACACAGTTTGAATAGGTCACCTGCAGAGATCCTGAGTAATATAAGGAGGAACTCTGTTTTTCTAACTGTGTTTTCCCGTGGGAGGACTTCCACCAGGGCGGGTGTCTGCAAGCCAAGCCCAGCCCCCTGCCTGTTTGTGTTCAGCCCAAGAGCTAAGAATGGTTTTCAAAGATTTTTTTAAATGGTTGAAAATAAAGCAAGAGTATTTTGTGATACATGAAAATTCAAATTTCAGACTCCATAAAGGTTTTTTGGAGCACAGCCGTATTTCACACTATTGTGGCAGAATTGAGTAGTTGCTGCAGAGACCAAATGTCCTGCAAAGTGTGAAGTATTCACTCTCTGGCCCTTTACAGGAAAAATTCACGGCCCCCGGCCTAGATATCCTTCTTGGCCTTTCCCTTCACCCTATACTCACTCCTGGCTGACAGCTAAATCTCTTGATTGGGCAGAGCCAACCTATTAAAGACTGCAAGATTTCATCTGTGTCAGTCAGTCAACTTTGACCGAGAACTGTAAGGCAAACAGTGCTTGAGTTGGGGTACCTAAGGGATTGCAATTTAGAAACACAGATCTAGGTAGAAATCCCAACCACAATCTAAGGGGGAAAGAAAGGGACAGAGCTTATAAAAACAGAAAAAAGGGAGCTTCCAAAGGATTATACAAGTTGCTTTGAAAGAGCCGTGATTAGTGCTGGCAAGCTGACTTATGCTGTTATACGTGATTAATGGCTAATGTCTGTTGCTAGGTGAAAATTTTAATTTTTTTAATAGAAAGTTCAGCAATGCAGAGCTAGTCCCAGGAACTGTATCAGGATGCAGATAATGTGGTTCAGCCCAGTTCAAAAGTCAGCTTCATATGGAGGGGTGTGTATAAGCTCAGCTTCCTGGAGGAGTTCGGGCTCCATTTAAAAAAAAAAATTCTCTTGACAATATCAACTCCATTTTGTCATTTTTCTTTTATACGCCTTTCCTTTCTTCTCTGTCCTAGGTCAGTGTGATGGTACCTGCTCTCTAGACCCTGACTTACTCTTGGAAGGGCTGTCCCAAGGCTTAGGTTGGGAGAGGGAGAATGGCAGGGCCCAGAGAGTTTGAGAAAGCTCTTCTGACAGCAGATTTAAAGCCACAGATTCTAATGGGCTCTTTCCTTTTGACCCATTTTCCATCGCTCAGCTGGTTCTGAACTCAGGAGTAGAGAAGGTTTGACTTACTGACTCCCCGGAACCCCAGCAACTCTCAGTCTAGTCTCTTAATTTCAACCCTCATCACCTCTCACCTGAGTCACGAAAACATCCTCCTATCTGACCTCCCTGCCTCCAGCTTCACCTCCCTCCTATCCAGAACAGCTGATGCCATCTTTCTGAAATACAAATCTGACCTTATTTCTTCTTTCCTGTGATGACTGACTTGGTGCCTCTCTGTACAACGCCCCTGGGTAGTGCCTTCCCACACTGAATTTAGGACTGGGTGTGTGACTTGCTTTGGCCAAGGGGATAATAATAAATTTGATACAAGCAAAGACTTAAAAATCATTTGCATGTTGCCTCCTTTCTTGGACCCCTGTTGGGGCCAAAACAGCTTGCTGAGGGACCTGGGAGACACGTGGAGAAAAGCCAAGTTGCCCAGGCAAGGCCATCCCAGATGAACCAGGACCCGGCCATCCTGCCAGCTGACCACAAATGCATAGCAGGATCAGCCCAGAGCAGCAAACTCCCAGCCAACCCGTAAACTTGTGGGGAAAAAAAAAAACAATCAAAAGTTATGCTTTGCTATTCAGCATTAGCTAACCGATACACCCTCTCAAAACTCTTCAGTGCCTCTAATTGCTTCTGCAACAAAGCCCAAACTCCTTAACTGAATGCCATACAAGGTTTTTCATCATCTTCCTGAGCCCCATATATGTAGGCTAACCAGCCCACTCCCACGATGGGCAACTATCTCTGTAAAAATTGACTCCCCAAACCCTTGCTTGCTTCACCAGCTGGATCCTCAGCTTCGTGCCTTGTTCTCTCTTTCCTGGGCAGTTCCTGGCTTCCTCTGCTTCAGCTGCCCTCAAACTCAGGTGACCCTGGCTTCCCTCTTTGACTATAACTTACACTCACCCTTTGAATCAGTGTTTTCCAAACTTTGATTCATGCATGACCCGTTGGGTCGTGAGATGAGTTTAGAGAGTCACGATTAGCATTTTTAGATGAAATACAAAAAAAAAAAAAGTACAGGATAAAATAGAAAATACCAGAGTGATTCGTATGTAATATGAGTAAATTTTCAATGTGTATGTGTTGATTTGCTATGCAAAATTTTTTGCCCCTGTGAGAGGCAGTCAACAAGTATGAAAGCACGCTGCCTTAGAGCACATCTTCTTCCGGCTACCCCGAGTTAATGCTACCCCAGATGTGCCTGGTCCTCACAGCCTACACCAGGATGGGCCCTCGTGGGTGTCCTTCCCCCAGGAGTTGCCTGTCCTCACCTGACCTCATCAACCTCTTCACCCACTTTGCCCCCACTCCCCAGCATGGCTCCCCAGCTCCCCGAAGTCCCAGCTGTGCCTTTGCAATTAGGTTTTTCCTCTACTAACAACAAACCTTCCTTCCTCATTCATCTGGAAAATTCCTATTTGTTCAGGGTGCTATAAGTGTGTCCTCCATTATTTAATATTTAATGTGCCCAAATAGCACATTCTCTGGGAGGCCTCTCCTTCCCCTCCCCCTGTCCCCAATTCCATTCCCACTTATGTGTCGTCAAAGTTCCAAGTGCATCGTTTTTGACACTTAACTTCTCTTCCCCATGCTTCCCCTGGAGAGTCATCTGAGCTCTCACCTGCTCCCGAAGCCCCACGCAGGCAGCTGCCATAACCCTTAGCAGTCACTGGATTATAATTGTCGAATCTGTGTGTGTTTTCTCCGCGCCAGGTGGGAGCCCCTTAAATTCAGGGCCTGAGCCCCGTTTACCTTCCTGTCATCAGCATCTACAGCAGAGGCTGGCATCCACATGAGCTGGCACTCAACTCGAGCTGAAATTGTCCCCCTTGTGTATTTGGGGCCACTTGGTTTCAACAGGAGGGGGTGGCCTGAGGAAACAATTTTTGGAGGGCACATTCCAGGGCTGCAGCCCAGCAGAGGAGAAGGCTGAGCCAGCAACCAGGTCCACTTGAGACTCCAACCAGCATGTTCCCCAGAACCTGAAAAGCAAAGTGAAGCCAAGAAGCCCAAACCCGCACAATGGGAAGAAGCAGGAAGACATCACACAGCCTCTTCTGGAGGGTTCTGTGTGCAGACACAGGAGATGAGTAAAGGAGCACACAGGTAATCAGAGATAAGAAACATCCCCTGAGAGGCCCAAAGACCTTGGGGCTGGGGAGGGGTGGGCCGTTTACAGACTGTGAGAAGGAGAGAGGAGAGAAGAGCCGAAACTGAGACTGAGGCGAAGAAGGGCATGCGAGGAGCCCCGACGATCGGGAGAAACACATTTCTCACGGATTATATAAAAGAACAGAAGCGAGCAGGGAAGTAAACGGGGCTGCAGCGAGGCCGGGGGAATAATTTAGTTCTGCAAAAAATACACTCTGTAGAAAAGGCAAATGAATTCTTTGTTCCTTGCTGCGTTCGCACAGGTACTATTGTGGGATTTTTTGTCACATACCTCTTGTCCCAGATACCCGGTTTCCAATAAAGGGCTCTGCTGTGGCCACCGTTAATTAAGTACAGGTACAATGAATGGATGCCGAGTACCAGACGGAGAAAAGCTAGCACAGTAGTCTTGGGAAAGGTCACCCCAAGTTATACAAGCCCTAAGAGGACAATTGGCCCTGGCCAGGTGACTCCATTGGTTGGAGCATTGCCCTGTACACTGGAAGGTTGAGGGTTCCATCCCTGGTCAGGGCACATAGCGGGGTTGCTGGTTCGGTCCCTGGGCAAGTCACATGCAGAAGACAATCGGATTGCTGTTTCTTTCTCACATGGATTTCTTTCCCTCTCTCTCTCCCCCACTTCCTCTCTCTGTAAAAATCAATAAATAATATCCTCAGGTGAGGACTAAAAAAAGAATTAATTTCCCCAGGGGTGGGCGGTGTTTATAACCAATTCCAGGACCTAGCACAGTGCCTGGCACACTTGTAGGAAGGAGTAGCTGGGGAGTCAGTGAATCATCTTATAGCTCTTTCACCCTTTCTAAAGCAACCAAACCATTTTGGTTTGTAAGAATAGCACTTCCAGAAATAGCCAGGGTGTCTTGAAAAGTCTGTACTAACCTGGCAATGAGGGGCAGGGAGTGGAAAGTGGGGGCGGGGGGTGGTGAATTGATAAGCTTCAAGAAGGAGAAAAAGTCCATCTCCCTTTCAGGCCACGTAGGTCAATTTCAAGGAGAAAGTTTCCTATACGAGTGTGTAGCACAACCCCTCCACTCAATCAGATTGAAAGGAAAAGGAAGGAGGCCGGAGAAACCCAGAGCCAGGGGGAGGGGAAGTGATTTTTGGACTCGGAATTCACAATGAGATGCATCTGAAAGAACACGAACTCCCTGTCAGTTTCTGGCAGCAGAGCCAGCTTCCTGCTTTGTTCATGGCTTGTATCATGGACTCGGGAAATGCAGGGATTTGAACCAGATGATAACTCAATTACTTCAGTGAGATAAAATGCCCAAACTCCACGAAGGCGCCCAGAAAAGCGGCGATGGAACGACAATGTCAGGTGTCTCCTGAAGAGCCGGTTGACAAACCTCCTGATGTTAGAGAGAGAGTCCCGCCCACCCCGGCTCCCTAGCAACACTCCTCTGGAGCTGGTCACACAGGCCAAGGCAGATATCCCACTGCCTCTAGGCACATTAATACAAATGTGAAAATAGACAGTGGGAGTGACAGAGAGAGGGATAGGAGTCACTCGGTAACCGGAGGTGAGACAGGCAACCCAGGACCAAAAAGGCGGGAAGGAATGGATTGGTAAGAAGGAATTAGAATGTAGAGAATTGGGCCACTGAAAGAAAAACCTGCATCTTACGTGACTCATTTGTTGACTACTGCCGTGAAAGGTGGTCCCTAACACCCCCAGTCAGTCCCTAGGGAAATGCTCTCAAGGAATTCAGGGAGCTGGAGAAAGAACGCAAATGCTACGGGACAATAATTTCAGAGGAAGAAGCAGCTACAGCAAGAGAGAAGTCATCTTTAGACTCTGAGTCACGATGTTTGTACCCTTAACACCATTCGATGTTCTAAAACTATATATGAGTTGTATTACTATATAAAGCATATACAGGGGTGGACAAAAGTAGGTTAAATTGCCAGCCATCATTACCTAAAAGATAAATCATAAGTGAAGGTATGAAATAATAACAATAATAACGAGACAAATAATACAACAATTAACAACACAAAAGTAAACTGTGTTGCCCGTGCTTGCAACTGTAACCCTCCTTTTGCCCACCCCTGTGCACGCGTGTACTTGAGTATCCAAGGCGCTCTGCAGGCGGCGACTGGCTGCTAACTCTGCTGCTGCTTTCCATTTAGTTAGCCGTTGAGATTCTGCCCTACGGGCCAAGCCCTTGGTCTCATTATTATGACCAGTCCTGACCTCAGACAGGATGTATTTCTGGAGCTACGACCTGGCCTTCTGGAACAAACCAGCAGGTCATCCAACTATACGTCCACCTCTGGTCGTGCACCCCCATTTGGATAACTAACTTCCTGTGTTATTTAAAATATAAGATTGTGCCCTGTGCCCCAGGACTGCTAATAGGTTTCGACTTTGGGAACCCTTTGCCTGAGCTGCCTGGCACAAAATATTGTACAACTGTCAGTTTTCAGGCCTCGCCCCGTAAACCTCTCTGCAGGACACTGCCGACCTTGTCCTGTCCTGGGGGATTTGTGACCTGTTACTCCACCTTTTCCAGGGCCGGAGTCTGAAAGCCCGTTCTCCCCATTCTGTCCCGACCCCAAACAGGCATGGAGTGCAAAGGCTCACAGGCCTCAGCAGCAAGTGACAGAGCCCACAGGGAGGTAGAGGCAAGCACCAGTGCCTGTTTTTGGTGAGAAGGGGCCTGGACACAGGAAGCAGAGGGTGAGTGTAGGGAGGGAAGCTGGGTGGCCCAATCAGCTTTGAAGACCTTGTTTCAGAAGTCACAGTGAGTGCAGGGGGAGAAAAATACAGGGGAGAGAGATGAGAGGTGGCCATTCTTTTTTATATATTTTTAAAAGATTTTATTTATTTTTAAAAACAGGGGAAGAGGGGGAGGAAGAGATGGAGAGTAAAGTTGATGTGAGAGAGAAATAGCAATCAGTTGTCTCTCACATGAGCCCCGACCAGGGTCCAAACCCGCAACCCAGGCATGTGCCCTGGCCAGGAATCAGGACGGCAATCTTTTGCTTTGAGGGATGATGCCCAACCCACCGAGCCACACCAGTCAGGGCAAGGGAGGGAGCCATTCTTTACCCCCAGACACCAGTACCCCGGACAGTGGCTGGGCCTCAGGGACAAGCCCTAGTCTGAGTGAAGGGCTCTGGCAAGAGCTGCAGGCTGTCGGTTGCTGAGCCTCTCGGCCTGGAACAGGGATACAATCCCAAGCTGCAGAGCTGAGCACCAGGGAGCCCTGTAGATCAGGAAATGCCTCGAGGAGAGCAAAGCTGCCCAAGGCATTCCCCGCTCCCCCACCTCCCACCTTGACCTTTTCCAGTTGGACCGGTCCGATCTGATTTTCTGAAACACAGCTTCTCTCAGGTCCCTCCCTGTTAGGCTCTTGGTCAAATGCTGCTTCTCACCAGGTACTTGTGTATTCAGCTGCCCAACCTGGCAGCTGTCACAAATACCCCAGGGACAGGACAGCGTGGGGCCTCCATGGCCAAGGTCGGGAGTGTACTGCAGAGAGATTTATGGGGCAAGAATTGAAAGTAGATGGTTATATTTCGTGCCTGGAGGGCTGTCGGAGACTCTTAAGGGAAGCAGTTTCTCTGTCGTTTTGGGAAGGGATGCCCAATGACGAGGCGCCAGTGGAGAGAGGATAATAAGAGCTGGGTCTTGATGAGCTGGAGAGAAAGCGACAAGCCCTTCATGTTTCCTGAAGTTATGGGTGGTCAGTGGTTTTTCACAGCCTGACTTGTCTGCCCTGATTTATTCATTTCTTCCACACACGTCTGTTGAGTATGAGCTACATGCCGGGCCCTGTGCAGGACAGACAGGACAGAGTGGTGAATCGGTAGCTATCTGTGGTTCTGCCTCCCAGCAATGACAAAGCAACAGACAGTGCAGTAAAAGGGAAAGTGCAGCATGTCACAGAAGCACAAGCAAGGGACATAGAACCCTGGCTTTGGGACCCCGCAGCTCTCAACTGCCGGTGTTCTCTCCACTCAGATTGGCTTCTTCCCATTTCTCTGAAGGCGTCCTACAACGTTCTTGGTTTCAGGCCTGGGATTACACTGTCACCCAGCCTACTCAGGGTTCACTAATCCTTTAAGGCCCATCTTCTGGGTCCAATTCCTCCTGAAGAGCCGTCCAGTGAATTTGCACTTTTGGGTCCTCACCCTGTTCCAGGGCTCTAAACATGCAACAATGGTAGACAAATATATTTTTAAAGAAACTCAAGCATAAATGGCCATGCTGAACAACAAAATAAATCTTTTTTTATGAACCGAAATCCAAAGAACAACCCAAGGCCATGAGCAAGGTTGAAGCGGTGGGCTGGGAGATGTGAAACAGGCACAGGCTGTGAAATGTTGGTGTCTGGGGTGGTAATGGGGACCCGCCTCGTCCCGTGAGAGGCAGGGGAGAGAGTCAGTTTCACCGAGTGAAACCAGTACTTTTGTGGACTCACCACCCATGAAAGAAGGAAAGAAAAAGGATGCGATAGACCCCTGCCTGGAGCAGTGGGGCATATGGAGCTGAGGATCTTGGAAAGTGGGACATAATGAATTTCACCTTGAAGCAGGAACGCAGGTCAAGCAGCCCACTGGGTTGATAACTAAATCTTTTGCATTTCAATGGAGCTGCTATGAGAGAGAGAAAGAGAGAGAAGAAGGAGGAGGAGAAGAAGGAGGAGGAGGAGGAGGAGGGGGAGGGGAGGAAGAAGGAGAAATAAAAATAAAGGCTGGGTCAGAACAAAGCAACCACAGCATTGTCAGAGCCTGAGGGAACAAAGAGAGAGAAGCAATAAAACCTCCTACCCACCATGTGCCTTCAAACCCCAATCCCAAACCACATGGAGGAAACTGAGATGAAAGAGATCGATAACTAGGAGATATATTTACTCCAGATGAAACGACAATAATATGAAGATGCCTTTAAAATAGTTATGTTTTAAGATCCCCAAAGAGATAAATGAAAGAATAGCACCCATAAAAACAAGGACAAGAAACTGTGAAACAAAATCAATGAAACAAAAACAGGTGGATATAAAAATAACTAATTGGAAGTCCCGGGGCGGAAGGGAAATAAAATCATTGAAATAAAAATCACAGTGAGTAGGATCAACTGTAGCAGTTGGACATACTTGACCAGCTAATTAAAGAATGGGAAAACAGCATTGAGAAACTGACCTGGAATGCGGCACTGGTGTGAGAAAGAGGTCATCACAACTGTGAAATGTGGGGTAGAAAACACGGCAAATAGATGAGGTGACTCCAGCAGGGCTCTAACAGGGATTCCTGAACAAGAGAAGGAGGTGTCGGCACAGAAGTCATACCTGCAGGGACCATGGCTGATAATTTTCTGAACTTCAAGGCAGATAAACGCATACAACTGGTGCAGAATGGATAATTTTTTTTAAACGCCTTATGTGACCTCGTTCCTTACTACCTCCCTGAGCTCATCTACCATGGCTTTCTTTCCCGCTCATGTTGCCTTAACCAAACGGGCCTCCTTGCTAATCCTTGAACCAAACAAGCCCACGCCCAGCCTAGTGCCTCCGTGTTTGCTCTTTCTCTGAAATGCTTTTCCCCAAGATAATCTGTATGGCTCACTCTCTTTGGATTTCTCTTCTGGTGTTTCCGTACCTTATCTGTGAGACCTCCCCGACACAGGCGCATAAATATTTGCTTAGTAATGAATGACTGAATGGGCGGATGAATCAATACTCTCCCTTCTCTGCCCGGCCACCTCCCCACCCACACGGTGAGGGGCTGGCACAGCGTTGGGCACATGGCTCCATGATCAATTAGTTTTGATAAGTTCCATGCACAGCCCAGTCTGTGTCCTAAAAGCTGGCATCCTTGTGTGCATACAAATCAATATTTAGTGACAGATACATTCAATCTTTTTTCCCTATAGTTTATCACTCTTTATAATAGAATAATTAAATTTTGGAAAGTTAAAAGGGGGCCTAGCAGTCATTAACTTCAACTTCCACATTTTACACGTGAAAAATTGAGGCCCGGAAGCTCAGCAGAGCCAGGACTAGAAATCAGGCTGTTGACTCCGAGCCCGGCATCCTTATTACTGCACTACCGTATTCTGCCGTGTATAACGCGCACTTTTTTGCCCAAATTTTTGAGGGGAAAATAAGGATGCACGTAGGTAGTACCTGAAATTCCTTGTATCTGTTCTTATGTTTAGTAATTATTTGCTACATAGAATTTCTTGTACCACAATGTTAAAAAATGCTGAAATTCCTTTATAATACAAAAAAGCAACTATCTAAATATAAATAAATAAAAAATGGAACTATTAAAATGAAAGATTTTTTCCCCAAATGTTTGGGCCCAAAACGTGGCTGCGCATTATACATAGCAAAACACAGTACATGTGTTCTTTTTCCTACTCGCATTCAGAGAGAAACTGGGTCAAAAAGAATCCTCTTCCTCCAGCAAACACCTTCCTACCCTCCGTGGACAGATGCGTTGTTTCTGGGCAACAATAGTTTACCGCTACCCGCTTTGCAGAAGGTGAGGCTACCAGGTGCCACTTCATTTAAAAATGTAATTTTGACATATTTGTATTTCTCCAGCTTCTTGTCATTAAGAGCCTATAATTAAAATAATTAGAAGAAGACTCTTGCCTGTTCATCAGTCTCCATTTCAATAAAACATTTTAAAATTCACAGTCCAAAGCTGTTACCTTATTATTTAAGCAAGAGTTCCATTATATAAATTGTCACCGCTGCACTGCCAACCAGTTATTTATAGAAAAAAATCTGTTAGCTTCTCCCTGTACACCGATGTCACTCTGTGCTGAAGTGACTGAAGAAATGACAGGAGACGGGAGATGGGTGGGCTTGCACCCCTCCAGCGTAACTGGGCTCTGGAAGGCTTCCAAAGCCGCTTTGGGAGGCAGCGCTCGTCAAGAGGGTTGGGAAGGAAACAGTTCCGCAGCAGTAATAGAATTCGTGGCGCTAAATCTTGGGTGTCAGGCCTACGTATATACACACACAGACGTATGTGTGTGGTGCTGCTGTGATTCAGGCAGGCTGCATTCCAGTGATTCAGCGAGGCTCGGGACGCTAAAAGCACTGCAAATGTTGCCCCTCTAACAAATTTCTGTGCTAAGGACTCTGTTCTGTATTTACAGGAAGCCTCGGGCAAGAGCGTTTCTGGAAGACTCTTCCCTTTGCCTTCCCCACAGAGGTAGCCTTGGCACGACCTAGGATAGTCAGGGCTGGAAGGCCACAGACACAGGGTTTATAACCGAGGCCCCGTGTTTATTGGATGACCTTAACCCCGTGAAATGCACGCTTCCCAGGGGCCCTATAAGCGATGAACTGCTTTCCAGAGACACGATCGTTACACAACTACTAA
This sequence comes from Desmodus rotundus, assembly GCF_022682495.2. Taxonomy (NCBI): domain Eukaryota; kingdom Metazoa; phylum Chordata; class Mammalia; order Chiroptera; family Phyllostomidae; genus Desmodus; species Desmodus rotundus. The sequence goes on from NC_071398.1 coordinate 63,093,750, forward strand.
GAACGAAAGCCCGCGTTGGAAGAAATGATAATATTTTTAGGAACCAGTATAAGATAAGCATCTCAACTGGGAATTTACAATAGTTTTTAAAAGTTATAAGCCTTTCTCTGGTCCTGGATAAAAAGTTGTATGAGAAGACTATCAGCTGATTTCTCAAAAGAAACCTTACAGGCAAGAAGGGGCTGGAAAGAAGTATTCCAAGACATGAAAGGCAAGGACCTACATTCAAGATTACTGTATCCAGCAAAGCTATCATTTAGAATGGAAGGGCAGATAAAGTGCTACTCAGATAAGGTCAAGTTAAAGGAGTTCATCATCACCCAGCCCTTATTATATGAAATGTCAAAGGGACTTATCTAAGAAAAAGAAGATCAAAAATATGAACAATGAAATGACAACAAACTCACAACTATGAACAACTGAACCTAAAACCCCCCCAACAATAACAAAAATGAACCAAGCAAATAATTAGAACAGGAACAGAATCACAGAAATGGAGATCACATGGAGGGTTATCAGCGGGGGAGTGGTGGGGGATAGAGGGGGAAAAGGTACAGGGAATAAGGAGCATAAATGGTAGGTAGAAAATAGACAGGGGGAGGTTAAGAATAGTATAGGAAATGTAGAAGCCAAGGAACTTCTATGTACAACCCATGGACATGAACTAAAGAGGGGGACGGTGGGTGGGAGGGGGTGTACAGGGCAGAGGGGAATAAAGGGGGGTAAATGGGACAACTGTAATAGTATAATCAATAAAATATATTTTAAAAAAGAAAAAAAGTTGTATGAGAAGTTTGTGGAATTGGTAGAAATATCAAGGAAAACACAGAACATTTGACGTTAAGTCCCTGTGGCCGATAGACTTGAAATTGCGCCCCCACAAACCCCTATCATCCACTTCCTTCTGTAATCCCTTCCCCTCGACTTGGGCAGGAGTATTGGAAGCAATGGAATAGGGCAAAGGTGGTGGAATGTCACTACTGTGATTCTGCTACATAAGACTGTAACTTCCATCTTGCCCGCAGACTCTGTTGGCTCTCCCTCAAGGGCTTCAGCTGAGTAATCTGCCTCGTGGAGAGGCTACGTGGCACTGGCAGCAGCCTGTGGATGGCAAAGGCCCCCAGGAGCAGAGGCCCCCAGGAGCGGAGGCCCTCAGTCTAACAACCTGTAAGGAACTGAACGTCGCCAACAGCCACATGTACTTGGAAGTAGATCCTTGCCCGGCCCAGCCCTGGACGGGACCCGATGCCTGGCTGGCTTGACTACAGCCTGCTGAGAGACTCAGAGCAGTGGGTCCCGCTTGGTCGTGCTCAGGCTCCTGACTCACAGATGCGTGGGGGATGTGTCAAGCCGTTACATTCGTGGTCATTTGTTGTGCAGCAATAGACGATTATTACACTCTTCAGTGCTAGAGAAGGAGAGGTTGCAGAAAACTGAAAAGAGCTTAGGTAGCCCTGACCAGTGTGGCTCAGTGGGTCGGGCATCGCCCCTCAAAGCCGAGGGTCACAGTTCAATTCCCTGTCGGGGCACAGGCCTGGGTGGCAGGTTTGGTCCCCGGTTGGGGAGCATGTGAGGCAACTGATCAATTTTTCTCTCACACATTGATGTTTTTCTCTCTCCCTCTCTTCCCCTCTCTCTGAAAATAAATAAATAAATAAATAAATAAATATATATATATATATTTTTTAAACAAGAGCTTAGTTAACACGGAGCCATGGGTCTGAGTCCCTGCTCTGCCGTTTGGTGTCTGTGAGACCTGGGGTGAGTTGCATTTCTTCTCCAAACCCCAGTTTCCACATATCTCATATGAAGATAATATTTCCTACCTCATGGGGCTGTGTGCAGGTGGAAACCAGATATGGTATTTAGTAGCTTGCCTGGCAGATAAGAAATGTTTTGTAAATGCTATTCATCGCCACAGACTTCACCTGGAAGAGTTATGAGGTTCACCCGGGGGCCTGTGAGCATAGTGTAATCACCGGCCAGGTTGGTTTTGCTGGTTTTTCCGTTTCTTCCAGTCAGGACTTCATGTTCCAGGGGGAAGGAGTGACCTTCCATTCATTCCTGAAACGGTTTTACTTTCATGGGTATTATCATAAATATTCTCTTCTCAATATGCAAGACACGCACCTAATTCCTTTTTGTCCGGAGAAAAACTAGGGAAATATGGGAGTGATCCTTTTTCAAGTAAGGAAACAGATGACATTCCCTCAGTGACGTGGGCATCTGGCCTCAGCCTTGGTACACGAGGCAGCTCGGCACACGAGAGGGACTTCATTAGCTGACTGAGAGCACTGAGCTCTCAGTCACAAATTTCCAGCAGGCTCCTCCTTCCTTGGTTGGCGTGAACATGTTAGAAATTGTGAAGCCTTTATTCTCCACTTAAATGGCGTGAGTAAATGCAGTAGCAAGACACTTCAGTCTCTAATGAAAAGGTTTCTGAGACTCTGGGCAGGCTACACCTATCAGTTAAAAAGAAACTATAATTTTGTTTCCATGCCCTGCCTTTGTGACTCAAAATCAGGGGAGCTTTTATATTTTAAAGTAGTTGGGTTTGGAAAGCCAGGAGAAAGGAGATCTGTTTTGCAATCATGTGGTGGCTATCTGCTCCTCAGGAAGGCTGAACCGGCCCTTTCTCCAGGAGAACGCAGCCCTTTCCTTCAATGACCAGCGTACAAAGGTGCTCTTTTCCATCCCTCTTCCCTCCACCCCCAAGCTTGCCTTTCCATTTCTTACAGCAGCAAAGCAACACAAGTATATTCCTGCCATCACTTTGTGTATGTATGATTGATTGGAGGATCTGGGTTCGAATCTTGACTCTGCAGCTTAGTATTTTAATCATTACATCTTGCAAGGTATGATAAATAACTAACACCCTCAAAGGATGCAATGAGCTAAGATATGTGCAACCACCAAGCTCAATAATTTGTTCTTGCTACCTACACATATTAGGGTACACCATCCGTTTCAGGGGAAAAAAGTGTTTTAAGGCTTCTCTTTTTCTGTGTGGGCTGCATTTTCCTCATGTGTGAGCTACAAGCTATCTAGCACGATGTTTGGAGCTGTCCACTCTGTTCAAGTATACTGTAAGTCGAAAGATTTGCTCGTGATTCCTTTTAATGGAGGTAATAGCTAACGTTTTTTTAATCATCACCCAAGGATTTGTTTGTTGATTTTAGAGAGAGAGGAGGGGGAAGAGAGAGAGAGAGACATGGATGTGAGACAGAAGCATCAGTCAATCACCTCCTGCACACACCCTGAACCGGCAAACGTTATTTTTTTAAAGGTTTTATTTATTTATTTTTAGAGAGACAGCAAGGGAGGGAGAGAGGGAGAGAAACATCGGTGCAAGAGAAACACTGATAGGTTGCCTCCCTCATGCACCCCAACCACGGAGACTGTGGGGACCGAAACTGCAACCCAGGCACGTGCTCTGAATAGGAATGGAGCCGGCAACCTTTTGCTTTGTGGGACGATGTCCAACCAACTGAGCCACCCAGCCAGGGCCTAACTTTCTTTTTTAATATATAATCTTTATTATATTTTTTCCCATTACCATTTAGCTCCCTTAAACTCTCCTCCCCCCAGCAATCACCACTCTGCTGTCCATGCCAGGCCTAACTTTTAATTGAGCACTTGGTATTGGCCCATGCTGCACACGCATAACTCATTCAGCCCTCACAGTAGCTCCACGATGAAACTGAGGCCGAGAGGTGCAATAACTGGCCCGGGGCCATGCGGCTAGATGGAGTGAGGACTCAAACCCAGTGATCTGAATTCAGTGTCTACACAACAGCAGCACCATGCACCTCGTGCAAGTGGTCAGTTCTTGGGCACTAACCCTCTGAGCCAGTAGAGCCAAGGAAGTGGGAGCCACTTTGCGAGCGGGTTATGAGATGCAGCTGGGGTTGCTGGTGCAGGTGCTATCACGCCTTGGTTCCCAGAGACATGTGCCCTGACTTTGGGGGGAAGATCCCCATGCGTCAGTGCCAGGCTGGTGCACACAACGAGAAAGTACTTGCAGGAAATATCGCGTCAGCCTCCCTGACCTTGTAGTCTCACTGAGATCTTCAAAGGCGAGGGAGTTCTTGGTGGCAAGGAATAACTTTAACTCCCATTTATGATAAATATATTCTTATGTGAAATATACGATCAATTATAAAGGAAACTGTTTAAATGGTATTGCCACTGAGTACCTTCAATCTCCACAAGCTTCTGAAAAATTGCATAACCCATTTGAGCCCCATCATAAATAACAGGCTTTATATAGTTTTATTTTCCTTTGGAATCACTGTGATCCATGAGCTTTCCAAAGCCTATGCCATCCAAAGCATCGGTAATAAATCATAAATATTTATAGCACTTAATCATGAGGCAGCCAAAGAACTAAAGAAGTGTTATATTATTCAGCATCTCATTAAGCACCCAGCATGCCTATAAGCCAGTGGCGAGGTCTGTGAATGGTTTCTTTTGTCGCCATTGTCTTCCTTCCCATCTATAGGAAAAGGAGATCATTAATGCTCACATACATTTGCTTCCGCAGTGGCAGGTGTGGACCAAAGTCAATTAGACAACACCATCCCTGATGCCCTGGAAATATATAATTTCACACAGCAACAAAATGCATCCTCCTTGTCATCCCGTTACAGAAGCAAGAAGGGAGAGATGGGAGGGGGGCTGGGAGGGGGGCGGGAAGAAGACAAACGATTGCTGAGCCTCCTGTGAGCTGGGCAATAATAGTTGGAACATCACATTTACATTACTAATGACTGTACTTCATTCCCATTCTTGTATCTGCTTTGTTTCATTATTTCTGAAGGCAGACTAATCTGTCAGATGTGTTACTCAGTACACAGGAAGAACTAACACTAGGATCCACGTAAATATGGAACGGGGGCTCCCTGAAGAGCTAAGATTCTCACCACTGACTGTGTTCAAGTGGAGCTGGGGGCTGCTCTGCCAGGAATTTTGAAGAGGGGATTTCCTATTAGGCAAGATGACCAGGATCACATCTTTGAGACAAAGATGCAAACCTCCTTTTCCTTCTCTACAATAGAGGTTTACAGTCTAGAATGCCCACTTTCCCAGATAGGGAAAGATGGGAGTGGCCATGTGACCAGTTCTGGGCAATGGCGTGCTAGCAGAAATCTCCATGGAGGGGGTGGGGGAGGCTTTTGAGAAAAGGTTTGAGAAGAGACAGACTCGTTGGAACCCTGCTAGACAGCTGGTGGGATCGCACCATAGTTCAGCCACTCGGGAAAATAATTTGGCAGTTATCAAAAAGCTAAAGCATAGAGTTACCATATAACACCGTTATAGAGCAATTCCACCCCTGGATCTATACTCAGGAGAATTGAAAACATGTTCGCATAAAACTAAGACACAAATATTTGTAGCAGCACTGTTCATAACAGCCGAAAAGTAGGAACAACTCAAATGTCTTTATATCCATGTGTTATATCCAGAGAATGAACTATTTAGTCATCAAAAAGAATACAGTACTGATATTTCCACTCAACGGATAAACCTTGAAAATATTATGCTAAATAAAAGAAACCAGACACAAAAGGTCATGCATTGTATGGTTCTATTCACATTAAATGTCCAGAATGGGCACAGAGACAGAACGTAGATGGCGGCTGCCCAGGGCTAAGGGGAAGGGAGGGGGGCATGGGGACGGGCTGCTGACCGGTATGGGTTTCTCTTTGGAATGATGGAAATGTTCTGGAATTACATAGTGGTGATGATTGCACAACCTTGTGAATATACTAAAAACCACGGAATTATACAGTTCGAAGGGGTGAATTGGATGGTATGTGAATTATACCTCAACTTAAAAAGAAAAAAGCGACAGACTCAGTGGGCCTGCCAGAAAGGCCCTTTGCTGGTCTCCCTCACTCCCCTGCTCTTCCTTCTGGAAGGCGGATGTGAGGTGTGAAGGTCAGCCGCCATGTCGAGACCCTGAAGACCAAGGCCACTTGCCGGGGGGTGGGGGTGGGGGGGCGCGGTGGACAGAGGTTGTCAGGACCCAAGAAACCTCATACTTGTTTAATATGTTGTTTGTCAGCTTCTCTGGGGCTGGTGGCTGAATGCAGTCCCCACTAATATACCTCCCAACTTTAAGCTTTTATGAAAAGCAATTACTGTTGAAATGGAAAAGAATCAAGTTATGAAATGCAGTGCCCGGAGAGACATAGAAAAATAGTTCTTTAGAAGGTGCAATTTAAAGAAGATTTCCCATTTTACAGAGATATTTAGTACTTGCATTATAACAAGAAGTGGTTTCAAGTTGAAGTTTATGAAGCTGCATTGTGGCACAGAGTAATGACAAGTGAAATATGTCTTTCAGGTATCTTTAAGGAAAATACAATAAATATGGATAATTATCATTATAACTGTTCTATTAAGACAAGCTGTGCCGTCAAAGATGAAGAGTCTGTTTTTGGATGGTTTCCAAAATGCCTGAAAGGAAAACTCGTAATGGTGAATCCTTGTTATGTCTCTAGATAAGATTGAAGACATTTAAAAACTACAATTTGTTCAGTAATAAATAGCCATAATTCGAGTGTGAGAGGAGCCATTAGGAGTAAAGGCAGGATAAAATGTGCTGACATAAATAGTCTTCTCTGAGAGATTAGCATGTTCTAGTGCCATTTGAGACCAAACTTTCTGAAATCTGTACTCATTAATTCACCATCCACTTTCCCGTGCTCTTATTGACTAGGCAGGCGTCTGAACCACCCCTGGTTCCCCGGAACCACCCTGTCCCAACGTTAGAAAATTCTGGGGCTCTGAACTTTAGAACTGTCGACAAAGTGAACACACCGTCCTCAGAGTTACTTAAGTTAGCGTAAGCAAAGGAAACCAAAGTCTGATTCCTGGGGTGGCCATTCTCAGAAGTCAGTCAGGTAAGAGAAAGGCAATCCCCGTATCTGGCACTCGACAGGCCTTTTAAACTGACAAAGACTTTGTTAAAAGGCTGAAAAGTTAAATTAACCACACGGTTGCTTGAGCAGATAATTGACAATTATATCACAAATTAAAACAACTGGATGAATCCAACAACAACATGAATTCTCAGACCAAGACAACTTTTTAATGCCCTTCCTTGAAGTTTGGGGAAGAGCGAGAAGGAGACAGAATATGATAATATGGTTAATGCCCCCAAAACTCTTTTGTTGTTTAGACCCTGTCTCAGTGTTTTTATGGTGGTGCAGATGGCTCATCACTTGGAATCTGGACTCTTCTTCACCTGTCACGTGTTGCGTCGTGCGCATTTCGGCTATGCTCATTTGGTTTAACTTTCGATGGGTGTGTCATCTACCGATTTACAAAGAGCAAACAAGAACATGTGGGAAGGCCCTGGTTGGTGGGCTCAGTGGGCTGGAGCACCGTCCTGTACACCACAAGGTTACAGGTTCGATTCTTGGTCAAGGCACATTCCTAGGTTGGGGGTTCGACCCCCGGTTGGGTTGTATGTCGAAGGCAACCGATTGATGTTTCTCTCTCACACTGATGTTTCTTTCTTTCTCTCTCTCTCTCCCCCAATTCTCACTCTAAAATTAATAAAAAAGAAAACATATCCATGAGTGAGAATTAAAAAATAACTGTGTGTGAAAGCCCTTTGAAAAGTCCAAGAACTTATAGGAACTTAAGGAATTGTAATGATGATGGCATTATAAATGATATCTTATATCTAATTATTATTCTGTGAATCTTTTGTTCTCTGACCGCCGTAGGTGTGTCAGCTCCAGAACCGCTCTCTTCTCCAACTTCTTTGGATAAATACTCAGCAAAAGGGCCATCTTTGATATAAAACTGTAAAACCGTGGGTAGTAATTTTTCAGGGACTAAAAATAAATTTTTTAAAACCTACAGCTTCTGCCCTTCTTGCTTCCTTCTATTGAAACAACACGTCCACTCATTATATTCAACGGTAGCTTATTGCCCACCGGCTGAGTGCACAGTTATTTGACAGGGGTCCTCAAAGGTCAGGCAAGGATATTAGCGAGTCAGGGGCTGTTTTCATCAAGCTCTGGTTGGCTTCCTAGGGCAGATGCGAAGGAGGGAGGAGCAATGCCTCAGAGGCGGGAGGGCAGCGCTGGAAACGTATGAGAGCCTGCTTCCTAAGTATAGGTAGACGACATATGGAATTCCTCCAAGGCTTGAAATACTTTTCTTTAGGGAGGAAAAGAGAAAATAAATATGCCAAGCTGTAAAGGAGACTTTGCTGAAGAAAATAATCACAATAATTAGTCCTTGCATCAAAACTGTACTGTGGAGAGCTTCTCGGCTGGAACAATGACTACCCCCCACCCCACTGACCTTTTGAGAAGCATCATCCTGCCGTTACATTTCACGTTCATCCCCCACAGCGCAGCCCCCACTACTTTCAAGGGCTCCAGTGTGACGCATGCTCCTGTGCTGAGATACGTTTATAAATACACACAGATGTGATAACCGGAAAGTCATTAGACGCACATCCAACTGCTACAGCTACCTTAAAATAGTGCATTTCTGTTACATACTCTTTAACGTGTGTGATGTGTTGTTTTCCATTTTTTGTGTGTGGGCGTGGTTTGTTTTGAGCTTTTCTAAGAAGCACTGATGTTGTCAAGAAGGCCTCTCTGGGAACTCGGCCTGTGCCCCCTGCTCACGCCTGGGAAGCCAGAGCTACCAGCTGGTGGCAGGACTCAGGGTCTGTCCCTGTGGGACATAAGGACAGATCACTGTCCCTTCACCTTTGTGTCCTCCAGGCCTCACACGGCCGGGTCCTCAAGTCAACCTGGGTGGTCCTGAGAGGCCACAGATCATTCCTCCCACTGGGGACCTTGTGTCCTTGGGGTGGAAGGTCGCTAAAGTAATAGTAACGTCCAGGGGGATAATGGCTACTCTCATGATGAGTTGAATTTTAATATTTTAAAGAAATTAGACTAATATTAAGGCCATTAAGACGTAGGGCCACATTCAGGGAACAAATGTTAGGAACTTTGGAAAGGCACTGAATCTTCAGAAGGAGAGACCACCTTTGGCAAAGGCCACACGACTCCCGTGCTCTTTTTTCCTTAGTTATGGGATGTTATTATTCTTCTGTTTGCTATGACATTCCCCCTCCCACCCACCCCCTCACCCCCTCTGTCTTGTTAGTCAACTCTTCTTCCTTTCCCTAGCTATTAGGAAAGATCTGAAGCTCACAGGGTTAGGACATGGAAAGTGATTTCCTAATGTGCCAACTTCAAAGGAACTTTGAAATCTCCGAATGTGAGATGCAGCCCAGGGTTAATCCACCAAAGCACCATTTAGTGGCCTGTTCGGGTTTGTTTTGCTAGGGCCTTAATAAGCAGTCAAGTAGCATTCTGAGAAACACATTCCTCTGTGCTATTACACTAATCTTTCTCTCCGCAAAGGTGTCATGTTTTATAACACCGAGAGCCCAGCAAACCCACTATTTTCATTTCTGTCTGCCAGCATTTATCATCTTTAGTTCACTTCCTTGCTCCCCTAGGATCCCAGCTTGGAGCTTCAGATCGTTCCTTCTAGCCACATACCTGGCTGGGTGATGGGGTGATGGGACCACCTCTTTTCCCTACCTGTTATTCTTTCTTACTCCTTGAAAGCAGAAAGAATGGTAGAGCAGGCAACAAAAAGAAACGGCTGCTACAAATCCCACTTTAAATACGTAGGCTGCAGGGATAGGAGGAATGGCTGGTTACGCCGGCTTCAAAGGGAGTGAGTACACCTCTTGACCCCTCGCCACAAAGAGCCCTGGGTGGTAATTTCTCTGTCGGCCATTCTCCATCTGGGCCACATAGCCTTTCAGGCACGTGTGTGTGGACCAGAGTGTAGGTGTTTGCATGGGGGAGCGTGAGAGAAAGACTCCTTCTTTCCTGTTCTGCATGAAAGAGCATCTCTCCAACAGCTCAGCTCTCATTATATACGTAAATTCTCCTGGCTGGAAAATACCATCCTTTAAGTTGTCCCAGGTCCTTTGTACAAAAACCTCCACAACAAATTATTTTCAGAACTCAGTGTCAGAAAAGCATTATTTCTCCTCAATAACCGGCCTGTTTGCTTCTCCTAGAAAAAAATAAGTTACGCAGTTCATCATACTGTTCTCCTTGCTTTGGTTATAAGAAGCTAAAATTTTGCATGCAAACACTATTGCTTTTTCCTTCCATGGTTTTGCTGAAATATAATTTTCACCTCTCTTTCCCCTCCTTGCCTTTATTCCTACTAAATCCAATAGACCCGAATGCTATTCGAAACCAAAATTTGCAAAGTTTACAATAAATAAACTAAGAATAACAGTAATCATTCATATGAAATGCTATATAATATTTATCTGTGTAGTTTGCAGTACAGACTTCTTACCTTCATCATAATTTCTGCCCTGTGTCCTGCCAACCTTTTGCCCCAGACCTCTTTTTTTCTCCCTCTTTTTTAAAGCACCAGTGAATCAGAAGGGGAATCAGTGTCTTCTTTGGGTCACAGGATTCAGCAGGTTTGCACAGTGGGAGGTTCTGAGAGAAGCACGTCACGATGAAGGGAGTGGTTGCTTTTCTACCTTCTTTTTCTCGTTTTAATTTCCTATGTAGAAAGCACATTTGCTTCATTGAAATTGGTATTAACCATGTTACAGATGAATTTTCTGCATTCAAATTTGAACTCTAGTTCTCAGAACTGGGCATTTGTGGGCTGTTTGCCATAAATCTCGTGTCCTTAAATCCTTAATTATCGGGGACTTTCTAGATTTCAAATATTCTGATTCTTTTCTATGAAAGAAAGTCCCAGAAGTTCCTGGTAACTTGATGCCCACCATATGTCTCACAAAACACCTCATATACTTGGTCACAAGACAAAAACCCCAGGTCAACCTCGGCATCCTGATTTGGAGTTTAGAGAATGTGGCCCCCAGAACCCCAGTTTTTAAAAGAGACGTGTTTAGAAGAGTTTGGAGAATGTACTTTGCTCTAAGAGGGCGGCTCCCACCTGCTGCTGGGTCTCCTGCGTAACACAACCCTGGCATTCCTAATTACTGACTCCTAATGTGTTCCTTCCAAGCCCATTACTGGATAACGATCACATTCTTCCCCGACATAGAATCATTCCAAGAAAGTCTGGGATCCAGTATAAGAAAGGTATAGTCCGATGATAATAATCCTGTCTGTACTATTCGTCCGTAATTAGTCCATTCACAATAACGATCTTAGAGTAGTTTGTTCTCGTAAGTCTATCTCTCGGTATATAGATATATATTACTATTTCCATTTTATCGATGGGCAAAACAGTGGCCTATCCAGGTTGCTTGGTGAAGTCTACATCCCCTTCACCAGTGCTCTGCCTCTGCCACGTGAAAAAGCAAGACACGGCATTTGTATGCCCTCTCGCTCTGCATCTGTAAAGGTTAGCTAGATTAACATGCCCTACGCAACACACGAGCTCTAACCATGGGTGTGTGTACATAAACGAACAGTCACATACCAAGTAGCTATTAGCCTAGATATTTGAAGAAGGGCACTCTAGGAAGAATTTTTAAAGCTAAGCTGCAGAAGCTTTTATGCAACAGTCCTCTTAAAATTCTACAAAACTATTTCAAATTGATTAGGTCACTATAGCATACCACTGGGAACACAGATGAAACAAATAATTTTGCAGCGCTCAAGACCGCCCACGCGAGAGGGGCCCGGGCAGCCGTGGAGGCAAGCAGCGAACCTTGTGTCAGGGTCTCCATACAATCAGTAACATCTGCACAGAGAACACAACAAAACAGGTTCTGAATTTGCTCTTGTCTGCAGTGTCTGAGTAATTAGCTCTAAGGTAATTCTTGGTATTTGTGTAAGATAGATGTAGAATCAAAAATGACTTGAAGAATTTCAATTAAAAAAAAATCCATTCCTCATCACGGGTCCTAGCAATGGCATTTTCCAGAACAGACGTGCACCTGGTGTTTTTGTCAGTGGAGGCCATGGGGAGAGGAAAACCACCCACTTTCCGGAAAGTCGGCAGCGGTGGCTTTGCCTCACCGTGAGAGTCAACAAGAATCAATGACACCCGCTGCCCTGTCCTTGCCGCCTGTTCTCGCTCATCATTTTCAAGATCTTGAACCTGTGGTTGCATCAGAAGCCCTTCCCTTTCCTCAAAACGTCCATTCCAAGAATGTCTGCTCTGGCTCCGCCCTGTTCTTCCAATGCCAAGTGCCGAAGTTGGGGTTGTTTGCCTTTCGAATTCCAGGACTCACCTGGTAGAGATGAAGCTCTTGTTGCATTTTTGTGTTTGTTTGTTTGTTTTGTAATTAAGATTAGTTTCTATGTTGTACAAACATTCTTCTCATTCATTCAAAGAAATGTAATGGGCTCTTCCGGCAGGGGAGGCCTTTCCTTCCCCAAAGGTATGACCTGTTTGCATCTTCAGACCCCGGAGAGCGGCATCAGCCTCTGCTGGCTGGTGGTTACTTATGTCCATTACTCTTGGCCCAAGTCTATTTACCAGGCATGAGATCCTCCCCTTCAGACTTCAAACATTCCATCCTTAACCCCACATAGCCCATGTTAAAATTATCAAGATGATTTTATTAAGCAACTACTAAGCTACCCCAGGGATATTGCCAATGACGTAGACTTTTTCCCTAGAGGGAAATATTAGTCTTACCCTTGGGACCTTGGAACAATTTTTTTTCCTTCACAAAGTAAGGATGGCCTCTACCCTTGACCGCCGAAACAAGACCGTGTCTTTAGGAAACGGCGGAGTGTTTACATTAGGGAATAGGAAGATATTTGAGAAGTAGAAGTTTCACACCCAGGAGGAATTTATTAACTAGATGGGACAAAGACAACACGAAAGTATCACATGAACAATTACATATGAAAGTACAGAAACTCTGGAAAGGAGGAAGCACCAGAGGAGCCCTCTAGACCAGGGGTCAGAAACTTTTTCTATAAAAGGCTAGACAGTAAATATTTCGGATTTCATGGGCCACGTGGTCTTTGTTGCAACTATTCAACTCGCTATTTTAGTGCCAAAGCAGCCATGGACAATAATGAGTATGACTGTGTTCCAATAAAACTTTATTTATAAAAACAGACAGTGGGCCACATGGAGCCTGTGCGCCACAGATTGCTGATGCCTGTTTTAGACCAGACTCCTCCCAATGCCGAAACCTCTTTTGTAGCACCCAGACCATTCTATGTGGTCCAATACCTGGAAGTTTTCCTCATACAAAGCTATCCACTGCGTCTCTCTAAAACTCCCACCACTGTTACCACCACCATCTCCGGGCCTGGACCACGGCAGTAGCCCCCTGACTAATCTCCCAGGTTTTGCCTTTCTACAATCTATCCTCTGCCCAGTGTCCATGTGAATAATTCTTATACAATATAAGTCAAATCAAGTCCTTCTTCAACACAAGGACCTTTGATAGTTACCCAGAACATATATATGTATGTGTATACATGTATCTTTTTTAAAATCCTCACCCAAGGTTATGTCTTATTGATGAGAGAGAGAGAGAGAAAGACATCGATGCAAGAGTGAAACATTGTTTGGCTGCCTCCCATACGCACTCCGACTGGGATCACACCCACAACCCTAGGTGTGATATTTAGAATGAATCAAGATGCCTTACGTTGGCCCATAAGGCCCTAAATACCTGGTTCATGATTGTGTCCCCAAGCTTACTCGTATTTCCTGGTTCTCACGGATCTGCGACCACACTAGCCTCTCGATGCTTCCCAATATGCGTGGGCATTTCCACCTCAGGGCCTTTGCACTCATTTTGATTTCTGCCTGGACTTTCTTCTCCCAGCTGTGGGGCTCGCTGGCTCCCTTCACTCAGGGCCCTGCTCAGATGTCCCTGTCTCAGAGACGCCTTCTCCCGCTGCTTCATCCATTGTGCTTTATACTTCATTTTACTTTTTAACCCATTTTACTTTGTTTCAGAGCACCCAGCACTATCTCACATTTTATTATAAATATATGTGTGCAATTTTCTTGTATTTGCTTCCCCACTGCGTGTCTGTTGTACATTAGTAGGAATTCATGCGCTTTGCTCACCATTATATCCCCAGCGCTTGGACCAGTGGCTGGTATCTAGCAGGTATGCACTGAATATTTGTTGAATACATGACAGACGTGGCTTTGCTCTCTGCAGTTTCCAAAAATACATATGACCCACATATACACATGAAGGCAAGCTCCACATTCTCCCTCAGTCTCCCGGTGTCCGGGGCTGTATGCCTTTCACATCTGTGACATTTGGCATTATTCCCTTAGGCCCAACAATAGATCATGCTCCTTAAGTGTTGACCTTGACTCCTGCCAGCGCTTGCCCATCAGATTACATAAATCTGCCCCTGGCCACTCTGGGACCCACTTTCCCAGGTCCAGTTTGATTTTGGGGGACTGTCATTCCCTGAGATTTTCCTGGGCACTTGTGAAAGGGCATCAGACAGCTAGTGTGGGGACATGTGTCCATCCTCTAGGCTGCTCAGCATCCGAGCCCCTTCTTGCATCTGAGGAATCCCCCACCTTGTGAAAAAGAGCCCCCTCTTTGTCACAGAAGCTGACATTTCCATACACTCACTTTCCCAGTCATCCTCACAGCAAGCCTGCGGTTGCAGGGTCTGGCTTCCCCAATCAGATACTCTGTTGCCAACCTTCACAGCAGAAAACAGTGAGGCTAAGAAGCAGTAACTGCCCCAAATCCAGTCTGGTGACACTGTGACAGGGGCGGCCATGACAACCCATTTCAGAGGCAGCGAAGGCAGAGAGTCTAGTGCACCCAGCACTTGACTTCTGACTCACTGTATGACTTACTTGTATATCGTGTTTACTGCTGACTGTGTCAGAATGTTAGCTCCATCGGGAAAGGGATGTGTTCCTGTGTTCACCTGGGTGTCCCAGGTATCCAGAGCAGGGCCTGGCACAGAGTAAGAACTCAATGAATACTTATGAATGAACGCACGCTGAGCTGACATTCTTTACCCTATCAGACTGACCGAAAAATGAGTAAGTCTCATAACTCAAGGTTTATCAGTGAAAGTATGGGAAATAAACATTTACATATTGTTGGTGACATTGTAAATGGCCTGAAACATCTTTTAGATCTCAAATTTAATAAGGTTCTACATCTAGGAAGTTATCCTACACATGTTCACCAAGCTCTTAATTCAAAGGTGTTCACTGCAGCATTATTTGCAACAGCAAAGTATTGAAAATACTTTGTCAATCCGTAGGGTACTGGTCAGTATGTTATTATACATATAGTCAAAGAGAAGAGCTATATGCGTTGACGTGAAAAGGTTTTTAAGACCAGAGCAGTGTGATATGAATAGTACCTAGTATAGTGTGCAAAGACTTTAATTAAAAACATTCAGAAGGGTACGAACAAGAAACTTTTTACGGTGTTTGCTGTGGGGAAGGAGGGAAGCTTGAGACTGGCAGGAAGAGGGAGATTTTTGCTTTTGTGTTTTATGCTATTAGACTTTTTCTTGTATGCATGTCCTTATTCATATTTTTAAAAGCAAAGAAAATTAAGGTGTTTGGTTTTGCTTGTTCTTTATTAATGAGTATACTCTATTTAGGAAAAGATGTGAAATGGACACCCCTACGTTACCAGAGGTGTTGTAAATTGTTGCATTTCTTTGGAAAGTGTTTGATAATATGTAACAAAAGCGCTAAAATATTTACATCTATTTCCCCCTCACCTGAGGATATGTTTATTGGTTTAAGAGAGAGCGGAAGGGAGAGAGAAAGAGAAACATCATTTGGTTGCCTCCCATATGCGCCCTGACTGGGGATCGAACCTGCAACCTTTTCGTTGTACAGGACGACACTGCAACCAATTGAACCACCCAGCCAAGGCTATATCTTTTAACACTGTAATTTGTTTTAGATATCTAACTTGAGGGAATCAGTCCCATCTATGCAAAGTGCTTCATACATAAAGGTATCAATCAAATTATTATTTTCAATGTCCCCAAATTGGAAATAATTTAAATCTTCACCCGAGGACATTTTTTTTCATTGCTTTTTAGAGAGAGAGGAAGTGGGGGGGGAAACATTGATGTGAGAGAGGAACATCAATTGGTTGCCACCTGTCACGCACCCTGACCAGCGATCGAACCAGCAACATTTGGTGTACGGGACAACACTCCAACCAAATGAGCCACGCAGGCCAGGGGGGAAATAATTCAGATATTCAATAATATATTAATTGAAGTGCATCTATAAGAAGTTAATATCTAATTATAGTGATAGTTACAGATTTTGTTACAAAACAAACATGTTTAAGGTATGATGCTAAGAGAAAAAATAGATTCCCTGTTAGACACAGTGTACAGAATGATTACAATCATATTAAAAGATATTCCTAAAAAAATACAATAAAATGTTATTAGTGGGTAGTAGAACTTTTTCCTACTCTAGATCTCTATATTTCTAAGTCTTCTGTAATAAGTGATTATTATTTATAGTGGAAAGCAGCTATTTTATAAAGAAAGAAACAGGGCACATTTGGCATGATTTGTTTGTAATCAACCTATTTGAACATTAAGTTAATCTACCAGTTTAATTTCTAAATTAAGTGCCCACTCACCATTTCTGAACGTTGACGACAGCATTTTGCCAAGGCTCAGTCATCAAACTTGTCCGTTTTTATTATCCAAAGACGCCAATTACTCATCACCAAGTGCCGCTGATTGTGTCTCCCAGACGTTTATTGACATCGCCCTCCTTCCCCCACCCCGCTTCCCACTACCGACCCCGCTGAAGCCTCTACTTGACCACACTCAGCTCTCTTCTCCCACTCTGCCGCAAGGGTGGTCTTTTCACAGCACTGATGAAACCGAGCGTCCTTATGACTTCGGTTACACGGAGCTTTTAATTCTAGCTCCTTCTGTCTCCTACCAGGGGTGGGCAAAAGGAGGTTAACAGCTGTGAGCGTGTGGAACACAGTTTATTCCTATTATCACTTATTAATTATTTATTACAACTGTAAACCTCCTTTTGCCCACCCTGTGTGTGTGCGCGCGCATACATAGTATATTATATATAGATATCATATTATATATACACATGAGAGAGAGAGACCCACCTAGCCTTTCCCCTGGACAATCAGCAACCCCTGAGGCAGCAGGAGACAGTAGCGGGGACCTGACGAGGGTCACAAGGTCCAGACCCCTCCTCCCTGCCCCCTGCAGGCTAAAGGGAGCATCTTGACCGAAGTTATGTCTCAGCTTCCGAACCCTTGGATTAAATGATCTCCTGGCTACCAGACAGCAGGAAACGAACAGATCTCACAAACTTGCCCTCAGACCTGAAGATATGATCTATTACCCTTACCTCACCTCTGACCAATCAGCTCCCAGCATGACCTGGACCCCCCAACCCAGGGGGTGCCTTGTGATCCTGCCCTCTACAATCTGTAAACTACATGCCATCAGGGAGTTCGGCTTTTGAGCATTAGCTTCCCGTTCTCCTGGGTGGAGCCATTCGTAAAAACACGGCCACTGTTTTCCCACTGCAGTCCTTGGGGTTGGAGTTTGGCTCTGCTGGTGCTGGGTGGACCAACTCTGTTCTCCAACCCTGGCCTGCGTGCGACTTACTTGCCTAAGCCCCTCCGTGTCTCTGTGGCTCCAGAGCTGTAGGAACTCGTGTTCCTGGGCAAGCCTGCAGGCGGGGTCCTGTGAGCTGACCTGTCGTCACAGCCCCACCTCACTTCCAACTCGAAGAATGCAGAAGTGCGTGTTGTTCCCTGAGCTCACACGGCCACTGCACGCCTCCCTAACTTGGTTCCCGTCACTGCTTCCGTGTGGACCCCACTCCCTTGCGAACGCTCCACTTCACCCAAAAGTTGTCTCTGACGTCAGCTCCTCCAGGCTGCGTGGGCCTCTCCCAATACCCACTCTTCCCGGGAGTTTCAACGTTGCTCCCTAAAAGTAAGCAGATCAATACCACTTGTTACGTTTTCAAAGAGCTTTCATATATAGTGATACATCTAACCCTCATAATAACCCTGTGAAACAGGCAGGAAAGACATAATCCGCATTTTGTGGACAAGGAATGCAGGAGTCAAAGACCATAGACTTGGCCCAAGTCGCACAGCTCATAGGCCAGAGCCAGGACTGGCGCCCGGGTGTGCTGACCCTAATGCTCTGCTTTCTTCTTTCAACCTTGCTTCCTGCTCAGATTAGAGACCTGTAGCTAGAGAGGCTGAGGAGTTAGTAGGGAGAAGAAGGATCTAGCTGATGGAGAGTCTTGAGATTAGTCTAAGGAGTGGTTTTAGCTAGTTAACCGTCATGTGTGGAGTACCCCTCACTCTGCTCCAGATTTAGTGCTAAGCACGTAATGCGTATTGCCTTGCAGAGCAGTTGAGAGCCAGTCTGCAGAGCTCATGCCTGGTGTAAATCCCAGCTCTGCTACTCCATCCAATCCATAAAACATTCACATTTGACATGAAAAAACTGAGACCCATGGAGGTTAAGTTTCCCAAGGCCACCAAACTTATAAATGGTAGAGAGAGTTCAAGTCCAAGGCCATCTGATGCTGAAGCCCATGTTCTTTCCCCTGCTCAGAAGAGCCTAGTGGTTAAGAGAATTCTGGCTTTGAGCTCATAAAGTCCTTGGTCCATACCTTCTGGTGATGAGATCTTGAACGAGTTGCTTAACCTTCTCAGTAGCAGTTTCCATGATCTCCGCAACACTAGCTCCTAGCTCCTAGCACTGCTGTGCGTGTGAAGTAGCCCAATGCGTGGTGCACAGGACATGACCACATTTGTCCATTATGTTTGTTATGCTGCTGAGTTGCAGAGGCCTTGAAGGATGTAATGAAAAGGATGTTTGTGGAAACTCTTTCCTGGCAGCTGTGTTGAAGCATTTGGGCAAAGGTAGGGGAGGGGCTGTTGTAACAACCTAGACATGAACGAGTGAGAACTTGGCCCTGGATGCTGGCCTTGGCAGCAGTGCAGGGGAAGCAAGAACACAATGAGCTCACAGGAGCATGAGTAGAAATTGTGAATGTGGCTGCTAGATTCCTTAGAGTTATACGTATTCTACGTCTTCTAGTTTATCTTAATATATTCAATAAATTATACATATTCTATGGTAATATCTATTTCACCAAGCATTTTAACTTTATATATTTCTTAAATGCATGAAGAACCTTTATTTTTTTCGATTTTTTAAAAAAAACTTTATAGAGAGGGGAAAGGAGGGAGAAAGAGAGGGATTGAAACATCAATGTGTGGTTGCCTCTCACATGGCCCCTACTGGGGACCTGGCCCACCACCCAGTCATGTGCCCTGACTGGGAGTCAAACCAGTGACCCTTTGGTTCATAGGCTGGCACTCAATCCATTGAGCCACACCAGCCAGGGCTTAACTTCATATTTGTAAGTGCTATTTAGTAAATCTCAGTAATGACAACTATTTCTTTGTCAACTTAATTTCATGATCCAGGCCTTAAACTTTTAATCTATGTTACTGATGAAGTTAATATTAATTATGGATATTTGCTAACCTGACTGGAGAAGGGGGGAGCTATACTCAGTTGAGACTTTAAAACTCGTCAAATACCCTTATAACAACCATCAAGCAGAAATCCATGTCAAGTGGAATCATGGTGTAACAAACACTGTCAGACAGACTATTCTTAGTCTATAAGGTATTTTTTTTTCCTCCCAAGCAGGGGAAAATAATTCCCAGCTGTTTGTTAAGAATTGATGGCTAAAGCATTCTATCCCAATCACTGCTGGCCTCTAACCAACTTCCCTCTTGAAGGTCAGGAATCATTTTATGGGAGTTTAGATGGGCAACAGTTTAGGGATCTGAGGAAAAACCAAGGGGTACATGTTGTTTTCACTGAAGCAAAACTGAAGAATTGTTAAAGGCTCAGCTTCAATCAAGTTGTTTTCACGCAAGCTCTCAAAACGAACCTGCTAATAAGCCTTCTTCGGTAAGACGACGTCAGTAGAGTATCCGGTACAGTTAGTATGAAAAATGATTGTTACCTAGACTGGGGGGTGGGGAAGGGGGTAGAAAACGTGTGCCAGAAATGGTTGAAATAGCGAATCTCTGTAACCAGACCAAAAAAGTCCTGTTTTTAAGGGGCATCTGTGAGAGACTGAATATACGAAAGAAAGGTGGCCAGACGGTATATAAAAATAGCACTCTGACCCACGACAGCTCAGGCAGATTATCTCCCCCTATCTACAATGCGCAAACCTGGGAAGCCAGCCAGCTATAAATCAGACTCGCAGGAAGCCAGATCACTATCTCTGTTAACAATCCAGGAAGGTAAATAACAACTCATGTAACACTCGGGTCTGCATGGCCAGGATGTGATTAATACCTGACAACTTCCATAATTTTTGTTTTCACTTCCAATTTGGGACCCATCAGAGAAAGCCAAATACGTATCCCCCACCCCAACCAAGCACACAGAAGGTCCCCTTGTAGTTAGCCTGCCAGCAGCTTCCCCAGGACATCAGCCCCCAGTCAGGTCCCCTGAAGCCCCCCTTTCTCCCAACACAGAGCATCCCACTCCCCTGCCCTCCTCGGAGTCTCTGCCCAGACGCAAGGGACAGCAGCTGACTCCCCAGCTGCAGTAAACTCAGAACAGATAGTCTGCTTTTCTCATGTGGTTGGTCTTCATCTATTTCCACACCTGAGATCATAGAAATAATGGTCAGACTCTGGATTGTGAGTATCAACATAAGGTATTTTGCCTTTGCTATCAGTAGCAGTTGCGGATGATATACATGAAGCTACAGACAGCGGCCAAATGATCGTTAGCAGGGCGCAGGGCAGGTACGGGGTGGTAAGCAAGGAATGGGGAATTTGGATAAAAAGTAGCCACGTGGGAGGAGATATCAGACACACGATTTCTCTTCCCAACCACATTTCTCTTTTTCCCTGGAGAACAAGTTGCAAGTGCGTCACTGTTACTGACTAAAGGGCCCATGACGTGGAATGTTTCCTTAGTTCCCACCTCCCTCTCTTCCTTTTGGCTCCCATGTTGCCTTTTCTTCAGCCAGCTTGATGTAAGCGTTTTGCTCAGAGCAAAAAAGCATCTCTGTCATCATATAGCTTCCCCAGGCCGCAGGACCAGCTACGTCATTTGCGGGGCCTCATGCAAAATGAAAATGTGAGGCCCCTGGTTCAACATTACTAAGAATTTCTAGACGGTGATAGCAGAGCATCAGACTCGTCTGCGGGCAGGGCCCTGGGTGGCCACACAGGCCGCATGCCCCGTGCAAAGCCAACCCCGTGAGGCCCAGAGGTCAACCCTTCAGGACACATTTCCCCCTTTCTCTGCTTCATTTTCCATTTGCCTCACTAAGGGACTAGCCTCTGAAAAATGATATGCTTTTCTCAACAATAAAACAGAAGGAGGACGAGCGGAACTTTTGCCCTGACCTTGCGCCTCCCCAGTTAACCTGGGTTGTATTTTGGGGGGGATGCTGCTCTCCGGAGGGAAGGATTACGTCTCCACGTTCCCCCTGGTCCTCATTTACTGCACTCGGTCAGCTCTCAGGCCTGACATCTGAAAACCCCTGGGACCATCAGGTGGTGGGCTTTTCTAGGAGGCTGGAAAGCTAATGCATTCTTTTTCAGAAAAAAAACACCCCAAAAACCCAGAAATCTGTTGGTGACAGATAAAAATTAGATACTGGGAGTTTGTAAATTGGGTTAAATGAATCATTAGATCATCTGTTATTTGCTGAAAGTAATAAGAACACATACTGAATAGCAAGTGGCCGTGACTTTTTAACCAGCACCCCCTTCTTCGAGCACAGTGTATCACCCACCGGACGGCGAGCGGCGGGAAGGCACTGCAGACAAAGGGAAATTCTTTTTGTCTGTTTACTGCAAAGAGTCGACTATTTTTTTTTAATTAGAAAAAAATGAACCTATGTTGCCCCATGGTTTCAAAATGCCAGCCTTCAGAAGCCGGGACCAAATGATGACTGGTATACATTATTACCAGACAAAAAAAATCCATTTATTCATCCTCCTCTGGAAAATTTATTGGCGTACAATGTTTATGGTGGAATATTTCAAAGCAGACCTGCAAGCTTTTCAGAACGGGATTCGACAAGGACTGCATTCTATAAAACAGAACTAAAATGTTATGTTAAATTACACACCAAAACCTAAGCACCCTTGAACTCCAGCCCTTCAGCTCAGCCTGGCCGTGGCTTACCACCCCCAGGCACTGCTACACAATCCCTCCCCTTTGGAAATCTTCTTCTCTATCTGGAGTCCCCTCCCTGGCTCTCCTCTCCTAGCCAAACCCTACTCTCCCTTGAAGATTCATCTCAGGTCTCACGGCTTCCCTGTAGCTCCCAAGACCATCCCTCGATTCCTGAGGCCCCAGGGCCTGTGAGTCAGGCCTCCCACCGCCATTAAACTTTTCACACTCATCTTCTGGTCCCAAAGGTGCTGCAGACTGCTTGGGGGCAAGGATGGGCCCCGCTTTGCCTCCGACCCCCCAGAGATGATTGCAGTGTGACACCCATGACAACTGCTCGATAACCACAGACTGAGTGTGTGAGTGAGGGCGGCATCATATTGCGTTTCGTTACATGATATGTGTAAGCCTGGAGCTGGAAACTGAGTGAAATGACACCGTTTCTTCTCCTTCCAATGCAGATTGCTTTTTAAATTATTATCTGTCCAACTTTTTCTTTTTTGCATATGGTATTTCTTCTTCAATATTTCAGTACACCACTTAGAATTTGACCCGAAGAAAAGTATTAAAATGTGTGTGTTTGAGATGGAAGAAAGAAAGCGCCAGCGATGACTAATGCCTTCAATTTACAGTATATTCAATTTGGAGAAGACCGTGCCTTTTCGTAAGGTTGCATAACTGCTAACAAAACCACATTCAGCCACAGGATGTTTGGGAAGAATGTAGCGCTTCGCGTTAGATGAGGAAAAATGTAAAAAGTCAAGGCACAGCTCTCTTTGACGCACATCTTACCCTATGTGCAGGAGGTGCTCAAATATCTGTCAAATTTCATGGTCTCTGCTTGCAGAATGTTTAATGGTGGGCGGAAAGTACATTGCAACAGTCTCGGTAAAAAGTCTTCGTCTTAATTCTAGATATTGAGTCCTTGTTAACTATGGTAGGGATTGCCAACTAGGGAGTATTAGCAACAAGAGGGATTAGAGGGACCTGGCCAGTGTGTTGGTTGGAGGGTTGTCTGTCTCATAACCAAGAGGTTGTAGGCTCCATTCCTGGTCAGGGCACATATCTGGGTTGTGGGTCCAATCCCTGGTCTGGGTGCGTGTGATCCCCAGTCCAGGCGTCTACGGGAGGCAGCCAATCGATGTCTCTCTCTCACATAGATGTTTCTCTCACTCCCTTTCTCTCTCCCTTCCATTGTCTCAAAGAGCAATGAAAAAAAAATGTCCTTGAGCAAGGATAAAAATGTAAAAAAAAAAAGAGTGATTAAAGGAAATGAGTGAAAGATGATGTGTGTTTCTACTTCCACTGTTCTGTTTTAAATGCTCAGAACAAAGAGGCCTGTATGTTGCCCACTTCCTGACACTTGCCACAGCCCTTCCGAGGTGGAGCAGTGACGAGCCGTCCTCCGGAGGGATCGCGGCCCCGGAACTCCCACTCACTCCCTGACTGCAGTCAGCGGTGCTGGGACGCAAGACCCCAAGGTGGGTAATGGGTTCCACAGGTGAGCGTCTCAGGTGTATGCCGTACTTTGGCAGTCTTTTCTGCTCTCGTGTATGAGAGTGCAAAATGTGGGCCTGACCGAGATGTTGTGTGAGTCTAACTCCAGAAGTAATGGAGCACGTTCTCCTTAAAATACACAAAAAGAGCACTCTTTAAAATTTAATAACTACAAGTTACCATCAATCCAATAGAAAAGTTAAACTCCTGGTGTACAACAATTCAAATTTATTTTTTATTTTTTATTTTTATTTTTTTAAAGGGTTTATTTATTTATGTTTAAGAGAGAGGGGAAGGGAAGGAGAAAGAGGGGGAGAGAAACATCAGTGTGTGGTTGCCTCTTGTGTGCCCCTTAGTGGGGACCTGGCCTGCAACCCAGGCCTGTGCCCTG
Source organism: Desmodus rotundus (assembly GCF_022682495.2). Classification (NCBI taxonomy): domain Eukaryota; kingdom Metazoa; phylum Chordata; class Mammalia; order Chiroptera; family Phyllostomidae; genus Desmodus; species Desmodus rotundus. The sequence goes on from NC_071398.1 coordinate 63,117,822, forward strand.
ACTAGCAATCGAACTGGGGACCCTGTGGTTCGTAGGCCCACGGTCAATCCACTGAGCCACACCAGCCAGGACCGAGTTTTTATTTTTAATTATGCCAAAACAGTTAAAGAGCAGGAACATCTGACTGTGTTATCTATGTCAACCTAATAAGAATGGATTTTAAATTCTAAACTCTTTTTTGTTTCTTACTTCAGGATTCATGTTGCTTCTGAAGTGAATGTGAGAATTAAGATCTATAAAACAGAGTCTTGAATCAATCATCAGAAGCAAAACTGGTTTGCAAGGACAGAAATGAATTCTGACATTTAATTACAAGCTCTGCGGAGAGTTGGGTAGTCGAAGGAGAACTCTGGAAATTATTATTATGATGTCATTATGAATTAATGACTGTAAAAGAAGTCAGTTTTGAGTGGTAATGGTAAATTATGGAGAAAAACTTATAGAACTGCTTTCCATTTTCTGATGTACTGAGAGTATTCATCATAATATACTTGATTAAAAATTTCAAACAGTGGAAAAATGCAGACATAAATTTTGAATGGATTATATAAATATAAGGCAGCTTTGGCTTAGCAATTTAGAAGATGCTCGTCATAACACCATTTGTAATATTAAAAAAAAAATTGAAGCTACCTAAATGTTTAACAATATGGAAATGAGTAGTTAAATTATAGTATATTCAATGAGTATCTTATGCAATTATTAGCAATTATAAAGATTATCTCGCAAATTAAAAAATATAAATGATATAAGGTTTTACATTTTGTCGATGACAACAGTTATGAATGCTATGACTACAAGCATGTAAAAATATGCATAAGAGAAAATGAGTGGGAATGGTCGGAAGTTATTATAGAAACTAGGTTTTGGTTGTGAGATTACAGATTTTTCTTTTTACAAATCTCACGTAGTGTTTTAAATTCTATTTCTTATTTAAAAAAAATTTTTTTTAATTTTGCCCTGGCTGATGTAGTTCAGTGGATTGAGCGCTGGCCTGCGAACTAAAGGGTCACCAGTTCGATTCCCATTCAGGGCACATGCCTGGATTGCAGGCCAGGTCCCTGGTTGGGGGTGTGTAAGAGGCAACCACACATTGATGTTTCTCTCCTTTCTAAAAAAAAAAAAAAAAAAAGGAAGAAGAAGAACAAAATTTATTTTTAAAGAACTATTATATGCTGGGTTATGTTCATTAGACTGAACTGTGTAAAATTGCCAATTTTCAATAATTTTTGAAAACTTACAAAAATTGCAATACATGGTTCAATCTCATACTGTATTATCATTGCCCAACTGCAAATGCATCCTTTTTGGAATAAACATTGCTAATTCCCATTCTGAAATGTCGCTTAAGCTTGAAAATGGAGTCCTTGTGAAAATTGTTAGTGAAATAAATTACTTGAAAACTGCATTTGAAACTGTGTGCATACAACATAGAGGTTTTCCATTATTTTAAATTATATTTTATTGATTAGGCTATTACAGTTGTCCCAATTTTCCCCCTTTTCACCCCTCTACAGTACCCCTTCCCTCCAGCAGTCTCCCCCCTTAGTTCATGCCCGTGGCTTGTGCATGTAAGTTCTGTGGCTTCTCCATTTCCTATGCTCTTCTTAACCTCCCCCTGTCTATTTTGTTCCTACCGGTTATGCTTCTTAATCCCTGCACCTTTTCCCCATTCTTCCCAGGTTTTCCATTTTAAAAAAACAACTCGTTTGGACCATTCTGAGTTCATGCAAAGCTACTGCCATTAGGTTTGTTTTGCTCATCTTTGCAATTGTGTTCATTTTTAAATTATTCAATGGCCAGTAAAAAGGAAAACATTCATAATTTAATAAGTAAATGTGCTTCTAACCTGTGCTGGGTATGACATTTAAATTGCTTCATACTCTGTGATTACTCAGAGATAATTAGTCCTCTAAATATTACTATAATGAAAACCTGGGTTTAATGAACCATAAAAATTCAAACCAAACACAACCTTTATTTTTTACTTCATATTTAGTTCACCATAGAAATTGTTTAATGATTGGCTAGACTTTGAAAAAAATAGTTTCGGGCAAGCCAGCCATAAAAACGGGAAGCGAAATTGCATGGATGCATAGGACCTTTTAAAAGCAGTCATAGAAAAAAGTTGATAAACTTTGTTTATCTGTTCATTTATCAGTGGGCACTTGGCTTGCTTCCACCCCTTGGCTGTTGTGAATAATTCTGCAGCGAACGTGGGTGTGCAAGTAGCTCTTCAAGTTTCTGCTTTTAATTCTTTTGGATATATATCCAGAAGTAGAATTGCCATATAATATGGTGATTCTATGTTTAATTTTTTGAGGAACCTCCGTACAGTTTTCCATGATGGCTGCTACACCAATTTACATTCCCACCAACAGTCCACAACCGTTCCAAGTTCTCCACAGCCTCGTCAACACTTATTTTCTGGGGGTTCGTTTTGTTTTGTTTTTTCACACTGGCCATCCTAACAGATGAGAGGTGGTATCTTGCTGTGGTTCTTCTTGCATTTCTCTGATGATTTGCGATGTTGGCTGCTTTTCATGGCCATAGGTATGTCTTTGGAGAAATGTCTATGCAAGTCCTTTGCCCATTTTTAATCAGGTTATTTGCTTTCTTGTTGAGTTGCAGGAGCTCTTTATATGTACTGGATACTGATCCCGTATCAGATACCTGGTTTGCAAATATTTTCTGCCATTCCAAAGGTTGCCTTTTCACTCTGTTGATTGTTTCCTCTAATGTGCATACGTTCTTAAGTTTGATTTAGTTCCATTTCTTTTGCTTTTCTTGACTATACTTTTGGTGTCACATCCAAGAAATCATTACCAAATCCAATGTCACGACACTTTCCCCCTATATTTTCCTCTAGAAGTAGTATAGTCTTCGTTCTTACTTTAAGTCCTTATCCATTTTGACGTAATATTTGTAGGCAATGTGAGGTAAGGGTCCTCAGCTAAATTTTTAGGTTTGGAAGTTTTTTATTTTAGATTTTTATAGCCTTGACACTCTTACCATTCACATAGAAATAAGCTGACACACTACTTTGAACTTGAGAATGTCACCAACACTAACAAAAGAATATATCGTTGACTTTGGACAGTAAAATGTGGGGAGTTTTCGTGCCTATTTGTCACAAACATGGCCTTTGGAGTCAGACCAGCCTGAGTGTTTACCCCATGGCACTAACCACGGTGGGCATTTTGAGCAAGTTTCCTGGCCCCTGCAAGCCTACACTTTCTCTTTTGTAAGCGAGAAACTGGAGTTCCCCTCTTGTAGGGGTTCAGGGCAGCCTCGCCCGTTCTTGACAGGTTTAAATGAAATGACGTCGTTACAGTGTATGCAACATAGTAAGGCCGGCTGTTACTGTCATCATCGAATGTTGATTTATTTAAGGGATTCTGTTCCTTCTCACTACCCCGAGATTTAGAAGAACGTACGAGAACAAAAGTGGAACTTCGAGACACTGATAGGTCTAATTTCACTCATTCCTAGATGTGATAGAAAGGATTTTGCAGAAATCTCTCCCAGAAAGTCTGTTTCTAAAGTTACTTGCTCTGGAAACTGAACTGAAGCCTCCACAGCCTGGTTAGGGCTGTGATCTCATAATGCTCTGGCTCGATGGATCCTCTGAACTCTCACGGGGGATGTCTGTAGCTTGTCTGCCCTTATTCTGGAAATAACAATGCATTTTCCCCCTGGGGAGCTGTCCCTCCCTGCCACATGCAGTCTTGGTGAGACTGTTGGTGATGCTGCCTGGCGTCCATGGGCCAAGAGCTGGACATGTGATCCACCTTGACCAATCAGACTCTTCTGGAATTTGCACTGAAAGTGATTGATTGACAAGATGTTGGGGAAGGGTGGAGCCTTGGAGAGATTCTCTTGTTTCCTGTCCTCTGGCTCTTGGAGCTATTTACAGTACATTTCTGTTGTTTCAAGGACCTGGTTCTTCATCTTTTTCTTAAGTCTTAAGAGTTGCCTCGTATCCTTCTGCAAAAACACTTTTTTATGCCCGAAGACGGCAGACTAGCAGGTGTTGCTTGCACCTGAGGGCCTGAGTGGATCCAGCACTCGTGACTCTGAACAGTTTACTGGTCTGTCTTGCCCCGGCACCACAGGCTCCTTGGGAACAGGAGCTGTGACCCCTACAGTGTCACATCACCGGTGCAGTGACCAGAAGGTGGTTGAGTTACGAGCGGAACTCCTTCCCTCTGCTATCTGTAATAGGAGGTGCTATGTCTGGGTATTTTTTAGGTCATCTTCGTGATACTTAAAATTGCTGGGGCGATTAAAAAATGTTTAAGAGTGTGTGCCTGCTGCCCATCCCCAGACTCTCTCCTCCCTTCCCAGACACGGCCCTTCCCCTAGCCTAGACATAGTCAGAGAGACAGCAGCAGTAACCAGCTGAGCAGGTGCAAAGCCTGTGAGGTCCCTGCGTTCGCTCTCCGTGGTTTATGGCTTTTCAGGCTTTTGTTTGTTTCGGGAAGGGTCTCGGTCTTTGCTTCTGTGATGGCCACCCTGTCCAATCTAAAGAAGCCGTGTGCTCGTATATTATGAAATCCGACAAAATATTCAGCTCCACCTTGCTACAAGGGGACAATACACACCTTGGGCAGGCTGTCACCCAGTCCTCGTCAGAGGCCGATTCCACCTCAGGCGTTATTTCACAAAGAGTGTTGGGCTTCCCATCCCTCTGTTCATTCATTCATTTGTTCATTCATTCCGCAAATATTTACTGAAGGTCGGCATTGCTCCTACACTCTGTGCTAAAACAGAAGCTGAAAAGGGGCGTCCCTCTCATGGAGTTGGCTGTCCTGGCAGAGACAAAGGACAATGATAAGCGGTGTTAAAGGCCGTTGAGGAAATGTACCCTGTGCCGTGAGAGCATTTTCAAAGTGGCGCCTCCTAATGCGGGTAGTCAAGGAATGTGCACCCAAGAAGGAGAGTCTCCGACTGTTCTCACCTCCGAAGGCCTGGGTTCTAGGGCTCACTAGGATGGCAGCTGCCTGTTTGACCAGAAACGCATCACGAATCTATCTTGACCTTGCTGGCTTCATCTATAAAACAAGAGTGGGAGCGTAGGTGCTCACTGGGCCATTTTCATTTCTCAGGGAGCTTTTAAAATTATTGTTCTCATTGGCAGCTTTATCAAGGTGTATTTTACATACTGTAAAGTTCATTCATTTTAAGTGTTGTGGTTAAGTGACTTTAAGTATTTTTATTTTGTAAGAAGGGCTTTTTAGGTAGTAGAATTTACTTATTTTTAAAAGAAATTTAAAACGTCACAGAGCTTAACAGAGGAACTCCTTCGATATTTGGTAACTGCATTCCAGCATTTGAATCATTTGCAGCTTTCTTTACCTCCTCAATTTAATTGCAAACACCTTCAACAGAGTGAGAGCAAGCTAATTAGCAATTCCTTTTCCCTAAAAAAAATACTCCTAATCAAGGAAGATAATCATTTTTGATTAAACAACAACCAGAGTTATCAAATGTAAATTTGCAATTGATTACAGAAAAAAATAGAGAGTGTGCTTTTCCTCTTAATGACGGTTGGAATTATTTCTTTTCCACTTGGTTATATTTAGTGTCTCAAATTAATTTAGGCTGATCCATCTCTTTTGATGGTGTATTCACTAGAAATGTCTATATTATTTCCCAGAAGGATTATCCCTGTGCAAATAAAATCTCCAGATGCAAAGTGTGCATATGAGAAAAAGACATCTGTCAGTTGCCCAAATATTTAAATCATTTGGGTGCTACTAACCTACTGTAATTCATCTTTCAAATCCTTCAGGGAACAGTCAGGTCAGGGGGCATGATAGCTACATGTAAAAGATACACAGCTGCCTGTCTCAGCTTAGGAAAGAGTTCATTCTTCCATCCACGTGTTCATTCACGTAGTAAAAAAGTAATGAAAGCCTACTATGTTCCGAAAACCATCCAAGGCTGTGGGACTCCAACCATGAACCAGACACAGTCCCTGCTCTTGGGGTGGGGGTGGGGGGGTGGATAGGGGTTACAGGCTGATTGGGGACAGGCAAGCTTACCCACAAGTGGGAAAGAAGTGTGGCTGGCCTACTTGTTATGGAATTGTTGCGGGTGGGGATTAGAGAGCCCAGGACTTGCAGCCCAAGTTTGCCCTGAGGGGCCACTTAGTGAGCAGGTAGATAAGGCAGAGGAAGCAAAGATCAACAGGTGCAGCATTCCAGATGAGAAAAAAGTCACGTGTTTGGGGAAGACCCATAAGAAGTTCCACACATCTGGAATAGAAATGAGAGGAGAAAATGGTGAGAAAAGAGAGTGGAATGGTAACGAAAAGGACAGTTTGTGAAAAACAGTAGGCACCTTCTATAGAAATTCACATATTTTTCTGAAAGCTACGAAGACCCATGTAAGGTCCACTTTAATGGATCTCTTATTACACATGGAGATTCCATTTGCCTTTTCCCTCCCATAGGCACTACACTGATTGCAAACTGAATTCGTCTCTGGTTTGGCAAATGCTGGGCAAAGACAGGACATGCAGGCAGTTAAATATTCTTCATTCTCGAAGTCACACTTAACTTCGGTTTATTTAAATAGAAGATACAAGAGTGATGACAGCAAATCCCCCCGAACTTCAAGTTCCTTCCTGAAACATGATAGGGTAATATGACAAATAATAACATCAATGTGTATTCATCCTGAGCAGGAGTAAAATTGGAAGTGCAGGTGAGAGATCCCCCTTGGACAGACAGTAGGACATGTCCTATCTGCCAAAAACCCAACAAGGACAAGAATGAAGAGGCCCCATCTTAAATGACCAACAGGCAGCTGGGTTGTTTTAGGAAAACACAGATTCTAATCCCAGTGGCCAGAGTGTGCTGTCCAAGTAGCGTGGCTGTGCTTGCAGGCAACACCGTGGCCGGGAAAATGTTTCGTGGCCGTGGAGCTCATTGGTTGAGAACTATGGCACTTGTATCAATGCACCTAGATTTGAATCCTGATTCTGCCGCTTACTGGCACTTGCGCCTCGCATTCCTCCCGTCTGGCTTCCCCCAGTGCTGCCGAGTGAAAAACAAGCTGTCTTCACATCAGATTCTAGAAGAAGGGGGACATCAAAAAAGCAGCTGATGACACAGATCCTTTGATCCTACATAGGGAGGTAAACAGTTTATTGGAATTGAACAAAAAATTTCTGGTGCATAGAGCATGCACCTTTATACACAAGTGACAACTCCAAACACGAGGTTTCAGAATGGCATTGTGGCTGCAGGGATGGGAGAAAAGGGGCCTAGGAAACCATTCTATCTGATTCCTCCACGAAACAGCCCCATGCATGGATGCATGAACAGAGAGAGGGAGAGAGACAGAGACTGACTCAGTACTGTGTAAGAACACAATAACATGTAATAGCCATGTAATAAATGCCTACTACGTTCAAAGGGAAAACGGGGCGGTAAGTGACAAACAGCATGTCAGCTGCAAGTAGGGCAGCCACCATATCCTATCGTCAATTTGGCTTTGAAAAGGCTGAGCAAGGTATCTGAACCTCGTGAAAAGGCAGAATATTTTGTAGCACAAGGGAAGTCCAATCCAAGTGCTACAGTGTTGCGGAGGAGGGGCGCCCCTATTTGGTCAGAGGGATGAAAAACGGTTTCACAAAGGAAGATGCGTTTGAGATGGTTTTGGGAGGATGAGAAGAATTTTTATAGGTAGAGTAGTACCTTTCAAACCAAGGAAAGAGCACGGGTTCTGGATCACCACTTTCTAGCGATGGGATTTGAAAATCCTTGTCACTTCCTGTAACAAGCGTGTCCTCTGCCAAAATGGGTCACTTGCTCCTACCCTGCACTGCTGTGGAGCTGAAACGTCAAGCGCTTAATGCGATGCCTGGATGAGTGCTCCATAAATTTCAACAATTATTACCGTCATTAAAAGCAGAAAATCCCACAAGACAGGAGAAGTACATAGTGTCTACTGGTTGAAGGGAAGGACCCTGAAAGATAAGACTGAAGTTAAATGTTGGGACCCTATTATAAGGGAGGTTTGAATGCCAGAGTGAGGAGTTCAAACTTACTCCAATAAGCAGAGAAATCTTTGATTTCTTTTTTTTTAATAGATCAGAAATGACGTTTTAGATCACATAGGTAGCATGTGGAGTGGGCCGTGGGGTATAAGCGGGAGAAGGAGAGACCAGCATCAACATGACTAGTTGCAAAGTCACAAAATAGTTTGGGCAGAGGAGAGAGTGTCTGAGCGCGGAGGCTGTAGAGGGAGAGGACATAAGGTGTAGAGGTAACCTCCGTGGACAGACTCGGGAAAGGAGTTGCTTTTGAGCCTCTGAAGTAGTGAGCATTGTGGGGTCATTCATGGAAATCTGGAAGCACCAGCTGGAGGAACAATGGTCCAGGAAAGGCAATGGGGAGCAGAGTATGCAGACCAGTCCCCTCCCCAGCCCAGCGAGTCAGCAGGAGTTAGAAAAAGGAGCCAGGATCAGGCAGAATAGCAAGGGAGGCCTAGAATATGACAGTGGAAGTTTTCACAAAATATTATCAGTAGCAACCAAAACAAAACGGAACCAGGCAAAGGTGTTGGGGTAAGGGAGAAGGGGGCAAGTGAAGGGAACGTGGGCTGAGATGCTACAGGACGACAAATGGGTGATGTACTAGGAAGAGGCAGCGATGGGGACCGGTGTGCTCCACACTGGTGAGGCATAAACGGCAAAGCTGAGAAGATCCTCGAACTGGGGAAGGGGGCTGTTCATGTAGTGAGATTTAGTTTACAGAGAAGGTTGAGACTAACCTACTAAGGTTCCAACTAGCTTATTTGAATCTACAAAATCCCTTCCTCTGGAGGCAGATGGTAGGCGTGGCCTGATGACTAGACAGGATTTAAAAATATATATATTTATTGATTATGCTATTACAGTTGTCCCATTTCCCCCCCTTCACTCCACTCCATCCTGTACACCCCCTCCCTCCCACATTCCCCCCCTATAGTTCATGTCTATGGGTCATACTTATAAGTTCTTTGGCTTCTACATTTCCTATACTATTCTTACCCTCCCCCTGTCTATTTTCTACCTATCATTTATGTTCCTTATTCTCTGTACCTTTCCCCCCTCTCTCCCCTCCCACTCCCCTATTGATAACCCTCCATGTGATCTCCATCTCTGTGGTGCTCTTCCTGTTCTAGTTGTTGGCTTAGTTTGCTTTTGTTTTGGTTTTAGTAGACTTAGGATTTTATCTTCAACTCTCTGAAGACTGTTACAGGTTTTCTAGGTTTTTCTACTTCTCCCGCAAATGAGGTCAGAAATAGAAGCAACTCAACACCCTCAACAACATGAGAAGGTAGAAAAGAAGTGGCCCCAGAAATATAGGTCAGCAGACAACAGACACCAAGAGGTAATAGATATTTGCCGTAGAATCAGGTCATTTGTGAGAACCCACATCGAGCCAATGGGAAAGAAACTTGGTACATTTACTCACAACTCCCTGGAACCCATCAATGATGCAGGACCCTTGACACCCCAGAACTGCCCCAAGCGTGAACCCAGAATTCAGGAGCATACTGTAGCAACAGCAGTATCAAGAGAGAGATAAGGAATGGTTTTCTGTCTATTTCAGTTGGCAGGGATGAAACACATTTTGTGTATCAAGCACTGTGTCGGCTCCAGACATAAATATTGGTGAGTAAGACATCCCCATTCTTAGTAGCTCCCATTCTGGGGGACTTCCTTGGCAAATGCAGAACCGGGGCAGGAAAAAAAATAACCCAGCACAAATGTATGCAAAGTTATCTGTAAACGCATCAGAAAGAAGGCTATTAAAAAGCATGGGACCCATGAAGACCCAGGCTCTGTCTCAAAACTGCTCCCTTAGAAGCAGAAATGTTCTTAATGTAAAGAAATTTTCTATGTGGAAAGCTGCTTTTTCAAGAGACACAAATGTGTTCTAATGGACGGAAAACCATGCATATCTTATTGAAGACAGCAGCTGTTTGGCATTTCAACAACCAAGCATTAGAATACAGAAAGTCCTTTCCTTAGAGGCCGTGACAGTGTAAACATTACCATTCCCCATGTGAGCTTAGCCGCTGTCCTAGAGCCCGCCCCAAAGCGCAGAGCCAGCGAAGGCAACAAGTTCAAGTCTCTGAGGTCAGCTCTCAGAGGCAGCCTTGCCCTGAAGGCCAGCTGATGGGGGAGGGAGGGAGGAAGAGGAAGGATGGTGAGCCTTTTCAGCTCATCCTGTTCTTCAGAAGTGGTCTCTCCCTCCTACCCATCAAGGCCCTGTTATGTGAGGTCTCTGGAAACGCAGACAGGAAGGAAGCCCTGGGAAAACAAACAGCCAGCCTCTCTGCCCCATCCCCTCACCGGGGCAGGCTCCATGCAATTCCGATGTTGTGACGGTCTGTATTTCTTTCTCATGGTGGTTGCTCTTTCTACCGCAGAGACTTTGCTCCTTCATTCTACGTCCACGCTGAAAATCACGGAACGTTTGTTACTGGGGTCCACGGGGACATAAGGCATGGGATGCACCGTTTACCTAATGGCAAACGCTATGAGGACACAAATTTCCAAACTTCAGGAGAGAGCAGGGATGAATGAATACCTCAATAATGCATTGGACACAATGGCGTCCATCTAGACGCCTATGCACAAATGCAGCAGTTCTTGAAATGTTCGCTTTAGCAGCAAAATGCAAGTTAACCAATGACGTTAGAGTATGCAAATCTATGACAAGGATTAACAGCTTATTCAGAGTAGTGATAAAGAGTAAACTGGTACTAATGAGCAAAGCTTTAAAATTATTCAGATTAATCAAGAAGAAATTTTACAGTGAGGATCTGAAGTAGCCTCCCCAAAGGCAGTGAAACAATTACATTCTTGTAAATATTTAAGAACAGCTAGTCGCGGCCACGGGGAAAGCAAAGACGGGGTGGAGAGTGCGGAGGCCTGGTTTGCTGGTCTTCAGTTTTAGGGTTACACACATTTCTTCAAGCATCTCCCTTTGTTCACATGTAAAAGAAGTCAGCAGTCAAACTCTACTTTAAAACAAGAAAAAGACCTGGAGCCGCTCAGATATTCTCTGGAAGCATGTACAGAGGCTGTAACCTTGTTACTCACCCTCTGACAAAACACAGCTCTCTCCAGGGGGTGACAGTCGCTTAGAACTCGACACGGCGACAGCAGACAGAGCCTTTCCTGAGAAAACCATAAACATAGACACTGCTTGTATTTAGTGAAATCACAACACAGTGGAAGCGAATTTCTAGTACCTGGGCTCTTTTGCGGCTGTCTGTAAAATAATAGGATATTCTTTCAAAATGTTTAAATTATACATTGTTGCCAAAGCTTTTGATTTTCTCCAGCTGTCCCATGTCCTGTCTTTAAACTGCTTTCTTGTGGACATTGTTGCGACCCGGTCACCGAGCAGCACAGTTAGCCACGTGCTCCTGGGGCGAGGATCACATAGCTTTAGACGGCACAGCACGCCCCGGCTCTATGCCTGCTGTGGGCCAGAGGCAGAAAGACTAAGATTATTTTAATGACCTTGTATTTTGCAAATATTTTCGATTTCTAGAAAGGTTGCGAAGAGTTCCTGTGCCCTTCACCCAGTTTCCCCTATTGTTACATGGTCTATGTGTTAAAACTAAGAACGACCGTTGACACATTGCTAGCAACTAAACTCCAGACTTTATTTGGCTCTCACCAGTTTTCCCGTTAATGTCCTCTTTCCAGTTCGGGATCCAGTCAAGAATGCCACTTTGCGCTCGGGTGTCATCCTCCACAGTCTCTCGTGACAGTTTCTCATCCTTTCCTCGTTTTTACAGCCCTGACAGTTTGGAGGAGGATTGGCTAGGTATTTTGTAGAGTCCCTCAATGTGCGTTGTGTGGCGGATGCTTATCTTATGATTAAACTGGTGTTGTGGGTTTTTGGAAAGAATCCCACAGAAGTGAGGTGTCCCTCTCGTCACACCTGTTAGGATGAGCGTGACGCCCACATGACATCACTGGAGATGTTAACTTCCATCACTTGGTTAAGGCGGTGTGGGCGGGTTTCTCCGCTATAAAGTGACTATTTTTCCCCTTTCCATGCTCCATTCTTTGGAAGCAAATCATTAAGTCTGGCCCACATCCACTGGGAGTAGGGGGTGCTTTGCTTTTAAAACATCTTATATGCAGAAATCCGAATGTACAATAAAGCTCCTGTCTTTCATTCAAATTCAAATTTAATGCACTTTTGGGAAATCAGGAAGAGAAATATTTTGCAGATTTATGCAGCAACAATCGCAGTCCCTAGAAGCAGCGATGGGTATTGCCATCGTCTGGGAAGACACAAACCTTAAGCCTTGTAATGATTATAGATACTAGGCGGTGGTTATCTTTACCTCACCTGAGTTGTTATGAAAATGACTGCTTATTTTTCTAAGCTCTTTTTAAACATCTCATGAAATCCCCAGATGAATTTTCTTCTGAGGCTGACCGTGGTACAATGCAAATTGCACACAAGCTAGAAATCTGTCTTCATATAATTGTAGTCTGGGGTCACACAACCTTCGAGCACGCAGTGCCGAGAACGCTGTTTGCCTGCAGAACCATAAACGCACGAATGAATCACTCTCTTTCAGTGGTCGTGTGTTTATACGTTTTCTCCGAGGTGTCCAGCTTACCAAGTAGCTTCCTCCCTTCCACATCAGGGCATTCGAGATGATCATTTTCATTACGATCTTGGGTCATGTTGCCTTTTCAAATGCTTTTCTTTTTAATTACTGTTTTTCCCCATTCTCCTGGCTTTCTGTAACCTTTGAGCAATATTTTAGTTGGCACCATTAACACAGCAGACAAGAAGAAAATGTGTCCTTTTCAATTGAAAGGAATTATGTGACCATCTTGCAAATCTATAATTAAGTCGCATTTTCCTAATTTGCTGATTTATAGCTCTTTGTCCTGATCAAACTATGTCATGATAAAGATAGGGTTGCAGTAGTTAAAAAGGCAGATCAACAAGGTAACATGTTCTTCTGAGGTTTTATTTACTTATTTTGTTCACCATTCATTAACATCTTAAGACAATATGCTAGATGCTGCGGGGGGAAACAGACAGGGAACCTTCTTTCTAGTAGAGAAGCTCGAATGGATACAGAATTTCTCCTAACATAAGGTAGAAAGCATTGCGTGACATAGCAGAGGTACAAATAAAATGTAAAGCAATGAGGAGCCACAGAAGGCTTGTGGGCAGGATAAGAAGACCAGAGATATACTTTCGATAAAGTAGTTCTGTAGTATTCTATTGGGTGAATTCGAGTGGTGGAAGGGAAGGGAAGGGAAGGGGGATGGAGAGGGGAGAGACCAGGGCCAAGAAGTGAATAGGACACTTTTAATATTAAAGAGGTAATGTGAGCTGGAGTATTGGTCATAGAAATCAGGTAAAGATGTAGATTCAAGAAATACTGCCGGGTCAAAACTAATAGGTGATGACTACTCATTGAGTGTGGGGAACGAGGGATGGGAAAAATTCAAATAAAACGTTGATTCTTCAAGACAGGAAATGTGGTATCAGCAATAAAAATGGAGAAGGCACATTTGCTATTTTTACTTATTTATACCTTTCCCCACAATGTATTCTATATGCACTGAAAGCTAGTCTACTGCGTTAGAAGACTCCCTTATCTTTATGTTTCTCTTGTGATTCTCTCATTAGAGCAGCTTCTATTCCTTTCTGGGATAAGTTGCAGTATAAATAAATGAATATGCCTTCATTATGTGATTATATAATTGTGCTTCCTTCTCAGCAAATGTCTCAAGGTAATAATGTAACAGCTTCTGCTCATAACTAAAATCTAGGGTACTTTGAAAGGGATGTTTGTGAGCTTTTACTGTGGTATTTTATAACATCTAACCTTAGCAATAAGAAATAGCTTTCTACAGAAAAGGCCTTTCTCATTCAATTTGGAATCAAGTAAGCTAATAACTAGTTTGTTTTCCCTGAAATAGGCATTGACATTTTTCAGCCACCAAGCCATTGTTAATTCTTATCCTTTTAGAATCAAATGGCTTCTCTTTCCCGTGTTAACTTTATACAAACCTTTCAATCATAATTATAACAACACAAGCATCACTGACTTACTGAGTGTTTATGTCTAAGGCATTGTGCCGAGTGTCTTTGACATGCAGAATAGGTGCTATCGGAATTCCATCTCACAGATGAGACGCGGAGAAGTGACTTGCATGAGGTTGTGACAGGGTGAGGAACCGGAGGAACCTGAACTTGAACTCACAGTCTACTTCCAGAGCCCACATGCTTGGTGGCTCTGCCCTCAACCATGGCCTCTGCATGGAAGAGTCTCATTAGCCCAGCCTCACACTCAATGGGATACTGCCGTATATTTCAGATTGTCCTGAGTGGGGTCTATTTTAATAGGAAAAAAAAGAAAAAAAAATTCTGCGATGCCCATTGACATTCTCAGAAGCCTTAATCATCAAGAGTCTGCAAAAACATAATTCCTTACACAACAAGACATTTGATTTGGTGATTTAAAAAGATTCCCTTCCTGTGGATAGCTGTAGGAAAGAGGAGTTTGTATTTAAGCTGAAAGTAGTTAAAAGAGAAAAGGAAGATGCATGAAGTTGAGTTGATTTCCAGTCGATAAAACGTGTAGGAGAATTAGCAAGGGAAACCTGATGTGTGAGTCTCGTTTCGACAGGGAGGCAGGATCAGGGGATGAGGCCGTCGCTCTGGAACCAGATACTGGAGGCTCAGGTGAGGCTTTGTGCAGGCGTGGGTCTTAGTGAAGGCTTTTCAAGGGGAAATATTGACAGTGCTCCTCAAGGATGCCTCGAAGAAACATAAATCTTTTATTCAATTCAAAACCATGAAAGGGCTGAGTTACCTCTGAAGATGCTGAAGCCTGAACGTACATTTCACCAGCCGCTCATTCACCAAATGCCTTTATGGAAAACATCTTCATAAATCACACACGCCGAAAGGATTACCTATCGTATCTCAAAAATCTGTCAAGTCGATGGGCCTGAATGATGGGATCTTCATCCGTTAGGCTTTTTCTTACTTCATGCACTTTGCTGAGTTTGGGCCATGAAATCAAGCAAGGTGTGCTCCCTCTCTCTCTCTCACACACACACACACCACCTCTCCGCATTTTGGGCAATATTAGGTAAACTAAGACAGATGATTCTCCCAGAGGAACGGTATTAAGACAAAAATGTTTAATCCTATTTGTATTTATTTTGATTTAAAATATCCACCATTTTAAATTGAGTATCCTGCAAGCTTCCTAAAAGCTAAACAACTTCAAATGCAAATTATATTTTATTGAATACACTCACAAATATGTGTACCCACACATACACACACAGTCGAACAGAAGTGAATTTTCCTGCCTTTTAAATCTTAAACAGGATAGTTAAGAAATCATTGACGTTCTGCTCTTACTATTTTTCATCTGGGATCAGCCCTACTTAGAGACATCCAATATTCTGGAGTTTTGTTCAAAGGTCACATTATTTTTGAAAATAGGAGGTTCTCTGTTTAAAGCTGCTGAAAGATTTCACCCCAAGATAAATTTTCTCCAAGTTCCCAAACCTGCTTTTCTCTGTAATACCCAAACAGGAGGTTGTGGGAGAATGAGAGATTAGGGGCATATATATTTTGGAAATTGCTTGAAAACTGCTGGAATTGAGGAGAATAAAATTAAATAACCAGTGAAGTGTGTCTCAGAGTCTTGTCCTAGGACAGTCAGCGTGTTGGGGAAGCTGGTCTCTGCATCACCTAGGAACTTGCTAGAAATTAACATTCTCACTCTGCCCCAGATCTTTTGAGTCAGAAAATCTAGGCGTGGAGCCCACCCATCTACCCTTTAGCAGCCTGTCCAAGTGATTCTGTTTAGTGTGAAAGTTCTGGAACCACCAGATGAGAATCACCTGTAGAATTACCCGGCATGCTCGCTTGATTGAAACAGGCTCAAGGGCCCCCCCTCAGGCAGAAATCTCTAATGGTGAAACCAAGGAAGCTATGATTTCAACAAGCCTTCCAGGGGATGCTGGGGCCCAGTCACAGGTGTGGGTCGTTTTATCAGTAGATAAATCCGTTTGTGAGGGAAAGGTGGCCAACGGCTTCCTCCTGCAGCGATTTCACACGGTCGAGGCGAGGGTGCTGGCTGGCGAGACCTACTGTCCCGGGCTTGGATTGCAGGTAGGCCTCACCCTGCCTCTGTGATTTCAGACTTCCTCTGCCTCAGCTTCCTGGTGCATAAAATGGGAGCGGGAACACCCAGCTTAATCCGTTCGAGAGGATTAAATAAAAGGGGGATTACACTTTCACAGACAGTAAACCCTGTCTTTTCTCTACTGTCCTCTTTAGAAGACGTTCCAGCCCATTTTTGGTCACATTGCCTGGCACTTCGCTCGGTAATCGTTGCGGGATGAAGACAAAGTCCAGTGCAAAATAATTTGGACTCGAGTCCTAACTCCACCGTTTATTGGCTACGACATGGTGCGCGAGCCCTTTGACTCTGTGCCACCGCGTCAATATCTTGAAAATTCGGATTAAAATAGCATTTACCTCCTAGGCCGATGCCGAGGGTGAACTGAGTTAATAGATGTAAAGCTCTTAAACAGCGTTAAGTCTCAAACGCTATTGAAAGGAAAAAAATCCTCACAAATAAACTACAAAACTTCAGAAGGGTTTACCTCGCCAAGAAATTATGCAACATCTTCATTAATTTTCCCAGAAACATTTGTATACAATGTTGCAGGCTCTGTGTGAGGCCTTGGGGACCGCTGTCCCTGTTCTCATGGAGCACGTGGTCTAGAGGGAGCCGGGACATTAATCACAGAATCATGCAAATGAGTGTAATGATGAACGTGAGAACTGAGTGCTTTGGTGAGAACAGCTGTGCGGATGGCTCTGGGGGAGGGGCAGAGGGGAGGAAGGGGGCCCAAGGTAAGCTAAGGAGCGAGGGAAGTGGGAGGAAACCAGACCCAGCAGGGCAATCACACCTTTGGGTGTGTTTGCAGAAGCAGTGGGAAACCTTTGACGAATTCGAGCCTGAGTTTGCCACCTTCTGATTTGTAGCACCTTGGAGACAAGATAGGAGAAGGCTCAGGTGGGGAGCAGGGAAGGCCAATTAGGTTTTTACAAGAGTGGGGGCAGGGGAAGTGGAGTGATGTCCAATTTGAGAACCATGGGAGAGGAAGTGGTCAGGCCGGCGGGGACCAGCTGGGAGTGGGAGGAGTCTGCTGTGATCCCTCTGCGTGGAACTGTGCTGGAAAGGAGTGGGGTGCAGAGAGGAGGCTGCGAGGGACCGTGGGCACGTTGGGTTTGATGTCCTTGTGAAAGGTCCAAACGGAGGTGCTGAGCAACTGCACATGTTACTCCGGGGCTCAGTGTAGAGAAACAAATGCAGCCTCTGTCCCTGTCAGGTTTAGGGACAGAGGCTGCGGCCAGGGAAGTGAATGAGATTACAGCCCAGAATGTGGGGTGAGGCCCAGCCCTGCGGGACTCCTACCCTGGGCGACCAGGGGGAGACAGCAAACCTGCCAAGCGGGCTGGTGGGGCAGGATAGTCTGTGGGAATATTTCTCTCTTATTTTCCCCTTTCATCCCATTTTAAGCTGATAGCTTGCTTTTATTATTCTTGGCTTCAGGGAGCTTGGCAGGGCCTAAAAAAAAATTTTTTTTAATCCTGAAGTGAAAGCTTCTTGCAGTTTTTGGTGAAATTCAAGAAGACAAAGAAAAGCTATGAGGCAAGGAGGGGAGAGGCCCGAAGGCTCTTGAATGGTAAAGACCCACACAGGGCTTGAGCTCCCAGCCTTAGCTAACATCCCAGGGCCTTTCAGAGACCTTGGATGCCTCAAAACCACTGGGCCTGAGGCCCCAGGTGGGCCCGGGCAAGCCTATTAGAGAGCTAATGAGAACGGCTGGACTGTGTGTGAGCAGAGGGCTCTCCCCGGTGCCTGGGCTGAGAGGGCTTCCAGACCTTGGCCCAGTTCTGCAATGGGAAGCTCCCAACAAACACTGAGGCTAAGTTCCTCACCAGGCTGCTGGGACAGTAGGAAAAAGTCTGAACTTTGGTTTAAAAAATTGAACAAAATGTGATATTTCTTGACAGCTCCATTAGGTGCCATATTGGAGTCGGGGACAAAGGAGAAAATGTAGCCCTGGCTTTCTTTAACGGTAGCCATCTCATCAATATTTTCAAAATCTCTTTCTTTGTTTACCTCATGTTCAATTAAGACAACAGAACTGCCATATTTAAATTTTTCTCTTGATCATATGATGATCTTAATTAACTTGAAGTAAAATCACAGTCCACTTTTGATATAAATAAGACATATGACACTTAAAATAACATGTTAATACACCTACTTTTCAATTTCCCACTATTTCCCCACTGGGTCAGTGTCCGGGGAACACATGAAGCACCACAAACCCCATAAAATCATGTAGAGAGGGGGACACAGCTTTCGGTCTTTTGCCTCAGGCTCCAAGCTGAATATGCACAGCAGTGGTCTTCATTTAATTTTCATCTTTTGTTCAGTGTGGACTTTTTACAATATCCCATTAACACATGATTTATGTTGTTTACTGAGTTAGTTAGCTGCCCCCCCTTCAATTTTGCACCTAACTGAGCGAGTGCCGCAGTCACCTCACCCTACCTCGGGTCTTGTTTCTTGAGCACCTAACTATGGACTGAGGAGTGGACCCAGTATCTGGGGAAGAAGTCGCAGAGATGGGAGAGGAAATCCAGAGAGTGAGTGTCACCATAGGAGTATCTCTAAAAGGGAGAGGCTCCGAGTGTCCAGTGTTGCTGAGAAGTCAACTAAAACTGAAGGGTACATTTGTTGAATGACCTAACTGTCATTGGCAGCTTTGTGTGAAAAACCTAGTGGGTTGATGGGGTGGAATTGGTTTGAAATAGATTGGGGAGGGAGCAGCAAGTAGGGACATTGGAACTTTGACTGTGGAAGACTCTCCTAAGAAGTTTGGCTCTGAAGAAAGGGAGGGGGTGAGGCAGTAGCTGGAGAGAGAATGGGGAGGGGGGCGGGAGTGCTGTATTTTTTATATGATCCAGTTGAGAAGGAGAAGTTTAATCTGCGAGGGAGAAACGAGGGTTGACAGTACTGAAAGGTCCTGAGAAGGAGTGGAGATGGGATCCTAACTGGAGATACAGGGATTTGCCTTAAATGAGGGGGTGATAGACCCAGAGATAAAAGGACTTGCTTTAAAGGGGGGGTGGTGATAGCAGCTCTGAGGGAAGACACAGACGTAAGTGGGCCTTTATCTTTGATAACAGTACTGTGAGGAAGCTCCCTCTGAAGCCCTCAATCTTCCCTACTGGGAGGGAGACGAAGCCCTAAAGATAAGCGGGTGGTTAGGGCTGTTTGCAGGAAGAAGGAAAGGTTTGAGAGCTGTGGAGAGGAACCTGTGGTTAGTGGGCAGCATTTCTCAAAGCGCCTCTACAGCAGGGTAAATAAGCCGAGGTGCCTCCACTCTCCCGGCGTCTGTGCAGTTATTTAAACAACACGAGGCAGCAGTCTGGAGGAAGAAGAAACACTGTCTAAGACGCCCTGTTAAATACATTTGGTATAATACCCTGTGGGTAAGAAAGAGGGAAAGGAAGAACATAGTTATCAGCTTGTGTTTACATGAATAAATGTAAAGAATACAGGGTGGGGCAAAAGGGGGGTTACAATTGTTCATATAAAAAGTAATGCAATAATTAACAAATAATACAAGAATAATTTTTTTGTGTACCCACAATTGTAAACCTATGTTTGTCCCACCCTGCATACAAGCAACTAATAAAGAGTGGTACTGGGAAAGCAGGGGGACAAGAGACAGAGTGAGTGGGGGCAGAGTGGGAAAGAGACTTTCAATGTACGCCTTTTGATTTTTACCTTTTGATTTTTTTATCCTCACCTGAGGACATGCCAGTTGAATTTTATATACACCTATATAAATATACATGTATGTTTATCCTCACCTGAGAACATTTTTTCTTTGCTTTTAGAGAGGAGAAGGGAGAGAAACATAGGACGGACGGAGGGACGGAGGGACGGAGGGACGGAGGGACGGAGGGACGGAGGGACGGAGGGACGGAGGGACGGAGGGAGAAAGAAAGAGAGAAAGAAAGAGAGAAAGAAAGAGAGAAAGAAAGAGAGAAAGAAAGAGAGAAAGAAAGAGAGAAAGAAAGAGAGAAAGAAAGAGAAAAGCATTGACTGGTTGCCTCCCACATACGCCCAGACCAGGGATTGAACCTGCAACCTAGGTATGTGCCCCGACGAGGAATCCAACCTGTAATCTTTTGCTACTGGAGGATGTTCTGACCAACTGAGCCACACTGGCCAGGGCACATGCCCCACTGATTTTAGAGAGAGGGGAAGGAAGGGAGAGAGAGGGAGAGAAACATTGATTTGTTGCCTCTTGCACCCCCCTGACCAGGGATGTCTTGTATGCACCTTGATGGGGGACCGAACCCACAACCCAGGCATGCACCCTGACTGGGAATCAAACCTGCAACATTTCAGTTTACAGGACCACACTCCAACCAAATGAGCCACCCAGCCAGGACACCATTTGAATTTTGAATCGTGTAATGTATTGCCTATTTAAAAATAAATTTAACAATCTGAAAGGGGAAGTTTCTCTACAAACAGGTATGCACAACGAACTCAGAATCTGCTTCCAAACCAAGTCCAAGCTGTCAGGCACCCTGATGCTATTTTACAATGAGTACCCTGTCAACGGAATTATTGCATTTCTACATCTTTCTGGGAAGCTGTTGTTAGGAGCACCAGGGTCATGAGAAAAGCGAGTTATTACTTTCACACTCGACGTGGCTGTGTTCTCTGTCTTGCCGCCTGAAGCAGATGGAAGTCACCCAAACTCCAGCTTCTGATGCTCTTTTCCTCATCTAGTCCCTGTCACTGGTACCCGCATTCCGCACTGGCTCCTGTGACCTATATCTCCAAACTTCATCTCTCTTTAAAGTCCAGACCAGAATCCTGATGGCCAGATCAATGTGGGGACAAACAGCACATTCAAAATGGGATAATTTCAGAAGGGTTTATGTACCAAGAGACTATTTGCAAAGTTTTGGGGATAGGGGAACCCCAAGGGGCTAGTAGGTGCTGGACTTCCACCGGCCCTAAATCCACAGGGATGAGGAGAGGGAGAAGTTACCAGACCTGGAAGGGGAAAGAGTTGTGGAGAGAACAGTGATCTTCTGTCATGAAGCCTGAGATGGCCTTGTGAGAGAGAAACCAGAGAAATAAGTACTCAGGCCTCACTTTCCTCCTTTCTTCCTGTTTCCTGCTGGGTTCCCACTGGCCAAACTCAAACGGAAGGTGGGTAGGGAAAGGGGCTGGGGGAGAGGGCGGGGTGGGGAAAGTGGCCATGAGGGTTGTCCCTCAGATGAGTGCCCCTGGTGTCCAGGGCAGAGTGGGGAGCATGGAAAGCAAATACTCTGGGTCAAGTGGAATGTATGCGGCAAATGTGGTTCCAGTATGTTCTGCTGGCACCTACCTTTCCCAAACCACCATGGCATCTTCTCTTCATTAACCTGGCCTTTCTCTGGGCTTCTTTAGTTAACGTCGGTGATGGTGCCTGTATCCCTCAGTGTCATCCTGGGTCTACCTCTCCCGCGCACGCGCACACACAGTCTTTCTCTTGCATGGGACTAAGGACTTCTGGAGGCTGGGCTCTTGAGCCTGGACTCAGCAAGTGCATCATGAGTAATAACATCTAACATTTACTGGGCATATCTAGTATAGTGCTGAACACTTGAATTGTCTCATTTAATCTCTCAACACCACCGTGATGTAGGCCCTATTATTATCCCCATTTTACAGATTAATACACTGAGACTGAGAGAGGCTAGGTATCAAACCCAAGGTCACATTCTTCAAAGAGGGCATGTGACCTGGGAGCTCACCCTCAAGCACTAGGACTCCATCTCTGCCTCTCCAAGGTTGAGTTAACCACCCACAGTGATAGCATGGTGTTTTGCTTGTTGAAAAAAAGGACTCACCTGTTGGACAAACAGGATAACTCAGAAAGCAAGGGTTGGAGCTAGGGCTTGAACTTGTCGCTGAATTTTAATGGACCAAGGGAAAAGACATGCCAGGGGAGGAGGCCAAGAAGCAGCTGAGCAGCCGTCATTTGTGAGCTTGTGCAGAGGAGGACTTGATCTATCAGAGAATAAATCTTCAGAACCAATGAGATAAGATTGAGGAGGACGGGAGGAACCTGGATCGTGGAGGGCCTTGAAGTTGATGGAGCTGCTGAACCGCCCTCTAGAGAAAATGAAAGTGGCATTTTAGGTAGATTAACCTGCCACTTGTGAAGTATGGAAGGTGGATTGGGAGGGGAGGATCACGTGCCACAAGAGGGTCCGGCTGAAACGCCGTGCTCATGGTCCACCAATGAATCACCGAAGGCCCGGATGACAGTGAAGCAATGGAAATGAGGAATGAACACGAGATGTGAGAAATATTTCAAAGCACAAGTGGTCCACAGCACGGGCCGACTGATTGCTAGGCAGATGGAAGAGACTTAACTGCGGTTCAAATGACTTCAGTTTCTCGCCTTTGCTCTTGGTCTTGCCATTGACTGAGCCGGATGGAGTTGGATGGCAGGGGAAGAAGAAAATAAGTTCAGTTTTCGACATGCTGAGTTTGATGTGAGGGCTCTTTGCCAATTTAGAGATTTAGACTTACTGTACTGAAAAGGGGCCAGGGTTGTGGTCATCTATCCATCTTTTAATCCTGTTGTGGCTTTTCAGATTTTTTTTTTACCCCAGAAGAAACTTTTTGTTTCTTAACTTTTAGCCTTTTGATTTTGCTCTCTATTGAGTTTCAGTACATCTAGGCTCTGATCATCCGGTCCTGCTGGGATGTGTGTGCTGGGGCGGGAAGCAGGCTATAGCTTTGGGTATCATAACACACCAGGCTACTGAAGCCCTGTGATTCAGGACTAACATACCGCGGCTCTAATTGATAATATTTCCTGCTTCACAGTAACTGAGCCGAATTGCACAGACTTGGAGGAGTAAATGAAACAAGTGTTTTATGGAACAATGAGCAAACCATTTAAATCTATAACCACTATGCTTATGTTTCCTGCTTTCTTGTCTACAATGGAATTAAGTGGTATCTATGAGCTGCACAGTCCTTTCCTTTTACGTTTGCAAATAACACTGCAAATGGTATTATATCCTCGCTGTAGCTCATAGGAGACTGAAAAGGCTGAGCTGGCAAAACAAGGAAGCTAAATCATTTGTAAGGATAAAAACCACCTGACTTCAGCCACCACTATCCACCAAATATTAGAGTACAAAAGTAGCTCATAGAAATCATACTGATTTTTCTGGTCACAGAAACAAAGATGGAAAGATTAAATACATTTGTTTGTTTTTTTATTAGAGTAAATATTTCTCTGAATCACTGATAAAGTTTCACCACCCCGAAAATAGGTAGGTGATCCCAAAGTTTAAAAATCAGAAATAGGTAGATAAGCACTCCTAAATTTGACTGTGAAAATATTGCTTAGTATTTATAGTTTAATTGAAAACTTCAGCTAAGAACAAAGACAATGTCTGGGCAGGAATCTGCAGGTGCTTGTTTAGAATAGAACAGGCTCATAAAGAGAAGGCTTCGGTGATGGCAGGAAAGGCTTCACTAATGGGTTTTTAAGCAAACAGGTGAAAAGGAAGAAGCTGTAGGTCTGTCTGACAAATTTATGCTATAACATAGCCTTAATTCTTCTAAAAGATGGTTCACGGACATGTTCATAAATTACCTTACCTCGGGATTCAGTTGATTTGGCTCACTGTGCTGTTTTATAAGCAAAATTGCTCAAATAAAGCTTTGTTGTCCTGGGTCATTAGTACTGCTGTCATCTTTCACTTTAGAAAGTGTCCCGATTTGGACAAAATATGGTCAACTATACATAAGTGTGGTGTAGTGTGCACTTAAAAAAAAAATCCAGAGCTCTTTATCAACTGTAATTCATTGCAAATTATTTATTTTATGTATTATTTACCTCCAATATGCCAGGACTAACATTTTGAGATACAGAGATGAAGATATGGTCCCTGCCCATGTGAAGGTTGCATACTTTCCAATGTGAAAAGTGTCCCTATAATGATAGTAAAAGCTCAGTATACACATTTTGAGTTCTTTCCTGAGTAGTAACGATGCACTTGTCAACCGAACGTGTTGCGTTGGCTTAGCCAGAACAGTCTAATGGTGATAGTGGGCACCTCTTTTTCTTGCTTTTAAAGTGAAGAGTTCTGGTATTCATTCAAGCAAGTAATTTCTTTCCAGTGGTGGTTTTGAGACTTGAGAATTTTTCTGTTTGTTCAGGGAGGGGGGCGAAAAACCTGAGTGAGTTTGTTGTCAGATTGACTGGATTCAAATTCTGGCTCCGTCACCTCATAGCTGAGTGGTGCTGGGCTCCTTACATATTCTTCTTTATGCTTCAGTGTCTTTATCTACAAAAATGAAGGTAACTAGTGCTTACTTTTTAGGGTGGTTGTCAGGGTTAAAAGAGCTAAGGCATGTGATGATCGAAGATATTGTTGGTCCATATGGGAAATATGTCTTATACTTTAGCTATTTTTTAAAAGATTTTATTTATTTTTAGAGAGAGGGGAAAGGAAGAAGAGAGGGGGAGAAACATCAATGTGTGGTTGCCTTGCGTGCCCCCAACTGGGGACATGGCCTGCAACCCAGGCACCTAGGCACGTACCCTGACTGGGAACCAAACTGGCGATCCTTTGCTTTGCAGGCCGGTGCTCAATCCACGGAGCCACACCAGCCAGGGCCTGTAGCTATTACTATTTAAGCACACACACAGGCTCAGTTCACAATTCCTCACTTGCGATGGGGAGGAAAAAGTTCAGAATCACTGCTTTAAAAGATAAAATAATTTTTTTTTTTTTTTTTTTTTGCTCCCATCACATGAAAGGAACAATGGTGCTGGAGGATGAAAACTCCCCTGAACAAAAGCAGAAGGCATCAGATATTATTTAGCATTTTGTGAAGGTTTATGGAAATGACATGAGGCTGTAAAAGATGCTAAATTCTATCCAGCAAGAGCTGGCTTGCAACTTTTACTTCAAAGATCACAAAGAAGCTGAGTATTTCCTTATTTGAAGAAGGTGACTCAGGAGAAGGGTTACCAACTGGGGCAAGTTTTTAATGCTGACGAGTCGGTTTTCTTTTAAAAGCAGATTCACTTTAGAATGTTTACCTAGTCTCCTTTCGTTAATGCTATTTTTAATATTTTCTCCACAACTCGCAGCGCGGCGGTAAAACTCACAGTTGTCCAGGAATCACTTCGGTAGAAAACAAAGGTCGCGGCAGGGAGAAAAAAGTGGCAAAGAGCTTGTACCTTTGTTTCTTAAAACAATTTTGAACCTGCTGAAAGGAAACAGAGCACCTTGAGAGATTGGCTGATTCCAGGCCTGTGGCAGGAAATTAAGTGCAGGCTGGGACACCTTGCTGAGCTGGGAAGCCAAAAAGCTTTCAGGGACTAATAGGTCAGGTCAGAAGGATGCAGGAACTAGTGAGGGGGAGACACTGGTAAAGGAATGAAAGGAAGAAAGAAAAAAGGGAGAGAGCAAATATGGCAAAGTCTTGATAATTGTTTTATTTGGGTGGCAGGTGTGTGAGGTTCATTTTATGGTTCTTTCTCATATTGGTTTGAATTTTTCATTACAAGGTAATTTACATAATTTAGGTCTTGAATGCAAAGCAACACATATGCATTCTCAGTAACATTAGACAACACAGAGGAATAAAATAAAAAGCACTGATAATTCTATCACTGAGAGATCATTGGTGAACTACTGATATTCTTCACTGTATAAGCAAATTTCAAAAACGGATCTCTTCCCTGTCAATGTCTCATGTCTTCCGTGGCCTAAAAGCAGTGCTCTGATGATGTTATTGTCCTGTTTCCTGATCCACCGGGGCTTTCTGTGCTCACCGCATACAGTCTGGCCTCCTTGATGTTCAAGGCCTTCCGACATTCTCTCCCGAATTCTTTCTGCCACCTTGTCTCCATAGGCCTCCACGCTCCAGCCACACTGGCTGGCCTCCGGTTTCTGTAGGCCTTATTAGTTTCTGTATAAATGTCATAATTTATAATCTGAATGAATACCCAAGACCTTTAAAATAATATATCTTGGGATTTCCAAGTCTAGGACTCTCGATACAACTAGCAACTTGTCCCAGCGTAGAGGCTAATTGTTGTGAAAAGGCCAAGCTGTTACATAAGCATTGTGCTGAGCTTCACAAAAGGAAATCAAGAGAATGCATATCAGCCTGCAGGGGATATGAAAACCAAAAAGGCGGGGGAATCTGCCTCCACAGGTCACGGAGCTTTTGCAATCTCTGTTTCTGTCCCGGTGGTGATGGAAGGAGGAACACCAAGCTCTTTTGTTGAGCTGAGTACAGGGAGCATGAGGTTCCCCAAAGGGCTGAGGCATCACACTCTTCCAGAATTGGGGATTTTGGTCCCTCGGAGAGGCTTGGCCCTCGTTCACCCATGCTGCGTTCACTACACTCTACTTCTGCAACTACGAAAGGTTAAAATCTTGGTTATAAAATGTGTGACTTCCCTGCTGTTTCTAAACTTCAATTCTGAATGTCAATTATTTGGGGTAGACATTTTGATAATCGGAAGGACTCTTACTCATGATAGATGAACGATGTCCTTTTGTTTATTTTTTACCAAATCTCTAGAAATCAGCCCATTTGGCATGAATACATTCAAAACTGGATTCCTAAGAATTTCCCGAGTTTTACTGCCTGTTTATATTTTGGCTCTTGCTTTATTTGTATTTTATAAAATTTTGTTTGAATTCACCTTTAAATAGCTTTGAGATAACTGTCTTTTGATATAAATGGCTGCCCCCTAGAACACTGCCTGCAAGCCACCCCAAGAAATAAGCTGAACCCCAAATCTCTCCAAAAGCTGTCTTTGACATTTCTGCCAATAGGATCTTGTCCTAGTAACTTCTTTTTAAAAAAAAAAAAATGTCAAGCTTTTAATTAAATTATCATTAAATGGAAAGCAAAGCTATTCATTTTCTTTATTTTAATTAATGTTTTTTATTGTTGTTCAATTACAGTTGTCCCCATTTCCCCCCATTACTCTCCCCTGCCCTACCCACCCCCCTGAGCTATTCATTTTCTATCTAAAATCATTAGAAGCACAGGATCGGTACACATACAGAACTGTTGACTTGTCCCTCAGTGACTTCAAACATGTCCACCTTCAGCTTCAGCAGGGCAACAGGTCACTTTGGCGAGACAGTGCTTCTTGCCAGTGTCGGTTTACCCTTCATCTCATCTAAAGATAGTAAGCATTGGGTAAAGTTTAATTTTTACCGGCACAGACTACCTTCAAGAACTGGAAAATTCCCTGCCCTGAGCATCTCATGCCCCAAGCAGCCTGGTTTCAAAAGGTTAATCAGAGTCGAAAATACTGAACTGGGACTTGGATGAGGTTGAGGATCGGTAGTGCAGATTGGGGAGCTTCATTTATTCAGCCTGCTTGGGGAGACCCCAGGGCAGGCTGTGTGGGGCACACTGAAGTGCAGGTCTTGATTAATTTTGTTTCTCCTCAACCTCCTCCTCTTCCTTCTTCCCTTTCCCTCATTCCCTCTCACTCCACACTTCCTCCTCTTCCTCCTTCCCCTTTCCTCATTCCCTCTCACTCCACTTCCTCCTCTTCCTTGAACATGGTGTTTTTATTTTTCACTTTTTTTTTTAAGCAGTGCATGTACTTGGTAAAAATAATAATTCACTGTGCAAAAGGGGATTTAGTGAAAGGTTTTCTCCCTCTCACCCTAGTCCCACTGCTGGGAGATGACCACGGCCATCGGTTTCTCCCAGGGCCTCTCGAGGCTTCAGACACCTGCGAGTGTGTATGCACATGTCTGCCCCACCCTGCTTTTTAATCCAAACGGGAGCAAACACACTGGTACCTTTGAAAACCTATTTTGAGGTTCCTTCCTTGTCAGCATATGAAGCTCTGCCTCATTCTGAATAGTATTCTACTGAAGGTAGAGATCACATTTCACTTAATGGCCTGCATTCTAGATGTTTTCTACTACCTGTAGGGCGGAGGTGTGCTTGCTAGTGGAGGAGTCTTTGAAAATTTCTAGTAGTGGCGCTGCAGTGAAAATCTTAAACTGTTGATGCTAGTGTATTACCCACCCAAAAGAGCATGCCAATTTATAGTCCCATCTCAACAACATATCAACATTTTCAATTCTTGACAATCTGTTACGTGAAAAGTGGAATTTTATTCTATCTTTTTAAAAGATTTTATTTATTTACTTTTACAGAGAGGGAAAAGGAGGGAGAAAAAGAGGGAGAGAAACATTGATCGGTTGCCTCTCACATGGCCCCAACAGGGGACCTGGCCCACAACCCAGTCGCGTGTCCTGACTGGGAATCGAACCGGTGACCTTTTGGTTTGCAGAACAACATACAACCCCCTGAGCCACACCAGTCATGCCTGGAATTTTATTTTTGTTTAAAATTAAATTGACATTTTTTCATACGTTTAAGACCAGTTTTTTTCCTATAATATAACTTGGTCTATCTTTCTATTGGACTATTTTGTTTGTTTGGTTTTGCGTGCTTACCAATTTATAAGAACTTTTTGTAATAGAAGGAAATTTGCCTGTTCTAGGCATCAAGGGATAAATCAGCAAACAAAACTAAGATTCCCTGACCTTCTAAAACATACATTCTAGGGTAGAAACAGACAAAAAATGATGGACATAATAAATACATTATATAGTGTATCAGAAAGTGATCGGTGCTCTGGACAGAAGAATGACAAGTAGAGCAGGGTCGGGGGTTTAGGAGTGGAGTAGAGCAGGGTCGGGGGGTTAGGAGTTGAGGGCATGTTGTGGTTTTGGATTAGGCAGGTAGAGTTCATCCCAAGAGGTGGCATCTGAGCCCGTGTCAGCTGGAGGTGAGGGAAGGAGCCATGGAGATATGTGAAGGGGGAACACCAGGCAGAGAGCGAGCTGGGGCAGGAACATGCCTGCCACATGGAAAGAATCGCAAGACCAGGGTAGTTGGAATGGAGGCAAGAGGGTGGGTAGGAGAGTGGTACGAAACGAGACCAGAAAGGCAACTGGATGGTCGTGGGCCTCTTGGTCATCGAAGGAACGGTGACTTTTACTGAGTGAAATGGGGATATAATGCAGTCGTGAGCTAGAAGTGACTTCGTCTCGCTTATTTATTTTTTAAAAGGGTCCTCTGGCTGTGTATGTCTTCGTCAGCTCTGCTGACATAACAAAATACCACAGACTGGACACCTTAAACAACAGAAATGTATTTTTCCATGGTTCCAGAGGCTGCAAGTGGGACACCAGGGTGCCAGCAGAAGGGAGATAGATTCTCTGAATCAGGGCCCCACCCCTTTGTACTTATTAACCTTAATGACCTCCTTGCAGGTTGTGTCTCCAAACACAGTCAGTCACAGTGGGGGGGTTAGGGCATCAATATGTGGATCATGGTGGTGGGGACAGAACTCGGTCCGTTGCAACTTGCAACTTGAAGTTTTCATTCTCTCAACACTCTCACACACCAAGGCCGAACAGGTAACAACGAAAATTAACTGTGCATTGTTCATACTTATGGTTCTGAGGGCTTGCTGTTGATATAACCAGCAGTTCTAGTTGTGCCTATCAAAGTGTGAATGGGAAGTTTTTATTTATTCACTTATCTATCTACTCATATAGTTGGCGTATGACAGTGTATTAGTTGCAGGTGTACACGTAATGATCCAGTGGATGTCTGTATTGCGAATGATCACAGTACAGTAAGTAGTTGACATTCATCACCATACCTAGTTACACTTTTTTTCTTGTGATGAGAACTGTCTGCTACTCTCTCAGCAGACAGTTGTTACATTAAGTGTGTGTTATTAAATGTGACACGATTGATGTTAGCTTCTAAGCACAGACGCACCTCATTGGAACCCATGTTATCTACAAGGTCGCCCTGCTTCTGAACTGGAACTCAGCTCCTTCCCTCCCTGACCCCAAATCCAACAAGATCACTCTACGTTTTTGAACAAAGGAAAATACAGAGTTGATTTGGATACTTTTTATTTAGTATAAGCCAGGCCACAGTACCAGGTCTTTGAAAGGGGTGTGTTTATTTTAAGCTCACGTAGTTTGTTTCCAATCATTTTTTACTGTGAAATTTGGAAGTGGGCATTTGGAAAGACTTCACCCAAGCCTAGCCAAGTAAGTCAGAATTTTCCTTCTGTTGAAGAAAGGGACCTTCACATCATGCTTCTTTATTGGAATCAGCTAAAGGTACTGGTTATTTGCTTCCAGTCTGCAATGGGCAAATAAGACTCAAGGGCCTTAAGTTTTCCAACTAGTAAAGGACCTAAGAGATTTTATATGGTGGTAGAACTCTTTTAAAGTAAAGCTTGTGAGTTCCTTTAAAAGTCAAGAAGCAAATCTCACTCCTTACAACAACACTTCCCGTAGGCTAAAAGAACAATATGTTATTTCACCGGGTTTAAGGTCATCATATGCTTTGGTTGGATATTACTTTCCTAAGAGGTTAAACAAAACTCTTGAAATTAATGTTTCATCTCTCTGGATGCTCTTCTCAATAAACACAATAAAAGAAAGAACCTGTATAAATTTAAACTTAATTAAAAATTTCCCCACTTTTTACATTTTTTTTACTTCTTCCTCCTTATCTTACTGTGAAGGGACATTTCAACAAAGCAATTACATTCCAGAAAGCTTCTTATTAAGTACAATTGTAACACATTTCCTTAACTATGGTCAGTCTAGGAAATTAAAATTTTAATTTCTGATTTCCACAATGCCTTCGACAAATTCTCCTCTACATTGTTTCTGCCCTGGTCCACACCACCATCCTCTGTCACTGGGTTCCTCATGAGAGACGTGCCCTCCCTCTACCTGGTTTCTCTCTGAGGTCTTTTCTTCAGCTGTCACCCCAATCCTTCTCTGCGGGACAATCAGAATCACCAGTCTAAAATGTACATCAGATTCTGCCACGCCTCTCTTAAGATGTCTCATTATGCACCGAACAAAATTCCAATTTCTTTGCTTGGCCCAAAAGGCTGGCTGTACATGACCTCACCTCCAGCCTAGCTCTCCTTTCCTACCATTTTCTCCTGCATAACCACATTCCAGCTGCATTAGCATCCTTCTGTTCCTGAAGTCAGACACCGGTCTCCCTCAGGTCTCGGGTCTTCCCTTTAGGTCTCAGCAAATCCGTGCCCCTCTCAGCCAGCCCTTCCCTTGACCCCTGTCTCCCGTAGCCCACGTCTGCTCCTCACCCTCCATCACTTCATTCTGTTCATCTTCTATTTTAATTAGGATTCTATTACTACTGGAAATTATCTTGATTATTTACCTGTTTCGTGTTTACTGTTGGTGGGGTTCAGGACATGACTCCCCAATAAGGCACCTTGGCATGTTAGATATTTTAAGCTGAAGGGGTTTGGGCAAACGGCAGATGCAGGAAGGTTTCTCCGACCTCTGACCTTCTCCCTGCCCTCTACTCTGAAGCAGATCATGAGACGCTCACGTGGTAGGTGCCCTCCCTATACCCAGAGGAAAGGAGTGTCTATATCTCCGGAATGAAAGAATATGAAGAGGAAACCAAGGGAACAGGTCTCACCGAGTCTCCCCAGTTTACTACGCTTAGCTCATGCTCTTTGCCTTATTGTATCTTTCCACGACTTTCAACTCTTCATCAAGAGCATAAAAACACTCTCAGGCGTAACCATTTCTTCAGGTCTTCATTTCCTTATAAAGGTTCCGGTGTCACATTAGAAGTACATTAAATAAATTAGTATGTTTTACCCCTGTTCATCTATTTTTGTCAGCTTAATTTTCAGACCCAGCCAAGGACCCGAAGAGGGTTGAGGAAAGAGCTTTTTCCTCCTCTATACTTTCTACTTCCCCATGAAAGGTGGGACCTTGTAAGTCTGTTCCGTGCTGGAAACCAGCACTATGAAACAAAGCCTGCTCATAACGCGGTCTCTCTGTCTGTTGTCTGAGTGAGTGAATGAAGGAATGTGTGCCGGCCCGATGCGGGGGTCAGGGGGACGCCAAGGAATCAGAAAGGGACCCTGTTCTCAAGAATCTTCAGATGGGCTGAAAAAGAAAACACACGGGTGACAGTAGGCTCTTGGTTCTGGAGACGGAAGAGACGACATCCAGCTGCAGGAAGTCGGGGCTGGTCGTGAGTAGGCGGCTGAATGTCCGCTGAAAGATGGAAGGTGGTTATTTGGGTGTTGGGTCAGCCAAAAGGTCTGCTACTTTTTTTTTTTTTCCTGTAAAATAAGACACATTTTTCATTTTCACCAATAGCTTTATTGATTTGGATATTTTGAGTATGTCGGCTGGCTCCCGCTATTGGCTTCTAGTGAGTAAAGGCCAGGGGTGCTGCTAAACATCTTCCAATGCAGAAGACAGCCCCACAGCAGAGGATTATTTGGCTGAAATGTCAGTAGTACCAAGAAAGATTGTAAACCACTTTGAACACGTTCGATCAGTCACAGCCCCTTTTCCACACACTGCACACATCTTTTCTTTTTTGAATTTCACTTGTGTTTTTACCTTTCTTGAAATAATAAAGCGTAATATGCCCAAAATGGTGTGTATTTTCTTCCGTCTTCAATATTAAAATGGCTGCACAAAAATTAACCGATTTAAAAAAAAATTAACTGATTTTTGATAATTTTTTAAAAAATGCATGCTGATATGACAGCTGTCACGATACGATCTAACAAAATTGTTCTGCATGAAGTTAGAGACAACTAAGCCCTACTAGAGCCATCGTACAGGAAAAAATGTAATGGACTTTTGGCCAACCCAATATTTTCTATTTCATTCCGTATTCTCTTTGACCTGCCTTGTTAGCCAAACTTGACACCTGACCGCTTAACTAAGCCCCCTTCAAAGCCTGTTGGCACTGCGCTTGGTTTTGAACGTGTCTGTTCTTCTGCGATTTGGGGGTTGGAGTCACTTGGTCCTTTGCAGGTACGAGCACTTAGAGCAAAAAGGCAGGTATACGCATGACACATAGTGAAACAGACTTTAGACAATAAATTTGTTTGTTGAACTGAAATAAAATTTTCCATGTTATTGCTTTTGTAATTGAGCCTATTTTAGCATTAGCATTAAAATTAGCCCATAGACTGAGGCAAATTAAAATGCTAATAAAATATAAGGATACACTAGAACATTAATACTGAATTTGGTTAGGCTATTAATGTTAGACTACATTACATATATTACTTCCACAATACAGGTTAATCTGAACATTGCCTAAGCCAGTGAAAGACTTTGTGGATCAGAATTTTTAAAATGCAAGAGGATTTTATAATAATCTATGGGAATAAAACCAGAAATGTTCAGTATATGAGGCAAATATTTATCTGTCCATTCCACTTCTCCATCACCCTCTGCCACCTTAATTCTTGATAATGACTTCATCTGAATAATGATGATTTGATTTACTGTTACTGGAAATTCAGGTTTCCATGAAAGAAATGCGTGATAATGTAACATGTCCATGAAATCTAGCATTTCTCCCTGTACTTGCCTTGCACTTTTTTCTTTTTCTTTTTTTTTTTTTACATCCTCAGTTGAGGATGTTTGTTGATTTTAGAGAAAGATGAAGGGAAAGAGAGAGAGAGAGAGAAACATTGATGAGAGAGAGAAACACAGATCGGTTGCCTCCTGTACACACCTCGACTGGGAATCGAGCCTGCAACCTTTCAGTGCGTTGAGGATGCTCCAGCCACCTGAGCCACCCAGCGGAGGCCGCTTGCCTTGCTGTGACACAGCCATGCACTCCTACAGGAGCACGGCCCAGAGAGGCTCCCATGCGCATGACGGCCCTGGAGCTTGTCTGGCGCACAAATGGCGTCACTGTCCGAGGCCACTCTGATTGCACAAAGGAGCAGCTAAGCATGGGTCATTTCGGAAAAATTGGGAATCTATACTTGCCTTTCCAAAGGCTTTTTTTATCCTTTCCTTTTTTTTTTTTTTTTTAACTTAAAGCATTTACTGCACTCTCATCAGGAACACTTGGCACAATATTGTAAAACAAAGCAAACTTTCCACTTCGCCCCACCCCCAAAATAGAAGTCAGCCAATGGAGTATTTGTGGAAAACACTGGGGATGATTGCTTACCTAAAAGCCGATCTCCCTTCTTTATGTTTGCTAAGCGCTCGCCCCCCACCCCAAAGTTTTATTCACATATTGCACATAGTTATGTGGTTTATGACATGCTGGACCTCTTCTGCTCAGAGGGTGAGACTGGGTAAGGGTCTTCATTACTCTTTGCATCTTTGGTTTAGGAAAGGATGTTTGGGCAATTCTGGCCCTTGAGTTGGAGGGGAAGTCTTGCCAGGGACCTCCGTGGAAAGGCTTCCTTGATTTATAAGAAAGGAAAGAAGGAAGGAGGCACTCTCTTCCCTCCTTTCAGTTTTCAGACATTACTGTGATACTTCAGTTATCGGAGCCCTGTGGCCATCTTGGGACCTGGCTCACGGCCCAAGCTTGTTGAAACCGTCTGCTTATCTCTATAGATTAGATGGCTAGAGGGCGACCAAGGAGATCTTGGAGATCATCAACTGTAACTTTCTCACTTATTTTTGTTCAACCAGGTTCCGTGTTGTTTGGGTTATTCTTTTCTTCAATGGAAATTACAACTGGGAAGCCGACCATTAGGTTTGGGAACCAGTGATCAGCATGGGTACAATCTGATTCTTTGGTTCAGTGCCATTTCAGAGATAGACGCTTGTAATGTGATTCCTTTAATTATGTAGTTATTTCTGGAATAGTATCCTACCAGAAATAATTCACTGGAGTGGACAGCTTATTTCTAGAGTATTAAAAAAAACAACAAAAACTGAACCCAAGCTTACAAGATGGGTGAATTTAATACTTAAAGAATTGTAAAAGTGATTAGCAATGCTTATCTTTTATATCTGAATATCATGTTAATGATATAATAATAAATGACTTTATACTTTAAGCTACTGTTAGTCAGGTATTCTATTCCTTGTGGCCAAAGGTATCCTAATGGATACAATCTGGTCAGGGAATGATGCTTTCTCAGAGTTGCTGCAAAAATGGGTGATGTGGAAGTTATCAAGATTTCATCCAGGAATCTGTTAGTGTAGGTTGTAGTTCAGAAAGAAATACTCCAGAGTTGTCTCAGATCTGGGTAAATCTGAGCAATCCACATAACTGTGCTATTTCACCCTTTTTTTTTCCTCTCCAGATGCAGTTTCCTCCTGTGCAAGTGTCTGACAGATGTGAATGGCATCAAAGGGCTCTCTTGCCCTCTGGCTTCCTTTGGATTTAGCCATTAGGATGCACGGGCAAGAGACTGGAAGAGGGAGGTGAGTGAGATAAAAATCTCCCAGCTTCCTCCTTGGGTGATTCTATCACTTGAAGAAAGGTCCCAGGCGTCTGTCAGTCTGCCTGTTCTGTGCTGAGTCTTCATAGCTGTTCCTTTCACCTTGTTTCTACAGATCTAGGAGCCTGTAGCCCCAGGGTTCCACGATCCCCTGTGGTTTCCTATACCCTACCCACATCTTTGTAAAGTGCCATTTGTTTCCTGCTAGGCCCTGACTGATACAACGGTGTGAACAAAATCATTGCAGCTGTAGGAGCTTGGCCCAAACTGTCTGAGATGTGGGGAGATTCTGTGGAGTTATTCACAGCTTAACTAAAGGCTTTCCCAAACCATTAAAGGGAGACAGGAGACTACATAAATGTCATGTGCAAAAGTGAAACAAAGTATCATAACTCAGAGAAACACTTTTCCACCTGAGGACAAGGAATCAGAGAAGGCTACCTGGAAGTGATGCGTTTGGGCTGAGGATGGGTAAGAATTTTAAAAGACAGAGTGTGAGTCAAGCCAGGGAGGAGAGAGAGCTCAGGAAGAGTTTCTGAAAAGTTAGTGCTGAAAGGGACCTAAGATAGCCTTTATTTAATGTTCTCCCTCCACTTCCTTTACAAATGTGTAACCTTGAGGCTGAGATGTGGCCAAGGTCAAATAGCAAGGAAGTAGCATGCTGGGACTCTAGCCCAGGTCTACTAGCTACTAGGCTAGTTCCTAATCCACTTTCTATCTCCACTCCACCCTGCCTCATCCCACCCTGCTAGACTGTGAGACTCTTGAGAGCCGGGCTTTTGTTTTCTTCCTCCTTGAACCCCCATACCTAGCATGATTTCTGGCATAAAGTAATCATCAGCAGAAGCTACCAAATGGTAAGGAGCATCCACGCCCCTGCCAGGCACTATGCAGACATTTTATATGCACGGCATGTCATTTTCCCAACAACTTGGGAGCATAGAATTATCTTCACTTTTCAGCTAAAAATGCTGCAGCTCAGAGAGGTGGTCTAATTTGCCCTAGGACGCACAGCAGGGTGCCGGGCTCTATTTTACCTTTCCTCAAAGGGACTGAGGAGTTCTTGTCTCCTTGGGCTTTCAATAACATTTGTTGAAGGAATGAACTAACAACAAACATTGACTCCGTGTAAGTGATCTGCTTAACAGGCCATCCTGGAGGCCCAGCCACCTCTGGCCGTGGCCTCAGCTAGTAGTCTCAGGTCCAAAGTACACCCGCTCTTCTCAGTACCCCTCGCTCAGGCTCCACCCCCGACTCCGCCCGGCATGACAGCCACGCCTCCACCTCCGAGAGTTGGATCTCTTGTCTTTTCTGAGTTTTCTCTTGGCTCCAGCCACTGCGGAAGGGCCTCTCGGCCCTGGCGATCTGGCACTGGTTCCACTCTCCTGCCCCTCCCCTCGCCCTCCCTCACTCTTCAAACTTCTTCTTTCACCCTCTTTAAACTTCAGTCATCCTAGTGCCCGCCTCCTCCACTCCAACCAGCCAATCGGTGGTTCTCGTTCTCGGCGAGGGTCCGCCCCCTGCCCGCCGGGGGCCAATACCCCGGCGCGAGTGTCGAGTGCTGGGGCTCGTTCCCAAGCGCCCGGCCTGTGACGGCAGCGCGCCGGGCGCAGCGCGGTGGGAGTGGGCGGGGCTCTGGGTGAGGGGCGGGCTAGGGCGGGGGGAAGGGACGAGGGAGGTGGAGGTTGCGGCGGGTTTGAAAGCGGCAGTTTCCTGGCAGCTTAGGCAGGCGTTGGTCTCTGAGCTCCAGCTCCACAGCAGCAGCCGGGATCGATCCAGCGAGGGGTGTACGTGTAATTCTGCGCGCCCCCCACGGATTTTTCCCGTACGGACTCTTCCCCCTTGACCTCCCCGCCTCCCCGGCCTCAGCCTTTCCCACTGCTGGGCGCGGAGCCCGGGGGCCAGCGGCTGCCTGTGACCCCGCCCGAAACCCCTCCGGAGCCGCCTGGGGACAATTCCCTTCTCCTTTCTGCAGTCTACCCCAGGGTAGCCCTCCCGGATCCCGGCCAACCCCGAGGAGCGCAGCCGCGAGGGGTGTCGGAGGGGCGTCTCGGGGCTTGGAGTGGCCCGGCCCCCGGCGGGCTGTGGTCGAGGGGGCGCGGGAGCGGCGAGGCCCCCCTCGCCGGGCTGCGTGGGCCGCCCGGGGCCCCCGCCGCCCGCGCAGGGTCTCCTCGATGGTGCAGCGGGGTTCGGGATGTCGAAGACACTGAAGAAGAAGAAGCACTGGCTCAGCAAGGTGCAGGAGTGCACGGTGTCCTGGGCCGGGCCCCCGGGCGACTTGGGCGTGGAGATCCGGGGCGGCGCGGAGCGCGGCGAGTTCCCCTACCTGGGGCGGCTTCGGGAGGAGCCCGGCGGGGGCACCTGCTGCGTCGTCTCGGGCAAAGCGCCCAGCCCCGGGGATGTGCTGTTGGAGGTGAACGGGACTCCTGTCAGCGGGCTCACCAACCGGGACACCCTGGCTGTCATCCGCCACTTCCGCGAGCCCATCCGCCTCAAGACCGTGAAGCCTGGTACGCGGGCTCTGCCTTTCTGGCTCGAGGTTGCGGGGAGGTCCGGGTGGGTGTCCTGGGAGCGGCGGCCCCTCCCCAGGGCTTATCGATGCGCGGAATCTTAGATCTCTAGGGTGCGCCGGACCCGCGGGCGGAGGTGGGAGGGCGGCGGCACTGATCCCATTTTTGCCGCTGGGAAAACTGAGCTCTGGGCCGCTCAGCGAGCAGTCACAGAACTGGGACCAGAAGCTGCGCTGCCTGCGTTTGTGGCTCCGTCTCCCACCGTGGAGTTTTGGACTCGAGAGAAAAGCTGCCCTTTCCTGCCCTCCTTGGTGGAAAAGGTCCTCACGGCTGGAGCACGGTCTTTGGAACCGTCTTACGCGTTTGTAACAGGGAGAAAGGTCTTTGCTGTTGAGGCCCTTGGTGCTGAGGTTACCAGCGAGGGCTCGGCCGCCCCGGGGTTTCTTTCGCGCGGGCAGCACCTCGGGGCTGACGGCGGAACTCTGCCCAGGTGGTTCAGGTGTCTGGGCACCGGCTGTGTACAGTACGTGGTACGTGACCCAGTGGCGTGTGCCTGCGAGCAGCTGTTGACGAGTGTGGGTTTCGAAGGGAGAAGACCTAGGTGCCTCGCTGGGGAAAAATCTTCTGTAGATCTTTGATTTTACAGAATTTTGTTGAAGTGGTCGGTAGAAGGGTACCCCCACTGCCCCGGTGTCATTTCTGTGTGCTAATAAAACCTGCTGCAAAACATGTTACGTAGATGACAGTCCTGCCAGTTTCAGAGCCTGGACCAGCCTGGAACCGTGGAATCTGATAGTGTGCGATAGCCCTGACGCGTCTGTGACTGGCGACGGCGTGGGTCGGCTCCCGCACTGGCAGGACGCGGTCCTGCTTTCCGAGATGCGTGTAGGAGAGAGAAATACGACTACAACGTAATTAGAAATCGGACTGTTTTTGCTGCATGTGCTCTGCCGAATGTACAGTGCATCACAATATAATTGGCTGCTCAGTTGTGATTTGGGCTAGGAAAAGCAGTCCATCCCTCCCCTGCGAAATGCTAGAAAATTCTGGAGAAAAATTTAACATCTCTTCCTCCCCCTCCCCCACCTTCCTCAGCTGCTGCCTTTGGAAATACCTGTTTAATAGTCCTCGGACTTGCTCGCAGCTGATGGTTTGTGATGCAGTGTAGGTGTGTGTGTGTGTGTGTGGGGTGCTCTCACAGACTCCCTCAAATGTCCCTGCGATCTTCAAGGAAGATTTTCTTCCTACGGTCTATTCCATCACATGCATTTTAAGTTTACTGGTTTTTGTGAGGTGTTCTTTTTTGTTGTTAATTTAAAAAACTTTGGCAGGCTTAAACGTCTTTTTCTGTATAGTTTGTGAATCCAAAAATTCTTCCTTAACTCAAAACTTTTAGAGCCATGTGTGAAGGGTAGACGAAAGGCTTTGGGACTAGAACTCAGTCAGTCCGTTTTGTCTGTGACGTGCAACATACTGGGTATTCAGCACTTACTGGTCTGGGTGCCTCTGAGTCAGATCCTAGGAGTCAGGGAATGGTAAGGACATGGGCATCCTTGCTTTGCATTCTGTTTTGATTAGTTGGGGCATAGATCAGAATATAACTTATTTTCCAAAATAGTTTATAATTGATTGATTCAGGAAGTTCATAGACTAGGGAGACATATCTGTAATTAATATTAGTAACCTTTATACCAAATTTAAGAAAAATAATTCCAATTTTGAGTGTATTTAGTAATATTGTGTTGAGAAAACTGTTATTTTAAATGTTTAGCCAAAATAAAGGGAATAATTTATGTTAATTGGTATAGTGCATTTTATAATCATTAACAGTAAAAAAAATAAATACCACACCTACTTAAAAGGAACTTTTCTTAATCCTCTCCCTAGAATATGTTTTATTGATTTTAGGGAGGGAGGAGAGAGGGAGAGAGGGAGAGAAGGAGAGAAGTCATGTGAGAGAGACACATTGATCCTTTGACCGTATGGGGGCGCTCCGACTGGGGATGGAACCTGCAACCTTAAGGTATGTGCCCTGACCAGGCATCAAACATGCAAAATGTCCAGGAGGACACTCCAGTTAACTGAGCCATCCCGCCAGGGATTATACCTACTTTGTAAAGATACACTCTGCTTTAATAATTTCTAAAGGATGCCACAATGTGTCATCTGAGATTAATAGTCTTGTTTCTAAGCAAGTTGTAATTAAAAACTTTTAATCTCTTAAAACTAGTATTCTTAATTTCTTAATAGTCTCATGTTAAGGCATTATGTTAAATGGCTTTCTTAAATGACTTTGCTTAAACATTTGTTTTAAATAGCAAGATTTTTGTAGGTTAAGGACATGACTTTAAATATTAGAAACTAAGGACTTGGAGAAGATACTCTTAGGACTTTGAGTGTGATTAAAAACCATGTACATTTTATCTCCAGAGAAGACAAAGATTCTTTACTGTTGGGATTCGGTTTGAGAAGCAGGAAAGGACAGAGTAAAGGTATTTAGAGAGAAACTTGCCCTGCCTGTTGGTTTTTCCCCTTTTATTTAAACTTTGGGAGAGAAATGGATATTTCAGTATGATAAGGTATTGGAGAGTTTACTAAGCACTCTGACTTGTTTTGGTTAATAACTCTTTATTAAACTATTTTCATAACATGAGATTTAGAAACTAGCACAATGCAAGAGTAAATTTAACTATCATTATAAGATGTAATAATAGTGGAGAATGATCTCGTATTGTCTTCTGACAAAGCCCATGCAGGAAGTGGGCGATGGTCTGTGGGGGTGCGCTGGTCTGTGGGGGTGCGCTGGTCTGTGGGGGTGCGCTGGGCAGTGGGGGTGCTCTGGGCTGTGGGGGTGCTCTGGGCTGTGGGGGTGCTCTGGGCTGTGGGGGTGCTCTGGGCTGTGGGGTGCCCTGGGCTGTGGGGTAGGACTCTTCCACTTTCTCCTTTTCATAGGAGATAGGGGAGCCCAGCCAAAGCCAGCAACATCACCTAGATGAATTCATGAAGGTTTTTTCTGGCAGTGACTTGTCTTTAGCTTTGATATAAGGTTTTATTTTATTTTTTCTTTCTTTTGTTATAATCTGTAATGGTGATTTGAAAGTAGCTCTTTAAGATATGGTTCCTCATCTGGGGCTTTTCCTGAGAGAATCAGGGAATTTCTTATTGAATTCTTATTTAGTATTAATATAGGACTTAGCGTCAGTACTTTTCGGGCTCCTAGGAGAATCTTCAGTTCCACGGATGCTTGATCCAACTAGTGACCTGTTTCTTAATTACAACGCTGCTTATTTTTCTGCAAAGAGAAAAGTTTTCCCTTGAACTTTGTATTTACCTAATAGTAAAGGAAGTTGAACTTTGGCCCACTGGTGAAATTGTTTCATCATATAGTCCTATGGCCAGAATTAGTTTCTTTAATTTTACTTCAGAGTATATATTTTCAACAACTTCTACCCCTTCCTTCTCTTTTGGATCTCTTTGTCCTTGTTGTTTTTGTTCAGTGGGTAATTTGGGACTTGCGGTGAGTTTTGTTTAGATGGTGGTAATATCTGAAGAAGGGAAGAATGAGAGAAATTAGAGAGAGAGTGTTGCTAGCCTCCTAGGTTTGCAATGTGAACGTTTTCTCACCCTTGTTTAAGGAAAAGAAACTCCAGATCGGGTGAGGCAGGCCTTGTTAGGAAAAATAGCGTCATACTTTCATAAGCCTTAAATTTGAAACTTCCCTGCCTTCTCAAATTCTGGTCACATTTTTGGGAGGTCTGCAGTTGCTCTTGGTAACTCAAGGTTCGAGTTCTGGACTCCACTCAGTGATGCAGGCACCTCTCGAGCACTGAGTGTCTACCACCCTGGCAGGTCA
The DNA here is from genome assembly GCF_022682495.2 of Desmodus rotundus. NCBI lineage: Eukaryota > Metazoa > Chordata > Mammalia > Chiroptera > Phyllostomidae > Desmodus > Desmodus rotundus. Next base: position 63,159,652 of record NC_071398.1, read on the forward strand.
AACACTTCTGTTTGGCCCTTTCAGTGTTCAGGTCATTTGTACTTTATTCAGTTTAATGCTAAAACGGACTTTTTTTTTCTTTGTGGCACATTATTCTGTGTTCCTTGGGAAATATATATTGTTTTTCCTCTGAGATCCTGGGATGTACTGTATAAAACCTCATGTTACAAGAGCCAAATTTCAGCGATTTCTTCCCTCACCCCTACCCTCCCCCAACCCCATCCCCAGTTGATGTAAATTGACGGTGAGAAATCTACGATCATTCAAGTCTCTGATTTAGGAAGTCAGTGCGGTCTCAGATGAGTAGTGTCCTATAACAGCTTTACTTTATAAGGCCTAGGTGTTGGGTAAACTTGGTGGGTACCCGTGCTTTGAGAGTGTGTCGTAGGAGAATTTCACACACATGAGCCATGTGGATGTCACCCGTCAAGTTTTGATTGCGATTTGGACAAAGGCTGAGTATTTTGGTATTGAAGACTAGAACTGTGTCTCCTTTAATTGATTACTTTTGTTTCTTTTCTAAAATGTTGAGAAGTAATTTCCTTGCAGTACTTACTACATTCTGGTAGAGAGAATGAATATCCAATTAAAACCGTTCCCTTGGATAAGACTCTGGGGAGCTTGGGGGCTGGTGTTGTGAGGGACTCGGTGGAGGAAGAGGGGCGGATTCACTGCTCTCCTCCTTGAACAAATATTATTCAGAAAGTTTTCCAAAAAAAAAAAAAAGTGCTTATTTTGCTTTAACAAGAGAACATAGAAAGTTATATTATTACTGGCACACCGCCATTCCCTCCTCAGTTAGTGGCATGCTCACCATGTGAGTTAGCGCTAGTGATAGAAAAATATAAACTACAAAAATGACTCAGAAATCGTCTGTCTTCAAGAAGCTCACAAGTTAGCGGGAGCTTAGTGATTCATTGGTATGGAATACCTGTGGTAAGGGTTTTGTCTTCTTCACTGTCTCCCAGTTCTTAAGGTTAAAGCTCTGGAGGCAAGTGTCCGTATGAATTTTGGTGGAAGCGAGGCTACTTAGTTTGTTGCCTAGGATGCTGCCCTAAAAATGGTGTGGAATTCCATCTTAGGGTTTGGGTTCTCGAGTCATTACAGAAAGAGGGAAATTGAGTATAAACAAAATTATCTTTTGAAAAGCCCTTAACCTTAAAATATATTTTATTTAGGGTGTATCTTACAATATAACTCACATTTTATTTGATAGTGTATTTTATAGATTGTTTGTATTGTACCATTTTTCGGATGAGTCCTGCTTTTCCACCCATGCTGGAACCAACTGCTGTATTTTGGGTGAACACCAGATGAAATAGTGTGCTCGCGTGAAAGAGATCTGTTTTTTTTGTTTTTTGTTTTTTTTTAAACTCATCTTTTAATTCTCAGAAGTGATTCTCATCTGGGTGTGCATAGCACATTTATGGAAGTTATTTTTATGTCTTTCTAGGGTCCTTGCCACACGCCCTTATTTTCTGACTTGGCTGGTTGGGGAGGAAATTGTGCATAATTTTGAACTCAGCCTGGCTTTGAAAGATGGATATGTTTTGGTTGAATGGAGTTAAGATCAGCTCAGTGGTAGGTAAGAAGTGAAGGAGGAGAAAAACACCGGCTAGGAACCTGTAATGGTCCATCTCAATTGTTTTGTGTGTGTATGAAATCTTATTTTGTATAAAAGAACAAAATCCACATTATAGAATAATTGAAAAATAGAGGGAAAATCATATTAATCATTTAAATGTGTAAGTAGTTCCATTATAAGTGTCTACTATAGGATTTTTTTTTAGTTGGAACTTGAAATATTTCTTCTTCTATAAATAATATCGGTGGAGTGCTTAATGCTGTTTCTACTGTCGACCTTATTCAACTCATAATACTATGAATATTTTGATTTGGCCCATAATGTAGGTGAAATGTTAGCGTTAGTACTGTACTGTATGGTTAATAGGCTTTCTTGGGTTGCTTGGGAAGCCTACCCCATTTTATGGGAAAACACAGTTTGCTAGTTGAGTAAAAAGGGAGCTGAAAATGTTCCCACCGTGACCCTGCCTTCTCTTTTGTTAGAGTCATGGTTGACTGACTCCCAGGGGAAAGGGTAGCACCATGTACCTCTACCCCTAATCCCAGCCGCTTGGTCCTGATGCAGCGGCCTTACAGTGACTCCCAGGAGCATCCCCCACCTTCCATCCCTTTCAGGAATCCCAGAATGGCCAGGGGAGCATAGCCTACATTTGGAAGACCGTAATTTGACTTGTGACATATCTGAATACCTGAGAAAAGACAAACTGTGCTCATAGATCATAAGATACTTTGTTTTACTAATTACTAACACTTAACGCTAGAGATATTGTTTTAGAGCCTCAGCAAGAAATACAGAGGGTTCAACGTTTCTGCTATAACTTATATGGAGTTTGAGGTTTTTAAAACTGTTATGGAATGGGAAATATAAAAAAATTTGGCTTCTGATTTAATAATTCTGATCTGCTCTATTCAGAGGCTTCCTTTCTCTTCTTGAGTTTGCAATGTGAACAGCAAGCTACAAATTAAACCTCTCAGGCATCTTAGACTCTTTGCTTCCCCCCCCCCAGAGAATTTTAAACACGAAATTATTTTTCTTGCTTGGAGAAGCCTGTGAGAGGCTACCCTGTAGCTCCCGTTGCTCTGACGGGGAGTTGCACGTGACTGTGAGATACGTAAGCACATTTAACAGAAGCAGTTTGACAAAATGAAATTACTCCAAAAGAGAAGAAAAAAAGAAGTCTTTATTAATAGATGCCTTTTAAAAACTTAACCGAATAGAATTAAGCTAAATTGGCTTTTTTTCCTCTAGTGAAATAACGTTTTAAAAAAATCCACCTTAATGGAGTAGTCAGGCGATATATTACTCTTTGGATATGGCTATCCACTTTATAATAGGTATCTTGTGATACGTAGTTTACATGTCCGCAGGAAAGGAACAACATTCCTAATTCACAAGCCAGTTTGTGTGTTCATAAGGACACTGTGTCGAGCGACAGGACCTCTACAGAGATTAATGTAGGCCAAGAAGAAATGCATTGGCTTACATACATGAAAGGCCAGGCAGAAGGCAGGAACAACTGACTTCACATTCTCAATTCGTTTGATTCTCTTTTCCTCTGGGTTGGCTTCTTTCTCCGCTTACTCTCAGGGTGGTAGGAAAAGTGACTTTGAATCCCCAAATCGTACAGAGCCCTTAAAACGTCTCACCTTTTCTCTGGAATCCTGTGACAAATCTCATACAGGGACTCTCATTGGCCCAGTGCCCATCTCATGGACCAATTATGGAGAGAGGGCAGTGGGTGACATGACTGGTCAGGCCTGGTCACATGTCCACTCCTGCAGTTGGGTATGGGAAGCACAATGATAAATAACGGTACCAGAGCCCCAGGAGATAAGGGAGGGGTAGGACCTCAAAAGATGGGATCCTGGGAGACAGTCCTGTAGGAAATGGCCTCCTTCAAAACGTTTACTTTGAAGCCAACAGCAGTACACAGTTGTTATAAAACTATCATTTTTCTTAAAAAAAAAATACTGGCTGTAGATTTGCCTAAAAGATGATCATTTTTGATTCTTTTAAATCTAAAAGCTGCTTTTTATCTAAATGCTATTTCTTAAAAACAAATTGAGATGTTAATAATACCTTACTGTGCACAATTTAAAAGTATTGCTTGTAGTTTTTCTTTTTTTTTTTAATATCAAGTAAGATTCTCTAAACCAACGCTGCTTGTTCTTAGGTAGCTGAGATCCTTTGGAGGATCATTTCATTATCTTTGGCATTGAGAAAATGATGATCGCTCTAGGTAATGCAATTTTTAAAACTTAACACTGCATTGTACCATTTTGAAAATGAAATTCTAAACTAATTGCTTTCCAAATTTTTTTTAAAAGATTTTATTTTTAGAGAGGGGAAAGGAGGGAGAAAGGGAAGGAAGGAAACGTTTATGTTCAAGAGGACACAAACATCTATCAGTTGCCTGTCATGCGCCCCCAGATGGGGACCTGGCCTGCAGCCTAGGCATGTGCCCTGACCAGGAGTCAAACCAACAACCCCTAGGTTTGCAGGCCGGCGCTGAAGCCACACCAGCCAGGGCAAGATGTTTTGCTTTTAAAACAATGGTCTATTAAAAACATAACTTGAGACCGTGTTATTATTGTATTACTTCTAAGAGTTGGTTCCCTAATAATACCTTTGAACCATGATCTCATGGAAGTCACACATAAAGGAGGTTCTTCACCGACTCTTAACTTTGAAGCACTGCTGACGTGTGTAATGTGGTATTTGTTTAATCACCGAAAAAGTTACTTGACAAGTGTCGTAGGATAAAATCTGACCACCTTATTTTTTTTCCTGCCTTCCTTGCACTAGGGCAACAGAGGTACTTGGGGTGTAGGTGGAGGGTAGAGGGGAGGAATGGGTACCCTGAATATTGCTTCATACTATTGGTGTACTCTAAACAATTGTACTATCAGCCTTCAGTTTATGAATGGCGTGTACACAGTAGGAGTTTTGCAGCTGTGCCTGGGAGTTGGACCTTTAGTGTGAAATGTGGGTAGGTTATGGGTAAATACGTGTGTTGTACATAAAAATGAACATCCATGGAATTGGGTGTGATTTATCAGTAAGAATCATAGAAGGGACTTTGATGTTTAGATTAGTTTGTGTCCCTCTTGGGATTTCTTTGGACCCTTTGTGGAAAATCACTGTGTCTACTGTAGAAACCCGTTGTGATCCAACTTCTCCAATGCTAATTCCATGTCCTGACTAAGGAAATCTGTTAAAATAGTAAAATCTTCCTTACCTCTGCTCACAGAACTGTATTTTAACCTACCTCTATGTCTTTTGGCAAAACACTTTGTCAAAATATTATTAATTTTAGCTAAGGATACTGTTCACTAAATTCAGTGTTTGATTTCAGTTGGAATGTGCATGCTAATGAAGAATTTAATTCCCTCTGAGTAGAATTAGATTTGCTAACTGAAGCTGTCTCACATCGCACGGTTGCTGAGTGACAGGACACATCGAACTCCCTTTGGTGGCGGCTGTACGCTGACAACCTTGCTCGCAGACTAGTAGGAACGCTGACTTGGAGACTTGTCGTGGTAACACTGGCTGCCATTCCCTGAGGAACAGCCCTATATCCGGGCATCGTGCCCCCAGCTCATTTCGTGGATAAGGGTTTGTATGTCGGCATTCATGTATTGCTTATGAAGAGATTTGCATACTGTTCAGCACGAGGCAGGTGTTGTCACCCCCGTTATGCACGAGGACACTGAGGCTGGCTTGGAAAGTCAAACGCACCAAAGGTCACGCAGACTCACAGGGAGGACCGTGAACTGAAACTGCTTAGTACTCCTCCTTCACTTTATGGACAAAATATTATTTCATTATGTCTGACAAATCTCTTGTCTTCCTTCCTTTTTCTCTATTCAAAGGAACCCCTCTCCCCCACAAAAAAAAAAAAAAAATCAGAATTGTTTGAGTGGGTGCTAAATGTGGTGAAACATTGGGCAAGTACTTAAAATCAAAGCTTCATTGCTTGGTTCTATTTCTAAACAAAGTCTGTGGCGATACAGTTTAATCTGTGCAGCTACACAGCATGATAAATTAGTTATTCCCCAGAATTACCAATCGGAGAGTTAGCACGAATTTTGCTCCTTTTGTAAGGAAATATTTCCAGCAGTTATGGGCAAAAGCCTGGGTACTCCTAGGATAAATAGACTGGTGAAGTTGTATACGTGATGCTGGAAATGACATCTTGTTCCTAGGCTTCCTGCCCGCTTGCTCTGTAATTCACTCCCCAGGAAGGGGTTTGTTAGCACACGCATCTCGAGACAAGTAGCCTAGAGAGTGTTCTGATGACTGTAGGAATGAATAGATGTTGGAATTAGGAATTTTTCCTACGTACACAGCCCCTGTTCAAAACAAACTTGGCTGCAATAAAATTTCGTCAAGCCGGATAGGAGGGGTAACTCCTTGTGTTCAAGTAGATCTCTCTTGTTCTAGGCTTCGAGGACGGCAAAGCGAGGTGGTTCTTTTGAAGAGGCAGTTAAAGCGGCTGTGGAGTACCAGCAGCTCTTACTCTTTAAGTGTTTGTGCTGTTGTGTTTTCTGTTTGGGCTTAAACTCAGTCAGTCAGCTGGAAGGAGGCACAACTATTCATCCAGTGTCCTTGGCCTACAGATGAGTAAATGGAGCTTAGTCATGGCAGGTAGCTCTACCCGGGAGTCCCAGCAGGAAGCTGGCAGAGCAGGGACGGGAACTCAGGTTCCTTTTATTGTTTTGGTTTCAGGCCTAAGAATTTCTGTAGGAAATTAGGGGGAGGGGGGAAGAATCTGTGTGTAACATGTCTGCCTTTTCCTGAAGTCTGCATTCTTTTGGAACTTTGTAGGGCGCGCTGACTCGTTGGCAGGCCATCACCACGCATGCGTGTCGTTAGAGGCAGGGGTGACCCAGAGGTTGGAGCCTGGGAAAAGGATTTTCTTCATCATATGCCACAGGTTTTTAGGGCATGTTTAGCCTTCCATAATGCTGTAGCTTATGATTTAAATAGTCAGATTTAAGATTTGAATAGTCAGGAAGTGGTTAGCTGGCGCCACAGCTGAGTATTCTTGCTAGTTTTAGCTTTGACAAATAATTTCTCAGTCAGAAGTGCTCTTCTTCACAGTGCTGTCGGTAAAATGCTTGCGAATGGGTGGTACCACACGGAGGCTGCCTTCGCTGTCCTAGCCCCGCTCTGTGGGGCTGATGCCACAGGTCTGAACTGGAGCCAGCTGTGCCCCATCCCCTCAGCCCTGACCAGGGGATGCAAAAGGGGAAGATGACAGAGGGGGAGGATGAGTTTCTAGGCGAGGGCCTGCTCCCAGATGTGGTGGATGAACCATCAGGGTCCCTGAGCTTGGCTGGCCATGGTCATGGTTGACATAATTGGCAGGACTGAAAGGAGGGACTGTGCTCCTGCAGGGCCCAGGACGCGTAGATGTCTCAGGTCACTGAGAGCTGGCCAAGCAGAGGAGAAGGCACTCATCTGTGAGAGGCAAACAGAAGAAAGAGCATGCGGTGGCAGTTCCGGGGAGACTGTATATTCATTGGCGAAAATGAACGGGAATGGTGAGGTCTTGCCTGGTTGGGCCCTTTGTACGTCTGGAAGAGAACAGCATGACTGTAGACATGAAAAAATCTTGCTACGATCAACCTGGCAGTATCAGGGTTTGGTGCGGGAAGCAGAAAGGGATACAGCGCAGGGAATCTTTGCAAGGGCTGGAGGGCGGGGCTGTAGGCCAGGCCGGTGAGAATGACTTCAGGGCACCACGGAACAACTGGCCTCGGGCTGCCACCCCTGCCTCAGTCAGGAAGGTGGCAGTCAGGCAAGAAGATACCACGGTAGCTGTGTTCAGGGGGCTGGCCGTAGTCCTTGCCGTTGCCATCATAACTGTTGAAGTTTGGAGTCTAGCATCTGGTTACGGCTGTGACAGCTTCTTTTTGCTGCCTATGAACTAGTGACTAGGTGCTGGCGTGCTGAATCTGGCACGACTGCCACTGTCCTCAGCGCTGGAGACTGGACAATGACATGTTCATGACCTTCTTTGCTAGTTGAAAGCAGCTAAAACTGCAGGCTGATGGAGCTCTGCTTGCCTTCTGTCTTTTGTGTCCTGCGTCCTAATGCTGTAATCAAACCTACATCCTGAATGCTAGCTGTAAAGGAGTCGGGAAAAACAGTGTCTAGTTTTCCAACTTGTGCATTTCAGGAAGGCCTACTATAAGGCGGCGGATGCTGAGTGCCCGCTGAACCTCTCAGACACTCATTAGATACAGGGCTTTAAATACAGTGTAGCCCTTTCTTGACAACTGACATTTCTGTGAGCTTCTCTTCTTGAAATGACCTGCAGTAGGAATGGCCATGGCCGATGGATTATTAACATCTATAGTGACCTTCTGTGCAAGCTTAGCTTGTGCCTGTCCTCCCTGCTGTCTCCGCTGCTGTGACATCTCTGTTCTGTGTCACTTGATCTCAACCTCCCCTGCAAGCCGCAGGCCCTTCAACTGAAGCCACCAATTCATAGGCTGGCCAGCAGCCTGTGATTTTTGGAGCTTAAAAAGATGAATGGGGCCAGTCAGAATCTTTCCTAGGGATTTGACCTAAGACAAAGTGGAAAGAATTTCCAATTAGGAGTCGGAGCTTGAGATGAGAGGTTTTGCAGGGATGCGCTGGAGTCGGCTGTACTGGTTCCCGAGACTGTTTGTTAAATTTTCAGGAATTCTGTGAGTTAGTCGTCCAACGCAGACATTTAAGCAAATTAAGTTGCATAAAATTATAATTAAATGACTATATTAAAACCAAATTATATTATGTCAATAAAATGTTAATACTTTATTATAATTAAATTGTATTAACATTGTACTAAAAACTTAACACTCAAAATTAATTGTTTTCTCTTTATTGTTGTTTTCAGCTTTATCAAGCCATAGACAGAGTTGTAATGTATTTGAAGTGTACAACACGATGATTTGCTGTATGTATACATTGCGAAAGGGTTCCCACAATTCACAATTAAGTTAATTAACACATCTAGCACCTCACGTATTTACCTTTTGGGGGGTTTTGGTGAAAACACTTAAGCTTTACTCTCTTAGAAAATTTAAATTACACAGTATACAGTCGTGTGTCACCTACTGACAGGGATACGACCTGAGAAATGTGTTGTCGGATGATTTTCTCACGTGCATCACAGAGGCACTTACACACACCTAGACGGTACGGCCTCCTGCACACCTCGGCCAGATGGTACAGTCCGCCACCCCGAGGCTACACCCCTGTACTGGGTGCTCCTGTACTGAATGCTGTCGGCGATTGTAACACAATTGTGTATCTAAACATAGAAAAGGGAGGGTAAAAATAAAAGATAAAACGTGGTGCACCTATGTAGGGCACACACTGTGAATGGGGCTCGCAGGCCTGGAGGCTGCTCCGGGTGAGCCGGGGAGCGAGTGGGGAGTGAGCGTGAGGGCCTGGGCATGCGTGTGCAGGACTGCGGGCTTCACCAGCACTCTCCACAGGCCCTCCCCCGATGCCTCCCAGCAGGGTCGGAACCAGAACCCCGAAGCTGTACATGCTGCTCCCTGAACAGGGATGTGGGCTGGACTGGTTGGAAACAGAGGAGAAACTGGCTGGGTAAGGAGTGGGTCACCCTAACAGTGAGGGTCAGGAGGGGGTGAGAGGAGGTCGGGGGATCAGTAGGAGCAAGAACTCAGGATGGAGAGATAAAGGCACACAGGGAATTGTCACGGGCAATGTGGTTTTGGCCGTTGCATGTTGGAGCAGTGGTCAGAATGAGGAACTTTGTGGTGTTCATAAAAAAGTGTTACACATGGAAAGGGTGTGGAATGGAAGACCCAATATGTTGACTTTGGAAGTTTGTTTTTGGTTCCATCGTCCTTACCTGGCACAGAGGGCTCTCTCTGCCATTGAATCGGTGGAGGAAATAAAACTTACCTATGCTTCACGTCGTTACAACCTGAAAATATTTCCAAAGTCCAGGGATAGGCTGGCTCCACACTACCAGCAAAAGCTTTTACTAAAGTGGCAGTGGCCCTTAATATGTGTTAGGGGAACTCCTGGGACATGTGTCCATGGACAGGGTCTTAGGTTCTCAGCAAGGGATGTATAGTAATGCACTCTGAAGCGCAGGAGGGCAGATCTGGGAGGGCCGTAGCCCCCTCTGCGAATGTCGCCCTTGCAGGGACAGGCTCCTTGGTACTGAAATAGGTCACTCACTGGCTGACTGATTAGGATGCAATTGGTACATGCACTCAAAGTGTCCGTCCATCCATCCATCCATCCATCCAACTTTGGTTTATAACATCACGTGTTTCAGGTGTGCAACATTGTAATTCAACATCTGAATGAACTACATTGCGTTCACCACCAGAACTAGTGCCCATCTGTCCCCATACAGTTGACCCCCTTTATCGGATCCGTCTTCCCTCTGCTCCCCTTTCCCCTCTGGTAACCACCAACCTGTTATCTCTGCCTCTGAGTCTGTTCAATTTTTAGTATTCCCCATGAGGGAGATCATGCTGTATCTATCTTTTTCTCTCTTCATTTCACTTAGCAGAGTAATCTCAAGGTTCATCCATTTCACAAGTGGCAGGATTTCACCTTTTTATGGTTGAGTAGTACTCCATTGTGGATATGGACCACGTCTTTTTTTTTTTTTTTTTAACATTTTTTAAGATTTTATTTATTTTTAGAGAGAGGGGAAGGGAGGGAGAGAGAGGGAAAGAAACATCAATGTGTGGTTGCCTCTCACATGCCCCATGCTGGGGACCTGGCCCACAACTCAGGCCTATGCCCCGACTGGGAATCGAACCCCAGCGACCCCTTGGCTCACAGGCCTGTGCTCAATCCACTGAGCCACACCAGCCAGGGCTGTACCACATTTTATTTATCCATTTATCTATCGATGGACACTTAGGTTGTTTCCACGTCTTGGCTATTGTAAATAATGCTACAGTGAACATAAGGGAGCATATGTGTTTTTGAATTATTATTTTCTTGTTCTCCAGATAAATACCAGAAGTGGATCCTGGATCATGTGGTAGTTCTATTCTTAATTTTTGATGAATTGCCATACTGTTTTCATAGTGGCTGCAGTAATTTACATCCCCACCAACAGGGCACCATCCTTGCCAGCACTTGCTTCTTGTCTTTTTTGTAATAGCCATCCTAACAGATGTGAGATGATACCTCCTTGTGGTTTTTATTTGTATTCCCCAAATAATTAGTGATGTCGAGCATCTTTCTGTGTGCCTGTTAGCCATCTGTATGGCCTTTTGGACAAATGTCTGTTCAGATCCTCTGTCAGTTTTAAATCGGGTTGTTTGCTTTTTGTTGTTGTCGAGCTGTATGAAGGCTTCATGTATTTTGGATGTTAACCCTTTATCGGATGATTTGCAAATACCTTTTTCCATTCAGTGTGCGGCCTTTTTGTTTTGTTGGTCTCCTCCGCTGGCAGCACTCAAAATGGGGGTGCTGCCAGTGAGAGGGAATCTGTTGCCAGGCGCCAGATACTGCCCCACCAGAGGAAAAGGAATTCCTTCTGAACCACACATCCTTCCATTTCGCACTCCGTCGTAATCGTGCGGACCGCCGCCGCATAGGTTGACTTGAGACATCGTTGCATGCATGTGACTCGAGCTATTATCAGCTGCAAGTCACCACGTTCTGCATGAGATCGCGGGGCCTTACTCAGCTTATCCCTGAAGTTCATACCCTTTTCCCCACCTCCCCTCGCCTCCCCCAGCCCCTGACAGTCACCATTCTGCTGTTCCTTCATGTCACTGTGTTTTCCTGCTCTTGGTGCTCTGGCGTTTCTCTACACGTATGGGGTCTGCGTGGTAGACACGCTGCGCGGTGGCTTTCTGCCGCCGTTCTCTCCCCTGCTCTGTCTTCACCGTGGTCAGGCTGCGCGGGGAGCTGCTAGCATTTCCAGAACACACCGCAGGTCGTTGGGGTGGGGAGCGAGAGTCAAGGTTGATTCGGCCGTGCGGAACCGCGTACACACTGAAATGGTGGGAGAAGAAACTGAGTAAGCAGGAGAACTGACGCGTGCCTAAGGCCAAGTGGGGTTGGTAGCAGAGCCCTGGAGGGAAGGGCCACAGACGCTCCTTCCCAAGGCCCAGGTTCTTTCCGGAACCCTCCTCCGGCTCCAAGAGATCCAGCCCTATTTTATTCCTCGTTCCTGGAAGTATGTGAAATTGTGAGTTTCTCTATATTACCAACCTTAACAGAACACTCTGGTGGTTTATTTTGCTTACGTGCCTTTATCTCGTGGAGAAGAGGCAGCATCTTAGAAGTTTGGGCTCAGATATTCTGGGACAGAGATGGAGGTGAAGAAGGGAGAAAGAACTGTGTGGTATGGGAGACTGTCCAGAGGGGACATCTACAGCTTGTAGTTTGAGGTCCCCGCCCTTCCCCCAGTCATTTTGCATTAGAATAATCCCCCTCTTAGGGATGACTATGACAAAGACACATTTACATGGGTATTTCCATAAAGATATATATTTTAGTCTGTGGTCTTTTCCACGCACAAACATCGCCCAGGCCGTCGTGGCTGCCGGTACGGAGAGGGGCTTGCTGCTCTATAGATGCCCAGGCCTCGGGGCCAGCTTCCGGGGGCAGAGCTCCTGCCTGTGCGGGAGGACCTGCTACGGCGCAGACCCTAGAGGAGCCCTGTCTGTGTGGTGGCTCCCAGCCGCAGCCTCCTCAGCTGCCTTTGATCCCCTGCTCGCGCTCTGCCCATCTCGCCAGCTTTGTTTTCTCTTTATGCTGAATGCTTCTCCCACGCGTCTCTGCTTTCCAAAGAAACACCTGACCTTGCGGAGGTCCTGCCGCCAGGGCCGTGCTGCTTGACTCCTCCTGGGCGGCTCATCGGGTCCCGGGGCCGGGCGTAAACCTGGGGTGGTACTCTCTTTGCTCTGTTTGTCCTTGCTTAGGCCTCAGGTGTGGCTCTTTGCCCCTGGAACATGTGCGTGTGTAGTTTTTTCCTATTTCTGGACTGGGAAGTATGCCAGAGGTCTGGTCTCTGGGTAGATCATGGTTTACTGCTTATTTGGTAGCTTTGTTTTGGAGGTGCAAGCTAGACTTCATTTAACAAACCAAAGTAGTGATTGGAAATGGAGCTTTGAAAGGCCAATAGATAATCTCTTAGGATAATATCTTACTAAAGGAAAGAATAAACAATTGTCTAATTGTGGCATATGAATCCTCTGTCCAGGTGTTATAATGCACATGAGAATTTCTTCGGCACTTTTTAACATATTCGGGAACCTCTTATTATAAATAACAATGTGGAAATATGTATCATTTTTCTCATATCCACAGTTTGCAAATTTTTCACGTCCTGTGATACGATGTCTCTCCATCGCTGTTACTGGTGGCGAGTGAAGAAGCATCTATAGGAATGTTTTTAAAAGCTCACAGCTCTTCTGGGGTTATTTTCTAAATTTGGGGGCCCGACTAGATGAGGGGAGATGATCAGAATTTCTTCTGTGCTTACGTGGTGCCCCCTGTCCTTGGGCAGGGGTACAACCTCACTGAACTGTTGGTAGGTTTACTGCTGGGGACAGGCACCCCTGAAGTGACAGCCGAGCTGGAGTGCGGTCCTCTCGTACCACATGGCCCAGTCCCTTTCTCCCCAGAGATTTTACTTCATGTGGTTGTAGTAGGAACCTTTTCACTGGGGGGAAGAAGGGTAGCTCATTTGTTTGTTTAAAAAATTATGTAACTAAATAGAAACACAGGATTTAATCCATATAATTTTACTTGATATATCACAGTTTAAGACTAATTGCCTTTATTATGTTAATAGACATAATAATATAAGTGAAATGATAACCTCCAACCCATCTTTTGTCCAAATAAATCTAAACAGGTTTTTAGTAAAGTTTAATGGAATTTTACATAAAACTCTATAGCGAAGCGTCCTTTGGTTGTATGGCTTCCAATGTGGGTCTGGAGTCAGCGCCATGTGTGGTGGAGTCTCAGCTCTGCCACTTGTCAGCTGTGTAAACTTGGACAGATCACCTAACCTTGCCGAGCCTCAGAGTCCGCACTGATAAAGTGAGGAAAACACTCTGCGTATCATAGGCTTGCTAACATAGTGTCAGATGCAGTTAGGCGGCATGGGCCAAAAAAACAAACAAACCCAAAACATTACTTGTTTGTAACAGGTTTAGCATATTTAGTATTTTAGATTCCTGACCTAATCATATTTCTCATAATTCCAAAGCTGTTAATTTAACCACTGAGATAGCACAGGCCTGGAGAACTGGAAGCAGCAATGAATATGGCCTATCTCATTAAGGGTCAACATTCAGAAATATCCTGTGCCTACCTTAAAGATAAATAGTACCTTGACGAGTTGAAAAGTTTGTAACTTCAGGTAACAATGTAACATGTGCCTAGGTGTATGTCGTAGGTTGAATTGTGTGCCCCTACCTCCAAGATATATTGATGTCTTAACCCCCACAGCATTGCGATTTGGAAATAGGGTTGTTGCAGATTAAATTAGTTATGATGAAGTCCTCCTGAGCAGAGTGTGCTCTGAGAAGAGAAGAGACACAGGGACAGGGAGGAAGGCCATGTGACTTCGGTGGCAGGTTGAAGTGCTGTGGGTACAAGCCAAGGATTGATGGCCACCACCGGAAGCTGGTAGGCAGAGAAGGATTCTACCCAGAGTATCAGAGGGAGCCTGGCTCTGCTGACACCTTGATCTTGGACTTCTAGCCTCCAGAACTGTGAGAGAAGAAATTTCTATAGTTTTAAGCCACATAGCTCGTGATAAGTTGCTACAGCTGCCCTAGAAAACTAATATACATTTTATAATGATAACTATTTCCATGTTGTTTAAGAAAAGTCTCAGTATGTTAAAGTTATCGCCTTCTTTATAACATATTAAACTGTGGGTTGATATGCTGTATGAGTAACCAAATAGTTCGTATTCTTTCATCAATGAATGTGCTAGACAACAAGAGCTTATTAGTGCGTAAATAAATCCCCTAAGTCTGGAGGGCTGCAATACACAGAGTATGTTTCCCTGCTCATGCTCCCTCCCCAACAGCGTGGCTCCGGTTTAACTCTCACCTTTAGGTGTAGCTGGTGGGTGCGGGGGCTGCATGACCTTCCTCAGACCGCAGAGGTGGACGCCTTAAGGTGGTGGACTTGTCATCCTTCAGCCACAGCCCTTTCAAAAATTCTTTTAGTTGTTGCTTAAATATTCTTGGAAAGATATGTGTTATACTTTTAGCATGAAATGAGCAGGGGAGAGCTAAACCTGCTTACACATGCTTTAGCTAAACCAGGGGAGAAAAAGGAAGCTGACTGATTTTGTTTTAAACAACTTGATTTTTAATTTATTTTTGGTTTTTTTTTTTTTAATGAGAAAGAGGAATATTTTTCATCACAAATTAAGAAATGAATGGAATCTTCAAGATACGGTGTTAATATTGCTTCCCGTCTTTATTTCTTCCAAATAATTCCTGGAACTGAAGCAAAAGAAAAAAAATATTACATTTTAAGTAAGTGTTTACTGAGGGTAAATGAAATAGCACCACAGTCAGATATAAGAGCATAAGAATTTTTTTATTCAGTATATATTTATTGAGCATCTGCTAAGTGCTTATAACGTGCTTGGCATCAGGGATACAGCAGTAAACAAGGCAAACAAAATCTCTTACGCAGTTAACATTCCTGTTGGGAGAGAGAAAATAAACAAGGTAGATGGTATATACCATATACCATACATTGTAGATGGTGTATATATACAATATACAATATGGTATATACCATATACCAAGGTATATGGTATAAATTATTACCATAACAGTGATGGTAGCAAAGCCTTCAGTGGCCCTTTCTCTGTGCCAGGCATCGCTCTTAAGCGTTCTCCTTGATGTTCAGTCACACAACGTCCCCATGAGGTAGTGTTTATCTCCATTTTACGTGTGAGGAAACCAAGGCACAGAAAAGCGGAGTAACTTACCCAGGGTCACATGGTAGGAAAGCACAGAGCTGGACCCCGAGTCCAGGCATTGTGACTGCAGTCTGTGCTCCTGAGCAACGCACTCCGCTGCTCGGAGAAGAGCAGATCAGGATGAGGAGATAGTGTCTTGTTTAGATTGGGGGGTGGGGGAGGGCCTCCTGGAGGAGGGGGCATGTCAGTGGCAAGTTGAGTGAGTAGAAAGGAGGAGTCTGCCACGGGAAAATTTTGAGAAAGGAAAATTCCAGCCAAAGGGAATCACAAAGCACAAAGGCCGTACTGTAGGAAGGGGTGTTACAGGACCAGAAGGGCCAGTGTGGCTGCCACCTAGTAAGAGCGGTTCAAAGTGACAAGGTGAGATCAAAGAATTCAGGGGCCCGTGGGGGGCTGTAAGCCAGGGTCTGGGCCTGGATTTCATTTGTTCTTAGTGCCCCTGGGAATTGTAAACTTGGAGGGTGAGTGTCTGGTGTACATTTCAAAGTCATCATGGTGGGCCAGGGGGCCGGAGTGGAAGGAGGGGGAACCTTCTAGTTCCGGTGAAAGATGATGAATTGGGCTGGTACAGAGTATCGGGCCATGAGGTGGGTGGATTTGAGATAGCTTCTGCAAGGGGATCTAATGGGCGTTGCCCATGAATTGCAGGTGAGGGAAAAAGGAATTCAGGATAACTTCTACATTTTTGCTTTGAGCAACTTGGTGACTGGTGGTACTATTTCCAGGTATAGGAAAGATGGGAGTTGGGTTTCTGTTGGGGAGGTATATCTCTACTGCCTAAATTATTTGAACTTTTACCCTACTTGCTTTAGTGTATGTTAATCCATCTCTCCACCCATCAGTCTTTCCTATTTTTCATGCATTTCAAAGTAAATTGAATATACTTCCCCACAGAAGACTTTCAAATGTTCATTTTCCTCATCCTACAGATGAGAAAACTGAGGCTGGGAGGAATGGGAGAGGCTCCAGGTCACATGGCTAACTATTGATGGATGTTCGGTTAGCATGCCGGTTATCGTTAGTCTAGGATGCTAATTCGTTTCTATTTTAACTTACAATAAGAATCAACGTGAATTTTGGAAACTGCACAAGATTTGCTGCCAACTGGTTTATGTGCTAAAAATCTCTCGGACCCGCATTTTAAAGGCAAAATGCAAAGGATATAGAGCTACTGTTGCACTCGATTGGATTACAAAGTTAGCTTAGCATTTGGAGCTTGTTGGAACTTACAGTCTAATGGTGTGGAACTGAGAACATTTTCACATATTTGGTCCAGGAATGTAGCTTGGGATTTGTCCAAGCATTAATCCTCTTGTTGGCAAGGCCTTTTGCAATTAATTAGCCAATGTTCCTTGCATGCCTACTATGCACTAAGCCTGTGCCAGGCCAAAACACAAAAGGGAATGATTCATTTCCTTTCTTTCAAGGAATTTAGCCTTTGACTTCTGTTCCAGTTTTCAAAAATCTCTCTCTCCATCTTTTGCTGTATGTTTGTTTAAAAGCTGAAGTTCAAAAAGGTAGACAAGCTTATTTAATCTAGGTAAAAAAAACTCTAAAACTTTAGCATCTGGGTAAAAATTCAATGCATATGGCCCTAAGCTGAGGACTTTTCCTTTGCTTTGCGTGAGCACCTTATTTTCTAAGGAGTGGAAAGCGTGTCCTTTTCGTTTCTATCCGGGGAATTAACTGGCCAGGTTGCTTAGTGTCATACTCGGATGTTAATGATTTAAGGTGGCACAAAAATATGAGGCGTGTTTGTCTTTAAAAAGTCAAACTAACAGTCCTATCTTGATGTATTTTTATGCTATCTTGTAAAATAAACTTTTCACTATTTATTGACTTCTGATCATTAGGATTTGAAGGAAATTAACCAATAGGCTGCTGTGTGCTTTCCTTGGCTATGGTTTCCTCCGCTCTAACATTGAATATCCTCCAACAGTTCTCTCGACAACGTGGGAACTCACTTCTCATCAATATGGATACCCCATTAGAGCCAAACCAAAGTAGTCTCCATACTTCTTTAAATTCATGTCTAACCTTCTTTCCTTCAGAGATTTTTCTAGTATTACTCTATTACAATTTTTGTCTATACTTCGCACCCCCAGAGTACTTGAATCGTTCTGTACTTTGTCATCATACATTATTAATTTTATAGCTCTTAGTCCAGGCATTTAGACTCCACCCAGCAGGCCATGGCGATAGAATCGCTCTATTGCCAGTGCTGAGAAAAACGCTCAAATCTACATTAATCAATAAAACACTGTGTAGACTGGAAGGCGGGTCCATAGTTTTGACTGAAGAGCTTCACCTTGGTGGAAAGGTTGAAGAGGAACACAATTTACTCTCCAAGATTTGACAAGGAAAAAGAGAAATGAGTGGAATATGTTTCCTTGTCAGTAAGAATGAGGAAAACGTGGAGGGAGAAGAGCCAAAATTGATGATCATTTCAACTGATTTGGAATATATGTTTCAACTAAAAGTTGACCTTTTAAACTTTCCCTTTTTACAAACATAACACAAACAACAGAATGAGTTTACCCAGTTGAATTAAGCAAGTTGCCTTTTTTTTTTTTTTTTTTTTTTTTTAACTTGAGCTTAGGAAACAAAGTTCAGTAAGGGAGAGAGGCGCTGTTGTTCCCCATACACTAAATATATACATAGTTTTATAAAATCACCAGTGAGTTTTGTCTTTAACATCTTTGATGTATTCTTATGAAATACTCTGAAGTGTTCACATGTGACACGGGCTGGCTGGCGTGGTCATGACGGTACGGGTTTGGTACAAGACAGGTGACAGCATCACTGTCATTGGGGAGAGATCGGGCTGAGGTCTAGGCACAGGTAAGGTTATCAAGTGGCATCAACACTTGGTAATTTCTACCCCTCCCCCCCACCCTGCCTTCCCTTTTACTTCTTGCTGTCGTTTTCCTGTGTCTGTGCCTCCTGCCTGTCCTGTCTCACCACCTCCCCCTGGTTGGCACGCCCACCTCATGGTTGTTCCATAGGCAGGTGCCAGGAAAGCCATCTCACTAACCTATTCTGTACTAAGTCATACCAAACCCATGTGACGAATTATCGCTGCTGGAAGTACTCAGGGATATTGTCCCCTTACCCTCCTAAATGACCCAAAAGAACAGAATTTCAGGCAATGTGAGAACTTTTCCTGAAATTACCCCCTTTAAACTTATTCTGCCTAATTCAACTGACTCTGGACAGTACAAGGGAGATAGATATCTGGGGCTCCTCGCCCCATCTTCGATCTTCACACTCCTCCGGCATTTCCCCTTCTCTGGCTGTGGGGCTGCCTTTCTCCATCTGTCTTCTTACCAGATTGCTTTCTGGAATAGTGTTTTGTTGTCCAGAATAAATTAATTGAGGGCATGCCCTGTCTTTGGAGATTCTTTGTAAGGACTGCTGTGTAAGTCAGCTTCATTTTTCCTGAGTGACAGTCCCTTTTGTGGGGTTGGCAAACCTCTCCTTAAATTACAAAGAGGTCCAGAGCCTGGGTTTTGGTTTTTAGTCCTAAATTTGGATCCCAACCCCACCACAATTCTGTATTCAGAAGTTCCATAGGGGAAAAGGGATCAGGACAAAAAAATCACTACTAGTCATTTACCACCCAGGACAAATCATAATTACTTTCCTTTTTCTGTTACCATTTAAAATTATTTTTTGCTATTAAATTCCTAGAGAACAGATTACTTGATCAAAAAATGTGAACATTTTGGTGAATCTTGATTAGTGTGACATTCTGTCTTTCTGGAGCTAAACTTTCTCATCATAACAGATTATGTCAATATCTTCAGAGTTTTATTTTCTTTTTTTAGACAAACATCAGATCTTTTAGCCAAAAGGAGATTCCTTTCTCTTTCGGTTCCAAAAGTCACCCGTCATTTTGGATTATTTGCTAAGCTGGTGAATATGCAGAAAATCCCCAGCCCTACCCTTAGCAATAACTGCCACGTTGATAAACAGCTGTGATGTACCAGGTTGTTAAATGGCCCAGTAAGGATGCCTGGTACCTGTTGGTGATTGGTTGTATTCTGTCTTCTACACCTAAAATTTTGCTACTGGTACCTGCTTTGATCAACACAAGATAGGGCCTTTTATTCTGTATGTGAACATCTTGTATTTGCATCTCTGGACCTTAACTCCTCACCTCCCAGTTTCTGCCCTCCTCAAGGATAGCCAGATGGTTCTCGTGTAACAGCAGAAATAATCTTGGCTGTACGACCAAGCCGTTAATATTTCCATTTTAAAAAATTGACTGTGCTAAATTTCAAGCCAGTAAGCAAATCAAAAACCGAAACCAAACCTGGGATAAAAGCTACCCATTATTTGCCAGAGTATTTAAAGACACGACCTTGACACATATAAAACCCTGACAGGTAACTTTCTCAGGAACCGAATCTTATCTTTGGTGAATGGCAGCGTGGATGGCAGTGTTTGGATATTAAGGCCGAGCTGTTTGGACACGTTGACCTTAATCCAGTGGAAGGCTGGAGGCTTTGCCACGTCCACCACAGCCTCGGTGCAGTCTCCACAAAATGCCTTATTTTTAAACTGCTATTTAAACATGTTTTCACTAACTGCTTTTGATAGGATAATTAGGCATGTCTTGTCTCTTTTGTCAGAAGACTAATTTGTAAATAAGGCCTGGCTTTAATGTGTATCCTGGTACATTGGTGAATTATGGCCTCTGATTACTTCCCACAAAATCTCTTCTAATCTCATGTTTTTAAGTTCAGTGATTCTTGAAAAAAATGATGAGTTAAATGAACTATGAATTGGAAATTAAACAAAACTGGCCTCTTTGGAGGGAAGTGATTTATTCCTTTGTTTCCTCTCTGAATCCTGAGCAAAAATTGATTTTTTAAAGAATGAAATTAAATTTTCTATTTAATATCTACGTAAAAATAAAAATCCATTTATTATTGAGTAATAATAATAAAGCAGTTCTATGGATTATTTCATTCCAAGTTAACATATATGACTAACGCAGATTTAAAGTAAATGATGCTGATGTGCAAGACAGTGCTAGGTGTTTAGTTAAGACTGAAGAGTGTCTTTCATACTTCCAGCTGCCATGTGCAATTCGGTGTAATTTCTTTATGAGATGACATTGCTGTTATTGTTACAAGTTTCACAGTATTTGTGTAAAGGTGTTATTAGACCAAATAATGAAACTCTGGAGCAAATCTTTGCATTTTCAGAGCAGAGCAATTTTTAACCCCAGCCCCTGTTTTTGGCAGCTTTCTTCCAAATGCTTAGCTAGCAGTCTTTTTAGGGACATAAGGTGAGCAGTTACAACTCCAGTGTCCTTCCTGGCAAAAGCCCATTTAAATGTGAAGGAATTTGGGGTGTTTTTTTAACTTACTTAAAAAAAATTTTGTTCACTTTATTGGGGCGACACTGGTTAATAAAATGATAGGTTTCAGGTGTACACTTCTACAGTCCATCATCTGTATATTGTACTGTGTGTTCACCACTCCACGTCAAGTATCCTTCCATTACTATGTCCCCCCCTTACCTTCTTCTATTTCCCCCCACCAAATTTGAGGTATTTTTGAATTATTCAGGACATTGCTCCCCAGATGGATTAAAATGAACAGAAATTAGTCAAATACTGCGGATGAATTTTACAACTATTCCTGTCCACTATACAGGTACCCGATGAGACACCTGCAGCTTCCTGATTGGTTACTTCGGGAGGTTCGTGTATACCAGCACCAGCTGAGAATGAATAGTTTCTCCTTGTTTCCCAACTTCCCTGCCCCTATTCAAACCCTTTCCCTTGATGCTTTGACCCTTTACAACGGTCATGATCTTCGTTTGCCTGTTTTGTTTGACCCCTCCACCGTGGCATCCTTCATCCCATCCCCAGCATAGTTTTCCATGAGCATCGCATTTCTTACACCATTCTTCTGTTCAGAAAAATGCGTCCTTTCCCCCGTGGCCTTCTAAGATTTCAGTTTAGCACGTGTCTCAGGAGTATGGACCCAGCATACTTTCTCAGCCTCACCTCCAAATATGTCCTCCCCACCAATGGAATTTGTCTGTTCTTTACTCCAGAATATGCCGTGTACTCCGTTTAAGTTTTAAAACTTTCCGTATGTCATCTCTTTGGTCCCTTTCTCAATATCTCTTTTTTTCAGTAATTTAAAATCAGTTCCTTTTATACTGTCTAGGTGAAGTTGTAGACACAGGATTAGGTTATGTTATGGAGGATTTGGAGGCTCGCTCATCAGAGATGCTTGCATTTTATTGTAAAGTCAATGAGAACCAGACGTTTTTGAGCTGAAGTTTATATAATTAATAAAGGAATATATGATTAATCCGGCACTGGTGTGTAGGAGAAATGACAGAGGGTAGAGATCAGGATGGAAGCCTGTAAGGGAGTCATAGTTCCCAGGACAGGTAGCACTGGTCCTGGGGAGAGATACCAGGAAGATCCCAGGTATCAAAGGTAACAAACCTAGAGATACAGAGGAAGCGGGAGTATGAACTGGCTTAAGGAGGAATATAATTTAGGTTTTTAATTTGTTAAAATGATGATAGGCTATGAACTGGGGCCTCAGGCTAGATCCTGAGTATCAAGACCTTTTCTCAAATTCACGATGAAATGCATTCATTCAAGTCGAAATTATACATTTATTAAGAAAGTGCATGTCTATAGCATACACATAGAGTACTGTAAATAGTAAAGATGGTATTGGCCTATGTGTTGTTTTTAATATAGCATTCACGACTACCGAGTCACCTTTGAACAGTGGCCATTGAATGTAACAATGAAATCATTTGTGAAATCATTTGTGACTTTTTACATGTCAACTTTAGTAAGATATAATTTACATACAGTAAAACGCACCCTTTTAAGGTGTCCACTGCTGTTGTTTTTGATGAATGTATGAGCATATAATCACTATCACAATCAAAATTAAGAATATTTTCATCCCCTATAAACTTCTCTAGTGCTCCTTTGTAGATTGGTGATTTTTTTTTTTTTGAGAAGGCAGTTTTGCTTTGTAATATAGTTCATTAAATAAAAATTTTGGGTTTCAACACATCAAATTATTATAGAAGTAAATTTTTGGAGGTCTTAAGCTGGGGATGACACTTACTGGTTTCTGACAGCTTCATTTGAATCCCTTATATTTAACTGACTGATTTAAGAAAGGGACTTAACATGTATACTTTCACTCTCCTACTTTTGATTTCCTCTCCCCATTTGATTTCCTTCCTCGAATCAACCTCCTGTCCTGACCTCGGTTGGAGGCTGCGCTTTACTGTTCTCATCCTTGGCGTTTATCACACTGCTCTGACTGGGACTGACTTATTTGTGTCACGTGAGTCTTAAAGCCTCACTGAGTAGTTCATTGTCACGATCATTAGTTTATCTCTGCCGCCTAGCTCGGTGACTGGTGGAGCAGGCGTTCAGTAAATAAAGTCTAAATGAGTTTTCATCACCACCCAGACTTGAATACTGGAGAATCATTTCAGTCTTTAATTCACTTCGTGAAAAACAGAAAGACCAACTACCAGGTTGTGTCGATTCTTTCTTTATGATACTCTTTAAATGTTCCCAGCCATTCATTTTCACTTTTGTATCTTCTTTCTTGTCTGGGCTTTCCCTGCCTCGGATCTGGGGTTGTTGGGTTTCAGTTCTTCCCTTTTCTCTTTCTCTCGTAGGCTTCTCTTGCTTCCATTTGACATAAGTCATTCTCTTATCCAGAAACGTCAGTAGTTCCCTGTTGTTTACAGGAGGGAAATACGAACTTACTTGTCTGCCATTCAAGACCTTTATTTTAAATTTATTTGAAAAGTTTTAGCAGCTGCTACGCGTAATGCACTGTGATGAGTGATTTGTTAGGCTCTGTACCTTGTCCCCAACCCACCTTTCCTACTCTCTTTTTCCATTTTGTACATAAAATTATCCACTTATCCACAGTGTCTAATTTGTTTGCTTACTGTTTTTTAAACACGCCTCTGGCCTTCTTGCCCTTACTTGTGCTATTTCACTAGTTTTATATGGTTTTTTTCCATTTCTTTCTGAGCTCTACTCAAGCCAACTTCTTTGCCCACTCTATTCCATAGAGCACTCTCTATTTATGGATGTGTTTATAACATTTTATTTTTCTATCACAGCTTATATTCAGTATTACTTTGGATCAGTTCCAGGTGTACATGTAGTGGTTAGACAGTCATATAGTTACGAAGTGGTCCCCCAATACGTCCGGCGCCCTCCGGGCACCGCCCACAGTTACCACAATATTACCGACTCCATTTCTTGCGCTGTACTTTACATCCATGACTGTTGTGTAACTGACAGTTAGTTTTTCTTAATCCCTTCACCTTGCTCACCCAGCACCTCTTTGGAACTCTTGACCGTCTGTGCTGCTCACTTGTTGTATTGCCTGTGTTATTCCTTTGTCCTATGTCATCTTCTTGTACAAGATTGAAGGCAAGTGGAAGTTGGAGACGAGGTCTTACACATACTTGAATTTCCCACTGCTTTTAATGTAGGGCTTGGCCTCCGTGGTCTTAAGTAAATATATATTTGATTAGAGTAGGTGGAGACCTGTTTGCCCTTTATGCGTAGAAGCTCAGGGAGAAAGTATGATAGTGAGTCATTTAATACCTAATAAAATTCTGACATATAATGACCAGCGCACTAAATTTTAGCATCCACGAATAGAGTGTGTTGGAAAACCTTTAAGATTGCAAAGTGAATTATAAGTACAATGTATATTACAGTACATTTGTACTTACTTTTTTGCTGCATCATTTGGCTGGAAGAAATTAATGTTGGCAGATAGAGCTGTTATATAACTATTCTACTATTTTGAAAAAATGGCTTAACTAATGCTGTACTTTTGTTTAATTGATTTCTGTAACCAATTCTATAATTTGCATGATAAAAATAGAGATGTTAGGGCGCCCAATATTAGTCATATGCATAACATAGGGAACTTTTATCTCCAATTGCCACAGTCATTGTATTAATCGAGGAGTCATATAACTGAGTCTCAGTTGAGAAGTTATCTATCTAGTCTACATTCTGTCCTCTTAAATCCTTGTAGATGGGGAGGAACTCGAGTATTCTAAAGGTTAAATTATATTATGACCACTCACTTTGGGAGGTGAGAAGAGGAGGCCTGTTAACATTTTAGAAGATCAGGACTGTTGGGAGTTCTGAACATTTGTTTCATTTCAACTTAGTATTTGTTGAGCAGTTACTGAGAATGTGCTTGGTAAGGGCAAGAGAACCAAATGGGTAGGGCTTTAGACATCGTTGCTGGAGAGAATGTGAAGCTATTTGGGACCGGGCAAGTAGGGTACAGGGCGGGAGGAGGGAAACACATGGGGTTTTAGACAAAAGGAAGATTGGGAATATTTCAAGGGTACGACTTGAAACTGGGTCATTGGAAAAGTAGTAGAAGCAGTCCTTCAGTTTGGAAAGAGAATGAGCGTATCAGTTTCCTATTGCTGCTATAACAAATGGCTGCAGCTTCAGTGGTGTAAAAGAACACATGTATTATCTTACATGTCTGGAAGCCCAATGTCTGAATAGGTGTGCAAGGCTGCATTTCTTTGGAGGCTCTAGGGAAGACTCTGTCTTCTTGCTTTTTTTCAGCTTTTAGAGACTACCTGCGTTCCCTAGGCGTATGGCCCCTCCTCCACCTTTAAGGGCATCACTCCTGCCTTTGCTTCCAGGTCACATCCCCTCTCACTCTGACCTTCCTACTTCCCTCTATAAGAACTGCTTGTGATTTCATTGGGCCACCCAGGGTAATCCAGGCTAATCTCTCCATCCGAAGATGTTAATTTAATCACACCTGCAAAGTCCCATTTGCCATGGTAGGTAATGTTCTCATAGGTTCTGGAGATGAGGACTTAGACGTCTTTGGGGGAGGGGCATTATTCAGCCCACCTCGATGATCACAGGAGACTTGATAACTATCTCCCACTATTTGAAGGACTGAGACATGGAAAGTAGAAGAAAGATTAGGCTTTTCCTGTGTGGTCCCAAGGGATAGAATTAGAACTTGTGGGTGGAAGTGACAGAGAGACAGATTTGTACCCACAGTAAGAGAACTTACTTTCTAACGGAGCTGTGGGGATGGAGTGGGCAGTCTCAGAAAACAGCAGCCAGTCCAGACACGGGCAGTGTAGAGCAGAGGCTGGAAGGCGTCTCACTGGAATTGTTGCAGATGGAGCCTAAGCACTGGCTGGAGGTAGACCAGCTTTGGACCCTGGCTAGTGCTGCTGTTGAACAACTCTCTGGCTGTTAGCGTTTGGGTAGGAAACATGGCTCCTGCCTTAAGGAGTTCAGCGTTGAGTCCATTAGCTGCTTTACTACTTTATTGCAACCCCTTCAACACGGCAGCGAACAGGAGGTCCAGAAGGGGAAACTGAACACAAGGGCTGTGGATTTAGGAACTCACTGCTAATTCTGTTGGGCAAAAATGGTTACGGATTAAATATGTTTTCACTTATTTTAATGACTCCAATTCTTTCTTTCAAGTGAAAACAAGATCAGACTTAGGAAAAAAAAATAGACTAGATGGCATCCCTAAAATGTTATGTGGAAAGGAGTAAGAATTTTTTTTTTAAATCCTCACCCCAGGATGTTTTTATTGATTTTGAGAGAGAGAGGGAGGGAGGGAGGGAGGTGGGGAGAGAGACAGACAGACACAGAAAGACAGACATCGATGTGAGAGAGAAACATCGATCAGTTTCCTCCCGTACACGCCCCAACTGGGGTCGAACCCACAACCTTTTGGTGTATGAATGACAGTCCAACCAACTGAGCCGCCTGGCCAGGGCTGGAGATAGAATATTTAATCCTGCATTTTCCCAAATGGGATAAATTTTTGTGGAATTCGTTGGGCTGATGTGGGGCCTTCAGGTGCAAAATAGAGTCAATTTATCCATGTGCATTATTTCAGGATTCCATTGGAAGATCTAGTCTCTTTCAGTAGCTCTCTTTCAGTAGCTCTTTCAGATACACCCCAAAAGCTATGCTGCAGCTCCGGAAATCTAGCCCCAAGGCCTGTTCCCCGGGGGGAGGGGCTCTTATGCTGCAGCCAACGAAGATTGCTTTGGGAGACTTGAGAAGGTCTGGGTCCTTTCAGACATCTCATTATGTCTTATGAGCCAAATTCATTTTCTTCATACATTTTCAATGAGTTTTATAGATTAAACCTTTTTTTTGAGAGGGCCACTACATTTGTTTTGAGAGACATTTTTGCTGAAACTGAACTAAATTGAGCCTCCTTTCCAGCCAGCCCAGCTCAGTGCGTCCTCCTGGTATTGACCTTTATTTCCTGAGGCCTTTGTGCCCCAGCGTTTGTCACTAACGGTCTTGTGACTTGACTGAGGATACACACAAAATTCCCATGGTTTCTCTAGCTTCCTCCCTGTATTTCAGACCTGTCCCAGATGGTAAATAGGCTTAAGGAACCTGCTAAATAAACCAAATATTCAGCGAAAAATCTTGTGCCGTTACATTTGACAGTGAAAGACAGGCAATCCCATCAGAGGGTTGGATCAGGGTATGAATCATTAAATGATAGCATTGGAAAGGGCTCGGAGAAGTTGTCTGATCTAACTCTGCTTTAAAGAGGCAAATGACCTTTCTTTAAAAAAAAATTCTTTAAAAATATTTATTTTATTTTTAGAGAGAGGGGAAAGGAGGTAGAGAAACATCCATCAGTTGCCTCTCAACACATGCCCCGACTGGGAACTGAACCCACAACCCAGGCATGTGTCCTGACTGGGAATCAAACTGGCGACCTTTTGCTTTGAGGGATGACACCCACCCAACTGAGCCACACCAGTCAGGGCAGGCCTTACTTTTAATATAGCATAGAATTCTTAACAAACTGGAGTTTGTGATTTACTTGAAGCATATAGGAAGTAACCAGCCTTAACCCGGAAAGGAACTATATTGCTGTATAAGAATGGATGCCAGGCCTTGTAGTTAAGTCAGTCTCGCAGTGAACTGGTTAGTTCAGGGAGGGGCTCAGAAGTGGACACCGTCTGCAGGCAGTAAACCAGGGATCGGGGCCATGGCTCAGTAATTACTCCTGGCCCTTTGGTTTGCCGTGTATTTCTGTTCGGCTCTCTTGTTCTGTTAAACTCTATTGTCTGTGACTACCTTGGTGGTTTTTTTTTTTTTTTTTTTTTTAAATTTTAATTCTGTGTTTGCATTTGGCTTTGTTTACTGATTGTCTGATGCAGGATTTGGTGACCTGGATGTTGGATTCTGTGCTTCCTTAGAATCATACCGATTTTGGAATTTTCCCTCCTCAAGTGTTAACTGGCTTTATAGCTGTAGATAAAAAACAGTCCTGCCCCACTCTCTCTTCCCCTTTTTACTGTCTGGCCTGTTACTTTCAACCTACTGCCTTTAAAAAATATATATTTTATTGATTATGCTATTACAGTTGTCCCATTTTTTCCCCCCTAGCCCCCCCCTCCACCTGGTACCCCCCATTCCCTCTGGCACCTCCCCCCCCCCCCCCCCCTGCTTAGCTCATGTCCATGGGTCATGCATATAAGTTCTTTGGCTACTCCATTTCCTATACTATTCTTAACCTCCCCCCCTCTATTCTGTATTTACCAGTCTGTACTTCTTAATCCCTGTACTTTTACTCCCATTCTCCCCCTTTCCCCACCCAACTGATAATCCTCTAAATGATCTCCATTTCTATGATTCTGTTTATGTTCTGCTTGTTTGCTTAGCTTGTTTTTTAGATTGAATTGTTGATAGTTGTGAATTTATTGCCATTTTAATGTTTATAGTTTTGATCTTCTTCTTTTTCTTAAGTAAGTCCCTTCAACATTTCATATAACAATGGCTTGGTGATGAACTCCTTTAGCTTTACCTTGTCTGGGAAGCACTTTTATCTGCTCTTCAGTTCTAAGTGATAGTTTTGGTGGATAGAGTAATCTAGGTTGTAGGTACATCACTTTGAATACTTCTTACCAGTTTCTTCTAGCCTGCAAAGTTTCTTTAGAAAAATCTACTGACAGTTTTATGGAACTCCCCTGTAGGTAACTAACTGCCTTTCTCTTGGTACTTTTAAGGTTCTCTCTTTATCTTTAACCTTTGGCATTTTAATTATGATGTGTCTTGATGTGGTCCCCTTTGAGTCCATCTTGATTGGGACTTTTTGTACTTCCTGGACTTGTATGTCTATTTCCTTTACCAAATTAGGGAAGTTTTCTTTCATTATTTTTTCAAATAAGTTTTCGATTTCTTGCTCTTTCTCTTCTCCTCTGGCATCCTTATGATTTGGATATTGGCATTTTTGAAGTTGTCCCAGAGGTTCCTTAGTCTGTCCTTTTTAAATTTTATTTATTTAATTTATTTATTTTTGAATTCTTTTCTTCTCGCTGTTCTGATTGAATGCTTTTTTTCTTCCTTATGTTCCAAATCATTGATTTGATCTCGGCTTCATCCATTCCACTGTTGGTTCCCTGTAAATTTTTCTTTATTTCACTTAGAGTAACCTTCATTTCTGCCTGGGTCTTTGTTATGCTGTTGAAGTACCCAGTGAGTTCCTGGAGCATCCTAATCACTAGGATTTTGAACTCAGCATCTGATAGATTGCGTATCTCCATCTTGTTTAGTTCTTTTTATTCATTTGGGCCATATTTCTTTGTCTCCTCATTTTGGCAGCCTCCCTGTGTTTGTTTCTATGTATTAGGTAGAACTGCTTTGACTCCCCTCCCTGTCTTTGTAGTGTGGACCTGTAAATTGTGTGGGGCAGAGCCTTAGGTGATCGCCAGGGCAGGGCAACCTATGTTGCTGCTGTGTGGCTCTTTGTGGGGGAGGGCTCAGAAAGGGGACAGTGCCACTGCCTGGCCTCTGGAGTTTTGTCCAGGAGGAAGCTGACCTTTGACACTCGCCCTGATGCCAGATACTTCATTTTCTCCCCGTATGCCACTGGTGCCCTTCCGGTGCTGTTCTGGTGCTAGAGCCCAGAGGGAGTTAGTCTGTGTAAGTCCTAAGTCTGTTGTGGGCCCTTTAAGAGGAGATGCCTGAGAATCCCTCAATTTCTTCCATAGCCCCACCTCCCACTGCGTTTTATAGCTGGAAGTTATTGGGACTTATCTTCCTGGCACTGGAACCCTGGGCTGGGTCTTCTAAGGTGGGGCTGGGTCATCTAAGGTGGGGCTGGGATCCCTCGCTCCTGGGGTATCCATCCTGTTTTATCTGCCACATGTGGGTGTGGAACTGCCCGTTCCACATCTCCATGTATAAATACACACACACACACACACACACACACACACAGTCTTCTCATTTTACCACTTTGAAAAGAGTACGAACAATATGTTACCATGTTACACTTTGAGGAAAGTGTGAAAACCTTATTTTCATTTAAGTTCCTTTACCTTGTCCATTTTTACATATTAGACACCAGATGATATTTAATTTTTCTTTCAATCCTCAAATATGATTTATAAAATGTATGGCAAGGATAGTTTTTTGTATGTACCAATATTTCTGTTCTTCTTATTCTTTCTTTCTTGATGGTCCAAGATTCCCTTCTTTCTTTTTTTTTTTTTAAATCATTTCCTTTCTTAAGAACTTCCTTTAGCCATTCTTTAAGGGTATGTCTGCTAGTGATAAATTCTTTTAGAAATTCTTCTTTGTTTGATAATTTCTTTTTCCCCCCTTCATGCCTGAAGGATAGTTTTTCTGGATATAGAATTTGTGGTTGACAATTAGGTTCTTTCGGTGTTTGAAAAAATGGTACTTCCTGCTGGCCTCCATAGTTGTAGATATGAAATCACTGTCATTTAAACTGGTATAGATAATGCATCGTTTTTCTCTGGCTGCTTTCCAGATTTTTCTGTGTTTTCAGTTTGCAGAGGTTTATGATGTGTCTTGCCATGGATTTCCTTGGGTTTATCGTGTTTGGTGTTTGCGTAGCTTCCTGAATGTGTACATTTGTGTGTCTTTCCAGGTTCAGGGAGTTTTTAGCTATTATTTCGTTGAGTACCCGTTCAGGCCAATTGCTTTTTTCTTTCTGGGACTCTGATACAAATGTTGGTTGTTTCATTAGCATCTCACAGGTTTCTGAGGCTTTGTTCATATGTGTTCACTCTGTTGTCTCTGTTGCTCAGATTGGTAAATTCTGCCGTTTTTTTCTCAAGTGTCCTGATCCTATCCATTGTCATCTCCACTCTTGGGCACTCTTGAGCCCATCCAGAGAGTACTTTTTTATTTCTGTCAATGTATTTTTCAATCCTGTAGTTTCCATTGGTTCCTTTTTATAACTTCTAATTTTTATCTTTGTGAGTTTTTAAAGTTGGAATGTAATTGACATATACCTTATACTAACTTCAGGTATACAACATAATGATTCACTATCTGTATGCTTGTGAAATGATCATCACTATAAATCCAGTAAATATTCATCACCTAACACAATTATAAAATTTTTTTTTCTTATGATAAGAACTTTTAAGATCTTTTAGCAACTTACAGATATCATTTGAAAAATAATAGAGTATTATTAACTATAGTCACCATGCATTGCATCCCTGTGCCCTATTTATTTAATAACTTGAAGTTTGAGCCTTTGACCCCTTCTTCCTCTTCTCCCAGCTCCTCCACCCCTTGCCTCTGGTGTTTTTGTTGTTTTCATTAGATTCCACACATAAGTAAGATGATACAGTATTTGTGTTTCTCTGACTTGTTTCACTTAGCATAATGTCCTTGGAGTCTGTCCATGTTGATGCGAATGGTAATAAGACTTCCTTCTTTTTTGTGGCTGAGTAATATCCCATTGTGTATGTACCACATTTACGTTATTCATTCATTCATTCATTCATTGGTGGTCACTTAGGATGTTGCCATATCTTGGCTGTTGCAGATAACACCACAATGAACAAGGGGATGCTGATATCTTTTCAAGTTAGTGTTTCTGTTTTCTTAGGCTAAGTAGCCAGAAGTGGAATTGTTGGATCGTATGGTAGTTTTATTTTTATAACATATACAGGACCAGAGAAGAGGTTGGAGTACTTGATGGTTTTGGAAATTATATACTTCTCTGTGCTATTTCTAGTACTTTCTACAGGGCCTGACATATAGTAGGCATTGAAATACTTAAATAAATAAATGGAGGCAATATACTTGCAGAACTCTTTGATCAATGCAGAGCCATTATACTCGTATTTCACCAGCTAGTCCCTCTATCACTGTGCACTGAGACTTTTCGGTTAAAGTGGCTGAGTAATATCCCACAAAGTAATATATGGCATTTTGGCTTCGTGACATTTCCTTGAAAGTGAGAACAGGTATTTGGTGACATAATTATGATAGAATTAGTATATAATTTGGTATAACTCATGTATGATGTATGACTAGAAAGTGAATTGCTCTGATTTGAATAGAACATTATTAAAGTAAATCATCTCATGTTTTTTAAGTAGTTTCCAAATTGTATTCATGCAAGACCAGCTACCTGGTTAAAGTTCTAACACAAACATCGCCACATTTAAATCTCTGATTTCATCATCACTTCAGTGAACTGACTTAAGTTCTTATTCCAAAGGAATTTCCTATTGGAATAGACTATCCTAAAGTAATTTCTGCATAGTTCTTTAAAGCTAGGAAATGTTTGAAAACTCAAAACTCAACATGGCTCTCGTATTAGGTTGAGAAGTCAAGAAAACATATTAGATTTCAGGCTGAGCAGTCAAAGAAAGCGCTCATTGCATTTCTTTTTCTGACCATGCGACTGCTTGGATCTTTCAGGTATAAAAATTTTTGATTGATGTAAAAACAAAACATGACAACAGAAAGTCATTTTAAATGAATGGATGAGTCTGCAAAAAGGAAGGAGCAGGATATCAGGAATGAGATGGCTTTGCAGCCACTGGATACCCTGGGGACAGGTACAGACCTGGGTGACCTGTAACGTTAGAACACAGAGAGGCTGGTGGAGTGACATGTGGGCTTCTACAGGTTGGGAAGCCAGATCGGAGACGAATTGAGGGAAAGGACACATGAAGGGACTCACCCTGCAACAGGAGGCAAAGGAAATGCTCTCTGTGGCCTTGGTTCTGAGTGGAGGTTGAGAGCAAAAAAAAAAAAAAAAACCCCAAAAAACCAAAGTCTCCCCTGAGAATTTGTGGCCACTCACTCACCCTCATGTGTATATTTGGGATTAATATTGTTTCCTTAATCCAAAAAAAGCCCAAGTCCAGAATTATAGTTTAACATGGACCTGGGTCTTTGGTGCTCCAGGGGCATGGCAGAACCATACTCAGATTCTACCTGGAAGAAAATGTCTTTGGCCAAGCTGCAAAGAATTGGTACAGGGCTACAGAAAATAGGAACATGCAATCAGAAGCTGTTGTCCTAACAAGCCACTAGGAGTGAGAGTCAGTAGGAAGAGCGCACCAAAGAACCAAACTCAGCGGACTTCAGTTCCTGGAATGTAAAGCAGTTTATGGAATGAGTATTTCAATATTATGAAAGGAACCAAAGGAGAAATTGAAACATGAGTGAGGAGCAAGAGACTATTATTGACCAGGCAGTTTTTTAAATGAACCAAACAGATGCGAAATAAGCACATATTTAAAAAAATCAACGAAAGGATCAAATGGCAGATGAGACCGAGCCGAAGAGACGCACGACCAGCAGGTGGTGTGAGGCTAGTCCAGCGGAGACTGCGCAGAGGCAGAGGGCACACGTGGTGTTGTTCACAGCAAAGAAAGACATGCGAATACATTGCACACGATGTTAAAGGGAGAGGGGGCAAGGGGAATATTTGAAGTGATTAATGGCTAAATTTTTCTAGGAAAAAGGCTGCAATCATCCCATTTTATGAGCCCAAGAAATAACAAAGAAACCCGTACCTGGGCCCACGACTCATTGTAGTGAAATGCCCAACAGACGAAGACAAAGATCTTGAAACCTGAAGACAGTGGAATAGTGGGAGTGCTGCACCGAAATAAGGCCCAGGCTAGGGCTGTCTTTGCAGCCAGCCAGTCTTCCAAACAGGAGGGCACAAGGCAGACATTTTCAGATAACAGAAGGAGTGTTTACCTGTCTATCAAAGATCCCCCTCTTCCTCCAAATAACTTGGAATGATTTACCTCTGATCTTAGAAGGAGAGTTGGAGATGTAAGAAGGAGCTTAATGAGGTAAAATAGTAAACATGCGGATAAATCTAAACATACATTAATTATATAAAATCAAAAACATCTAATCTGTGGAGTTTAAAAAAGCCTCAGTCATGTCAGGGTGGTGCTAGACTGCTATGCTCCAGTGTGATGTGGGTGGGAAGGGCATAGCTAGACTTAACACCTGCTTAAGGCCTTCACATTATTATTATTTGGGAAGAGTGTAAAGCAAAGGATTTCAGTAAATATGAATGTTAAAAATTAAAGCTTAACATTTAAAGAGTGAAAACAGTGGAAATCTAAATGAGGAAAGAAAAAATAAGAAATGAGAAAAAAACTAGTCAATTTAACAAAAGGGCAAACAAGAGAAAAAATAATCAGAAAATTTGGGGCGAGCAGACAATATGAAACGGTAGATAGAAATCCCGATATCAATAATCAAATTAAGTATTAACGGATTCTGCTCTTAAGTTCAGTGACACAGGTCAGAGTGACAGGAAAAACCACATCTGGGCATGTGCTGTTTGTGAGAGAACACTGAAAGGAAAAAACCAGGAAAAGCTTGACAGTAAACAAGGGAAAAGTGGGCCCATACTAACCAAATTATTTCTTGTGTGGAAATCGTATTGTTGGACCCAAAATATTAGCATCTGAGAGGGTCACTATATAATGATAAAATGTCGATTTTCCTAGGAAGCCCTAATGCCCCTAAGTTGTGTGAACCTAATAGCCTAGCTCCAAATTATAAAGCAAAAGGTTGACTAAAGAAAATTTGACAAATCCATCACTGCAGTAGCAAATATTCACACATCTCTCTCAGTAATTTCTGAGATTGAACAGACAAAAATAAGTCAAGATAGAGGTGAGGGAACATTATTAACAGATTGCATTGGGGAATGTATATAGAACTCTGGTCCCCAAAATTGGAAAAATAAACCTTTTTTTTCCCCAAGCACATATAGAACATTTGGGAAAATCGACTGCTTTAGGCCAGGGGTTTGCAAACCTGTGGGAAAGACCCAAATACCCGCCTGCTGTTGTGAAAGCAGCCATAGACCTCGTGTGGCCACGTGCCTGTGGCTATCTTCCCCCAATTTTTTAATATACAAATACAGGTGGCTGGCTGGGTTTGGCCTGCAGGCCTTAGCTTGCCAGCTTCCGCTTCAGGCCATAAAAGTCTCAAACATCTTGAATAAGTTGGGGGTGGGGACTCGGCACTGTCCACGCACGTTACTGCCAATAACGAGTGGTTTGACAGTGTGATAGTGGCACTGAGACAGACAGACAGACAAAGGAGGCAGGACAGAGGCACAGAAACAGACCTCTGTGGAAACTAACATGTGTCAGAGTGACACTGCACGTCGGCGGGAAAGGTGAATAATGCACCGTGCCACTGGGATAATCGGTTAGCTGGATGGGAAGAAAGGGACCCTATACTTCATACCCCATACAAAATCAGGTTCGGGCGGATTAAAGACTCAATAAAAACAGCAAGGCTTATGCAACACCTCTTACGTACTTGACCTTGTTCTGGCACCTCACATACGTTTACTCCTTTGATCACTGCATTTATCTTTAATGGTAGCTGCTATTATTATCGCTATTTTTTATGTGAGGAAACTGAGACAAGCACAGAGAAATCGGGTAATTTGTCCAGGGTCACAGACTAGTGGAGCCATAGGCGAACCCAGGAAGTCCGTGCTCTTAACCATTATTCTTTCCTGCCCCTTTCACTTAAATGTGCAGGACAAAATTCTAAATTTTTTAATGTAGAGGCAAGTCCTTAATGCCTCCGTTTAGGGGAGGATTTTTTTTTCTAGGAAGGATATTATGTTAATTATAAAGGACCAACTGTAAATTTGGCTGCCTTAAAATTAAGAACTTCTGTTAGGAGATACCGTAAAGGAAGTAAAAAGACAAGTGAGAAGTCAGGAGAAGATGCTTGCAACACCTACAAAGTCTATACCAGAAGGTAGCCATCCAGCTAGTATGAAAAATGGAGACATTTACTGAAGAAGACACAAGATCCTAGAAACACTGTACGTAGGACAATGATGCCTCAGGCCCCTTCAAAGTGGGTGCCTTGGGACCTCACCCCGTTCTCCTGGTCTCCATCAAGTGCCCCATTGTATTTTCTTGGATCTCATTGATGGTCTGAAATCTGTTCCTTTTCAAAGGTGATTTTAGCTTTGGGAAAAGCCAGAATTCGCAGGACACCAAATCTGGGCTGTAGGGAGGCTGAGTCACCTGAGTGATTTGATGTTTTGGCAAAAAACTCTGCATGAGATGTGATGCATGAGCAGGCGTGTTGTCATGATGAAGGTGCCAATCACTAGATGCCTGTAGCTGCGGCCATCTGAAGCACCTGAATAGTGTCTGTGGAGGAATGTTCACACTTAACACAAAATTCGATGCAGGTTCGTCACTCTACTTGCTCAGTCATTTTGAATGTGATGGCCACACAGTAGAGGTGCTCACTCAACAGCGTCTACCACCCCACTGACTAGTACAGTGAAGTCGTCATTGTTCACGCATGCGCATTCCAGTCCACTCTCCTTGGCTGCCGGGTTACACCAATGTTCCACAAACCACTCTCATTATATTAACAATGGCTGGACTTTTTCCGGACAGACCTCCATATAACAAGAAAGGATTGTAACCGTAACTGGAAAGAATTCCTACCTTACCAGTAAGGCATGAGAGTTTTGTTGGACCACATCTTCTTCCATGATTGGTGGTGTTAGATGTTTTAATTTCTTTTAACTCTAGTGGCCATAAAATGGCCTATTTATGGTTTTAATGTGCTGTTCTTGATTTTTCCTGAGGCTAAACTCACTTTTTGTATCAATGGCTGTTTGTATTCTTCCATGAAGAGTCTGTAGGAGGTAGGACGCAGGGTGACCAGCTGGCACTTGGGGAGTAGGTTGTGACTCTGCGTCCAACTACTCCTGGGTCTGTATGCTTTATCAGAGAAGCACCCATGACCAGGTCGGCTTCTCTGGCTGATTTTTTTTTTTTCCTGGGAGATTTTTTACTTATCTTCATTTTGGACTGTACTCAAATCATTTAACAGAACACTATGAATTTGCTGGTACAGTTCATAACATTTGAAAGGATTAACATTTGATTTATTTTCTCTGAGTCCACAGCTATTAGGAAATACCCTAAAACTTCAGGATTTACTTTGCAGAAATGATTTCCTCCTAATGTATGCTTTTCGAAGGAATTCATAATCCTGTTACATAAGAGGCTATACAGCTTAACTCCCACACATTGATATTTAGTGATTTAGTGACCAGTTATACTTCAAAAAAACAGTTTAGACATTTTCTAATTCTCAAAGTAATAAACACTCATGTAAGAAAATGTGGGAGACAGAGACATGTAGATGATACACTGTTTAGGGAATTCATCCCACGTGGTACGTTCCTTGGTGGGCTTTTGTTTTTCTGTCTTTATGCACATGGTTGAAAGTAACAGTCCCCCTTTAAAAGAAGAGCTTTAACCTCTTATTATGCCCCCCCCAAAAGTAATCCTGATTATTTAGAAACTTAACCACATAGAAGTTGACTCAAAATTTGTGGTCCAGTTTTAGTGGTTGTATGTTCCTCTTCTATCTGTCGTTTCCCTGAGCATAATTTTTTTTTCTTTAAAGTTACGACCCTTCTAAATCTTTTCAAGAGAGGAGCTGGGAGCATGCCCAAGTTATCAGTTTATTGCCTCTCAGTTCCAAGCCCACCCTTCATCACAGTGGTTTGTGGTACTGCTGCTGTGCCCCGAAACATTCTCCTTTGCCGCCTGGCATAATGTTACGTTTTGTCCGTAGAAGATGCTGGAGAAAACACAGCAGGAAGGAGGAAGGGACTTTGTCTTCCTGGTTCCTGCTTGCTTTTCTCCTCCTGCTCTTTGGCACTCAGCCTGCACATGGGCCCGCAGTGACGCTTACCTGCCCCTGAGTTTCAGCAGCATCCCACAGGTGGCTTTGGCAGCACGTCCCTCTGGCACCCCCACGGGCAGTTTCCTAGTGAATTTTGTTGGTACCCCAGAGGGGTCTCCTGCTTGCCAGTCAAAACCCGCTGCCCTTCTGCCATCCAGAGGGCTCATGCTACACCCTCTCCAGAGTGGTTTGGATTTCAGCCGGTGGTGGGGAGAGGATTGTCCTGCGTCCTACAGGACACGGAGCTTTGTGCCTGGCCTCTCCCTCCTAGGTGTTGGTAGCGTACCCTACCTCCCCCGGTCGTGACTGTCAACAGTGTCCCCGGCTATTACCAAACGTCCCTTGAGGGGACAAAACCACCCCTGTTGGGAACCACAGATGCAGTAGGACATTCTATTCCATGGTGATGTTTCCTTTTCTTGGTTTGGGGAATAGTGCTTCTGTTTTTTTTTGTTTTTTTCTTTTAAATTTATTGCTCCTTTTCACTCTGCTTTGCTGGTTCCTCTCTCCCTGGCTTCTCAGTGTCCACTCCTCTCCCCTGAACTCGTCTGTCAGAGGACTTCCAGCCACCTTCACTCCAATCTCTAGTTGACGTCTCACGCTTCATATGTCATACATGAACTGCCCTCTGCCTTACCCCACCGTCTCCAATCGTAACTGTCTCATTTCTTTTGGTAGCTCTTCCTGTTGTCGGCCCAAAATTTAGGTCACGCCCGACTTGCTTCTCTCAAACCTCACACGAGATCCATTAAGAAATCCCATTGACTCTGCCTGTACCATGTATCCAGAATCGAGCCTTTCCCCACCATCTCCGCTGCCATCACCATCGTCACTTGCTTAGTTGACCGCAGGAGCCCCCTGACTGGTCTCCCAGCTTCTGCCCTCCGGTCCCCAACCCTCTGAGCACAGCACCCGCAGTGATCTTTTAAAATGCCAAATCGTGTACTTCCTCTCTCCAGAACTCTGCAGTGCTCCTGCCTTTCACTTGGAATGAAAGCCAGAGTACCTGCCACGTAGTAGGTGCTCAGCCAGTATCTGCTGAATGAATGAAGTGCTGAATCAAATACGTACATGTGTTTCCTCCACTTCATCTTGCTGACACTTTATAGTTTTGACTCCTCCCTCCTTGAACTCCTTCCTCCTCCAGCCACAGTTATTCCTCTTTATCTTCCTGCTCAGTTGTCTCTCTTTTTCAAGGTTCCACTTCCTGGATGTACAGTCATATAAACCTCTGTTAAAATCCTTGGCCCTCTTTCTCCTTTTTATACTCTTTACCTTTCTTGATTTCAGTCACACCTGACTGGTTCAACTGGCACCTCCATGTTGGTTCTTCTCAATTGCTTCATGATATGTTTATCTAAGAGGACTTCTCTTCCATCTCCATTGCCACTGACTCTAAGCTCCGTGAAAGCAGGGGCTGGGTCTTTGCGGTCAGCTACTGCGTTCCTGCCGCCGAGTGTGGTTCCTGGTTCGCGGTGGCCATGCAGTGTGCATCTGGGGAGTGATGGGTAAAGCCTGTCTTGTGCAATACTGCGTTTCGGTCGTCTTCAGCTGGGTGCCTTTGTATTAATACATAGTATTTACTTTGCCCCAGGCCATATTTACTATTTTTTTTCCCAGACATTTTAAGGCTGTTTTAAAATGAGGTAATTAAAAGTAACAATCTTGGAAATCTTATTTCTTTTTTCTTCCTACTTCCATGCTTATTAGCCTAGTGTTTATGTAACTACTATTTCATATTAGTACTGTCTAAATTTTAATATTCCTTTTTTAGTTTGTTCCTTTCCCTTTTCCCACTAAACAGCCTTGGAATTAAACTTGTCCTTATCTATTAATGTTTATAAGAATAATAGAGGTGGAATTAATGCAAACACATTTTATCTTTCAAGTCGATGACTAATCCCATCATTCAAAACTAATTAAATATCTTGATTTTTCTAGACCCTTGTTTTCCTCTATTCTTTTTGTGTCTTTCTTGCCCATCCCATTGTATTATGTTCAAATTGTGTTTTTAGTTTCCCCACAGGTACTATAAAGGGAAACAATATAGAACTTCAGTAAGGCCTACTTTAAAAAAAAAACTCACTTATTATTTAACTATGTTTGCCACTGGCAGGAATACTTCCCTACTCTTGCTTACATACTGAGTAATACATTAGACCATATATACCCAGTTTCTCTTTCAACTCAAAAAAGTATAGAAGTAACTTTTGTCCTGCTTGCGTTTGGAGCGCTGCAGTTAACGGCTCAGAAGCTCAGAGGCCTGTCTCCGTCTTTTTCCTGTGTGTACCGTTGTTGTTTTTTCTACAGTCCTGCTCCAGTATACCCCTGGGCCCTCACTGGCAATCATCTGGTGTGATGTGAGGACATTTATGATCTGTGTCTTGTCTAGCTCTCCAGCCCCGTCTGGTCACTCCTCATCAGCAACCCCAACTGTACCAAGTTACATGCAGTTTCGGAAATAACTCTTATTTTCTCTTCCCCGTGGGCCTTTGCACATGCTGTTCCCTCCGCGTGGAGTGGTCTGCTCAGGCCCCCTCCCTCTGTGGCCCTCTCCCTCTGTCACCCCCTGGCCAGGTCCTTTAAGCCTGTTCAG
The DNA here is from genome assembly GCF_022682495.2 of Desmodus rotundus. Lineage (NCBI taxonomy): Eukaryota > Metazoa > Chordata > Mammalia > Chiroptera > Phyllostomidae > Desmodus > Desmodus rotundus. Next base: position 63,199,889 of record NC_071398.1, read on the forward strand.
AGGTCATTGTCTGGCATCAGGTCACAACATCTTCAGCTCTCCTGTGCTCCCCTGCATCCTGTGTCAGCCTCTAAGGTCACTCCACTGTGCTGTTTGTCACCTCACTTGCCTGTGACCTCTGCGAGGACACAAAGGGAGTCCTTTCTCTCCGTGCTTTGCAGAGAACTCTCAAATAGAATGGAAAGGGAAAAGTGCTTAGTGGTTTTAGACGCAGTTGAATAAATTCAGCAGTCACAATAATTTCGCAAGAAAATGTTATGTCCATTTTTATAGTTATATAAAACTGGTGTTAATTTGCCCAGGGATAGAGTTATGAAATGGTAGAGCTAGGGTTTGAACCCAGGCCTGGTTTGACACCAGCGTCTCTGACTATTTTATTTCACTGTGCTGCTTCCTCAATCACATTGATACAAATGTAATAATTGGTGATGAGAGGTGGTATATAAAGTAGTGAAAAAAACATGCATGGACTTGGACATCAGATCTGGGTTTAAATTCTAGTTTTCTATTTAACCAACTGCTGCTGGCAAGTTTCATAATCTCTAAAATCTGTTTTCCCTTTTTTAAAATGTGGCTGATAACATTACCTACTTCAGAATTGCTGTGAAAATTAAATGAAATAATACATGTAGAGGGTTTTGTGCAGTGCTGGGAAGGTGATATACATTATAGATGGTAGTTGTAAGTTGATAAGACTATATATAGTTACAAGCAGAGAAAGGCTAACAAAGGCTTAAGCAAAAAAATAAAATAAAATAAAAGGCTACACACACAAAAAATCCGGAGATAGCTGGTCTTTGGTGACTTAGGTTTCTTCTCTCTCTCTTTCTCATAGTCAGAGCATATCTGCGAGGTTTCAGATGTCCTGTCAAAAGCTGGAGAGAGTGAGAAGGCATGGGCTGCAGGAATAGCTCAGCCACTCTCCTAACTGCAGTCTTGCTGTCACCCAGGCTATGAGAGAGCCTGGGGCAGAGCAGATGGGGCAGCTGTGACCAGACCAGCAGTCATTCTTCACCGAGGAATGAGCACCTTGCACTCTGCTGGAAACTTAGAGAAGTGTCTTCCACAGTAGGCGTGGCGATGCTGCTGCCATATGATGACAGGGCACTGAACGCCATCACGCGGTACACTTGTCACCTCAGGCTCTGAATCAGTTAGCTGTGAGCACTGTGCGTTGTTTTGGTCCATATCAAGTAGATCAGTTATGTCCCGATTTTATCATTATTTAGGTGCTAGCATTTTGCAAAACTGGCTTTTCATTTTCCTACCTCATTGGCTTACCAATGCTTACAAAACATCGCTATGGATTCTGACTGCACCACCCCTGCCCTGACCCCCGCTCCAGCCAACACACCCAACTTCAAAAACCCAGACAACAACCACCATAGACAGGAGCAAAACCTCACGACATTGCTGGCATCCCTCTGATAGTTGGGTAGCTGCAGCTTTTCTCGAGGGAGAACTAAAGCTTCAGCTTCCAATCACCGAAGTTGGTGGTATTCTTAAAGCCACTACTTGCTCCTAGTGTTTCATGTTTGGGACATCTCTTGTCATTGGCATCAGACCCTGTGAGGACAGTGGGATCTTCGGTAGGTCTGCCTCCTACCACTGAGCTTCCTGTTGTGTCTTATAATTACTAGGCCTCTTTCCACCTGCTCGCTGTGTAGATTTTGGGCGATCGGGAGAGGAAGAGGAAACGAGCCGTGGCGCGCTCACTGCGTTGCCACTGGTTGGGGAGCATACGTTACTCAGATGCTCATCTGGATTCTGGGATGAGTTTTGAGTGAGATGAGGGATTTGGGGGTGTGTACTCTTCCTAGTTCTCTAGTTAAATTACATGTGAGCTCCTGAGGACTGACCTGAGATCTAACTGTCTTTCTGTATCACAGGGAAGTATTCGATGACTTCCAAGCAACTTGAAAACAAACATCTGGAAGAGACTATATCCTGAGTTGGATGGCCTGCATCTCTGTGTCACCTGTCTGTGCCTGGGTGGGAGACTGGACAGACAGTCTTGCAAAGGGAGAAAGCAGGAGGCGCTAAGGACATGGATATGCGTAGAATAGAGGATTAGTCTCTCTCTAATAAAAAAGTAAATCATACAGAAAATCTGAGTCTTGTCTGCAGGCTAAAGTATGTTCTCTCCTGTGGGGACTTGATATAGTTTTTCTTTTTAGTGTCCCTATTTCAAAGCTTCAGTTATTTTTCCATTAAGTCTCCACTCAGAGAGCTGAGATATATATGTAAAGAATAACATTTGATTATTGCGTGACTCTTACCAAGTTTCCTTCTTGGGCTCAACAGTATTGTTTTACAAATCGATGTTAATGCCAGATTTTCCAGAACTTAGATTCACTGGATGGTTTTTAGTTATTCAGAAGCCACTGATAATTTAGTACTATAATAAACATAGCCATGATTACCAGGCTCAGCTTCCAAATATTTACAGGGAGCGCATACGCTTTACTGCGACAGTCTTTAGAATCTGTTTCGAGGCACGTGAAGAAAAGACAGAAGATAAGTTGGGAAGCAGATGTTGCATGACTGGAGTGCCCAGCTGTGCACTAACAAAATGAATCTCATGCTGATTAGTTAACAATTCTTTGGCAGTCACAGACATATGTAAAGCTGTAAACACAGCATGAAGAAATAAAATAAAAATTAAAAGCATTTTCTAAGATTAAAACATTGGCAGTGTCTAGCCTACCATCTGTGTTACTGAAAAGTTGAATTTGTTGTGGGTAAGTGATACCAAGGTTAATCCCCTCCCCCCCAAAAAAAACATTGCTTAACCCATCGGAGTCTTCATTCTTAAATATTACTATTACATTGATTTAGAGAAAAAAATGTTATTTCAGGAGAAAAACTCCACGGGGTATATATAAATCTAAATTATTTTCTATTAGCACTTTCGTTATGAAACAGATTTTTTGGTTTCTGTTTTGTTTAGTCCTTTGAATTCTTTTAGGTCAAATCTGAGTTATTTTTAGGTTTTCTACAGAAATGCTCCTTTGTCTAATTTAGAGGTGTGACCATTTGCCTGCAAAATGCGGGGCTGTTGACCCATAGTGCCATGGTCTTCTGTGGGGAGTGGTGGGGCTTTATCATCCTCAAAGTCTTCCCTCTTTGGTGGAATGGATGGTGAAATCTTTAGGACGGCCTATTTAGGCTAAAGCTCACTCTTCAGTCCTTAAAATAATCTTCCATTTCATTTTCTCTTGTAGTACCAAAAATTGAAAATTTTATACCCATAGGTTATTTCTATATGCTACATCAGCTCTTTACAATTAGTTTCTTTTGGTTCAGCAATTTACGTCCTCAGTACTTAGCTTGCAAACCACAGAATGGGATTTTCATAGATATATGATGAAAAAACTTTATAGAAACCACGGCTAATATGATTTGTCTGAATACAAAAGTATAATTAAGCATTTGGTAACGTGTGGATGTGATTATGTTAGGCTGCCCAAAAGAGAAGCTTTGGTATTCATCATTCTCGTATTAATAATCTGCCATAAATTGAGACACTTCTACTTTGATTCAAGGACTGAAGATCAGAAAAGAGATTCTCTCATTAGAGTATTCAAGTTTCTTTATAGAGAACTTATTTTTTAACTAAAACCCAGGGTTCTGAGGGCATTGACATTTTACGTACTCTAGACTGTTGTTCTGGTTGTGATGTCTCCAAAAATTTTGGCTCTTTGGCTGCTCTTATTTTTGCCCGTATCCCTTTGCTTTTGGTTCGAGTCAAAAACGGTTCCTGCCCAGACTGCAGTATTATTGCCTGCCTTGCTGAGTGATAGAGAGAAGCTTTGTTGGGTTAGGCACCAATCTGGCAGCACCTTGTAGAGCTTAGGTAGGAAGTGGACAGAGAGAGAGGGCTGCCTGCGGTCAAAGGAGTGAATTGTAGAAAGAAAAAGGAGAGAGCAGGAGGGAAACTTGGTGGTCATTTTTGTCATTTACCGACTTGCTGCAGGGCCTTCTGGATACTCCATTAATTCATAAAGTATCTCCGTGAACCGGGTGAGGGGGTCTTAACAGCGGATTATAGAAAGGGAGCTTGTTGTAGTAACTGGGCTCGTCCCTGTAATTATAATCATTTCTCAAAATGAAGAAAATAATGTTAATTGAATTTCTGTAAGAACATTTCAGGAAATACATTTAGTTGACTAAAAGCATAATTTAAAAATGGTCATTAAAGATAAATTTTCATATTTAAGATGTACCACATTATCAGTGAAAAGGCAGCACATGGGAAGCATTTGGGTTTTCATAAAATTCTGTAGTTTATTTTTTAAGGAAGGGTTTTAATCATAATTATTGAGAGCCTTTATTATAACGGTTGGTACTAGATTATGTTAAATCCTCTCAGTTTTTATGCTGTAATTGCAAATTTGTCATTAGGTTAAGGAGGGGGTTGGAGGAAGTTTTATATGAGGACCCGGTTGTGTGAAGCAAAGGAAGACTAGGGAGAGCATTTAACTTACTAATGAGCTCATACTGTGTGTGTCAGTGGGTGGTGTGACTCTTCAGGTGTTTCTTCATCCTGTGGGCCTTAGTTTCCTCATCTAGAAATGAAAGGGCATGAAATAATGAGTTCTGTGTTGTGGAGAGAGCAGATTCATTATTCAGCCCAACTCCTGGAGCTTGGGTTCCAGCCCTTTCACAGCTAGAAACCTTCGAATTCCGTTGACTTAATTTACTCTCACAAATCTCACTCTCTAGACTTGCAAATTCCGTTTGTAGGACCCAAGCTGAAGTAGTTAACTAATCTCCACCTTTACAGTTCTTCCTGTATTTCCTGTTCTTGTCAGCAGGACCACTGTTTGCTTTGTCACCCCTTGTGACAGGCACGGTGCTTAGTGCTTTACACGCATTGTTTTCTAATTTAGTCCTGACAACCCTGTGTGGGCACTGTCAGTATCTCGTTTCACAGAGGAAGTGGAAACCTATAGAGATGAAGTCATGGTCCAGCATACACATCTGGAATGAGTTAGAGCCAGCCAGGGGTGTCCAACCTCTTGGAGTCTCAGGGCCACACTGGAAGAAGAGGAGTTGTCTTGGGCCACATATTAAATACACAGACACTAATGAAAACTGATGAGCAAAAAGAAAGGATTTAAGGAAATTTACGATTTCGTGTTGGGTCGCATTCATAGCCACCCTGGGCCGTGGGTTGGACACCCCTGCACCCATGGGTGTTTTCAGAGCCTGTGCTCAGCTTGATCTCTCGGTGATGCTGCTTCCTCTGCCCAGTCACGCAGTTCCTGTCCATCCTGCCGCCTCGCCTGTCCTTCCCCTGCCTTGACCGTAATTTAGATTCTCCGCCGTCCTGGTTAAGTCGGTTGTGGTAGCTTCCCAGCGCCTAATTGTGTGTGATGTGGTTCTGATCATTCAATTGTTTTCGTCACAGGTTAAAGCAGAAAACCCTCAACATCTGTAATCCGACCCAGTGTATATTCCCCGCTCACTTCTACCTTGTATTACATCGTAAATTCCTTGAGTGGGATGTACATATCTGTGTATCCTTCACAATATTGTGGGCATAACTGCTCAGTGAATAGTTGTTGACTTAACGAGGTAGACCTAGGCAGGTTCTTGGCTTGGCAATTCAGTGTACTTTGCTAGAATTAAAATGAATTAATCCGTGTAGTAGGAGTAATAAGATTATTTTAGTGTGTTAATAATTCACACATTGTTATTTTAATGTAGTAATAATTCATACAGTCCTCCAGTAATATTAATTTGAGTTAATAAGGTTTTTAGCTATTACATGCCATTGTTCTCAGTTCCTATAGAATTATCTTTTTCCCCAGGAAGGAATTAATAGAATTGAGACATAGCAGGAGCATACACACTAGGTTTCGGACATTTATTGTGGTGCAGAGTGAAAATTAGCAGTCACCGACTGCTTGTTAGAAATTTGACTCTTCAAATTTTTTTTAAAGATTTTATTTATTTTTAGAGAGAGAGGAAGGGAAGAAAGAGAGTGAGAGAAACATCAATGTGTGGCTGCCCCTCACGCACCCCCTACTGGGGACCTGGCCTGTAACCCAGGCATGTGCCCTGACTGGGAATCAAACTGGTGGCCCTCAAGTTCACAGGCCTGCGCCCAATCCACTGAGCTATGCCAGCCAAGGCTTCAGTCAGATTTTATCATCTTTTTCTTGTGTAAATAAGTCTGTGATCAGGATCATTTATGATGTTTGAGATATACCAATGATTCATGCACTACCCTAGGGATTAGTGTAATGGGTATAATCTTATACTTGGTTTTGTTTTCATTTGCAATTTTATAAAGTGTGTGTGTGTTGGGGGGGGCTGTTGTCATCTTTTAAAAATTAATTATTTTATTGTTGGCAGTATTAAAGTTGTCCCCTATTTCCCCCCACTTGTCCCCCTCCACCCAGCCCTGCTGCCCTCCACCCACTGCCACACTGTTGTCTGTGCCCATGGGCATGGGTATGTGCATATATGTCCTTTGGCTAATTTCTGCCCCCTCTCCCCCCTACCCCGAGATCTGTCAGTCTGTTCCATGTGTCCATCTAAAGTTTTGGTGGATACATTGAAACATGGTAAAAGTTAAGCATTACCAGTTGAAACGTTATTTTTAATAAAAATGTTTATATTGTAAAAACAAGTTTCTTGGACATACTGATGGGGATACGTTTTCATGGTCAATGAAATATTTAAAATAGGTTTCATTTAATATCTCAGTAGGTTTCACTCTGCACTTTGTGATCACTTACTCTTTTTTAAATGTAAGGTAGACTTCACATACAATACAATTTACTCTTTCACAGTTTCCCATGTAGTGGCTTTTGGTATATTCACAAAGTTGTGTGACTGTCACCAACCTCTAATTCCCATCACCCCAAAATGAAGTCCATGCCCATTAACAGTCCCTCCTTTCTTCCCTCTGCCCGGGCTCTAGCAACCACTAAACTAATTTCTGTCTTTTATGCATTTGCCCATTCTGGACATTTCATAGGAATTTATACTGTGAGTGGCCTTTTGTGTCTGGGCTTCTGTCACTTAGCACGTTCTCAGGGCCCATCCGTGTTGCAGCATGTGCCAGTTCTGCATTCGTGTTCACAGCAGAGTAATATTTGTTAGCACGGCTTTCGGCAGATTGTGTTCATCCACCCATCGCTCCATGGGCACTTGGGTTGTTTTCCACCTTTTGACTGTGATAAACAGTGCTGTTGTGCACATTTGGGTGCAGGTTTTTAGGTGACTCTGTTTTCTGTTCTCTCGGGCATGCCCATGGCAGCGGCATTTCCGGGTAACATGGCGGCTCTGTGTTTGGCCGTCTGAGAAGTGGCTGGTGGCTTCCACCGCGGCGGCAGCAGCCTGCACCGCCCCCAGCAGTGTGTGGGGAGTGCAGTTTCTCTCCAGCCCTTGGTATCTGCCTTTTTGGTGAAGGACATTCTGGTGGCTGAGAAATGACCTCAAACATGAGTGAGTTTCCTTGTAACACAGTATTAAGTTAGGTGAAGGTCATAATTATTCCAGTTTATAGGAAAGTAACTAAACTCTAATTTTTCTTCTATAAACTACTGTTAAATAATTGAAATCTCTTAATTACTTATACTAGCTCCAGATACACAAAATTACCTATTTAGTTCTTTTTAAAAAATTACACCTAAGCATGTTTCATAATTGTTTCTGCTACTCCATCATCTAAATAAATTTGAGAACTATTTTTATATACTTAAGGCAAAGTACTTAACACTCAGAACATTGCCTTTTCTTTTATTGTTCCTGTTGATTACAAAAGAACAATTCTCTAGTCAGTATATTCACATTGATTCTAATAGGTTTAGCAGTGTAATTTCAATAGCATTTTAAGCCTTTCCTTTTAAAAATGTGCAAAGTTTGCATTTTAGTAGGAACATAAATGGGTAGCAGAAGTCGAAGTGACTAAAATTGAAAACAGGCTATATCAGGACTGTATCTTGTACTGGTTTGGGTAGTAGTCACTACATTTTAAGTAGATAGATACTTACAAAGAATGAGAAATGATGCTTTTAATAATTTTCTTGCGGGGCTGGGCAGCTCAGTCCGTTAGAACATTGTCCTGATACGCCAAGGTTGCAGGTTTGATTCCCCCCACCCGCCCCGCCCCTCCCCCGTCAGGGCGCACACAAGAATCAGCCAATGGACACATGACCAAGTGGAACAACAAATCTCTCTCTCTCTCTCATCAAGAAATAAAAATTAAAAAAATTTTTTTTCTTCAGTAGGGCCTAGTTACAGCCAAGAAACTTCTTCAAGGTATAAGCACACCAACAGGGCTATTAGAGGTCCTTGAATGATTCTGTGCTGAAAGTCATCCAAGTTTTTTATTGATTTTCTCTGTCAGCATATTCAGCTGACTTGACTCAAATATTTAGCTAATTTTCTCCAATATTTCCTGAGGGTGTATCGAAGAAGGAGGATTAAGTTTTAATTCTAGAACAGGCCTTCCCTTGTGCGTGGGGTAACGATCACTCTGAAAAAGACCCTTTCTCTCCCCCCAGGTGTCTCCCAGGGGTCGAAGTAGCTGGGAGTACGCAACCTGTTCTGCTGTAACGTCACTCACGGCAATCCCGGGGCTGTGAGAGCAGATATCTTTTACCTTACGGGCAGGAGAAGTTGTTTTAATGGATAGATAACCCGCAGAGGGTGGTACCTCCACGTTCTTTCCTAAACTGTTAGTCGGGATATGTCCTCCCTGAGAACTAACATCCCCGCTTTGGGGCGGCTGTGACTTGGCCTGCTCCGCACAGTGGTGACATTTTTTCAAAGAGGTGACCCTGATTTCTTTGAACGCAATGATCTACGGTATGGGGATCTAAATGAATTTTTAATTGTTACATTAGTTGCTTAAAAGCAAAAGAGCCTTTTGCAGTATCAGGTGGCAACAGTATGATACACGGGATGGTAGAAGGCGAGGGATGACGCAGATGCTTGGGCCGCACAAAACGGGTAAAAAGGGCCCCCCATGACTAACGAGACTGACTGCACGGTGGCAGGGCTGGTGATGCGCCTGCCGAGTTCCCTCGTTCAGTCTTCAAGTTGGGGCAGGAAATACCGGTAGAGACTTTGCTAATGTTGTATTATATTTAGGGGAGGGATATGTATAGGCTTTGACCCTTAAGCTGTGTAATGTTAAGAACAAAAAAACAAGACAATTCTTAGAAGACTTGGTAGCTGGAGCTGGATATTTCAACATTGTAATATTTGGGAGTTATAGTTTCATTCAGAACATCCTGGAAATTCTGGATAAATTATTTGCAAATATATATACTTTAATTCATTCAGTTAATAACAACAGTCAGTTTGCTAATTTTTTAGAAAGGAAAATGAATTGTATCTGCGTAAGTAAAATTGGCCTGGCATTTGCAGTAGAGGAGGCTATTTTTATTAAATTTTGTTATCAGGATTCTGTCAATCTATAGAATGAGCTGATAAGCTTCCTATAAAGATTATGTGTGATTTTAGGCTTCCACCTCTAAAAATGACCTCACCCTAAATGACCTTGAGGGTATACAGATAATTGACTATTTTCCTGATGTCTGGTTTTGGGTCTCTTCAGGTAGTTTTCATGTTCTAGAATTACTTATGGTAATTTACATTTTTCTCAAAAAGAGTCAAATCACAGTAGATTTTTAAATCTTTAAAATACAAGTGCACATAGCCCTGGCTGGGTTGCTCGGTTGGTTAGTGCATCATCCCATACCCCAGCAGACTGCGGATTCCATCCGCGGTCAGGGCACATACCTAGGCTGCGGGTTCAGATCCCTGGTTGAGGCACATATGGGAGGCAACTGATCAGTGTCTCAGTTTCTCTCCCTCACCCCCACCCCCACCCCTTTCTTCTCTCTAAAATCAGTAAACATATCCTCAGGTGAAGATTTAAAAAAAAAGTATACACACTATTAAGTAGATTTTAAAAATCTGCACATATGCAATTATATCCCTCTTCATTTATGACGCTTTAGAAGGCCTGCTTTTTGATACTGTTTCTGAAAGGGTCATGGAGGAGATCACCACAGGAACCGTGTTATACTTGAGACTTTTGAGATTGTTGTCCCTCTTAAAGAAACAGCAGGGGAGATTTTTTTGTCCCTCTCCCCCCAAGGTGGAGGTGGGCAGTGCAGTCAGGCAGGTATATTCCCCTGGGGACTACAGCGTGAGCAGAAGAAAGTGGTCCCAAATGGCAGTATTTCCTCTGTATGATGGGGCTGCGGACGGCTTTTATTCTCTAGCATTTTCTTCTGTTTTCCTACATTTTGTGTGAAGAAACTAAACATGCAGCAGAAGTAAGCCTGATCTTAATCGCCATGGTCGTGTGTCTTCACTTTGGTTTTCTTCTCTCTGCCCACCCACCTCGCATCGCCAGTGCCCCAATGGGTTAAGCAAAATGAGGATGGATGGGTAATGGTTTTTCATGATTACTTCCTTAGCTCTCAACAGGGATTCTGAAGAATTCCGTTTCGTAAGAACAGCTGGTTACCGACATACAGACTTTGCTCATGGATAGGAGAGAGCACTATTTTTCCTCCCTGAGCAGATGATCCTCTTTCTGCTGCAGAGAGAGGATGTTGCTTACTTCTCCCAACTTCCCCTGTAAGGAAGGGGAAGGATGGATGAGTCAGGAAGGTGCACGGAGCACAGTTAGCACTCAGTGCCCTAACGTTCCTATCCTGGAGGCCTAGAGTGCAGTTTTTAGGAAGGCAGGGTGGGTAGCCCCAAGGTGTTCTATCTGTGAGTTGAGTGAAATCATTTGGCATTCATTCATTTGGGGAGTTTTGAAACAAAAGACCGTCTCATTGCAAAATTTTAGTCTGAAATCTGTTCTGAAGATGGATGACCTTTCTGAAAGATCTCTCTGTAACGATTCCATTAGGACTCCAGTGTTAGCCAAGTGCTGATGTGTTAATTCTATTGGATTAGTTTCTGGGCATATGCACACACGCAGAGAAATTTCAGTGTTCCCTGAAAATTTTATTTTTAATGAGTTGACCTCTTTTTATTTACTGTTAAGGAAAGTTATGGTGAAAATGTGATCCTCTGAGTTTGCACTGACAATAAAGGTGTTCCCTTTTTTTAATTTTAAAGAGTACATGAAAGCCTTTTGCAGAACCTTCAGAATCAGGACCGTCTCTTAGAAGCAACTGCTTTAATAATGTTTTATGGTGACAATAGGAGAGTCACAAACACAGTAGTTGGCTTCTATATTTTTTTCCTCTGCTGATTTGAGTAGGATTAAACAACCTCTCAGGCGGTCTGCTTCAGCGAAACGGCACAGACCAAAAATTAAGGAGGTTAAAGTAAGATGAGGGACAAATGAGAAAAACAGGACAAAGGAAAAGGGAGGATCAGAAAGATTCACTGAAGAAATTTCATTTAAGGACACGAATTGTGAAAATGGCAGGAATTCTTACTTTGATTTTTCATTACCAAGCAAGAGAAAGTGGAACCGGCGGGTAGTTGGCAGACGGATACATTCTTGTATGCAACAGTCAGGGCCTTGTATGTCATAAATTATAAGTATGTCAGCATAAATGTGGGTAAATTTACAGTGTCCCTGCGGGAAGGCCACCCAGCTCAGCCTTGCCCGAGTGTTATCACCTGGGGCTCTCCTCTGCAGGTAGGGTATGATTGGAGCCAACAGGTGATTTATTGAAAGTGATAGTTAAGGTAGAGAATTACAAAAGTTGACATACATATTCTATCAATATTTTGTTTTTAATTAAAAGCATATATCATACAGGTGTGGGCAAAAGTAGGTTAATAATAAATAATATAATAATTAATAAATAATACAAGAATAAACTCTTTCACATACAACTGTAAACCTACTTTTGCCCCTCCCATTCATTCATTCAGTTTCTTTTGACGGGACGTCTAGTCATTCTCGTTGAGTGCGGGTCACTGCCTGGGTACTGCTGTCATCTTTCTTGCGTAAAAGACCTACAATGCTCACCTCCTGTTTTGAAGGCCCAGTTCCCACAAAGGAAACCAAGAACTGAGACATTTGCAAAGCAAACTGAGTGTAGAAGCCTCCTTGATTTTTACATTCATTTTTAAAAATATATATTTATTGATTATGCTATTACAGTTGTCCCATTTCCCCCCTTCACTCCATCCTGCACACCCCCTCCCTTCCACATTCCCCCCTTATAGTTCATGTCCATGGGTCATACATATAAGTTCTTTGGCTTCTACATTTCCTATACTACTCTTAGACAGGGGGAGGCCCCTGTCTATTTTCTACCTACCATTTATGCTACTTATTCTCTGTACCTTTCTCCCCTCTCTCCCCTCCCACTCCATGTGATCTCCATTTCTGTGGTTCTGTTCCTGTTCTAGTTGTTGGCTTAGTTTGCTTTTTTTGTTTTAGGTGCGATTGTTAATAACTGAGTTTGCTGTCATTTTTACTGTTCATATTTTTTATCTTCTTTTTTTTAGATAAATCCCTTCAACATTTCATAGAAGAAGGGCTTGGTGGTGATGAAGTCCTTTAACTTGACCTTATCTGAGAAAAACTTTATCTGACCTTCCATTCTAAATGATAGCTTTGCTGGATACAGTAATCTTGGATGTAGGTCCTTGCCTTTCATGACTTTGAGTACTTCTTTCCAGCCCCTTCTTGCCTGTAAGGTCTCTTTTGAGAAATCAGCTGACAGTCTTCTGGGAACTCCTTTGTAGGTAACTGTGTCCTTATCTCTTGCTGCTTCTAAGATTCTCTCCTTATCTTTAATCTTAGGTAATGTAATTATGATGTGCCTTGGTGTGTTCCTCCTTGAGTCCAGCTTCTTTGGGACTCTCTGAGCTTCCTGGAAGCCTATTTCCTTTGCCAGATTAGGGATCTCCTTCATTATTTGTTCAAATAAGTTTTCAATTTTTTGTTCTTCCTCTTCTCCTTCTGGCACCCCTATAATTTGGATGTTGGAACATTTCAAGATGTCCTGGAGGTTCTGAAGCCTCTCCTAATTTTTCTGAATTCTTGTTTCTTCATTCTTTTCTGGTTGGATGGATGTTTCTTCTTTCTGGTCCACACCATTGATTTGAGTACCAGTTTCCTTCCCATCACTATTGGTTCCCTGTACATTTTCCTTTGTCTTTCTTAGCATAGCCTTCATTTTTTCATCTAATCTGTGACCAAATTCAACCAATTTTGTGAGCACCCTAATTACCAGTGTTTTGAACTGTGCATCCGATAGGTTGGCTGTGTCTTCCTCGCTTAGTTGTATTTTTTCTGGAGCTTTGAAGTGTTCTGTCATTTGGGCCTTTTTTTTTTTTTTTTTTTTTGTCTTGGCGTGTCTGTTACTTTAAGGGGCGGAGCCTTAGGTGTTCACCGGGGCGGGGTAACGCTGGTTGCTGTGCTGTGACGCTGTATGTGGGGGAGGGGCCGAGAGGGAGCAATGGCACCTGCTCCACTCTCTGCCGGATTTCAGTCACTCCCTCCGCTATCCACAATCAAATTGGGCCCCTCTGGTGCTGATTCCTGAGTGGATGGGCTTGTGCACCCTCTAGGCCCCTGTGGGTCTCTCCAACGACCTTTCCTGTGAGGCTGGGAGTTTCTCCCGCTGCCTCCTCAACCCCCATGGGTGTTTTCAATCAGAGGTTTGAGACTTTATTTCCCTGCACTGGAGCCCTGGTTTGCACGGTCTGTTTCGCTCCCCTGCTGTCCTTCCTGGTTTATCTATGCTCAAATGTGGGGCCGCTGGGTCTGTTAGCTGTTGCACTGCCTGCCCTGTTCATCCCACAGTCCGCCAGTCTCTGGGTCCGGCTGTGTTGCCACCAGTCCCATCCGCCCTGGCTGCCCATCTCTGCCCCTCCTACAGGTCTGAACGAATGTTTCTTCTTTATCTCCGTGGTTGTCAGACTTCCGTGCAGTTCGATTTTCTGTCATTTCTGGTTGTTTTTTGTTTTTAAATTGTTGTCCTTCTTTTGGTTGTGCGAGGAGGTACAGTGTGTCTACCTACGCCTCCATCTTCTGATTTTTACATTCTTAAATAACAATTTCTCTTTTTTTTTAGAGTTTTACCTCCCCAAAGATTCTGATGTTTTCCCAGGCCTTTCTCATGTCGCATTTCACAATGTTTAATCTTGATCACGAATTACCGTGAAAGAGATGGGTGAACTCGAGCAGTGCTTTCACTGGGGAAGCAGAATGTGACAGCACATTGCTAATGGAGTGGTCTGTCTATTAAGCATTTAGCTTCCTTTGGGTAACTGGGAATTTTTTTTAAAGAGGAAATGAATAGTGAAGACCAGCCCACTTGCAGAGTTTGTGTTGTGTTTGATTTAGCCACTGTCTGTGTTCTTTAGGGACTTAGCTCTGATAGGCCCTTCTGGTTAGGGCTTTTGACAGCAACCCCTGGAGAGGCAAGTTGTTAAGGAGCTAAACATACACACAACAGCACGAGAGCCGACAAGCACGCAGGCAGGCTGATTTCACAGCTGTGTCGCTGACCACTGCGTGCCTACAGCATCCCCCGTGGGAAGCATTAGCCTGCTACCCTGTGTCCATGAACAGCAAGTGGGGAAGAAAGAAATGATGCATAGAAAACAATATAATAATCTTGACTTCCTCTCTATAATGAACAGAGTGTACCTTCTTACAGGTAACTCTGGAAGAATTACCAAAACCGATCTTCCATAGCAGTGAGTTAATAAGAACAGAAATTATGCAAACCATTTATGCAGACAAAATCCAAATAGAATTGTGAATTAATAACATTGAGAACCAATTTGGCTGCTAATTATTATTTGGGAGGAATATTTTGTTTGTTGTAGATGAGGTGTCAGAGTCTTTTTCCTTGTGGGGCCAGCTCAGGCCAGTCTGGACCCTGACTCAGTTCCCGAGGATGAGGAAGGATGACTACCTTTCACCCAGGGGTGGGAGCACAGCCTAGGCTCCAGGTCCGACTAACCAAGATGCCCAGCCCATGCACTTTTGTTTCACTTGGCAGCCACGTGACTATGAGCCGGTTACCTAACCTTTCTGTCTCAGTTACCTCCTTATAAAACAGGGATTAGTGTCTGTTACACAGGAGTTTCTGTGAGGGTTCAGCAGCCTAATATGGGGGAGGAAAAAACTTTAACCTCCTCTGTTCTTTTGGCTGGTCTAATAAATCAATGTGAGACAGATTAGCAGGAGAAAATAACCGAATTTAACTACATCCATACGCGTGGGAACCCCACATACATGAGGAGTCGAGGGTAGAAACTTAACCTGAGGTATGCATGGCATTCTGACAAAGGTGCCCTGGGGTTTTGGAGGGAGGAAGGTCATCGCTGGGCCATGAGAAGAGCATATGTTCAGTACTTAGACGTCCGCCCTGCCCTGTAATGGATGGGTCATAAAAAGTTAGTTCTGGTGATTGCTCTTATGATGAGCAAGGCCCTTCGTTTATCTTCTTTAAGGGAGAGGTGAAAGCATCTTGTGATTCCTGCAGGGTCTCAGCACCTTCATTTCAAAATAATCCACATGCCAAAGTGGCATATTTTGGGGAGGCCTGTTCTGAACCCCTATACTGGTTTTTAGCAAATGCTCAATAAACAATAGCTACTGACATCCTTATCATCAGTAAAAAAGAAAAATAACGAGGTGGTTGAAAATGTGCCCTGAGTTACTCAGTGCTGGCGGTTAGGTACCGAAATAAAGGAGGAGGAGGACCGGGGAAGGCATATGTGAGAACTCCTGTGTGGTCTAGCATAGCTCCCATACAGAGTCCTGGGCTCTATCTCTTGTTATGAACAGCTAAACACTGGGTCAAAGTAGAGATAAAAAGAGTAAGCTAAAAAAAAGAAAATGAAAATGACACGAAGTTGATAAGTTAAATACAAGAATGGACATTGAACATTTTTTGTAGCTTTCTCGAAGTATAATTCACGTAAAAATTACGCTGTAGACCGTATTTCTGGTCTACAGTGTGATGTGTTGATGTGCGTGTACATTGTGGAAGGATTCCCACAATCAAGCTAATGAGCATGTCCATCTCCTCGCAGGATTATCATTTTGTACGTGCGTGCGTGGTGAAAACATTTTAAGATTTATTCTCTTAGCACATTTCATGTTGGCAATATAGTGTTAACTTCAGTCTCCATGCTAGACGTTACGTCTCCAGAACGTAACTCATCCTGCATAACTGAAACTTCACAGCCTTCTCCTCGGCCCCTGCATCCACCGAACACCGTCCTTCTTCACACAGGTGTCCGTGCGCATCCTGTTGGTTTTGCCTGCAGTGCTGCCAGCCTTGCTTTGAACAGTTAATATCCATTTATCTTCATGGTTTCAACTCAAAATTTCACATCCACGGGGCCACCGTTCCTTAATCTTCAGGGTTTGGGGCCCTATGCTGTATGTTCTCATAGTTCCCTGTACCCCTTCTTCATACTTAACCCTGTTAACAGTCATTTCTCATTATTTGTGTTTCTTTTCCCCCAACTAGACTGTCCTCTCTTTGAGGATGGCATTGATGGCCCTTTTGGACACCACTGAACACCACTGCCTAGCGAATGGGTGGGTTCTCAATAAACACTTGCTGAATGAGTCAGTGTCTGCATGGTCAAATAACTTTTTCCATTTCTTCTTTAATTACGAGAATTACAAACCTGTTCTCTCAAAAGAAAACCAAACTGAATGGTTTTATGAACAAATTCTTCTAAACTTTCTAAGAAATAATTTTCTATATTAAACTCTTATAGTATACCTCTGTGTGTGTGTGTGTGTATGTATGTATATATATATATATATATATATATATATATATACCTCTGTGTGTGTGTGTGTGTGTATGTATGTGTGTGTATATATATATATATATATATATATATATAAAGCTATCCAGTTCATTTTGTCCCAGTATCAAATTTGACAAAATACCAAAAGTAATATTATAGGCCTAGTTCAGTCATGGGAAAAGCTAATATAAAATTCAAGCAAATCAATTTCGACAGGATATTAAAAGAACAATACGTTATATAATCAGATAGAATTTATTCTTTGAATAAAAAAATGTGAGTGGATGTGCAGTTAAATATGAAAAAACTACATGATTATCTTAACTGATGCCAGAAAAGTTTGATAAAACTCCATATTCGTTTTTATTAAGTCTTTAATAGGACGAAGTCTACTTTAAAGAATTTCTGTCCAAACCAATAGGCAATATCATGCTATATGATGAAGTGCTGGAGACATTTCTGTGAAAATAGAATAAAACAAAGGCTCACTAAAACCAACATGATTAACCTTTTTT
The DNA here is from genome assembly GCF_022682495.2 of Desmodus rotundus. Lineage (NCBI taxonomy): Eukaryota > Metazoa > Chordata > Mammalia > Chiroptera > Phyllostomidae > Desmodus > Desmodus rotundus. The sequence continues at coordinate 63,217,147 of NC_071398.1, forward strand.
TATTGTTGTTGCCCAGTTCCGGACAATGCAGTAGAACTCAGGAGTACACTTTATTTACTATTTATTAGTTTATTCCCAAAGAAGTTATGAAGAAGACAAACAGCCAGGTGAAGAGGTACATCTGGAGAGGTCTGGAAGGGTCCCATGCAGGAGCCCCTGTCCCCACGGAGTCGGGGGGCACCACTTTCTTGGCACAGGGATGTCTACACCAACCTGGAAGCTCTGCAAGCCCTGTCATTAGGGTTTGTTTGGTTGGTTGGTTGTTTTTTGGTGGAAGTTCCATTACAAAAGCGTGACGGATTAAATCATTGGCCCTTTGAACTCATCTCCGGGCCTCCCAGGACTGGGTGGAGTTGAAAGTCCCAGCCCTCCGGTCACAGGGTTGCCAGCCCCCACTCTGTAGCTGTGGAGAGGCTCAGGACAGTCATGTCCTTTACCTAAATTCAGGTATGCTTGGAAGGGACTCATTCATCCAGGAAACTCCAAGCGTATTTAGGAGCTCTGTTCCAGGAATCCAGGAATCTGGAGAAAGACCAAGACCAAATATAAATATGTATGTGTGTGTGTGTGTATTTACATATATGCATTCATGCACATGCACACACACACACATAGCAGGGCTCTTTGGAGAAGGCAGTAATGCTGGGAAAATGGAAGGCAGCAGGAAAAGAGGATGACCAAGCATGAGAGGGACGGACCCCGTAAAAGAAGCCAGAGGCCTGAGTCTACAGCAGCTGAGCAGGGCTGTTGGGGACGGTGGACGGCACTCATTCATAGGATCACCCTGCAGTAGAACCTGCTCGGTAGCATCTAACACACCTACCTTTAGGGGTTTTTTTGTTTGTTTGTAAAGGAAGTAGGTAGACTGAATGAATGATCCCTAAAGTTCCTTTTTGTTTTCAAAGTCGGTGACCCTTTTAACCTGAACCCTTGTGGTATTGGGTTGCTGAGAAACTCTCCTTTTGTTTAGTGCTTTCATTCCTTTCACTCCTTACTCCAGAAAAACCGCTCTGGAACCCAGTTTGGCAAGGAAGCCGTTAATACTAGGAAAAGGGTGGCAATTCAGGGGACCAGAGTGCACCCAAGCAGCTGCTTCGGGAGGGCAAAAAGCAGTTTCAAATGACTAAGAATGACCAGAATGTAATCTAAGTAGGAATCTGGACATACTTTTCTTTTGTCCACTAATTGAGGAATTTAATGGAGGTTGTGCCCCAGAAATTGGTTTCAAATTGTTAATGTAAGTCAGGAGAGAAAGTAGAACTTGATATGCTGCACTTTATAGATAGCAGCGGTTTGGTCCTGTAGATAGATACATTTAAAATTTTAAAAAGGCATTAAAAAAAAAAGATGCAGAGGACATAGCTCTTATTCCATTGGGCCCTATCTTAAAAAGAAAAGTATGCTTAAAAGAAAACGCTTTTACTGAAAGCATTTGTTTTCATTATCTAAAAGGCATTTTTTTTTATGGTTTTAAATTTCAAGCTAGTTTGGATAGTTGGGTTACAAATATTACACGTTTTACCTGTGCTTGCTTTTAAGGGTGCTAACTAGTTTTATACGTATATACTTATATCCAAATTATACTAATTTGGGGAAGCATAAAATGCTGGTATGATTGATGGGTTTGGGTTAATGTACCACTTTTTATTAATATGTTTCATAGGATTATTGTTTTACATTGCTTTTGCATCAGGCGTTCAAAGGAAGAGATCTCTTGAATATTTCCATTGCACTAACATACTTTCATTGAAATGCCTGTTTGACCTATAGAGATTAAACATGAAAACGACAGTCTCGTTGAGCCCGAGACTGCGTGGCAGTAGTGGATTGATTCACACATTTCTGCTCTGTATCCAGTGAGGAATACTGAGTAGGTGGGAGTGGAGGCCATGCGCCTGATACCTGTACTCACCTCGTCCTCAGCAAGGAGTGTGTGGTCACTTTCATGGATGCCATTTTGTTGTTTAAATGGCCACTATGTATTATTGATCACCTAGCAAGTGTTAGGGCCTGTTTTTAGTGGTGGGAATGTGGTAGTTGGTGAACAAGATCATTTCTTCCCTTAAGCAGATTGCAGAGGGGGGGAGATCAATAATAAACACGCACGTAAATAAGATCGTTTGAATCATCAGTAAGATAATAGCAGTAAATATGGAGAAAATAAAATAGGTATTGATTGCTGGTAAAGGCCTAGGTGGTGGCGAGAGCTGTTTAGCTACAGTCAGAGAAGCCTTCGCTGGAGAGGTGACGTTTGAGACCCGAAGGATGATGTGGAGGAACCCGTGAAAGGACCTGCTACAAAAGCATTCCAGGCAGAAAGCTCCACAAGGTGACAGTAACTTGGTATGTTCAAGGACAGAAAGGAGACCAGTGTGGCCGAAGAACAGTGAGCCAAGGGGGGAGAGTCATCAGAGAGAAGGCTGGAGAGGCAGCCAGGGCCCAGGTCACCCAGAGACTTGCAGGCCACAGGAGGGAGCTGGGGTTTTCAGCAATGTGATGGGAGCTCTTTAGAGAGTTTTTCAGAGTGAGATGTTTATAATCTGTGTGGCTGGAAGACAAGAGGAAAGCACGAATGGAAGCAGGAAGACCAGGCAGCACACTGTTGTAGCCTCAGGCGAAGGTGGCGGTGGCTTAGATTAGGATATATTTTGGTGGCAAAGCCAGTAGAACTTGACAGATAGGTTGGAAAGGTATGAGAAGAAGAGCCAAGGATGACCCTAATGGAAAACTTGGCAGAAGCGCAGGCACTGTCCAGTACTAGAGTAATTTAAAGGGGGTGGATCTGAAGTACTGCGCACCTGTGTTGCCTGAGTCACTGATGGCTCTGCGAACACGCCCTGTGTTCGTCACTGTTGAATTTTGATTGCTCGGCCCGAGGCTCTTGAATAAGAGCCTGATGTGAGGACTTTTATATACTGAAAACAAATGTGTGGATTTTTAAAATAATGGTTTAAACTAGCTAGGTTTTGTTTGTTTACTTGTTTTGGTTATTTTTAAGAATGACAGATTCCAGATCTGCTGTGCCACTTTAAACACAGCCTCAAAATAAGGCCGAACACTAAAACGAAAACAACAGAACACTAAAACAATACTGACATTTATGTTGGAAAGACTCTTCATCGTTTTTTGTTAGTACTTTAATTTTTCTAGTTTTTCTTAGGCATTAATTCTCACAAAGTACGTCTTAGACCATATTGTCTGCAGGCAGATGCTCCATTTACTTCAAGATGCAAAACAATTGGAGGCTGTATAACTGCCAAGTGACTGGCAAGAGTACTAAGTACATGGGCTTAGAAAATCTCGGGGGCCTAAATCTCTTTAACACCCATTTGCCAGGCCCTCCTAAAGATGAATAGTTAACAGAGCAAGCTCCTCATGCAGCTTTAGAATTCACGGACATAGTTAGCTTGTAGGCGTCCAAAGAATATGGAAGTCTACATTTTGTTTTGGTTTAGCTTTTGCATTTACTCTACCATTCTTTTAATGCTACCTTATTATGGAAATTAGAACTCTTAATTTTGTAAGTCTGTGAAGGCAAGATAGACATAGTAGGAACTAACCCCGATGAAGATCGCCCTGTTTTATGCAACATCATTCACTTAACAAGCAGATAAACTGAATAACCACTTAGGGCGGAAGTGTGTGTTTGTTGCTGGGGATATAAAGCCTGTGATCTCTAGGAGCTTACAGACTAATAGAAGGGACAGGGGTGTGAGCAAATGTTAAAAAATGACCTATAACAGGGGATCGTAGAAGATACAGAAACACAACAGAGAGCTGAGCTGACTGCCCTATGAAATCAAAGCGGTATTACGACTCCACAAGTCAGAACAGCTGAGATCACTGGCCCCGCCGTGACTCATAGAGGTCTTGGTCTTTGGCAGATGGTTGTGCCATGTTACGACATTCCTAGGTTTTCTTTAATATTCTAGATAAACCTGACCGGTGGTTTTGAGGCTTTTAGTGGTTTAAATTATTTGTTACCTTTTAATTTTATTTGTTTACCTTTACCTGATACTTAATTTGAGCCTCATAATCTGATGAGGAAATTATGCCGTAGTTTGCTGCTTTTCTTTTTTTGCCTGTTAATGCTTTTAAGATTTTAAAATATTGCAACTTTAATATTGAATAATATACATTTTCAGATATATAATACACTCTAATTGATTATTACTTCAATTTAAAATTTGCTGAAATTTGTCTTTGCCAAGGTAAAGGTTTCTGATCAACATAAATAGGATTATCCTGTGTCTTTGTTCCCAGAAAGGTTGCATGTTTTTGAGTTTGAGGTTTGAATTAGGAATTGGGCATGGCGATGGATGGATGGTTAAATGCTTGCCACAGCTCACTGCCCGTGAAGTCTTTACTTGTGTTTGCTAAGTGTGACTGTCAGCACTGAGTAAATATATCAGCAAGCAAATGACTCCCCAACTCGGAGTAAGGGTCTGCAAAGTCTCAGAATTTCACAGAGTGAGCAAACCTCTGCCTTGATCGAATAAGCATTGATAATGTTTCTTGTATATTTTCCTAGCATTTTGTTTTATGTTTATTGACCTGTTACTTTCTTACTGTTATAATTTTACTGAGGAAGTTTTTCCTTATTTTTAAATCACCTTGAACCAATTTTCAATTGTTTATATTTTCAAAATGTTTAAATGTTTAGCGTTTATAGTTTTCTACATTTTTGTCCAGTCTTGGACTAGTACTGATTGCCAATGAAAAGCTGATCCTTAATAAGCAAGCAAATTTGCAGGCTGGACACACTTTTTAAAAATTCATTTTCATCTAGGCCAGACTACCCGTCAAGATATGTGATCTATTGTCTGAGGCTTCTTAGATCTCCTATAAAATGCATTATATTGCCTGACCCAAATATCATATTATCTGGGTAAAACAATGTGATTAGAGCTTAATTGATTGAACCAGATTCAAGAAAACAGTGCTAAATTTTCATTTTCTCAATACTGTAACTATCTTTTTCAATCTTCAGCATGGTTAACTTCTATAATTTGCAATTATCCCAGTTGCTATCTAATTTCTATGCACTAGAATTCCTTAAAATAGCTCTTGAGTAGTATTTTCACTGTATAGTGATTTTCTGTCTGTATACAATGTAGTTATGCATTCAAATATATGCATGTATTTATTATATACCCACCACTTTACCATGGTTTTAATGCCAGAAGCTCTGTTTTCCTTATCTTTGTATTTTTAATACTTGGCATAAAGTAGATATTCATTAGAGGGAAATGAGGAAGGAAATGAATAATCTTTAGGCACTAAGAACATCACAGTTGAATTACTAAGTCTGATGACCATTCTTTCATATATTTGCTTAGTTTGGTTATTTCAACAGGAATATGAAAAATATATGTGACTCAAAATGAAATTAATAGAAACTTCTGGAAAATGGAATGGTATGGTCTAGAGAAGTCGTAAGCAGCTCATCACTGGAAATGAGCAAGCAGAGGGTAGATTATTCTTTGACAGTATGTTGCAGAGGAGAGTGCCTGTGATGGATAGGAAGTTGAAGGTGACATCTAATATCTTTTTTATCTTCAAATTTTTGTGGAAAGTGTTATTTTAATAATTAGAATGTCAATATTTTGCAGTATGGTAACTAGAGAGTCAAAGAACCAAGTGTAAAAAAATGTGGGTTGGTTCTTAATCAAGTATAATTTAAGGAAGATTTCTCATACTTTATGTGGAAGGGAGGAAGGAACTTTGACATACAAGTAGAAATAATCCTCTAAAGAATGTTCTTAATTAAACAGGAAATCTAAAAACCGGACATGGGGAAAAATGACTTATGACTACATAAAAGGTAAAAGATATGTTGTAAAATAGAACATAAACAAAAGTTATAGTCCACAGAAAATTTGGAAAATAAAGTATTTACGATGAAGGTATCAGATGAAAGTGTTTGTCTGTAACACGCAGGGAGCTCTTACACTTTGATAAGAAGGCAAACAACCAAATAGGAAAATGGGCAAGGGAGATGAATGGGCAATTTTAGAAGAGCGAATTCTGACGGTCAATAATATGTCAAAAGATGGTCAGGCTTATTTGAAGTTAGTGAAATGCAAATTAAAATAACACCAAACTATCACTTTATAGCCATACCACTGGCAAAAATTAAAATGACCAAAAACATCTGTTGCTTGGGATGGGGATGGGGAAAGTTATTTGAATATAGTGCTGATGAAAATATGAGTTGTCACTGCTTTTTTTTGGAAGGCACTCTGGCAATATCTATTAAAATTGAAAATGCACACATCCTATGCCCTAGTAACTCCACTTGAGGGAATATCTATCCCTAAGAAATGTAAACACTGGTAGGGACAAGGGTCCTTATTTCAGCACTGTGTATAGTATCAAAAATGGCAAACTAAACAACTCCTACTAGCAGTGGAATGGGTCAATAAATTATGGTGTGCCACAGTGTAGAATATTGTTCTCACCATGAAAAACAGCATTACATGAGCTAGCTCAGTGGCACTTTCTGTGTGGTGGTGTTGAATGAGGAAAGAGATATTTACAGAAGCATGTGTGAGTTCATGCTGTTCTTTTGTGGACCAATGACCAAAAGACCTGTGTGTGGGTTTATGTATGAGTATGTTCGCCTGCACATACTCATACATTTGTATATTTGTATGATAGTATTAGCATGCAGCAACCTTGAAGAATGCACACTAGAGGGTTAACATGTTTTCAGCAGAGTGATGATAAAGCAGCAGAATTAAGAAGAAGAAAGAGGGCCATGCATTACCAGGTGATAAGATGTGAGAATGGAACTTATATAGGAAGTCAAGACTCAAGATCTAAATTTGGGAGTCCGCACTATAGAGGTCATACCAGATGCCAACAAAAATCATGGCTAACCTCTCAGAATTGGCTGATATTTTGCCGTATGTTTTTAGTAGTATCCCCTGCACCTTAGTAAGAACTCAGCAATGGGTTTTATAGTATTTTCTGCTTCAGTCAGCTTATATGAAAACATAAAGGTGTTTGTACGGAGCTTTTATGTATTCAACAAATATTTATTGAGCACCTGCTTTGTGTCAGGAATTGCTGGGGCCCTGCAGTGGCAGGTAAGACGTACAAGGTCGCTGTCATAATAAATCCGTGTATGATGCTGGACCACACAGGCACTGTGAAGAAAATAAAGCATTTAGAGGGGACGAAGGAGGCAGGGAGGGGAGGGAAGGGAGGGTAGGTGACTATATTAGATGGTCAGGAAAGGTTCTCTTTGATGAGGTGTGTTTAACAAAAGATCTCAATGGAGTGAAGCTACTAGCCAAGCAGATGGAGAAGAGCGTTTCAATCAGAGAGAAGAAAGCCCTGAGGCCACAATTAGTTTGGCATATTCTAGAAACCAGAAGACCAGAGAGATGACATCAGCGAGAGTGAGAGGGAAAGCATGAATAGACAAGTTTGTCCATATTTACTCACGTAAAGAAATTGGATTTTAACCTAGTTGCGGTGGGAAGTGATTGGAGGGCGAAGAGCTTTGGAGTCTGAGCTCATCTGCAACAGCAGAGCTCACTCTGGTTGCCATGGGGACACTAACTCTGGGACCGAAGAGGAGAAGCAGTGAAGACTGGGCTAGTGTGGGCAGGAGATGACGGTGTCTCTGAGCAAGACAGTAGCACGGGCAGTGAGAACGGGGTCAGATTTCAGACATATTTTGAAGGTAGAGGATACAGAACTTCAAAGTTATAAAAGGTCTAATACATGCGAAGTCTACTTTGGAATTACATAAAACAAATACTTTAGAATTTGAATATACTTTAGTATCCTCAGCCGTAAGAGTGTAAGAGGACCCTTTAGTGTAGGGTATTAAAAAGCAAAGCAGATAAAGAGGGATAGTAACGAAAACTTTTCTTTTTTGTAAATCTCAGAGTAGTCACAAGTGCCTGTCAAACTTAAAAGTCTTTTTTTTCTTTTTTTTTTTTTATAATGGTTCTAGATCATTCCAGTGTTTTGCTTTTCGCATGCTTTCAGAACTTGCTTTGGCCCTCAATGTTGTTGTTGTGTTAGAATGCTGGTAAGATTGAGGTAGCAAAGCCGTTTCTAATTTACCACATGCAGGGAGGGCACTGATTTCAGTGCAGCAGAGGGCGGGGGTGTCCAGGCCAAGCTACCCCAAGGTGTGCCTCAGTGGTATGCAGATGCTTTGAGCTACAGGCGATTTTAGCTTCAGGCTCAAGAGAAACTTCTGTCCTCCCCCAACCCTTAACTACCTAGAAGAATTCAAATTAGAGGGCTGGCTGCCTAAGAGATTGTCAGAGATAACTTCTTTGGAACTCTCCTCTGTAGGGGAGGGCAAACTTCTGTTTACTACAGGTCTGCTCTTCTTATCATCCTGTAATGACCCTCTGAAGCCCCCGGGGCACCTCACCTCCCCCCTGGCTCAGGATGTCTTCCATACCTCAGCCCTCTCCACCTCTGAACCCCTCCCGTGGGTGGGCCGGGTCTGGAACTCCTGTGTGCAGGGTCCCTGTGCACACGGTCATGCATTTTCTCCTGTGAGTCTGCTTCCTGTCTGTTCGACTATTTGGCAGCCAAAAGAACCAGAGGAGGGAAGGGGAATTTTCTACTTTTCCTGTAGTGCTTTTCCTGTATTAAATCCTTTCATTCCCAAACAACCCTGCGAGGTAGCTACTATTATTACCTGTCACTCCCGTTTTCCTGTGAGGGAACATCTCGCATATGGGCACCTTAAGGGACATCAGATAAACTCGGCACCTGAGCCTTTCATCATGGCATGTTGTATTTTATGCTGTCCTCACTGATTTTTTTATTCTCATGTTTTACATGGTGTTGCAAAACTGTAAGGTTTGAGGAGCTGGGTGATGCATTATAATTATGGCAACTGTAAAATTTCCCTTTTTCTATTCTTCCAACTGTGACCTATGCTGTTGATCTTTTTCCCTCAAACTACCCAAATGTCTTAAAGTTACCATGTTTTTTTTTAAAAAAAAAATAGGGTCTCAGATGACATCGCACATACAGAAGTTACATAAAAATCTTTCAACAGATAAAATCTTGTTTTTTGAGGCACAAAATAAAATCCCCATCTTGTTTTGTTAATACTTAGCACACAGCAGGTGTTTAGTAAATGTTAACTGGGTGGTTGAAGGAGAGACCAGTTTCTCTTTGGAATGTGGTATAATTTTTACCTCCCAAAGAAAGACAAGTTTATGCTGTGAGCCTGGAATACATAACTACTGACTGCCCCAGTTTAGCCACCACAGAGGAAGGAGAGATACTCTTGCCCAGTATCCACCTGTCAGCCTCATTGAAGAACCCTGGCCCTTTCAGGGGATAACAGGAAAAGGTGAGCTATTGTGACTGGCCACACCTAGGTCAAGGTTGCTTCTACGGGCCATGCAAGCAGGGTCTGGAAGGAAAGGTAGAGGAAGCTTGAGCAAACCAAAATGAAAAGAAAGTATCATTGTCCACCACAAAGGTTAACTAGAATTTAAATTTCTAAGCAATCTCCTCTTGCCTAACCCCTGCTAATGTATGATAAAATGCAAATTAACAAAAAAAAAAAGAAAGAAAAGAAACGCGGTATGTAAACATGGAAAACGTACACATAGTCATATTTTTGTTAAGGGGAAAAAGGGAGACAGACTCGGAAGAGACTGAGAGATGGAAACCCTAAGGGAGAGACCTCTCTTTCCATTTTTCCCTGCTGGGGTCTTTTTTTTTTAAATGTATATTTATTGATTATGCTATTACAGTTGTCCCATTTCCCCCCCTCACTCCACTCCATCCTGCCCACCCCCTCCCTCCCACATTACCCCCCTATAGTTCATGTCTATGGGTCATACATATAAGTTCTTTGGCTTCTACATTTCCTACACTATTCTTACCCTCCCCCTGTCTATTTTCCACCTATCATCTATGCTACTTATTCTCTGTACCTTTTCCCACCTCTCCCCCTCCCACTCCCCTATTGACAACCCTCCATGTGATCTCCATCTCTATGGTTCTATTCCTGTTCTAGTTGTTTGCCTAGTTTGCTCTTGTTTTTGTTTTAGGTGTGGTCGTTAATAACTGTGAGTTTGCTGTCATTTTTACTGTTCATATTTTTTATCTTCTTTTTCTTAGGTAACTCCCTTTAACATTTCATATAATAAGGGCTTGGTGAAGATGAACTCCTTGAACTTGACCTTATCTGAGAAGCACTTTATCTTCCCTTCCATTCTAAATGATACTTTGCTGGATACAGTAATCTTGGATGTAGGTCCTTGCCTTTCATGACTTTGAGTACTTCTTTCCAGCCCCTTCTTGCCTGTAAGGTCTCTTTTGAGAAATCAGCTGACAGTCTTCTGGGAACTCCTTTGTAGGTAACTGTGTCCTTATCTCTTGCTGCTTCTAAGATTCTCTCCTTCTGTGTAATCTTGGGGGATGTAATTATGATGTGCCTTGGTGTGTTCCTCCTTGGGTCCAGCTTCTTTGGGACTCTCTGAGCTTCCTGGACTTCCTGGAAGTCTATTTCCTTTGCCAGATGAGGGAAGTTCTCCTTCATTATTTGTTCAAATAAATTTTCAATTTTTTGTTCTTCCTCTTCTCCTTCTGGCACCCCTATAATTCGGATGTTGGAACATTTCAAGATGTCCTGGAGGTTCCTAAGCCTCTCCTCATTTTTCCGAGTTCTTGTTTCTTCATTCTTTTCTGGTTGGATGTTTCTTTCTTCCTTCTGGTCCACACCGTTGATTTGAGTCCCAGTTTCCTTCCCATCACTATTGGTTCCCTGTACATTTTCCTTTGTTTCTCTTAGCATAGGCTTCATTTTTTCATCTGGTTTTTGAACAGATTCAACCAAGTCTGTGAGCACCCTAATTACCAGTGTTTTGAACTGTGCATCCGATAGGTTGGCTATCTCTTCCTCGCTTAGTTGTATTTTTTCTGGAGCTTTGAAGTGTTCTGTCATTTGGGCCTTTTTTTTTTTTTTTTTTTGTCTTGGCCTATCTGTTACTTTGAGGGGCGGAGCCTTAGGTGTTCACCGGGGCGGGGTAACGCTGGTTGCTGTGCTGTGACGCTGTACATGGGGGAGGGGCTGAGAGGGAGCAATGGAGCCTGCTCCACTCCTCCGGATTTCAGTCTTTCTCTCCGATACCCACAATCAAACTGGGCCCCTCTGGTGCTGGCTCCCAAGTGGGTGGTCATGTGCATGCCCTAGGCCCCTGTGGGTCTCTCCAACAACCTCTCCCATGAGGCTGGGAGTCTCTCCTGCTGCTACCCCAACCCCCACGGGCGTTTTCAATCAGAGGTTTGAGGCTTTATTTCCCTGCGCTGGAGCCCTGGGTTGTGCAGTCTGCTTCGCTCCCTGCCGTTTGTCCAGTTTATCTGTGCACGAATGTGAGGCTGCGGGGCTACCCGCCGCTCTGCCTGCCGCGTTCCCCTCCACTCTGAGTCCGGCCCTCTTGGCCTATCTGCGCAAATGTGGGGCCGCAGGGTCTGTTAGTGGTCAGACTGCCTGCCCCGTTCGTCCCACACTCTGCCAGTCTCGGTCCCGCCACAGCAACGCGAGTCCTCTCTGCCCCGGTGCCCGTCTCCACCCCTCCTACCAGTCTGGATGAATGTTTATTTTTTATTTCCTTGGTGTTGGACTTCCTTGCCGTTGGATTCTCTGTCAGTTCTGGTTGTGCGAGGAGGCGCAGTGTGTCTACCTACGCCGCCATCTTGGTTCCCCTGCCGGGGTCTTACTCAGTCTGGTCAGAGGGCGGGATTGCAGGCTGCGTTTGCAGGCGTTGTTAGGACCTTGCCCTGCTGAATTTTCCCCTGTTCTCCCAGACGTGAGGGTCATTGCTGTGGTAAATAAATGCGCTTTGAAGCCCTCCCAACTCACCTTGTTAGCTGAACTTGCTTAGGGGCAGTTACCACAGTTGCCAGTCAGCAGACCTGGTTTCTGATAACGTGTTGGGGGTGTGAGAAAGAAAAGGAGTAGCTGGGGAACATTGGGGGACTGGGAGTGCCGATGTGCTTGCTTTCCACCCCCTTTATCACTGGGGGACACCTGAATGTTCCCCTTGTTCCTATAGATGGACCGAGTCACGTTTTGCCCAATGCAGGGAGGATTCCCCAGTGGAAGAGTGGAGTCGGAGCAACGAGAAACATCTAAGCGTCATTGATCTGTGCCCCTACCTCACTCCTCCCCACTGTGAAAATGATGGATGTTTAGGAAAAAAAACATTCGGGAACCTTGGATGTTGCTATTGCTCTTTCAAAACAGGAAAACAATGATGCATAAATAATGTGAAGAAAATATTTTCTTGATTTTTTTTCCCTCCTAAAACTGAGTGGGAGGAAATTACACAGATGAGTAAATTAGGGTATTATCTATCAACAATTCCATTCTCGTTTCGGCAACTCTGATATGAAACACGGGGGTCTTTGTAGGACTTTGCTATTTACATGTGCGTATTTGCCACAACTCGTTGAAAGAAGTGTGTGTGTGTTCTTAAATCATTATTTTGAGATCTAGATATTTTTTCCAACCCCAAACAACAAAACCATATACATATACACACAGGCATAAAAAAAAACCCTATTATTTACCAATCCCACTATTTGTCAGACCTAAAAAGAATGACTTCATGGTTCTTTTTGCCGTCTTATTACGAAATTAGGATCAAGTTTCAATTTAAGTCATCGCTAATGAATGCTATGCAATTTTCTTTTCATGTAAATTATGTCATCGTTACCAGTTTCTGTGGTGTGAGAATGAGCATGCCACCATAAAAATAATTTTTAAAGGTTGCCTCGGAATAGTATTTTCTGTATCACTGTTTATCAGCTATGGTCCCTATTTTTGCTCAATAGATAAAAAAATGTAAGTGTTAAGCTTTCTTTTTAAACCAAGTATCTGTAAACCATAATCTCCTGCATCCTGTTGGTATTGTAACTGCTTCTTAGGAACAGAAACTCAGTAAATATTTGATAAGGTGTTTCTAAGCATGGTACGGAAGAACAATACGCTACTGGGACACGCAGAGATGGAAAGTAAGCTTAGTCCTAGGTCTTGACGGACTGGTTTTCTTTTCCACTGGGGACAGTATGCATTACCCCCGGGACATTTTGAGTGTGTGGATGAGCGAGTGATTCAGATCCCCAAGTATCTGTGAGGGCTTTTCAGTATTACCCTTGAATCTATCCTTGCTGCTGATAACTTTGTCTTTCACCAAGTCTGAAAATAAACTTTAACTGGGCTCTCTTCCTGAAGTCCCTCCATACTTTGCTTCTCTTTCACACCGTTGCCAGACTGTCTTTCTGCAGGCAGCGTCCGGGTCACGTCACATGCCTGCTTCCATGTCTCCAACACCTTGAATAGTGTCTTGGGGAACTCTGAGCTCTAGCATGGCGTGTAAGTCCCCCCACGTTCTGGCCTCAGCTGAATATCCCGGTTTCGTCCTCCCCCAACCACCACAGGGTGAAGCCATGTTGAACTGTCTGTGGTTCCCGAACTTGCCTTCCTGATTCCATCTCTGCCCTGAGAGTCATCCTCTCAGTTTGTGGCTCAGCTGTCCTTCGATTTCTCTGGACTGTGCATCCGGACACCACACGTCCAGGTCTCTGGCGTAGCATTAATACCTTACGTTATGGGAAGCTGCTTGTTTCTCCCACGAGGTTCAGGGCTCTTCAGAGCTGTGGTCTAGCCATTATTGTCGTAAATTCCGTCACCCTTCTGTGCACTGTGGTGCCTGGCATGTGGTAGGGGGTTCATACACCTTTGGGTGTTGAATTGGGGACAGATAAAGAGTTTAAACACATCTTCCCCCAAAAGAATTTTTTCAACTGTAAACATGTGTAAGGAGTAGAATATTCTGCTAATTAAGTGGTAGGTGCGGGGAAGTATCCTTAAAGCATGATTTATAAAACCTTACTGAAACTGACCTGATAATACTTAAAACTGAGTTAACTCAATATGACACAAGAGTGATTACATGCAAACACGAGCTGGGGAAGAATGAAGGATAGTCATTTTCTAATCATGCAAACGTAAAACAATTTTAAATTACATGCAATATTAGTACTGGTTTTAGGTGTACAGCATAGTGGTTAGGCAATTCTGTCATTTGCAGTGTTCCCCCCAATATTGCCAGCACCCCCTGGCACCATACGTACTTATTACAATATCACCGACTCTATTCTATGCTGCACTGAACCTCCTCGTGACTGTTTTGTAGCTACCGATCGTACCTCTCAGCCCCTTCACCATTTTTACCCAGGCTTCCAACTCCCCCCCTCTGGCAACCACCAGTCTGTTCTCTGCATCTGTGAGTCTGTTTCTGTTTTGGTTGTTCATTTATGTTGTTTTCTAGATTCCACAAAAACGTGACATTGTATGGTATTTGTCTTTGACTATTTCATTGACCTTTGGGTCCCTCCCTGCTGTCCCAAAGGGTAAGATTCAGTTCTTTTTATGACCGCGTAGTATTCCATTGTATAAGTGTGCCTCCGCTTCTGCCTCCACTCGCCTGTCGATGGGCAGCTGGGTCGCTTCTGTATCATGGCTGTTGTACAAACGCTGCAGTGCACACAGTGGTGTGTGTGTGTGTGTGTGTGTGTGTTCTTTCGAATTAGCGTTTGGGTTTCTTAGGCCCAGAAGTGGGGGTCACTGGGTCATAAGGCAGTTCCATTTTTAATTTTGTGAGGAAACTCCATACTGTTTTCCACAGTGGCTGCACCAGTCTGCGTGCCCAGCAACAGTGTGCGAAGGTTCCCTTTTCCCCACATCCTCAACAGCACTTGTGGTTTATGTATTCATTGATGAGAGCCATTCTGACAGGTGTGAGGTGATATCTCACTGTGGTTTTAATTTGCATTTCCCGGATGATTAGTGATGTTGAGCATCTTTTCATATGTCTATTGGCCATCTGCATGTCCTCTTTGGAGAAGTGTCTCTTCAGGTCCTCAGCCCATTTTGTAATCAGATTGTTTGTTTTTGTGGTGTTGAGTCATATGGGGTCTTTATAAATTTTGGATATTAACCCCTTATCAGATGTATCAGTGGGTTGTCTTTTCATTTTGTTGTTTTCCTTCGCTGTGAAAAAAACTTTTTACTTTGATATAGTTCCACTTGTTTATTTTTTTTTGTTTCCCTTGCCCAAGGAGATAGAATAGAAAAAAATATGACTAAGAGAAATGTTCAAGATTTTACTGCCTTTGTTTTCTCCTAGGAGCTTTATGTCTTCAAACCTTAAATGTAAGTCTTTCACCCGCTTTGAGCTTGTTCTTGTATGTGGTGCGAGAACGTGGTCTAGTTTTGTATTGTGCACGTACCTGTCCAATCTTCCCCACACCATCTATTGAACAGCCTGTTTTTACTCCATTGTATGCTTTTGCCTCCTTTGTCAAAGAATTGACCATAGAGGCATGGGTTTATTTCGGGCTCATCATTCTGTTCCATTGATCTGTACATCTGTTTTTATGCCAGTGCCATGTTCAAACTGTTAAATTATATCTGCATTTGTGATTGTTCGAGTTATTTGCATGTTTTGTCCATTGCTTGAATAGGAGAGCGGTCAGTGCAGAGGACCAAATGTTGATTGCTTGGAAGCTTGTCAGTGGAAGCAGCTGGATTGAGCGTGTCCATGCTTAGAGAGGAGAAAAGAATCAGTTTTGCTTTATGTCATCTGGTTTGTTGTTTCCCTTTTTTGCATCAGCAACAAATGAGTTTCAAATTTAAACACAAGTATGACCGAACTTGGGTATTTGCTATGCAAATGTTGTAGTTGTGTACTTTTCATTTTTACGTCACTAGGTGATTAGTTGGAGGATTTTGATTCATGAAATGGCAGGTGTCTTTTCCGCCTCCACTGAGTAATTACAGGTTGATTACATTTTTATATTCTACTGTCTGCACAAAAATAGGCCCATCACTGCATAAAAAATTGGCATATCACTACATTAAATGATTGCATTCATCAGGCAAATATTTATCCTAATATTTACCCCTCATACACCTCCCACAAAAAAAGACCAAAACATCTTTACTTAAGTAAAATGAAGTTAAATTGAATGTCACAAATAGTACTGAAGGGAAAAAGGAAGCTGCCCTACAGCCTGATGGGTATATGAGTATTGCTGAGCTCCAAGGGACAGCTTCATCCCGGTGCCATGGACGTGAGAACCAATCTTCAGCATCTCTCACAGGGCCTCCCTAGTCAGTGGATGGCTGGGAATTTACATTGTGTTAATAGCCAGGGTGTTTCGACCTTTCCCACTTACTTCCTTAGTTTTTGCTAAAATACAAGGAAGTTCTCTTAATGTGAAGTCAAGTTAGGCCGGTTTTATTTGTTCGTTGTTGTTTTGCTCAAAATGTTTCCTTTTAGTTTTAGGCCTCTAAACTTCAGTGGTAGAATTGATCGTTGTATCAGGTAGTGACAGGAAGTGGAGTGAAAATAATTTTGTAGCAAGTCACGTGTTAACTTCAGGCATCCTTGGGCAGATCCATCACCTTGTTTGTCTGGGTGCCCCAGGTTCTTTTGTACAGTGCAATTAAAGGATTGAACCAGAAATCCGAAAGATTTCTTACTGGGTAAGTTTTAAGTGCCTCATTAGTAGTTTTATGAAAACTGTAATAAGAAAGGATGTTTAATGTAGCTGATGCTGAGCTGTAACTTTAGTGATCTTGACCAAATGGAAGTTGATTTAATTGAGGAAAAAGTCACCGTTTAGGAGCATCGCTGTCAAAGGGCAGCACACTGGAGCTGTGAAATGATTCCAGTGAAGTATAAACTACTTTTCACATGTTAGTTAGAATTAATTACAAGAATGCAAGAAGATTTAATTATTTGAAACTTACTGGGGGAGTTGAGGCAAATGGGGAAAGCACGGCTTTGAAAATTACAGAAGCACCGTTATAAATCATTATCTCCTTTACATTCCGTGCAGACCCCCTCACATACATGTGAGAGAGGCTGGCACTCCTGGCTTAGATTTCCTGACCTCGTGTTGCTGGGAGATAAATGTAAAAACTAAAAAAAATATTTCCTTTTTAGTCTTCCCTATATTTCTTTAAATTTGGAGGTCATTTAGTGCCTTAAGAGGGAAAAGACAGTAACTTTAATTGAAAAATACTTAAAGGGCAAAAACCCCACATTTAAAATCAATACAGTAATTGTTTTTAGGGTAAAAACGATTCCTAGGGACTTGCGGGACTGAGGGGTCATCGCAAAGAAAAAAGCATTTTCCCGTATGTCAAGTGTTAGACGTCCAAGTCATACTTTGCAGAGCTTTAAGCACAGAATCTTCTATTCCGAGAATGGAAAGACTTAAAAATGAAATGTTAAGATCTCTCTTTATTTGGCTTTAATTATAAATTGCAGGCCTTGAAGAGAGCATAATTAACTCTATTACTGGAGCAAACACTGAAAGATCTAAACATTTTTGCGTGTTCAATTTGAAAATTAAGGAGAGAAGTTCTTTCTGCAAAGTCATCCACAGCGCTCCCTGTGTTCTTTTTATTCTGTCTCAAAAAATTGTCGGCTACATTTGTCAGGAAGAGGAGTGAAAAGACAGATGCTTTGGGGTCATAATGTTTAAGATTTTAAAAGCCAGTGCTTTTCATTCTGCCCTCTTCAGAGTGGTCTGCTTCATGGCTTCGCACTCCCGTAGCTTCCTGAAAACTGCAGGCCCGAGATCCAAACATAGACCTCACTTACCGGTTATGAAAGAAGGCAGGAATAGTGCTACAGTGCAAAATCTGAAGACCAAGTAGGAGGAATTTTCACACTGTAACACATCCTGTCGTCTAGTGTTCTGGGTCAGCACCCCAATTGCTAACCTTTGCCTGCTCTTTTTAAGCATATATTATGCATCTTGATAAGTAAATCTGATGTAGGTAGAGTAGAGCTTTTCAGATAGGTAATGATTTTGGTATCTGCATAAAAGGTTCTCTTCTGTGGAACTGCCCAGCAGTAGAAGGAACGTAGGAGGAGAAAACCCTTTTCTTCAATAAAAATGGCAAAGCAAAAACTGTTGTGCTCTCATTGCAGCAAACTCCCAGAGGCCCCCGAGGCCTGTCATTTTGCTGTGATGTTGGACTGATGGGAGTAATGTTTGAGACTGTTCAGTTTTCGTGCCACGACATTTGTTGTGATGGAATCTAACCTGCAAGGAGGTGGGAGTATGGCTTCATGTGTACAGTTTTGATGAAAAAAGGAAGACTAGGAAATCAATTTTACTCTTTTTTCTTAAATGTTAAAATTGGTTAGGAACTTCACTGCATAAAAAAGCAGTTACCTTTCACAACTGAATGAAAGTTGTTCTTTATCCATGAGCTGACAGTTTTTTGAATGCATTCTCAGTGCCAGTCTGCAAGCTACACAAACCTTTTACCTGCTTATCTCACTATCTCATTTAACCCTTAAAATAGCCCTGTGGAGCCCTGGCTGCCGTGGCTCAGTGGATTGAGCACCTGCCTTCGAACTAAAGGGTTTCCGGTTTGATTCTCTGTCAGGGTACATGCCTGGATTGCAGGCCAGGTCCCCAGTAGGGGGCGTGTGAGAGGCCACCACACATTGATGTTTCTCTCCCACTCTTTCTCCCTCCCTTCCACTCTCTCTAAAAATAAAAAATAATTTAAAAAATAGCCCTATTGAATAGGTATTATCTTTACTTACATATAAGGCAAATGAGGGGCCAGAGATAAGTAAACCACTCACCCAGCTTCTGAACAAATGACAGGCAGGACTCAAAGTCAGGTTTCTCTGATTCCCCCCACTATCTCTGCTGTGGATGGTGGACCCGAAGGGGAGATCCCATCCTTCTGACACCGTCTGAACCCTTCAGCGTTTCCTCACAGTCTGCAAGGACTCTCCTCACTGCCGTGTCCTCAGTACCTCTCAAGTTGACCCCTCTTCTGTGTCTCCGAATTGGGTCTTGTTGGCTCCCGTCATTAGGCTCACAGTGCAGGGAGCCCATCTTTCTGTCCCCAGTGATGGCTTGTTCTCGTTTGGGGAATGAGTGGATGAATGACGTGCTAGACTTGGGGCTATCGTTCTTACTCACTTTCTCCAACTCGACTGGATTCCTGTGTTTTGATATTTCGTAATGTATGGCTTTATAAACTAGCAAGCAGATTTTTTTATTTATATAAGCAGTAGCTTTACATGGAAAAGCAGAGTAGATAGAATTATATCCGGAAGAAAAACCTTGTTTTTTTCCTTACATGTCTATATACAATACAATAATAACATAATTATTTGTATCTTAAACTTGGGTGCTTGATTAGATACTGAAGCATTTTGCCCATAATCAGAGTAGCAATCTCCTACCCCTATCTCTATTCCCATTTATTAGTTGCCTCTGTTCATACTGTGATTTAAAGTTTGGGCAAAGCACCTGATCTTTCTGCAGCTAGCCAAAGTATTTCAAAGTGAAATTGCTGTGAAGCTTGTTCGGTCAAATATATTTTCCTGTGATAGATAAAAATGAGTATTGTGTATTGCCTCTCAAGAGAACATAAGTCTAACCATTTTTAACTTAAAAAGTAATTATACTTACTTAGAATATCATTTAATATTTTGCACAAAATATGCTTTTTCACAAGAATGAATGTCTTAAGAGTTCTTGTTGGTGCTTATTTATAAATGGAAATAAATAATGCAGGAAGAAGCTAAATAACTTTTGAATATATGCTGTCCTCAAATCTTGTTTCTTCAGAGGAATAAACAGCAGTGTGTTTGCCCAGTTACTATGAGCTACTACTCATTTTAAGGGAAGGGGGGCGTGTTGCTTTGTGCCATCACGCTGATCTGTGAAACAGAAACAGCAGACTTTTCTTTAAAACGTAGTTGCTGAGCCCCAGAATCTTGTTCTAGAGGTGTGCCTGTTGGGATTGATGGGAACCTTTTGATGGTGGGGTGGGATAGCAATGAGATTTCTTAAGCATGATTCCATTACTTCGGAGGTTTAGGACGTGATTCATAGCTTAAAGTATGATTGAATTTCTCATAATTAATTATCTTTTTGCTTCCTTATCCCATGAGGGAAGCCTAGATTAACTATTGGACAGAAGTAAGTATTTTTTTAAAAAAAATAGTCCAAAGTAAAAATCCTGATGACTTTTATTAAATTTCGTTTTGTTAGGACTTTTTAAGGAAATGTGCTACATGTTTGAGGATGTTCGTTGCCCCCTGATAACGGGGCTGACGTCTGGCACGGCATGCCTGTGTCTCCAAGTGGCCTCCAGCACCCCTCGAAGGCGGGGAGCCCCGCTCCTCGCTCCGCTTCATTGCTGCAAAGGAAAGGCACAGGCACCAAGTCCGAGGAGTCCAGGCCCACGCTCCCGGGGGAGTCACGCAGCAGGCCCTTGATTCCTCCCGCCCTAGTGCCCACCAGGGAAGCTTGTTAGAGGCCTGGCGCCCGGTTTTTATGGGGGCTGGTCACGTGACCACCTTCTGCCTGCATGCATGTACCAGTGTCCCAGACTCCCCGGCGGGGGTGGGGGGCGGGGAGCAGATATTCAGCGTGAACTGCATTGTTTTCACAAACGGTTCAGGCACATGGGCCATTCTTATCACGGATTGGCGGGAACCCTCCAGAAATCCAAGTTCCCAGAGAGCAGCCGTGGGCCATTCTTGCCAGCAGGACTTTCTAAACATAGAGTCTCAGGTCTGCCCTGTTAAATTCTTTTCTGCACACGTGCGACGACATAACTTGAGCAATAGATCTGTCATAATTATGGCTTTGGAAGATGATAACCCCGTGCCTGTTTTATTATGTGATGGCTACTTTCTGTGGTTTGAAATATAGACAAGGTCAGTTCAGACTTTTAATACTTCAAGCATATTAACTTTTGGATCTCATGTTATTTGTTATATAGAAATTAAAAATTACATCTTATAAAATGATCACAATATGAGTGAATTTCTTGAGACTTTATTCCTTAATTCTTCTTGTGTAGGTAAGTTTCATAAACGTGTAAGTTCAGTGAGCCTTTGAGTGCCTACTGTGTACCTGTCTTTGTTTTAGGTCCTAGGGATATGGGATTGAGCCAGGCGTGGCGACTGCCCTGCAGGAGCCCATATTCTAGCAAAGGTGATAGAAATATGAAGAAATAAATGCTTGCACATTAACACAGGCAGCGTCATTTCATTTATTAAATTGTATTCCATAAGAGGTTTTAAACACTTTCCTTGTGTCGCTATGTACGTGTCTGTGTGTATATTCTGTGGACCCTACTCTGTAATCTTAAGGCTTTCGTGGTTTTGAATTTCTTTAACATCCTGTTCAAATTTCTGGATTTTTGAGCTACAGAAGGAAGGGTGTGTTTAATTATTTAGTTCTTGGCTCTGATAAAACTGTTCTGGAACCTACTTGCGCTCTGCCTGCTCACAACCTCCACAAACATTTTAGTAACTGGCTTTAAGAAAATTTTACATTTAGTGCTAATCTTAACATCTGGTACTAGTATAATCATATTGCAATTTTATACAAAATTTTATATGAAAAGAAATGATCATCGCTCCCTGTTTCAGCCGTTCAGTCTGCCCTTTTACTCCCACCTCTAGTGCCAAATCAACACGTTATTAATTACGTTTGCTTTCTGTCATGTCTTCACTTCCCTTTTCGATTTGACCACCTTCATGTAACTTGTCTTCTAGAGTGTAGTCCCCTGAGATGGTTGTCCCAGCCTGTCATCCAACCTGGTGTCAAGTTCACAGCTAACAGAAGAGCACTAGCAGGGGCAGCAGGGAGCCCGGCTGTGGATCGGGGCCTGGCCTCGCTCCTCTTCCCCTTCGATTTAAATTCCTGCGGGGCTTTCCTCTCTTGTCGATTGTACATTTCTTTATAAGTATTTGAGTTCCTGTCTTCACTTTCTTTTGTCTTAGAGGCGATGTTGTATTTTTTTTTACCACAATGATATAACTAGTTTTATGACTCAGAGTAAGTTACTTAATCTCTCAATGCCTCAGGCTACCCATCTATGAAGTGGGTATAAAATAGTAAATACTATACAGTAAGACTCGCAGGGCTCTTGTGAGGATCGAGGATAGAAATACCCTAGAACACTAGTGGCCAGCCTGTGTTAATCACTCAGTAAACATTAGCTATTTCTCTCCAACTTTTTTTAGAAGTTCAACCCTACCAAAATGAGGAGAGGAGACAACGAGTATCCATATACTCTTTGTTCAGACAAATTTTAACCTATGCCAAGTTCACTTTGTGTCTGTGTGTGTGTGTGTGTGTGTTTAAAGGAAACTCCTTGGAGGTCAGTTGCACACAGTATTCCGTACTCACGACACGTCACGATGTATCTCCTGAGAATAAGGACCTCGTCCTCCATGACCACAATGCCATTGTCACACTCGAGAAATGTGAGGATGACACAACAGTATTTAACATGCAGGCTGTGTTCAGATTTCCCTAGTTTTCAAAAAAATGTCCTTTATTGCCTCTTTCTTTGTCTTTTTTTTTTTCCTTTTCCTTCTTTCTTTTCAAAAGCGTTAGATCCCTGCAAGAATCGCATTGGCTTTCCGTGTCCGGACTCTCCGTTAATTTAGACTGGTCTTCCTGCTTTTCTGCTGCTTTCCTCTCTGACATTGATGGTTTGAAGAGTCTAGGATGCTTTGTAAAAGGTTCTTTTGAAACTGCACATAGAGATGAAAAGATAGCAGGCTTTACCAAACCGTATTTTCTCGCTTTCGTTTTCACTAGTCCAGTTCGAAGTTTGGAGGAGATAAGTGAATAATGGAGATAATTTGAGTAACGTGGAGATCGTTACAAGTAAAATAAAATGTTTTGAGTAGAATATTTTAAAAGGTAAGATTTATTGGATTTATAAAGAAAAATATGATTGGACTAAGAAGGCTATATTATTTAATAAAGGCTTTAAGTTTATGCTGTTGCATTTTATTTATTATTCAGTATTTGAGTTCTTGCTGCCTTGTCCAAGTTCCCCTAAGGCCTGTAACCCAGGGAGTGAAGCAGACCACTAACGAGGTGGTCGAAGGACAGTGTGATTGGGTATGCATGTCTGGTCAGGGGGTCACGGGGTCCTAAGGAATAACAGAGAGGCAGCTAACTCAGAACTGGAAGATCAGGGCCTTCGAAGAGCTGGCGTCTGTGTGTAGACTTGAACGTGGATATAAAGGGTGCGTAAGAAATAGCCAGGCCAGGGGCTGGAGAAAGGGTGTTCCAGAGACAGAAATCATCACGTCCAAAGCCCAGGAGAAAAACTAACGTGTGAGGAATGTCAGAGTTGCGGTGGGTGAGGAGAAGGAGAGGACACCACAGAGGAGTCGAGGCTGAGAGGAAAGCTGGAGGCTTCGCAACCCAAACGCACCGATTTGAGTGCTCTTCTCAGTTCAGTTGGACGCCACTGGAGGTGATGCACGGAAGCATGTGATGCAATCAGCTTTGCCTGCAGGAAAACGGCCCTGGCTGAGTCAGGTATTTCAATGGCTAATTGTGACATTCCCTCTGCACCTGTGAGCTGGCATTCTCAGGGAAAGAACTTTGCCTCTTCTCCTGAGATAAACAAGTTCTTTCCCCAAAAGGTAGAATGAATGCTTATCATTTTACTTTCAATGAGAAGTTTTGAGATTAGGGAGTTTAATAGTCTCCCCGCCCCCGCCCCCGATGGATTACAGACCAGTTCCCTTTTTCCTCTCTCTTTTTAGAGTATCATAGACCCATGGATTTTTATTCATTCAGTTTGTTGCAATCTGTTACAACTGTTCTTCTTTGTGATGCTCGCATTCTCTCAAATGGCTGGTGAGAACCTCTGGAAGTTGCCTCAGGTGCCCCTTTGACAGCCCTTCCTCAGTTTTTCCTTTATTTTCTAGGAAAATGTAAAGACCGAGGCTCACCCACGTGCTCCCTGCCCCAGAGCGGGAGCCAGCCATTTCTCCAAGGAGCCCGGTTCCTTTTCATGGAGAAGGGTCTCTAGAAAGCGAGGTCTGAGCGCTAGAGAGGTGTTCATTGCTACTGGGGTGTCATCAGCTCTAGTGCTTATAATTAGGTGTCTGTATGCATACTTTAATAATTGTTTACATAGGCATATGGATTTTTTAATCATGGCTTCCTGGTGATGCCTATGCAACTTTGACACTACAATTCTGATATTGTATCTCTTGTCATTCACCGAACCTCTTGATTCCTAATCAGTTACATAATTACCTATTTGTTTTATTCTGTACTAGAAATAAAGTAGGTTCAAAATGATAAAAATAGCAATACTACAATAATCATGTGATGTTTAAGATTTCTTTGCAGTTTTTATTATCCTTGGATTATATCACAGTAAGGATGTCTTCAGAAGTGACTTGAAATATTTTTTTGTCTTTGTGGGGTTCCATTACCAACTTGATATACAATTAAGCTCATTTATTCCCATTTGTTTTTTGTGTTAAGGTTCCCTTATAGACTTTTACATTTAGTTTTATTCTCTTGACTGTAGAAATCACTTGTATGGTTCAGAGGTCGGACCGTATGTCTGCCCGTCCATTGGTCCCTCACCAGCTCCCCTGTGGGTAATCATCCTTATTAATTTCTGGTTTAGCCTGCCGGTGTGTCTGCTGGTTGTTATGTCACTCATAACTCTACCTGCCCCTGTTTTTATTCCACACCGGTTGTATCATTTTATACTCCCCAGTGGCATACCTAGTGTATTTGATACTTGGAGCAGGTCATTTTTAATACATTCCTCTTCTGTAGGATAAAACTATTTTCAGTAATAGCCATAAACTATAATAATGATGGGAACAAAATATAAACATTAAGTATTTTTTTTATGGACCATTGGAGTATATAATCATGCTAGTAAACATGAGTTACAAAAATAAAAATAAACATCATGATAGAAAATGTTTACTGAAATATCTCCACCAGAAAGTTTGTCTTAGCTTTCTATTGGATTTGGTTAAAAACAAAATGCCTGAGGTTTTTCTTCGGCAATGTAGGCAGAAAATGACAGTGAGCGTTGACACTTTTCTACCCACTGGTTACAGCCCGGTGTTCACAGGAGCATTCACTGCCCTTTCGGTTCCTTCTGGCCCTGCGAGCAGCATCTTTTATTGCCGGCATTCTTCAACGTTTGATTTTGTTCTGTGTAAATGTCCATTTCCTTGTGTTTTACTGTTGTGTAGTTAACGACCTTGACCACGGTTTCCGGGCACTGTTCTTTAACTGTTTTTCAAACCTTGCGTGGTACTATTATTCATTGTTCAAGGCTGGTTCCGGCTGCCTGCAAATATTTGTGTCTGATGAACTCATCTAAAACTTCCTACCAGGAAGTATAAAGATAACTTAGAAAAGAGAAATAGCATACCGCTGTCATCATTTGTTTAGAATCTATTGTTTAATCGTAGTGGGTCTGAAGGGTTAGAGAGAGATAAACTGTGCTCACGTGGGGCTTGAACCATTTCAAAACACTGCAGACTTCTGAAGTGAGCATCGGGGGCCACACCGGGAATCCCACAAAATAAGTGCCATGTGTAATTTAATGTTTAAGAAATAAGTAACAAAAATGTCTAATCTGAAGCTTACATACACGTTATTAAAACTCAACAACAATTGTGATAATTATTTAGAAGTTATAACAACAAAAGAGTTTTTTCAGGGAGTACTTTATTGCTGAACTTTTTAAGAATTGCTGGCTCGTGATAAGAAGCAGTTCAACTTCTGGTTTTACTTGTAAATTCTCTGTGGACAAGGCACCCCGTACTGTGGGCACACAGCTGTCTGTCTGTCTGCACTGCCCCGTCCGGACGGGGCACGCCAGGGCAGACACCAGGGACCCACAGAAGTGCCCGCCTCTTCACATCCCCCCCACTGCTGTGGGGTGCTGAGCAGTGGCGTCTCAGTGTTGTCTTAATGAGCATCTATCTGACTATGATTGAAGTGCGTATCTTCTCATCCATCGAAAGGTCATTGCATTTCTTTTCCTGTGAACTGTCTAGTCATTTATTTTGCCTTTTTTTTTTTGTGGCTTTCCCCACCGTCTCTTTGCAGCTTATAAAAGAAGAGTTCTAGGCGTGGCCCAGTAGCTCAGTTACTTAGAGCGTCATCCCGATATGCCACCCAAATACGCCAAGTTTGTGGGTCTGATCACCGGTCAGGGGTGAATGCATAGATAAGTGGAACAACAAATTGATATCTCTCTCTATCTACCCTCCCCCAACCCCACCTCCCTCCCTCCCTCTAAAAATTCAATAAATTTAAAGAAAATTTTAAAAAGAAGAATTCCATATTTAAACAGAAGTTGTATTGGGGGAAAAAGCAGGGCACCACCTGTGACTTAAGTGATCTTGCTTATGGGGAGCCTTAGTCCACCACCGACGTTAAGAGAAGTCCCTGTTGCCCCTTCGTGGCGGCTGGTGCGTCGATGCACAGGTGCCGTACCTGCCCTGAGAAACCGAAACAGCCCCGTGTGTGTGACCCTGGTCAAGTTGTGGCTGGAAAGCAGGGCCTCTCAGACTGGGCACTGCAGTCTTACCCCTTTTGGTATGCTAGGAACACCTCATAAAATTTCTTTGGAGATAGAATTCTGTTTGTACCAAAATTTTTAAACCACTGCTATGGAGTTATTTTAAATTTTATAATATACCATTGTTCACTGACAGGTATATAATTATGAGCCATCCAATTAGAAATCATTAATTTAACAAGTAAAATCAGTTACAGTGGTTTCTTCACTGAATTGACTGGGTAATTTAATTAAAATAGTTGTCATATACATACAGCCTTACGATTATTCATACTTGGGAGAATTGGTATATTTCACTTTTATAGAGTCAACTATGAATCTTTTTTGTATCTCAGTTTCTCATTAAGTTTTTATATTATAAATGTACATAGCATCCCAGAAATACAACTGAATTTTACACTTTATTTCCATGTCTGCAAATTCCCTTTCAATACTGCTGAATGAAAGATGTGTAATATATACACATCTTTGCCTGTTCTAGTTATAAACAAGTCTACCTGCCTGTTTGGGTTTTTTCTAGTTTAGTTTTATTTTCAATTGTAAAAATGGCCACAGCGTTTAAGACAAACTTGAGACAAGGCACAGTCACCCATAACCTTATCGATAGCAACTGATTTTTCTGGCAATTTGTCTTCTTTTTTAAGATCTCGTCTAAAGTCATCACATCGACTTTAAAACTTCTTGATGACTAAGAACGCTTTTCTTTTCAGTGGTATTTTCTGTGACCTGTGAGTCCCTCTTAAATAAGATACCATCATATTCAAGAGCAGCAAAAGTGAACTTGATTTTAATTTTAGATTTAAAATTTAGCAAAGTACGTGAAGTTTACTGAGGTTAAGATACAAGTCAATATTTTCTGAGAGTTCAGAAACATTAATTCCAACAGGGTGTGTTATCAGAGTGCCTCATAATGTCAGTTACAAGGTGATATAATTATGTAATAATGAAGGTAGATAATTTTGAGGAGCCACAAAGAAGAACTGAGGTTAGTCTTGAACTTACCATAATGTTTTTCCAACCTAATTGTGATCAATTTCTCTTTCTCTGTGATGCAGCAGTTTTGGACTTTCCACCATGAAAGATAAGATAGTGTGTGTATGTGCTCACTTCCTGTATCTGTTGGTCTAGTTACCTTGTGTCTGTCTCTTGTTTCTTTCTCATGGGTCGCCTGTTTGGGTAACAATAGGATACTATGGGATGTGCCTACGACATCTCTGAATTATAAGGTTTTCTTCTAGCTTCAGTCACAGAGTTCTGGATTATTCCTCTCCTTGCTGCCTGAAGAAAAGGATGAAAAAAATGTTAACCTGCCACTCCTACCACAAACCTTAGAGACTTTTTGTTGCCAAGCAAACGGGTACAGGTAACACACCTTTCACTGTGGAGTTACCTTAATCTCTCTTAATTTTGACTCTTTAAATAATACCTATTTTTTTTTCTTCTGGAAATCTTAGAGACTCAAAAAAAAAAAAAGAGAGAATTTAAATTTGTGTCCTTGTGATACTATTTTCCTTTTTCTTGAAACACAGTGAGCCTTTCTATTTCCAGTCCCGTTTCTGTACAATTCTTTCCGTTTCTTCAGCGGCACTCCTTGTTCAAGGATCGTTCAGGTCATTCCCTTGGTCCTGCAGGGACTCTGGTAATTTGAAGTTTAAATTTAGAGCGCTCTGCAAGTCTGCGAGCATTCACTTCGTGTCTCCACTAATTTCTTCTGTTCAGCGCATGTTTCCTGAGCCGACTTCACCAGCCCGATTTTCTGCTGCCTCGATTCTTCTGTGACCGCTTCTGCCAGTGTTAATTTGTTTGTGGCTAAGTCCAGTGTCCGCTGGTCCTCACGCCCTCTGACTGCTGCCCTTGTCTCTGGAGTCCACACTGTTGCCAGAATGATCCATCAAAATAAAATGCAAGTCTGGCTGTGCCTTTCCCCTGGAAAAATTTTTAGTGACTTCTTCGCTACGGAGTAATGGTCTAACCCTTTGGCGTCCTCTAAGTGAAGCCCGCTGTTATCTGAGCTTCCTGCCTCTCTCTAGTCTTACAGTCCACGGCCTCTGTGCCTTCTGCCTCCCCCCTGCACACACGCTCTTCCCCATCCCATCCTCCCCACCCACACTCCCAGCCTAGATCAGCTGGCTTCCCCACCAAACACATGGAGTTCTCTTCTCTTGGCCACGACCTCCTGTGCGCCTGGTATATGCTTCTGAACTGGCGTTTGTAGTGACTTGTTTATACCTGTCTACGACACCAGGGCAGGTACTGCACTATGGTTTTTACAGCCTCCACACCAGCACAGGGCTTGGCGTTTGGTACTTTACCCTCCTGTCTTTTTGATACTATTTACTGTAAAGAAGAGGCTGGCCACTATTATATGATCTTTCTTGCTTTTTTAAAATCTTTTTTTCATGGGAAATATTCTTTCTGGAGTCAGTTGTTTTTCTCCAGTCTGTGTTTTCTTGTATATAATTTACTAAACCTTAAGACGTGGTCTTACAGTAACTTGTCCTAAGCCACAATATAGCGCTCAGTGCCTGCGTCAGGGCTCAGGAACCGGTTCTGGGCGCGACCTGTTAGATGCCCAGTCGCTGCCCATTGCAGTGACGAGACCGCAGGTGATGGCTCGGTCTCCAGCCTGGGGTGGTGCTCCGGCCCGGGCAGCGTGCTCCTGGTTCTGCAGCGCTGACCCTTGCAAGCAGCTGTGCTCAGCGAGGGCGGTCGTCCTCTCCTGCTTTTGTTGTTTACCCCCAAGATTATATTGCACTTTAATTCTTAAACACTTACAAAGAAGAAAAAGAAAGCTCTCTAGATTTCTAAAAAGCTATTTTGCGTACATACACGTAAGAAGCATGTGCCTACCTCATAAATGACACTTTGCACATGCAGTTGTGAAGTAATACCCCAAGGAATAAGTACGAAATCTTCTGACTTTGTTTGCTTCCCCCTTGTTATCAATCGTGTCAGATTATCTTTGAAACAGATGTTGGCTCAGGCTAATGTGTCTGCTCCAGATAGTACTTTGTATGTGTTTCCAAAGTAAAAATACTATATAGATCATTCTGTAACCTAAGATATTGCAAGGTTCAAATAATGTAAAACAACTTGCTTTTCTAAGGGTACTGTTTGATATGGAAAACTTCCTCATTTATGTGGGATGTACAGTGAATTTTCTTCTCCACCAGCCTGACTGATCTAAATCCTCTCTCACCTGCACAGTGGGCCTCACCTTCGAACTGCATGCCCCATAGCTAGTCTTGACCCCCGCCCTGTATAGTTACACAAAGTTACCTTTCGAATATGTCAGTCTAATCTTGCTACTTCTTTGCTCAGTGCTGTTTCCTTCCTAGTTACCTGGGTACCACTTGGCTCTTACTATGAGCACCTGAACTCTACAGCCTACTGTATAGGCAGACATCCTCTGTTTTAGCATGCAGATGTCTGGGGAGGTAGGGGTGAGGGAGGGAGGCAGAGCCAAGGGCAGCTACATTTGGGGAGCTGTGTCACTACTTCTCTTAGAGTCTTTTTGTGTGCTGCTGCTACAAGTTGGGAGCAGCAGCTCATAACACCTTTCGTTTTGTAGATAATGTTATTCCCCTCTCAGAGTCACTCTTCTGGCAGCTTCGAAGTAGGTTTGCCTACGGACTTTACACCTCCTAGCTAAGAACCTTGGACAGAAGAAAACTGTCAGTGCCTGGCCAGTGAGTTCAGCTCGCCCCTGCCCTGCGGTAGCCGCCACAGCTAGGCCTGTCAGTGGGGCCCCTGGGAGTGTTTTGTGCTCCGAGTCTGCAAAACGGGCTGCGCCCACGAGCCGGAGCGCTGTGTGTCAGCTTCTGCGGGCGCCTTCTCGGTTCCTCAGGGTGGCCCACGTTGCTTTGTGCGCTTTGGAGTTGATATTTGAATGGACAGAGATTAACTTTTTTGCTTCTGCTTTTTATTATATCTCCTCATTTTGTTCTGCAATGGAGAGGAAGCCCTTTGCAAATGTGACTGTATTACTGTGTCGCCCCAGTTCTTGACCCCAAATTCAGGACCGTCAGCCTGGGGATGGTCCTTCAGTGCCCTTGAGGGTGGTCCTCACAGTGCAGTTTCTTTGTTCGGACTAATTGACGTTGGAATTGATAGAAGTTCCCATTGTGTTTGGAATAGATTTACTTCTCGTTGTTGGCTTAATTTAGGGATATAGATTTCTTTCTGTTTTTGGTTAAAACCCTTTGTTGTGAAATGGTAGACTAGAGGTTTTCTGACACTTTCATTTATGCCGATATTCTGGAAGGTCCTGATTCACTCAGCCTTATGGTTGGGGGAAGGGAATGGGGGAGGATTTTTAGTGGTGGAATCTGAATAGGAGGATATGCATAGAAGTGACCATTTATCCCCCCAAATATTTCTTTAGAATTTTGACATTTTTATAATCATACTTTGTAAAGACAATTAAAAATTCTTTTAAAATATATTCCCGATGAAACACAGAGATGAGAAATGGAATATGAGAAATACTTATTTTGTTTAACAAATACCAACTCTCTGGAGTCGCATACCTTTTGATATGTAATATACTTTTTAAGACCTTTCCCACCTATTTTAGAAAAATTTTAAGAATCAGTATAAATTCATAACTTGAAAAGCTGTCACAGAAACAGAAGCTATGAAATTGCTTCTTTAAGTGGTTGATTACATCAGCCTCAACCCAGAGGTCAGTATTGTTTACCTAACGATGTATCTTAGAATACAATCAGAATTCTCTAATTGTCCTCCCCGCCCCCTCCCCTCCCCAGACTCTAATCAAGAACATCTGTGTCCCTTTCAGCTACCGCCTTATCTCTGTAACGCAACATCACCGCAATCTCCCACCTCCAGTCTTGGACACTGTGGAAGCACATAGCTGATTTGCAAAGACCACAGAACCCAGTTCCTCTGTTTTCCGGGGAAATGATGGGTCCCAGTAGATGGCTTTGTAGCCTCTTGTCAAAAGGCTAACGCATGGATACTTTAATTCAGGTATCGCTGTGCCAAGCGGGCACCGGTTGTCCGGCATTATGACGGGTGTGCTGATGATTCATGACCCCAGGGTCTCAAAGAAAAAATTACAGATAGCCTCAGGTTAGCACTTTAGAAATACTGTTTTTCTTTAAATAGTAAATCTATATAATCCCATCAAATAAAACTTCAAAAAGAAAAGGACCCGCTTTTGATGGTTTAGTCCTTATTTTTTCCACTCTGTTCTGCTAGGAAGGTTCATCTTTGTTCCTCCTGATATGTGGCTTTTTAAAGGAAAACTGTGGTGATTTTGTTGTCTTTTCTAGAATGATGATTTTCATCTTAATTTCTAAATGTTGATTATAGTTCCATAGCTTGTTAATCAGTTGAGGGTTACACTTCAAAATAAAATGGTTGAGTCCCTAGCCGGGTGGGTGGTTCAGTTGATTGGAGTGTCGCCCCATACACCAAAATGGTTGTGGGTTTGATTCCAGGTCAGGGCACATGCCTAAGTTGCGGGTTCAATCCCCAGTACGGGTGGCAACCAATCGATATATCTCTCTCACCTTTCCTGTCTCTAAAAGTCAATAAATATATCCTCAGGTGAGAATTTTTTTTTAAAAAGTAAAATGGTTGTAGTGTCACCTAGGAATGGTGAAAGTAATATTTATTAAAACCAAATAATTGGAGAAAAACCTACACATATAGTCTTAGCTTTCACATAGAACTTTCACAAGGTGGGGTTTTTTTGGGGGGGGGGCCCTAATGATTGATTATGTCAGTCTTTCTTTCCCACTGATAGCCTGTGAAGGGCAGTTTTTGAAAATATGATTTCTAGTTTTTAAAAGTTCTGTTATATAGTAATAGACTTTTCAATGTAGAAAACTTGAAAATACAAAACCATGAAAATTTTAAAAGTTTTTAAAAATCACCCAATCTATTATCACCCTGCAATATTTGAGATATTATTAAATATTTAAGGATGAGTTCTTTTATGTATGTCCCTTACATATTTTTATTTGCGTATCCTCAGATATGATTTAATTTAGGGTTACACTAAATATTCTGTTTTGTGACCCTTTTTCATTTAAAATGTCATAAGCATTTCACCACATTATTAGAGTCAAAACATTACTTTTAATGGTCTGCTGATGAAAATAGTTTTTGTGGCTTTGAGGATTAAAGTACAAGTATTTTCCTGAGGTGAATTCTATTAAAAACCCTATATCATTGTAGCAGTCGCGTTATTTAACGTGTCATTTCAGTGTGTTTTAAGAGAAGTGTTTATCCAGCCTTTTGCGTGGTAGTTGGGTGATACAGAGATGACCAAAATGTAGTTCCCGATTTCACACAGGCCTAAGACCCAGGGAAGGCGGCCGACCTGTAGGTGGTCAGCAGGCGGGCCTTCAGCTCCAACAGGGTTTACGTAAACACAGCGCCAGGGAGCGCCACGTAGAGGAGACGCAAAACTGCCACCGGAGGGGAAATAGTTGGGTGCGGAGGGTGGAAGGGTGGGCGGGGCGCCAGCGGGGCTGGTGGAGCCGCCCCAGCAGTAGAGCACAAAGACGAGCGACAGCATTTTCCTCTGGAGCACCAGCCCTTTTTCTTTATAACTCGGATCCATGGCCACGATCAGAGTTTTTTTTAGAAAAATGATTATTTGCAAATACATTATACAGAGAAATGCTCGCTTTATTTATACAAATAAAAACCAGGACACTGTTTTTTCAAAGTATACAACACGATTATGGGTTTTATTTTCTCATAACTTGAATGTAATGAAGCAGTTTCAACGCTGCATTAATATTGAGTCCTACATGGAATAAACAGCCATAGGCTTTTAGGAATGGATGTCTTTAGTTCGGCACAGTTCATTGATTTTTCTGATCTTTAGGAAAAAACTAAAGAGTTCTTTCTTCAACTGTACTCCCATTCTTTTGATTGTAAATACATTAAAAATAATAATAATCAAGGAAGGGAGGAAGGAAGGGAAGAAAAGGAGGGAGGGGTAAAAAAAAAAAAAAAAACCCTCTCCAGGGTGTGCAGGGTAAGAGCCAGGTATGCAGTTGTAGACTTGACCTTAAACTGCCACTCATGCAGGACCCAGGGCCGTAGCCAAACCTGACCAACGGAGAAGGGACACGTCCATGTGACCGTGTGCTGTTGTCATCCTTTCCAACATAGACAGACTGTGACCTCTGATGGAGAAAGACACATACTGTATGCTGTCATTTCAGCGTGGGATTTTAAAAAGCTGAACTCATAGAAATAGAAATTGACTGGTGGTTGCCAGGAATCGGGGGTGGGGGAACTGGGGAGACGTCAGTCAAAGGGTACAAACGTCCTGCTGTAAGACGGGTAAGTTCCAGGGATGCTAATGCACAGCGTGGTGACTATGGTAACAGTACTGCATTATTTACTTGAAAGTTGTTAAGGGACTAGATCTTAAATGTCATCACCATACACATAAAAAATGGAGCTGGGGATGCAAACCAACCTATTGTGGTAATGATTTTGCCACACACACACACACACACACACACCTATGTATATATTACAGGCAAAATCATCACATCGTATACCTTAAACTTACATATGATATATACGTCAGCATCTTTTTTTCTCTCTCTTTTTATTGGCAATCACACGAGTGAGGTTTCATCACTGTGCATTCCTAAGTAGCACCTTCTGTTCTGGGAACCCCTGGTGGGGGCAGTTCACCACCCTTCCTCCTAAATTTTCTGTGGTGACAGCTGTCCTGATTTTTGGAAAGGTTTCCACCCTTTGGGGACAGAGCACGGGGGAGTATAGACTCTGCTTTTTTTAAAAGTATATTTTATTGATTATGCTATTATTTTTCCCAATTTTCCCCCTTTATCCCACCCCTCCCCCCCGCACCCCTCAGCCCTCCAGCATCCTCCCCTCTTATTGGGTTATACATATAAGTTCTTTCAGTTCTCTGTTTCCTATACTATTTTTTACCTCTCCCCATCTATTTAATGCCTACCAATTATGCTGCTTCTTCCCTGTACCTTTTCCCCACTATTCCTCCCCCTCCCCCTCCCCACTGAAAATCCTCCATGTGATGTCCATTTCTCTGATTCTGTTCCTGTTTTAGCTGTTTGCTTAGTTTTTGTTTTTGTTGTTTTTCTTTTATTTTTTTTAGGTTCATTTGTTGATAGTTATGAGTTTGTTGTCATTTTACTGTTCATATTTTTTATCTTCCTTTTCTTAGATAAGTCCCTTTAACATTTCATATAATAATGGCTTGGTGATGATGAACTCCTTTAACTTGACCTTATCTGGGAAGCACTTTATCTTCCCTTCCATTCTAAATGAAAGCTTTGCTAGATAGAGTATTCTTGGATGTAGGTCCTTGCCTTTCATGACTTCAAATACTTCTTTCCAGCCCCCTTCTTGCCTGCAAGGTTTCTTTTGAGAAATCACCTGATAGCCTTATGGGCACTCCTTTGTAGGTAACTCTTTCTTTTCCTCTTGCTGCTTTGAACAGTCTTTCTTTGTCTTTAATCTTGCGTAACTTAATGATGATATGCCTTGGTGTGTTCCTCTTTGGGTCCAATTTCCTAGGGACTCTCTAGGCTTCCTGGACTTCCTGAAAGTCTATTTCCTTTCCAGATTGGGTAAGTTTTCCTTCATTATTTGTTCAAATAACTTTTTGATTTCTTGATGTTGTTCTCCTTCTGGCACCCCTATAATTCAGATATTGGAACGTTTTAGGTGGTCCCAGAGGTTTGTAAGACTCTCTTCACTTTTTTGAATTCTTGTTTCTTCATTCTGTTCCAGTTGGAAGTTTTTTCTTCCTTTTGTTCTAAATCATTGATTTGAGTCCTGGTTTCCTTCCTGTCACTGTTGGTTCCCTGAATATTTTGCTTTATTTCATTTTGGGTACCTTTCATTTGTTCTTTCATTTTTCGTCCAAGCTCAGTCAGTCCTGTGAGCATGTTGATTACCAGGGCTTTAAATTCTCCATCAGATAGGTTGGCTATCTCCTCGCTTAGCTCTTTCTGAGGTTTTGCTCTGTTCTTTCATTTTGCCCGTGATGTATATGTCAGTATATCAATGAAGCTGGAGAGGGAGAAAAAAAACGAATGTGACCCCCATGAGCGGCAGCCTGTCCCCTGGCTGGTGAGGTGGCAGCAGTGTTTTGCAGAAGACAGCATCCGCACTGGATTGCTTTAGTCTGCGTTTCTTCAAATTGACTCGGAAGACTACTGAAAGATGACCAGTTTTCAAAACTGAAATGGCTCGCAGGTTTCCAGAGTATTTAATGCTTTTCCAATTTGAGACTGAGCAAGCATTATATAACTAGTTTTAAAACTCATTAGGTTCCTGACTGGAGACTATTATGCTAAGCGAATAAGCCAGTCAATGAAAGACAAGACAAAAACCATATGATCTCACTTATAAGTGGAATCTAATGAACAAAATAAGCTAATGACCAAAACAGAACCCAAGACATAGAAGCACGGAACAGACGGCAGCTGTGAGAAGGGCAGGGTGGGGGGGGACTGATTGAAAGAAGGTGAAGGAATTAGTCAAAGAACATAGATACGTGGCCCATGGATAATGGTGTGGGGATTGCCTGTGGGAGTGGGGAGTAGGCTGGGTGGAGGGGGGCAAAGGAGAAAAAATCCATTAAGTTACTGCTTGTCTGTAATGAGTGGCATTCTTAAAGAATGTCGTTGCCATGGATTTTGTAAGTTTATGGCATCAAATATGCTCTTACAGACGGACAGAATTGAAACAATGAAGTGGCATTTGAATACAAATACAGAATGTAGAGGTGGCCAGTAAGAATATATCCATAGTTACTAGCTTGTAGCAATTATGAAGGGCCTTGGTGTCAGCCTCGAGTTAGTTGATGTTCTTTTAAATTTTTAATTTTTAAAAATTTTTATAGATTTTAGAAACATGGATTTGTTGCCCTGCTTATTCAAGCACTCATTGGTTGATTTTCGTATGTGCCCTGACCGCAGGATTGAACCCCAACCTTGGTATATCAGGACGACGCTCTAACCAACTGGCCTACCTGGCCAGGGCAGTTAATATTCTTTTAAATTATTTCAAGGTTCTGTTCAACCCACTGGTCCCTGGATCTTGTCCCAGTTGTGTGAACTTTTCCTCACTTTCTGAGAACCAGCTATACTGGATTTCTCTCACTTCCTGTAAGCACTCTGTTCTTTCCCGCCCCAAGTGAGTGCCTTTGCGGGTCCTGCTCCCTCGACCTCCCACCCCTGTCTTTTTCCCCTACCAGGCTCCTGTTTGTCCTTTAGGTTACAGCTGCAGCGTAACTTACTCGGTGACGTCCTCCCAGACCCCGCAGGATGAGGATCTAGATTACAGATTTGCACAGTGCTCTAGACTTCTCTTTCATAACGCTCCCGTGTTTGAAATTTCTACTTTAATGTTCATCTTTCCTGAAAGGCTTTAAATTCCAATTAAGGGCACTCTCATCATTCATTGCTTTACCCCCAAGTGCCTACTACCAAAGGCTCAGTAAATATTTGTTTACACAATAAATGCAGCTGCTTCATGAAAGGGTAGGTTCTTCTGAAAGAGCTCTTAAAAGCGTGTGCTCTTATGAGCTTATGCAAGAGAAGAAATTCATCAACCAATGTGGATGGATGGATGCATGGATATATGGATGGGTGGATGGATACATGCATGGATGGACGAACGAATGGATATGTTGATACATGGATGGATGGATGGATGCATAGATGGATGGGTAGGGCAGGCGGTCTAGTCCGGTGCTCACAGTGGAGGTTCTGGAGGCAGATTGACTGGCTTCAGATCCCAGGTCTGCTACTTGTAGTGATGTAACCTCGGTCAAGTTATGTAAGGTCTGTCTACCTCAACTCCTTATCTGTAAAATGAGAATCATAACACCTCCCTCCAAGGTTTTCAAGAGTGAAAACATACAGCATGTATGTGCGATATGATAATGATAATTCGAAACAGTCCTAGGCGCCAGTGTTCTCTCTTTGGTTCCCATGCTCTGCTCAGTTCCACATCTCCCCCTCCCTCCCCGAAAGAGCAGAAAGGTTTGGGTTTTTTGTTGTTTTTTCCCTACTATGGACTTGTTATCCCCAGCAGAGCTAGAAGACAATGGATTCAAATGTTAATTTAGCCTTATTTTATATTTCAGGAGAGCCAGAGACCACTTGTGAATACATTTAAAAGTATTAATGAAGAACATTCCTGGCCGGTGTGGTTCAGTCAGTTGGAGGGTCTTCCTGTAATGGAAAGGTGCTGGTTTGATTCCTGGTCAGGCACCAGTCCAGTCTGGGCACCCATCCGTGCCCGGGGGAGTACGGGAGACAGCTGATGGGTGCTTGTCTCTCCCATTGATGTTTCTCTCCCTCCTCTCTCTAAAACCAATGAAAAAAAATCCTCGGGTGAGGATAAAAAATAAATATTAATAAAGAACAGATTTGAGGAATTGGCATATAAACTATAATTAAAATTTACTTTTAAAGACTTAGTTTTTTGCTTCAGTGGATAGTTTAGCATTTAGACAAAGTCAAAATGAAGTCAATTTCCTTTTTAAGAAACATCGTTTAAGATAGAGTTGTATACAGACCAGCGATTTCCAACCTTTTTCATCTCATGGCGCACATGAATTAATTATTAAAGTTCTGCAGCACACCAGAAGATACAGTTTTTGCCAATCTGACAAAAATAGGTATAATTTTGATTGATTTACAAAAAAATAATTAGTAGTTATTTATCCTTTTTGCTCCAAAGTGACTTTTTAAAAAAAGTCCCAGTACTTGTATATAAGGATCTCTGATACCAAGAATTAACCAACCAGATGCAACCTTACTATGGGATGTGACCGACAAAATGCAGCTGTGTTGTGTGACTTATGTATTTATGACTCAA
Source organism: Desmodus rotundus (assembly GCF_022682495.2). Lineage (NCBI taxonomy): Eukaryota > Metazoa > Chordata > Mammalia > Chiroptera > Phyllostomidae > Desmodus > Desmodus rotundus. The sequence continues at coordinate 63,255,473 of NC_071398.1, forward strand.
GACAAAGCATTCATACCATGTGGCTGTTGTTGTGCTGGCTGTTGTCATCTTAAATTTGACAGTCGACAAAAGGAGGTCGGTGCCCCGGACTAAACAGTCAGGTAGTGCATGTTTTAAAAATTCTTGCCACACACCAGTTGAAAAACCATTGATATAGACTATTAGAGAATGCTGTATCAATTGAGTGAGTATTCTAAATTTCATGTATTTGAAGCTGTAGAGGGTCAAATAAACAATGAAAAGTACAAAATTAAGTTGATTCACTTGTTTTGTGTACTAGACACTGGGGCTTCATCTGTGAAACAAACTGTAACTTAGCACTCAAATAACTTTTGTTTAGTAGCTGCGTAAGGTATTTTTAATAACTTTTGTGTCATGGAATATATTTGACTATGAAGCATGTAGGTAGGTACTCATTATGTAGACAAACTTTGGTCAAGTGCCTTTTACAGTGGACTACAGTTTGATTTATTTTGGTTTAGGGACCCCTTGCCTTAAGCCAAGGTGAGAGTTTGGAGCTAAACTTAATGTGTATCACTTTCACCAATTTATGGAGCTTTCTTTTACTACTGAGGTGCTCAGGAAGTGGAGGAAGCAATAAAACACACTGCCCTGCTGAGTCCAGGTCTGCTGGGAAAGGACTAGTTAGCGACGTTGGCTGTGTTGAGCTAGTTACACGAACAGTTGATTGGAGGCCATCACTAAGCCATCTTCAAGAGGGAGAGAACAGAGGCATGGTTACGTCCATACTTCGTCTTGAGGAAAACAGATTTTTAAAAGTCTTTTATAGCATCCGCAGGTGTGGTTCCAAGACTAGAGATTTCTAAAAGAAAAGTTTCTTGGGCCCTGGCCGGGTAACTCAGTTGGTTAAAGCATCATCCCAATATGCCAAGGTTGCGGGTTCAATCCCTGGTCAGGGCACATACAAGAATCAACCAATGAATGTATAAATACGTGGAACAACATATTGATGTTTCTGTCTCTCTCTTCTCTCTTTCCTCTTTCTCTTCCCTCTCCTTCTCTCCTTCTTCCTCCCTCCCACTCTCTCCTTTCTTCTCTCGCTCTCTGAAAATCAATAAATTTTTAAAAAGTTACATTAAGAAATCCTTAAGGGTGAACAGAATTCTCTGAGCAGCTCAGGTTTCGTAAAAGATGTATGTGATTGACAGATGGAAGGAGCTATAATCACATTTCTACAGTGCTAAGTAAACTGTAAAAGATAAACATTTAAGGGTTTTCTTTTCTGTAGTCCAGAGCTCAAAGGAGCTGTGGTACTTCAGAGAGCTTTCAAGGTCATGTTTGGCATGAGAGCCACAAGAAGGAAGCAGTGGGCTTACTGTCGTGTTGACGTCAGCTGATTGTAGGCTGAAAGCAGATAGCATGAATGAAACCAGCAGTAAGCAACGCGACTAGCAGTAGGCATTTGGGTAGGCCCTTCTTACTGGCTTCCGTAATCTCAAACTGGCAGAATTACTTTTCCAACAGTAAGAGGTAAAACAACCCCAACAGGAGAAATTAAATTTTTAAAAGATTAGGAAGATAGATAGTAAGAGTATCATTCACTTTAAATGAGTAAGTTTTTAGGACTCAACTGAGTTGCCTCACAGGAGCTAAAGGGGACTCTCAGATACAATCTCAGGGTCATTTTCACTGTTCTTTGTGAAATCATGGAGAATATGGGAAGTGCCAGGAGAATGAAGAGAAACAAATGACCCCGTTTCCCAAAAGACATAAAGTAGATTGTGAAAACTCAAGTCCATGTCCCTTCCTTCCTTTCCTTTCCTTCCTTTTCCTTTCCTTTCCTTTCCTTTCCCTCCCTTCCTTCCTTCCTTTCTTCCTTCCTTCCTTCCTTCCTTCCTTCCTTTCTTCAATTACAGTTCACTTTCAATATCATTTTTTGTTAGTTTCGGGTTTGCAGTGTAGTGGTTAGACATCATATACTTCGCGAAGTGTTCTTGATCTTTTCAGAGCCCCCCCCACCCCACCTCGGGCACCACACATATGTATATTGTAATATTGACTTTTTTCCTTGTGCTGTCCTGCATGTCCCTATGACTGTTTTGTAACTACCAGTTTGTTCTTAATCCCTTCACCTTTGTCACCCAGTCCCCAACCCCCGTCCCCTGTGGCAGCCACCGGTCCCCTCTCTCTGTCTGTGAGCCTGCTTCAGTTTTGTTTTGTTCTTTAGATTCCACATGTAAGTGAGATCATCTGGTGTCTGTCTTTCTCTGCACTTCCCTAACATTAAACTGGGGCAACATTTGAAGAGATTTTTTTAAAAATACAACACTGTGTTTAGAAAACAATGGGGTGATCACCACGAATCGATGTGAATTTATAAGAATAAGACATGTCAAACATACCTCATTTTTTCTTTTTTTTTTTTTAAATTTTATAATTATTGGGCTAGAGAATACTAAAGACATGTCATATCTTGACTTTAACAAGTGGCTAGCAAAGTTTCCGGGACTACGCCTGTGGAAAAGACGATGGCGGGGTGGCACTCAGGCTGATCTGCAGTTGCTCGGATGGCCGTGCCTGTGCTGGCCGGCCCTGGGTCATCTGAATATTACTGATCAGGGACTCCTCAGAGAGAACAGGGAGTGAGCGTTAATGAGCATGGATTCAGAGTGTGAACTGGCAGTCGTGAGAGTTGTTGACTAAAGATTTATGTATTGAAACTTGAGTGCCTGAACTTACGTATATGATTGAAATTTCAGGTGTAGACCTTTCCCCACCTGAACTGTAGTTGTAAGATCTATAAATCTATTTTTAAGTTTCATAAGTCCACCTGACTCATAAATCACTTAGAAGTCAAAGAATAATCTCAACACTTAAAGCAAAGGCTGGCTGGGTGAGAATGCTCTTCTGGGGAATCTTTTTTTCCTATATATTTTTTAACACAACTACATTAACCCCAGGCAGATGGGTAGATGTGTTTCATACCCGTGAAATGTCAAGTTTCTGTGAAACTCTCCCGAAACAAAAGGCAGAGTTTCATAAACACCTGATCATAGAGATTGCTCTGCAGCGGCTGTGAGTGAATGTTCCTGCTGGCCCTGTGGTAATTTTAGTCATCTGCCTGTGCGAGATATTTGCACTTAAAGTTTTCCCAGCGTCATATCAACGAGGGGACGATAGCATTCTGTCCCCTCATGAAAATTCTTTTGGTTTCCTGAGACAGGGAAGTCCGTGATGATTGCTATAGCTAATATAGTTTGTTATCAATTATTAATCTTAAAGAATGCCAGCTCGTAAAATTTGTCAGCCTTTTATAATTGACTCTTCATTGATATTTGTAATATTTTTGTCTCCAACCTCAAGAAAGTACAATAATGTTTTCGGAGAAGTCGCACGCTTTAAATAAAACATCACGCTGATGAGCTTGTCCCTCACCCTTTTCTTTTCAACTCTTTGTCCGGGTGTTGCCTCCAGAAACCCAGCAGAAGTTGGAGGTGAAGATGGGAGTGCAGTTTTCCAGCCCTGACCGTTCTGGGTGTTCTTCAAATCCAGCTCCTTCTGCGCTGGCCGCCTCTCAGTCTAAACATCAGGCCCTTGAAACGGGACTGGGGTTGTTTAAACTTCATTTCCTCCTAAAAGACCCCCTCATACTTTTGATCTATGATTTTTATTAGAACTTTGACTTTAATTAAATCTAATTTAATGACTGTTATTTTTAGAGGTTAAAATTCAGTCTAGTTTCTTAGGGTTACCTGTGTGAGTTATATAACATCTTCTAATAAAACCTCAAATTAAAAAACAAAAAAAGAAAACCTTAAATGTTGAATCACATTGTCTTCTTTAATTGTGCAGGTATTACATTTATCCAAATTAAATCAATTCCTGAAAATATGTTGTGTAGCAGATTTTAGATATGGGAGCCTATATGATATTCTTTTAAATGCGAAAAAAATGATGTATTCCTTGTCTATTCAAAAACCCTAAGCAAACTCCCACAAACATCACTAAAACATTTTTAAGCACTAATACAACAATCTGCCGAAGTTTTTATATAGTATTTTTCACAGAGCATTTGACAAACCCCTTGCCTAACTTTTAAAATACTTAATAAACCCATTATTGGGTGTGTTTTTGTTCAGTAAGCAATGAGACTGCAGTATTGATTATGAATTAGAGTTTTCTTCTACCCGGCAACAAACAAGTGCTCTAATATAAATAAATAATGGAATAATGTGATTCCATTTGGCTTGGACTCCGGTGGTTGTGGCCCCAAATGCCTGGCAGAAGTGCCTTGTGGGATTCAGGAATCTCCTGTGTTCTCCCTGTAAAGACCTTTCCGGTTTCTTCTTTCATCATGAAAGTTCCCAGCTTCCTCAGCATCTATTTTTGGCAAAGCCAGGGCTTCTTGGTTTGTTTGCATTACTTTAGGATCTCAATACTATCTCTGACTTTAGAAGGACTCTGATTTCCTGCCTATAATAGTCACACCCTCTCATATGGGTTATGTTTATTTATATACACATGTGAGAAAAGACTCAAAGAGGGGATTAGAAAGGTTCTGCTAAGGAATAATAGTTAAAAGGATGAATTGATCTGTAGTAACCTTTGATTCACCGAACCTTGTCACACTCTGCTGTTCGAATAAAACAGTGTATGTTAATCAACTGGTTATTCCTCGTTCAGTCAGATGATCTGTGCTGTGTTAGCACTGCTCTTTTCCGATTATCTGAAGTCTCATCTCCCGAACAGTGTTTGCATCGCTGTGGGATTCACTTTAAGTTCAACCCTTACTTCAAATTCACTGCTATCGGATTTCTTCAGTCCCCTCTTCTTCTCCTTAATGTTTCTTGGAGACCCCTCTAGTCTTCCTTTCATCTCCCATTTCCACCCAAAATAAGAAAAGAACCTTTCACGCCTTTATTATTCATGTCGCATCGAGGAGTCAAGTAAGTGGACAGAAAATGTCCATTCAATTTAGTGATAGACAGAAGGCACTGGGTTAGGGCCCATCTGGCCTTTTCGAAGCTCCGGAAGCTGGTCAGCATGGCTGGAGCATATCTGAGGGCGGGGAAGAGAGAACAAGTTTGGGCAGAGGTGGCCAGGGCTAGGAGTCTGGGTTTTATTCCAAGTGCAACAAGAAGCCAGTGGGTGGCTCTCAACAGAGTAGTGGTTATCTGATTTACATTTTAAATTTCACTCTGGCTTCTGTATGAATGGTGGGAGCAGGCACGAAGCAGGGATGGAGGCAGGAAGGCCCTCGAGAAGGCTGTTGGAGAATTCCAGATGAGGAATGGTGGTGGCCAGACTAGGGTGGTGGCAGTGGAGAGGGAGAGACATGGACAGCATGGGAGATGCTTTGGAGGGAGAATGGACAGAGGTTGCTAATGGGCTGGATTTAGAGGGTAGAGGTGAAAAGAGGACTCAAGGGTGACTTCCCGCTTTGGGGTTTGTTCTAGTGGGTTGGTGCTGCCGCTGTTACTGTGTTCTAAGACAGGGAAAACCAGGGGAGAGGAAAACTTTGGGGAGGATGGAATTGAGCTGTGGCTGTCTGAAATTCGGAGTGCTTACTCGACATCCAACTCTACCTGTAATGTGTATGAACAAGTCTGATGACTTGGAAGCTTGGTGGCGATAGTCAGGGATAGAGACATGGTAGGAATTTGGAAGATATCAGTATATAGATAGCATTTAAAGCGAGGAGACTGAACGAAATTACCTCGTACATTTGTCATTTTCTCTGACGTATACCATCTCCCTCCCCTACCTTGTAAAATTACACGCCATTCTATGTATTTTAATTATAGTGTCTAATAATTTGGTGTTATTTTGTTTTCAGTAAAATATTCTGATTTCTTATTGTTCATTTTCTTTTTATTGTATTTGGTCACTAGCATCTCTATTTAACTGGAGATCTAACAGCTATGTGTTTTGTTTTCTGTTGTTTTCTTTCACAGGCAAAGTCATTAATAAAGATTTGCGACATTACTTGAGCCTTCAGTTTCAGAAAGGATCGATCGACCACAAACTGCAGCAAGTGATCAGAGATAACCTCTACTTGAGAACCATTCCATGTAAGTAGGAGATGGGCCAAAACGAAATGAGGCCAAAGCATCCTTATGTAGCCAATCAAACATATAGAAATAATGCAGTAGAGTATCCTACATGAAATTGTGGAGACTGAGTTGGGGCACTAGAATGCAACAAAAGGGAGATAAGGGGAAAGTTTTTCAGAAGACATTCAGGGGGGTTGTTTTTCAAAGTAGAACAACCAGAAGATTCTGTATGGTGGCTTTTTAAAAAGTCACTAGACTTTAAGGACATAAGGCTATCTACGTGCGTGTCGCTAACTAGAATTTATTCTTATAAATCAATTTCTACAGCCTCTGCAGGGAAAAGACTCCTTTGTTCTCAAAGCCTTGTGCACTGAGACGTTTTTGTATTAATTATTAGGGCATTCCTAATTTTAAAGTCTGCCTGTTCCCCAGAGGAAAAAAAGAAGGAAAATGCGATGCCTTTGTTTTGATAATCTATTTTGAATTTTTACGTTGATATAGTGTTTGTTTCTGTCTTAATGGTTTTCGTAGGGCCTCGTTGTTGTTGTCATGGTGTTTTGGTTTTTTAGAAGAAACAGCACATAACAAGAATTCATGTATGCTTAAGTGTTAGCTTTAGTTAGTGCAGGTCTGGGGAAGAATAAAGAGCAGTCAACAGTAAAAGGGCGTGAGAGGACATTCGGGTTTGTTTTCCTTTTCAGTATATTTAACTCCTTGCGGATGCCAGCTTTTATAATGGCTCTGAAACTCTTGGCTTCTTTTTCTTGTTATTTAATTTTACAGTGTCCAGTCCCTTACCAAGCTTTTCTAATTATGCTTCTTAAATCGCTAACAGTCTGCACTGCCTTAGCCCCTCACCCTTTCTTGCTTAGATTAAAAAAGAAATAGCGTCATGTAGTGGCAAAGAGCTAGATAAAACTGAGTTCAAAATCCTGAGACTTCCAGCCAGATGGAGGCGTGTGTAGACACACTGTGCCTCCTCGCACGACCAAAAGAAGAACAACAACAATTTAAAAACAAAAAACAACCAGAACTGACAGAAAATCGAACTGTATGGAAGTCCAACAACCAAGGAGATAAAGTAGAAACATTCATCCAGACTAGAGTGCCAAGACAAAAAAAGGCCCAAATGAAAGAACAGATCAAAGCTCCAGAAAAAATACAACTAAGCAACAAAGAGATAGCCAACCTATCAGATGTACAGTTCAAAACACTGGTAATCAGGATGCTCAGAGAATTGGTTGAATTTGGTCACAAATTAGATGAACAAATGAAGGCTATGCTGAGAGAAACAAAGGAAAATGTACAGGGAACCAATAGTGATGGGAAGGAAACTGGAACTCAGATCAATGATGTGGACCAGAAGGAAGAAAGAAACATCCAACCAGAAAAGAATGAAGAAACAAGAATTCAAAAAAATGAGGAGAGGCTTAGGGAACCTCCAGGACATCTTTAAATGTTCCAACATCCGAATCATAGGGTTGCCAGCAGAGGAAGAGGAAGAACAAAAAATTGAAAACTTATTTGAACAAATAATGAAGGAGAACTTCCCCAATCTGGCAAAGGAAATAGACTTCCAGGAAGTCCAGGAAGCTCAGAGAGTCCCAAAGAAGCTGGACCCAAGGAGGAACACACCAAGGCACATCATAATTACATTCCCCAAGATTACACAGAAGGAGAGAATCTTAGAAGCAGCAAGAGAAAAGGACACGGTTACCTACAAAGGAGTTCCCATAAGACTGTCAGCTGATTTCTCCAAAGAGACCTTACAGGCAAGAAGGGGCTGGAAAGAAGTATTCCAAGTCATGAAAGGCAAGGACCTACATCCAAGATTGCTCTATCCAGCAAAGCTTTCATTTAGAATGGAAGGGCAGATGAAGTGCTTCTCTGATAAGGTCAAGTTCAAGGAGTTCATCATCACCAAGCCCTTATTATATGAAATGTTGAAGGGATTTATCTAAGAAAAAGAAGATAAAAAATATGAATAGTAAAAATGACAGCAAACTCAGTTATTAACAACACCTAAAACAAAAACAAGAGCAAACTAAGCAAACATCTACAACAGGAACAGAACCACAGAAATGGAGATCATATGGAGGGTTATCAACAGGGTAGTGGGAGGGGGAAAGAGAGGGAAAAGGTACAGAGAATAAGTAGCATAAATGATAGGTGGAAAATAGACATGGGGAGGGTAAGAATAGTATAGGAAATGTAGAAGCCAAAGAACTTGTATGTATGACCTATAGACATGAACTATAGGGGGGGAATGTGGGAGGGAGGGGATATGCAGGATGGAGTGGAGTGAGGGGGGGAAATGCGACAACTGTAATAGCATAATCAATAAAATATATGTATTTTTTAAAAGAAATTTAAAAAAAACTGAGTTCAAAAATCCTGATTCTAGCATCGTCCTAGTTGCCTCACTTGGGTGAGTTACTTAATCTTCCTGAGCTTCAGAATCTCCATGTCTAAAATGTGAATAACAAGACTCGACTCATACAGTGGTTACTTAGAACTAAAGTAAGAACACGAATGTAAGCCACTTGGCTTAGAGTAGGCACTCAGGTAGTGTTTGTCCCCTCTCCCACTTCCAACTGCGTCCCCTGCCCGCCGTGCTCCCTCCATCTGGTCTGTCGAGAGTCTTTAACACGGTGTGAAATGTTTTGTGTTTTGTTTTTAAACGTGACCCCTTGTCTATGATTCCCTCCCGTAAATCGACCTGGTCAGGTTTCTGAAGGGCAACTCCTGCACCCTTTCCTTTGCACTTGCCTGATAGAGCTTCGTCCATCTTTTTATGCTTTAACTTGCTGAATCTCTTTGTTTTAGGAATAGTGTTAGACTTGGTAGCCAATGTGGCACTTTCTCTCCATTTCTTCATATATCCTTAGTCTGTTTTGTCATGTTTTTTTTTCGTTTTTCCCAGGTATAAGGCTTTTATATAAAAAGCCTTTTACCAGATTGTCGATTGCATTCCAGCTGTCTCTTTTTAGGAAGGTTTGTGTCTTTATTGTAATGGCTACCTTTATATAAAACCCTGTTCCTCCTCCCTCCCATTTGTTTTGGTCCCTACTGTGAACAATGGTAAAACTGTCCTGTCATCTCTTCTTCCCCCTCCCCTGGTCCTCTCCCATCATCTGACTTGAAGTAATATCGTTTTTACTCCCAATAAACATAAGGTAATCAGCAAGCTTATCGTACTTTCTCTTTTTCTTTTTTAAGTATATTTTATTGATACTTACTGAACCCCAGCTTCCTTCCCTTCCCTGCTGGTTACCTATGGATTTTTCTCTATTTCACTTAGCGTAGCCTTCATTTCACCCTTGTGTGTTTGCCATACTCACGAGTTCTCAGAGTATCCTTATCACCCGTGTTTTGAACTCTGCATCTGATAGGTTGGCTGTCTCCATTTCACTTAGTTCTTTTTCTGGAGTTTTGATCTGTTCTCTCATTTGGGCCGTGTTTCTTTGTCTCCTTAATTTGGCAGCCTCCCTGTGTTTGTTTCTGTGTATTAGGTGCAGCTGCTTTGACTCCCTGTCTTGGCGCACCTGCTATGCCGTGAGGGGTAGGTAGAGCCTTAGGGATTCTCCAGGAGGGGGCAACCCGCTTCGCCACTTTGTAGCCCTGTATGTGGGGGAGGAGTTGGAGAGGGAACAGTGCCACTTGCTAAGCCCTCCCCCTGTTTCCAGTCATTGCACCCATTTCCCATATGCGTTTGGTGTCCCTCTAGCTGTGCCCTGTGGTGATTCCAGACTGGGTGTGTTTGTGTACATTTCAGGACCGTGGAGGCCCTTTAAATGGACTTTCTTGAGAGACCATCTGTTTCTTCTACTGTCCCAACCCCCATGGGTATTACAGCCAGAAGTCATGAGGCTTCATTTCCCTGTGCTGGAACCCTAGGCTGCGCGGTCTGGCCTGGGACTGGGATTGCCTGCTCCCCAGGCGCCCCTCCCAGTTTTTATCCACTACACACGTGAGATAAGGTGGGACCGCCCCATCCCGCCGCCTGCCGCTGCCACAGCGCGTCCTCTCTGCCCCAGCTCCCCAGCCCCTCCCCTGCCACCAGTCTGAGTGAATGTTTCTTCTTTAAGTCTGTACTTGTCAGATTTGCATGCAGTTCGATTTTCTCACAGTTCTGTTTGTTTTTTGTTTTGAGGTAGTCGTGCTCCTTCTTAGGGTTGTGTGAGGAGGCGAAGCGTGTCCACCTACGCCTCCATCCTGGCCAGAGGTCTGATTGTGCTTTCACATGCTGTCCTCATTCTCACCATGCTTCTGATGCTCGAGCCATGTCTCCATTGGCAAAGCAGACGGCCACTAGATCCTGCACCGTCCCTGTGTAGTCATTTACTCTTCATTCCGTGGGTAATTTAATCCAACTGCCAACCTTACCTCGTCCTTTCTTCAAGGATGGTGGTGGGCTAGTGCCTGTTCTCTACTACACTCTCGAGGAAGGGCTCACAGCTCACCATAGCAGTTTGCCTGTGGTTTTATACTTTCAAGTTTGGACAGCTATGAAATCTTGGGCTCCTATTTTCTTGTCTATCTTAACTCTATTAGTTAATTATTTAATTGTCTTCTGCGGTAAAGTATCGCTCTTAAAATGTCTGAAATAATCTGATTTTCATTCCCTCACGAGGAACTTGGTGTTTTGCCTACATGGGGTGTCTCAGGGCAGCATTGCTAGTTTCTTAGCTCTACAGCTCTCTCATCCTTGTTAGCACAGTTAATAAAAATGTGTGTGTACTTCCTGCCACCCTCTGCCACGTTTCCTGGGATCTCTTTTTAATTCACTTCTCCTGGCCTAGCTCTGCAGTTTCTCTGCAGTGTGAGGCTTTGTCCTGGGGAGGAGCTGCCCCTTCTGTGGTTTAATCCACACAGTCTGAGCAGCTGCAGCCTTTCAGACCCTAACAGGGTCCCTTCACTTACTCACTGAAGGGTCCGCAACCCCACCTGGTCTCTGAAATAGTGTTGTTTACTGGAAGATACCAGATCTTCTTGGAGAAAATTCTCATCCCAGGCCTGGGGCAAGGGAAATATTGTACAAGCTGAGCTCAGAACATCTAATTGTACCCGAAAATATGTAAATGCTTAAAAAATTACGGGGACATATGAGAAGGACTTAAAAAAAACACCTAGAGGTTTTCCACTAACAAAAATCTGATGTAACTAGAGCAACAGAGTTAATGAGAAAGAGAATGAACACTACGGTTGTGAGATGTCGCACTGTAGCCAGAACATGATTGTGGTCCCTAAGAGAAGAGGGGAGGGGACTGCATACAACTTTCTGCCTGGATGCACTTCCTGGGTCACAGCCCGGGCAGGCAGAGCAGACTCTTGAGTTGAGGGGACAGAAACCTGAGGCAAAGAGGTCTGAGGTGTCTGGAATTGACAGGACACAGGATGTCGGAGAGCAGAGAGCTCAAGCAGTCTGCATAAGCGCCCCTTGAGACCGTAGCTACATGCAAAGCTGAGACTGTAGCATGGGACTCCACGTGTCCCGGCAGAGAAAGCTGGGAGCTATAAGCTTAGCTTTAAGCTTAGCTGTAAGCTGGAGCTTACACAAGACTGGGAGAAACTGGAGGTCTAACCAGCCTAGCGGAGAGACCTAGTAAGGCTCAGGCTTCACCTAGTAGGGCTAAAATGAGCTAGACCAAAGCTTAATTAAGCAAGCCCCAGAGGATCAAGCGAATATGTGTGTAACTTAACTGTTAGCAAATAGAAAGAAAGGAAGTTTTCAGTGTCTTTTTTTTTTTTCCTTTGCTCCTGCCTGCAAAAAGACTGTCTGTAAGTTTCAGCAGCGCACGGGGCACGGGGGTGGGGGGTCGGGGGGGGGGGGTGGCCCAGTGCTGCCCCTGTGGATGGCTTCCCTGCAGCGAATTCAGCAACACCTTCCTAGGTGGCTTTGCGAGTTTAACAGTTTCCATCCCTCACAGTTTCCTGACACGTTCCGTGGGCACCCCAGCAGGCTCCCCACATTTCAGCATCTCCCCTGCAAGTGGTTTTCCAGTGGGTTTCTGGCAAGTCCAGCCATGTCCCCGCTGGCTTTTCTAGTAAGTTAAGAGCACCTCCCAACCTCCCCTCCCCTTCACCACCACCACCACCACCAACCACCATAGGGTGCTTGCTAGTGGATTTCACCAGTACTTCCCCTGCTCACCAGCCTCCACCCAAGGACTGGGAGCCACCTCTGTGCCCAGGCTACCACCACACCTTCTCCTGTGAGGTTGTGTCTCTTTAACTCCCTCTTAGTAAATTCCTTGGAAATAGTTTATGATTCTTTGTATTGAGTTGTCCTTGTTCAAGGTGCCATGTGGTTTCTCTCTCCTGCTTGGACTCTGGCTGGTACAGAAGTGGTACTGGCAGTGGTCCCCGGAGATCCTGCAAAAAGGAATTGAGAATTGGCTTTCGTTGTGTTCTTGGGCTTCGTACAGTGCCGCTTCCCTCCAGTGGGAAGTAGCGTATTTGTAATTCATGACAGGAAGTGGCATCACAGTTTAATCACAGTGTAATTTGTGGTTGATTGGGATAAAGTGCCAGCTGAACCAAGTATCTTGGGACCCAAAATGCCTGGGGCATGTGACTGTTACGGCAGTAATGGTGTAGGGTGGCTTCTGTCTAAAGTCACCTGGTTCATTGTTAATTGTGAACTCATGTAACAAGGTTATCATAACACTTTTAAATCACCTGATAGTGACATTTGTGAATAGATAACCTTAAAAGAAGAGACCATTAACACAAAATAAAAATAATTTTAAAATTTGAAAGATATTATCACACATATTTACTCTTTGAATTTTTCACTCCTAAAATGAAATTTCAAAGCCCACAAGATATCCGTTACTTTAGCCAATGGCCTCATCTTTCCAGACATAGAAAAAATCTTCCATTGACATTAATATCCATCAAATTGAAAGTGTGTATCCAAGAGCACCCTTAAATGAGGCATCAGTCACTGGTCATTCAGATAAGCTTGTTTTCTTTTTTTAATAATGGAAATATGTGTTCTCCTTGCCCTGATTTTGCTTTTGCCTTTGAAATCTATGTTGCGTCTACTTCTGATCTTAGACCAGTTTCTGAACGCAGGTTGGAGTCTCCCACATCAGCGTTCACCTTCTCTTCTCATTTCTCCTGTGAAAGTGTTTGCAAAGCCCTGAGACTCGCAGCAAATGCTCCAACAGCGGGAAATGCCAGAGAATGTCGACAAATAGTGTTTGTGTTTAGGTGACGTTCAGAACTCGCAGTGAAGCTGAAGTCACCGCACAGCCTCACGTGTCAGAACTCTCAGATAAGGACTTATGTAGCCTTCCAAAGCTGTAAATTTTTTCTTTTTTTGGAACACCACTCAAAAATTATATGGAGTATAAATGCATATAATATTAATAATATTGTACTTGCAAGAAAGACGCACCTTTGGCAGGCAAGGCCGTGGCCACACACGCAAAGAGTGGGAACGGCTATGAGGAAGCCTGAGCAGGTGGGGACCCCCACTCCCCACATGCTTCTGTCCTGGCCCCTAGAGATGCCAGCTCTGACGTTTGATTCTGCTTTTCAGTGTTTGCTGCTCTTGCTTTCAGTTGATATCAGTAGATCCCTTCAAACCTATAACATCTCTGTGTCAAATTGTTAGCCTTGAGTTCCCACCAGGAGAATCATAATATGTTTTTCTCTATACTGTGCTGGTTCCCAGAACTCATAGAATTGTACCGTTAGAATTAGCGAATTGTACTGTAGGTAAATTATATCTGAATACAGTGACCAAATAAATGCCCACAATTGTATTCTTTTGTACCATCAACAATACGAAAATTTTTAAAAAGCTATCATTTATAATAGCATAACTTATTTGAAATACTTAAAATTAATCTTTAAAGAAGTATAAAGATCTCTGGAAGGAAAATTAAGGGACATTAAAGATCTAACTATATTGGTGGAGATTTCTTGCTTGTAGATTAAAGACTCAATATGGTGAAGATATCACTTCTCCTCAAATTGATCAATAGATTCAATCTAATCACATTAAAATTCTAGCATTTTTAGCCTGCTTTCTTGTACCAGAATTTACATGGAAAGGCTACAAATAGAAAAACCAAAGTCAGTGGACTTCCTCTACTATGTCTCAAGATTTATCTTGAAAATACAATAATTACAACATGGTGCTAATGATGCAGGAGTCGTCACAAGATGAGTGGAATGCAATGGAAAGCCCAGTGACAGCTGCCCAGTATTATGCAGACGTTTCCGTAGAAGCTTCTGTGACAGAGCAGTGCGGCTGATCAGAGGGGAAATAATTGACGTTCCAATAAATCATGTTGAGCCCTGACCAGTGTGGCTCAGGTGGTTGGGCATCATCCTGCGAAGCAAAAGGTCACCAGTTCAATTCCCAGTCAGGGCACATGCCTGGGTTGCGGGTTTGGTCCCTGGTCCAGCTGTGTTTGAGAAGCACAAACTCGATTGGTGTTGTTTCCTTCTCTTTCTCCCTCCCTTCCTGTGTCTCTAAAAATATGTAAAATCTTTAAAAATAACTAGAGGAAGAAAAATAAATTGTGTTAAGTAGCAATTTGGTCAAAAAGGAGAGTGGACTACTATCTCTTATCAGCACCCCTCCCCCGCCCCCCCAAAAAAACTATTTTATTTATTTTTTATTTTTTTAATAATATATTTTATTGATTATGCTATTAGTTGTCCCATTTTCCCCCCTCTGTTCCCCTCCGCCCTGCACACCCCCTCCCACCCACATTCCCCCCCTATAGTTCATGTCCATGGGTCATACAGATAAGTTCTTTGGCTTCTACATTTCCTATACTATTCTTAACCTCCCCCTGTACCTTTCCCCCCTCTCTCCCCTCCCACTCCCCTGCTGATACCCCTCCATGTGATCTTCATTTTTGTGATTCTTTCCTGTTCTAGTTGTTTGCTTTTGTTTTTGTTTTAGGTGTGGTTGTTAATAACTGTGAGTTTGCTGTCATTTTTACTGTTCATATTTTTTATCTTCTTTTTCTTAGATAAATCCCTTCAACATTTCATATAATAAGGGCTTGGTGATGATGAACTCCTTGAATCCTTGAACTTGACCTTATCTGGGAAGCACTTTATCTGCCCTTTCATTCTAAATGAAAGCTTTGCTGGATAGAGCAATCTTGGATGTAGGTCCTTGCCTTTCATGACTTGGAATACTTCTTTCCAGCCCCTTCTTGCCTGCAAAGTTGCTTTTAAGAAAGCAGCTGACAGTCTTATGGGAACTCCTTTGTAGGTAACTGTCCCCTTGTCTCTTGTGGCTTTTAAGATCCTCTCCTTATCTTTAATCTTGGCTAATGTAATTATGATGTGTCTTGGTGTGTTCCTCCTTGGGTCCAGCTTCTTTGGTAGTCTCTGAGCTTCCTGGACTTCCTGGAAGTCTATTTCCTTTGCCAGATTGGGAAAGTTCTCCTTCATTATTTGTTCAAATAAGTTTTCAATTTGTTGCTCTTCCCCTTCTCCTTCTGGTACCCCTATGATTTGGATGTTGGAATGTTTAAAGATATCCTGGAGGTTCCTAAGCCTCTCCTCATTTTTTTGAATTCTTGTTTCTTCATTCTTTTCTGGTTGGATGTTTCTTTCTTCCTTCTGGTCCACACCGTTGATTTGAGTTCCAGTTTCCTTCCCATCACTATTGGTTCCCTGTACATTTTCCTTTGTTTCTCTTAGCACAGGCTTCATTTTTTCGTCTGGTTTTCGAACAGATTCAACCAATTCTGTGAGCATCTTGATAACCAGTGTTTTGAACTGTGCATCTGATAGGTTGGCTATCTCTTCATTGCTTAGTTGTATTTTTTCTGGAGCTTTGAGCTATTCTTTCATTTGGGCCATTTTTTTTTTGTCTTGGGGTGCCTGAGCCACGAAAGGTTAAGTGCCTAAGGCAGGTTCTGCTGAAAGGACCAATGCGCCCGACTGTCTCTGAATGTGCAGGTAAAAATGCTGGAAGAACTTGTCCCCGTGTAAAAAGTCTGCCCGCATCCACACAACTGCAGCTCCTCGGAAAAAGGCATATTCTCGGTGGAAGGGATCACTGCTCTTTTCTTTCCAAAAAAACTATTTTAATGTATTGAAGTGTTAGGAATGAAAGACAAATCTGTGATGCTTTTTAAAAAGGGTATAAACTATCCCCATGGTCTTGGAAAAGATTTCTTTGAGACACCAAAAGCATTAGCTGTAAAGGAAAGGATTGACAAACTAGTTGACTACATTAAAATGAAAAAAAGCCCCAAAACTTGTGTTATTAAAAGTGAAAAGAAAATATTGAGTGGGAACAATACTGTCTGTTCTGCTACAACATTTGTTTCTAGGATGCAAATAGGTTTCTGTGTGATTAGTAAATAGGAAAGAGAACGCTGTTGATTTAACCGAGGTGATACCGGTTTCATTCCATTTTCCCAAACAAGCTCGTGCTTTGCATCATCAAGTAGCAGCAAGTAAGCATAGAATATACAAACACAGCCGAGTGACGCACAGGCCATGCAGGACGCTCACCCATCTCAACTTGGCCTCTTTTCTTGAACATGTACTTGATCTTATCTTAAAGCTGTTTATTGTACCTTTGCCTTATCTCCATTGTTCAGTAGCCTTACCCTCCCTTGTTCCCCTTTTTGTCAGGCTACCTTTTCTTTTCATTTTTTTAAAGGCTAAGTACTTTATTTACTCTAGTATTTATAACTAGGAATGTAACATGGCTTTTAAATTGTGTTTATATTTTTAATTAGAACTGGTATTGATTTGGTAGTGTTAGAAAGTTGCCATAGGTTTTGGGAGTTCAAACCTGACCCTATTTTCTCCATAATCTCTTGATATTTTTGGTGCACAATTTTGCAGAAAGCACTGTTTCAATAAAGCATATTTTCACATTTTAGCTGAAACACCCTGTTTGCAACACATGTATCTGTTGTGCTTCGTCAATATTAAGACAATTATTTCACATTTTAACCTCTCTAATTAGAATACATCATCAATAGATGGCATCTTTCAATTACAATTGCCAGGTTTTTTGGTGAGGGGATGGGGATAAAATAACGGTGCTTTTTAGAAGCTGGTGTTTTCTTAGACTTGACGAAATACTGTGGTATCCAGAAAGTAAAGAACTACCAAACATATTTTAAAAGACAGGCAACCCAGGCCCTGACTGGTGTGGCTCAGTGGGTTGGGCATCGTCCTGCAAACCGAAGGTCGCTGGTTTGATTACAGGTCAGGGCACATGCTTAGGTTGCAGGTTCGGTTCCTGTTGGGGGCGTTCAAGATGCAACCGATCGATGTTTCTCTCACACATCCATGTTTCTCTCCCTCTCTTTCTCCCTCCCTCCCCCTCTTTCTAAAAATAAGTAAAACCTTAAAAAAAGAAAAAGAAAAGAAATGACAGGCAACCCAGCAGAGAAGTAGCCAAAGACTTGAACAGCCACTTCACAGCAGAAAAAATCTCTATGGCTAGTAAATATATGAAAAGGAATGTGTCATCTCATAAGGCAGTTGCTCAATAAATACCCGGGATGCTTACACATACTTCGCATGTTGACCAAAGTTTGAAAACCTGCTAAGTGTTGATGTGGACACGAAAGTATGTCCAAGGTATGATTCCATTCACATGAAGTCACAAAACAGGCACAGCTAAGCCGTGTTGCTTAGAAATGCATTGCCTAGTTAGTAAAAACATTTTAAGAAAAAGGAAGGAAGTCATCACCCAGGTCAAGACGGTGGCTACCTTTGGGGGTGGGGGTGAGCGAGTTGGGATTGGAGGCGCACGGGGGGCTTTGGTGTCACGGTGGTGTTCCGTTTCTTCACCTGCATGGGTTTGCTCTGTTACGACTTGTTTAACTGCACATACACACTTGACATACTCTTCTGTAGGTTTCAGAATAAAATTAAAAAGGGGAATGAGCCATTCTCTCCAGGGTTGTTGGTAGGTCAGGCAACCTGAGCCTTGACCATGGGGGTTAAGCAAAGTGGAGGCTACAATGAACACAGCCGACTGTCACAGTGGTGCGGTTGGGACTAGGGCCCCGGGACTGGGCCCCAGAGAGGGTGAGAGGAGAGGAATCGGAGATGGTGAGTCAACAGAGCTTGTTGGAGGAATTTTTATATCAAGAGAAAAGCTACAATGGTGACTGGGGGTGCGTAGGAAGCTGTATATTAAATATATGGAGCATCAGAATAATATACAGATGAATTTTCTGGAATGCTGAAGGCAACTGGGGTAAGATGGGGAAGGGAGATGATTTTTTATGTGTATGGGATGACATTCAAGGGGAAGAAGTAAAAATTTACAATACTGGAAATATGTATGTTGGAATCATGAGTAACATTTCATATTTATTAATGGAAAGAAGCACGAACACCATCTCGCTCAACACCACTTTGCAGAACGAGAATGAAACCCAGAAGGATTAAGCGTGTGCTTAAAATTCTGCCATTAACAGTAACCCCGGATGAAAATGCTGAGTTGCTCCTGCCCTTTGGGTCCATACTCTTTTTATAGTTTTATCTACAATGTGGTTTGCTCTTAAATTGTGGTTTTATATAATCATTATATTTTATAGTAGAGTTTATTTGGATAACATTCAATTAGCCTTTTCTGCAAAGCAGACCACCCCAGATCTAACAGCTTAAAATAACCATCATGGATGTATTTCTTATGATTCCACGCGTTGGCTGAGCTCAACAGGGACCACTCCCACGGCTGTTGTCACTGGCAGTCACTGGAGGGGCTAAGATGGCCCCACTCATGTCGGGGCCCTTGGTGCTGTTTATTGGCTTGGAGTCTCTCATCATTCAGTAGTCTAGACTGGACCTCCATAGGCGGCAGTGGGGGCATTCCAGGAAGGCCACGATGGAAGTGGAGACTCCTGAACTTACAGAGCGTCCTGTCTCCCACATTAAATTGTGCAAAGCGAGTCATAAATCCAGTCCAGGTAAGAGGTGAGACAGCAGGCCCCATCTCTTCAAAGACGGCGATACAAAGTATTGTGGCCATCATTTTCCACTTATCACAGATAATTACAAATTTTCAATTTAATCATTGAGTTTATTTTCTAATGTTAATTTTTACTTACTCTGGGGCTAAAAGCTGTTGATTTGGAGGAATCTAACAATGTAGTTTTGGCCAACAGATGAGAAACAAAAATTTGACAATGAAAAGCGTGTTATGTTAAGAAAAAAGAATTTACGTTTACCAGATTTTGTATCCTCTGTGGTGTAAAATAGATAAATGATCATTTTTATAAAAATATGGAGGGGAATGTATTTCATACAACAATCTTTGTTGCTTAGAATGAATGTTAGCTTAATCATTTTCTGATATCATTACCATTAATGTTTTATCATCACCTTTGTGAATTTTTCTCACGTTACAGACTATAATAGAATGTAATAACAATTATAAAGTAAGAGCAATAAATACTTTCCCATGAAGGAATTTATGATAATAGCGTATTGCTAGGCACTGTGCTAATTGCATTGGAGTAAACGTTTACTTAATTTACTTGACGACTATCCACATTGTGTGCCTATGCTGATTCTGACAATCTGCCCCAACTTGGGGCCGTCACTCTGAACCAAGTAGACATGGTCCCCACATAGTGCCGTACCCTGGATGGGCCCAGGGAAGGCTCTCTAAAGAAACTTCTAAGCCAGGACCTGAAGGATGAGCAGCAGTTAGCTGAAGTAAGTGGGAAAGGGAATAGGAAGTCTTCGAGGGAAAAGAATGACTTGGTCAAAGGCCTTGGAGGTGAGCAAGTGCAAAAAACATTAGAAGAATTGAAAAAAAAATCTACTATGCTAACACCTAGAATGTGGAAGGGGTGGGACAAGAAAGACACTGGAGAAGTGGGGTCTGGGTTTTATGCCAGGGATCGTGGGAGACCATTGATGGGTTTAGAGTCTTTGCTGAGATTGTTTTAGAAAAAAGTCACGCCTGCGGTTTGGGTAAGGGGTGCAGCCAGGGAGAAGAAGGAGGCAGTACAGACCTCAGCTGGTGCTAGGGGTTAGGTGAGTGTGAGAACGAAGGGAAGGGTGGAAATGCTGGAGGTATTCAGGAGCTGGAGTCAGCCAGATTGGTGGCTGGAGGTGGAGTGCAGGGAGGAACCCAAGAGGACTCTCTGCTCACAGTGCTCTCAGTGAACGGGGAGCTGGTGTGGGGAGACCTCCTGGCACAGGACTTGCTGCAACATCCCAACTCTATTTCCAGGTTGAATGCCTTGATCTCTTGTTTTGGATCCTCTAGTCTTTGAAACGACATTTTTAACATCAGTTCATATAGTTATCAATTCATACTCAGATTCAAAGGGAGAAATACTGTTATAACCTGAATTTATACCTTGGATCTGAAAGAAAGGTTTTTACAGCTGACCTTTGAACAACACAGGTTTGAATTGCATGGGTCCACTTACATGCAGATTTTTTTTCAGTAAATATACAGCCAGCAATCCCTATCCCCAGGTTTTGCATTGGGCATCCAACCGAGGATTGAAAACAGTGTTTTCCGTCTGCAGCTGGGAATCCAAGGGTTCGGGGGCCGTCTGTGTGCATTGTTCTGCACCATTACACTTGAGGCACTGCAGTATCCATCTAGTGCAGGGTCCACAGGTGTCCTGGAACCAATCTCCATGGATACCGAGGGGAGACTATAGTTAAGTTTGGGGGGAGTCAACAGTTATACCTGGATTTTCCCGTATGTGTCAGGGGCGGGGGGGGGGGGTGGTCAGTGCCCCTAACCCCTGTGTTGTTCAAGGATGAACTGTACTTCAGTAGGAATTCATTACTGGACTGAAATTTAGTATTCTGTGGCTGAATTTCATTAAACAGTTTACTTACTGATTAATTTTTTTTTTAATTACTTGAAGACAGCCACAGCTAAGAAGCAGTATGCCCATCTTAAGCTTTAAGCCTTCTAATTCATTTGTCTACAGTAATTTCATAATTAACATTGTTCATTTTAAAAATAGAGTTCATTAAACGAACTTAATTTTTTTCTATTTTAATTGTTCTATGCCTCTAGTAAGAAGAACATTAGTTTCTTTTCTCTAAGAAAGAAAAAAATGTATAAGATAGCTACATAAAAATGAATCTATCATTGGCGGCTTATATTAAGTAATGATAATTGAGGTTTAAAAGAATTTACTGTTGTGTCTCAAGAAGTTAAGCTTTCTCTGACGCGAAAGTGTTGTAGTCTTTGTGGTTTTGAATTTCATGACTCTCTGTAGTTTTATTAGTCTATTGACTCGCTCTGCGTTATTTATTGTCCTGCTTCCGCTTAGGAATGTGAACTTGCCTCAAACTTTCTGGTTCTCGGTCTCGTCAGTACAGTATCATTCATGGTCTGTTCCTCCCATGTGTTTTCTCTAGGCTGCATTTTCTATTATTTGCAATATTTTGTAAATTTAAAAGTACTTTACAACCTATTTTTTCTCTTGTTTTCTTTTTCCTTAGGCACCACAAGGGCCCCCAGGGATGGGGAAGTGCCAGGGGTGGACTATAATTTCATTTCTGTTGAGCAGTTCAAAGCACTGGAAGAGAGTGGAGCGTTATTAGAAAGTGGAACGTATGATGGTATGTCCCCACGTATTGATGGCAGCACCCCAGAACGCTATCTGAATCATGATTTTGGACTGGAATTATGATTTTACCAAACAAAAGAGTTTTCTATCGGTTTTGGGGAAAATTGTCTTTTAATTAGGGTATTTGTAATTTACTAGTTAAAATGAGATTAAACATTAATCAAAAGCATTTCATCATATTATTAAGTCGATTAGCCCTGGCTGGTGTAGCTCAGTGGATTGAGTGTCAGCCTGTGAACTAAAGTGTCACAGGTTGGATTCCCAATCAGGGCACATGCCTGGGTTGCAGGCCAGGTCCCCAGTAGGGGGCGCTCAAGAGGCAACCACACATTGATGTTTCCCTCTCTCCTTCCCTTCCTCTCTCTGCAAATAAGTAAATAAAATCTTTAAAAAGATAAATCAATTATGAACAATACCTTAAAATTATTCAAATTAACTAGTTTGCATATTTCATAGTAATTCACATTCATCATTTGAACTCAGCAAGTGTTTATAGATTGCTTTCTATTTGTAATTAAGAATTAAAATACTGTACACTTTAAAAAATCTATTTATACATTGGCTAGGTTGGAGAAAAATGAATATAGAATCGGGGGGAAAAAACAACAAGAACAGAAAAATTGGTTTTCTTTTTATATCTCTTTCCTCTACCTACTTGATTCTAAGTATAGATTTAAGATCAAGTTCAATTGTTAAATGATTCTGTGTTAGATCCTTTTATTCCTTAAGTGACGCTCTTTCCTGGCAAGCTTGTCCACTCCCATAGTACCCTGTACTGTTACATCATTGCTTTATCATGCTGCTACTGTAGTTGCCTAATTCACAAGCTCAGGGAAGGCAGACATGGTGTCTTTCTTACTCGGTATTATCTTCAGTGCCTAAGACGATGTTCAGTAAAATCTGACTTTGATTTCAACATATCCAAATACGTGTTTGTGTTCTGTCCAAAAGAGTGATTCTTCATGATTTTTCTCTTTAGCAGCTCCACGAGTTCAAAACAGTGGAGACACCATTTGCTTCCCTTTTCTCACAGCTCCCATCTAGTCTGTTAGCAAACGCGGTCCTCTCTGCCTTTGCTGCAGCAGCTTTCTCAACGCCTTTCTTCTCACTCCACCAGCTCATGGTAGGCCCGCTGGAGAGCTCGTGTCCAGGGCACTGAGTTAGTATCATTCGTTTCCATTTCTTCCCAGTGTCCCCTCCACCCTGCCATTGCTACCCTGCTGCTACCCCTCAAGCACAGCCCTGCTCACGCCCTCTCTCCTCCTGAGAATCTTCAGTAAGTAAGTTTGACCCAGCTACCCTTTCTGGACTTAGCTCCAACAAATTCTTTCATTTGATCCTTTTCTTTTTTTTCTGGACCCATTTTTTAAGTATCTTCTATGTGCCAAGTGTTATCAGAGGGACTAGAGATACTGTGATGAACAATATTGAAATAATACTGTCTTAATAAATCCTATACTTAGTGAGAAAGGCAGTCAGAACAAACGAAGTAACTATACACTGAGGTGATATGAAGGAAACAAAAACAAGGGATTTAAAGAAAATCATAGGAATGTCTTATGTAGATAAGGTAGCCAGTGAAGACTTCTCAGAGGAAACAGCAGCTACTTACTCTTTATTTTATGCAGACAGCCTACTCTTCCTACACCTCCCTCTTAAAGGCAACCATTGCATTGTGTTTCCCATGTATGTTTTTGTTTGTGTGTGTTCTTGCAAAATGTGCAGGTATTTACATCTGGACTGTGCTCTAGATCTCATTCAGTTATAACTGTCTTCACTTACTGCTGTGTTTTTAGAGTCCTCCTCGTGGCCGTACTGTATTTGCATGTAACTCACTGCTTCCTAACCGCTGCACAGTGCTTTATTGTGAGTCCCCTGCATCTCACCTACCCGTTCCCCTGGTGCTGGGCTTCAGATCGCCTCCAGCTCCCATCACCACCAATCAAACTGCAGCAAACATTCTCGCACGTGTCTTCTTACAGACCCGCGTGAGAATGCCTGGAACACAGAGCCAAGAGCAGACTTGGTGGGTTGCGTACTCCGCAGTCTCCGTTCCCACCAGCCATGCATGAGGGTTTAGTCCTGTGGCAGCTATAGTAATGACTCCACATCCTCAGCAACACTGGGCCTTCTCCAGCTCGATAATTTCCCAATCTGACGGTTGCAGAAGTGGTTATCTCAGTTAGACTTTAGTTTTTCTGGAAGTCAGAGAGCTTGAGCATCTTTTCATTTGCTTATTTTTTTGGCTTCTGCAAATTGTCTATTCATTTGTTTGCTTTGTCAATTTTTAAGAAATGGGATCTCAATTGCATTCCAGTTTGCAGACATTCCTTAGATATTTAGATATTTATTTAGGTATTAATTCCTTATCCGATATAGGTGTTTTCTCCCATTCTTTTACCTAATAACCTTGTCCTGTGTCTCTTCATTAAACAGAAATCCTTAGTTTTCAGCTGTCTGATTTATCACTGTTCTCCCTATGACTTGTCCTTTTGAAGTTTTGTCTAAGAAGTCCTTCTCTGCCCTGAGGTCACGAAGAAATTCTCCTACATTTTTTCTGCTAAGTATAAAAACATGTTACATATTTGCCAAAGTGGCATATTACATGTTATTAATTACCATGTGCTCAACTCAAAGGAAATGCAAATTGAAATATCATAAACCATTTCACATCCATCATATTGCCAAAAATTTTAAAGTGTGATAATTGAAGGGAATGGAAACTCCTCCCATACACAGCCGGCGAGAGTATAAAACGAAACAGCCCCTTTGGGGGCATCTTGGCAATAGCCGGTAAGTTCGAAGGTGCACGGAATTCTAGCCCAGCCGTTCCCTCTCGGACGCCTGCCCTGGAGAGACCCTCGTCTGCGGGCACGTGTAGGCGGCGCTGGAGTAGTCTCTGTAGCGCTGTTCGAAACAGTGAGGGGATGGAAACAACTCTCTTCTGAGAGGGGAATGGGTAAAATCCAGTTTAATCTGTTCATTAAAATGGACTATTCTACAGCTGTTAAATGAACTAGAATCTACGTGTCAACAAGAATAAGTCTTAGAAATATAATTGTATAAAAAGAAAGTTGCAAAAGGATGCATACAGTATACTGTTTAGAAAAAAGATACAAATTGTTATTAAGAACACTTTATGAAGCTTTTATGAACAATAGTATTTGTCATGTACGCATATACACATGTCTTCGATGTGTACGTGTGCAGGGAAATGGCACATGCTGACCTCAGGATAACTCAGAGTGGGACAGAGACAGGAAGTTAGGGCTTTAATACTGTGTGTGACCATATATATATGTCCTTGGGGGTGGGGGGGGGAAGGGAGACCTGAAAGAATCTAGCAAAAGTTAATATCTGGAGGCTGAGGAAACAATAAATGAGGAGGTTTTCTAATACTACTATAAGACTATTGTCTGTGATTTTATATGCGTATTTTGCCATGCGCACCCGTAGTTTTTGTGCGCATTATACATGGGATTAGTATGCCCATTATCATGCCCATGGTATGTAGTCGTTATACCGATGTATAATGCGCATCCGTATTTTCCAAAAAAGTGCGCACTATACATGGTAAAATATGTTATGTTTGAAATATCTAATTGTTCCATTGCAAAAATGAAAATACCTTCAGAAAAGAAAAATAAAAAGCTCCAAAACAGCTTCAAAAGGATGAAAAAACTTTGTTAATAACTATAGTCAGAGCTCACAAACTTTGCAATTTTATACCTTGCTGTAATCTGCAACCGTGATGTTTTCCAACAACTCAAGTAAAATAGATACGATTTACTTACAAGCAATGCTTATTATTATACTCTGGTTTCTCTTCAGATCGTATAAATCTTTCGCCTTTTACAAGCAATGCTTATTATTAAAACCAATATTTATTAAAATAAGGAAACTGCCAGAATTAATTGTGAAGTCCTACAATGTTATCAATGATGATGAATAACAATCACAATGTCCTGAATTTTTCTAATTTGCACCCTGGAAAAAAGTTAAACTTTCTAGAGCTAGATAATAATTGCAAATATGCACTAAAATGTGTTTTTAGTAAAAGTCCCATCCTTTACAAAAACGGACCTTGAATTTTTGTCCTAGTCCCTCCCAGTTCTATGGTAGTGGGATTATCGGGCATCACGCAGGAGGTGCTGGTGCCTCCTCTTCCCCACCAAGACCTCAGTTTGGAGCATTTCCCTGCCCTTTGCCCTAGAGAAGTGTGAATTGGCTTTTTGTCATCAGTTCCTTGCTTTACTTCCGGGTCAGAAAGTTTGCTGAGATCCCATTAGTCTGTTTTAATGCGAATCTTTGCCTCCGTCTGCATGACAAGAATAACTCCGTTCCATACCTGAATTTGAAAGCAAGGGAGCAGTGGAGTGGGGGAGAGGCGAGATGTAGTTGAAAAGCTTTCTAGTTTGATTTCACTGTTTTGCCTTGAGTATTTTAATGACAATACTGCCTAAAGTCAAATTTCCAAAGAATTAATCTTAAGGCTTTCCCCTCCAAAACACGCCCAGCCTCCGGTAAACTATGCTGTTTGTAGATGTGCCACAATGTTACGATCAACAGCCCATGCTTTTTCATCTAGGAAAAAATACCCCATTGTACACCCCATTAATTTACTTCATGGGAATAAGCATCTTCATTACCTCCTCAGGAGCCAAGGAATTTGTTTAGAAGATGTGATTTAAAAAATAAAAGAGGTCAGTATTTTACTCCAAAATCCTATTTATCTTTTTATAACATCAGAAGAGTGATTGGTGCAAGGTCGAAACTAGCAGGAGCCACAAACTGCTGATGAAGTTGCATCCACTGAGCGCTTCCCCATTATGTTTGGCCGCCTAATGAGCGAGCATGACAAGTTGAGAAGATACTCAATTGTTTTCATTGTATTCTGGAACATTTATTTTTACTGCAAAAATTACTGATCCTCAAGACTTAACATATTAAAGTATTCTTGCTTTCCTGAGAGTATGCCAATATTGAATTATGCTAATAATGTCTCTATTTGTTCAACAAATTGTCAGATAAAATGATATAATTAGATTCTCAGGAAAACTTTCAAAAATTACTTTTACATAAACAGCCTAACATTTCACCACAGGCTGGTTAATTCTTAGCCTTATCCTTTGCCCACGTATTTCCTCCTTTTACCAAAATAGTTCATTTTGTGAGTTTTCTTCTCCTTTACTCCCACTTTTACGCCAATGAGTCTTACACAAGATCACCAATGCATTTAAATTCACAAACTAGGCCCTCCATTAGAACCCATGCAAAAACGCAAGCCCTTATAGAATAAATAACCTATACACATTAAGTCAACTTCCTGGCTTTAGTGCAAATAGCGTTAAAATGTTAGATAACGTATGGTGAAGGACACTGGAAAAATTTGTTATTTTTACTCTTTCTGCCTCCTCCTCTTCCAAGAGGTGCTTTGACCTCCCTTTGGCTGGTGGTGGTCACTCAGAACCTTCAGCGTCAGCTAACGGGGCAGAGACATGTACTCGGTCATGTTGTTGTGACGCTCGGTTCCATGTGAGTGTTTCCAGCTGCTGTCCCTCGGTTCATTTCAGGAAACTTCTATGGCACTCCCAAGCCTCCGGCAGAGCCCAGCCCCTTCCAGCCCGACCCTGTGGATCAGGTCCTCTTTGATAATGACTTTGATGCCGAATCCCAGAGAAAACGAACCACGTCCGTCAGCAAGATGGAACGAATGGACAGCTCCCTTCCTGAAGAGGAGGAAGACGAGGACAAGGAAGCTGTTAATGGCACTGGCAATGCAGGTTCGTAAACAGACGACCGACTCCTGAGTGGTCGTCCGGGTGGACTTCAACATGACACTGGATTGGAAGTAGTAACATTTTTCACAAAGCACACGCAGAGTGAGTGACGAGATTCTAGTACTTTCTGTAAAGGTTTCGTGTGGAACAAACTGTATTTCTGTCGGTCATTTTGTCAGCTGAAGTGAGTTGCCCCAACTGGCTGTTTTGATAAATCAGTCGTAAGCTATCGTTAGTGATCATATCATGTAAGATGACGCTACTCTACTACGGCGATTTTCCACTGGTGTGCTGCAAGAATTTTTAAAACATGTAATACCTGACTCTTTAATCAGGGGCCCTGACCTCTTCCCTTAGATTGTCAAATTTAAAAATGACAATAGCCAACACAACTATAGCCCTTGGGTGTGAATGAATCAAAATTATACCTATTTTGTAGTCAAATCAGCAAAAAATTTATTTTATTTTTTAAAGATTTTATTTATTTATTTTTAGAGACAGGGGGAGGGAGGGTGAGAAACATCAGTGTGTGGTTGCCTCTTGAGCACCACCACCTGGGGACCTGGCCCACAACCCAGGCATGTGCCCTGCCTGGGGATCGAACCAGCGACCCTTTGTTTCTCAGTCCGGCACTCAATCCACTGAGCCACACCAGCCAGGGCAGAAAATATATTTTATATTTAGTAATTAGTTTATAGGTGCCACGAGATAAAAAGAGTTGAAAATCACTGTCCTACTGCTTCAAAGATTTGAGATTCATTTCTGATGCTGGAATATGGAGATCTTGTTGGCCTGAGTCCTCCTTTACAGGATATGAACATAATGTACATTTTAAGGTATAGCCTTCAACCAAAACAAAGTACAGAGGTTTGGAAATATGCTCGTAAACGTTATCTGAAAGGTTTGTTAGCAGCACTTTGACTTTAAATTCAATCAGTCAAAGAAAATTTCCGAATTGACTCCCATACTTTTTAGTAAATGAAGAACCAACAGGAGTTTACTGGTGGAGAATCTTCTTTGGAGTACCCCTAAAAATGTGGCAATTGTGTAGGAAACTCTACACTTCTGATTGAGAGTATGAGCTGGAAACCCCAGAATCACAGTAGAACTAACTTCAGTGCTATTTATTACAGTAATTCCTTTCAAAACACTACAATATAAGCTTCATGAGGGTTGGAATTTTGGCTTATTCTGTTCATTGTTGTATCCTTTGCACCATAGGTAGTGCCTGACACATAGTAGAAACTAACAAACATATGTTATTGGTACCCAATAAATGAATGGGTTTGATCATGTCCCCAGATTTGCAGAACCCGTTACCATATCATTTTCCTGAAGCTTCCTGACGTTCTCCTTTATCAGTAATTAACATTGGCTGTATAGACTGTATCTGTTGCTTCAGTACATTCATCATTTGCTCCCCCTCCAGACTGAGAGTCCTGTTTTGTGGTCCTAACATCTCACATAGTTCATGTATTACCCCAATATATTTGGGTGAAAACAGGTCTGAAAGGTTTAGGTGAATTCACATCTCGTTCTTTAGGGGTTGTCAAGGGAAATCAGCCTTTTTGTTTGCTTGTTTTAGTTTATTGGGGTTGCATTAGTTAATAAAATTATGTAGATTCAAGCTGGACAGTTCTATAACACATCATCTGTAGGTGTGTTGTGTGCTCACCACCCACGTCATGTGTCTGTCCGTCACCATTTGTCCCCCCTTTACCCCCTGACCTCTCCCCACCCCGTCGTAAAGCCTTTTGATGCTGATGGCAGCTTAGCTCACGCACAAAATGAAATCTGTTAACGTTTTTAAGAGTGGGATTAGAGACCGCAAATTTGTTCCAGTGTGGCGATTTACATGTCCTTGGGTAAGCAGGGCAAGGAGGACGTGGCCGGGCATGGGTGGGGGTGAGGAGCAGTGGGAGGCGGTACATAGTGGGATTACAGGGTTATAGAGCTGGCCTGGGTAAAGGAGGGATGGAGTGCAAATACCGTAGGGATGAGGAGTTCTGTGTGACGATGCCTAGGGCCTCCTCCGAGAGTCTGATTCCGAGGCACTGACTGCAGTCTGGAGTTACTACGGCTGTGTGGTAAGTTCTGGAAACAAGTTTCAGGTGCATGCCATGTGCACTCCCTGGGTGGTCACCAAGTTTTAGTGTGTTTACCTACCCGTGGACTTTGGGACTCTAAAAGGATTCCAATACCACTGACAGGGAATTATATTTAACAATAAGAAGTCTGTGGAGTGTCATTCTTAAACGTTAGTGTTATTCAAAGGCCAGGATTAAATGCGTGCCAGGCAGCTTGGTGTCTCAGTGAAGAGCGTCACGTAGAGCGCTCGGGTCGGCATCCTGGCTTTGCTGTTTATTGGCTGCGTGACCTGGACCGAGTTAACCCAACCTCGCTGTGCCTTAGCTTCCTCATCTATAAAATGGGAATAGTAATAATACACACTCACGGGGTTGAGTGAGGGTTATGAATCAATACATGTGAAGAGCTTAAAATAGAGCCTGACCCGTAGAAGGACTGTGTGTGTGCTCCTACGGCTGCCGTCGTCAGTCTTCTGTGGGTTAGAGGCTCAGTGTGTACTGCATTGATGCTGGAGTTGCTTTTTGCTTACTGCAGAATGTGGACACAAAGACAAGGAAATCTGCAGTAAATATGTGGCGTTTTGTGAGAAACGAAGAGGGCTGTTGGAAGAGTATACGTTTACCTACTTTTCACACTGTTCTGTTTTGAATAGAACACAGGGAGAGGCATTCTGAGTCATCTGACTGGATGAAGACCGTCCCGAGTTACAACCAAACCAACAGCTCCATGGACTTCAGAAACTACCTGATGAGAGACGAGACTCTGGAGCCGCTGCCCAAAAACTGGGAGATGGCCTACACCGACGCGGGGATGATCTACTTCATTGAGTAAGCGGCGTCTGCCCCTTTGTCGGCGCACCCCACGCTGTGAGACTTGTCGGAAGGGAGTTCAACCGCAATCCTCAAGGCCTCCGTTCCTCTTTTCTTCCTTTAAAATACTCTTCACAATTATAGTTAACTCTTTAGCATTATAGTTGATTCTTTTTTTTTTTAATATATTTATTGATTTATAGTTGATTCTTAATCTGACTTTTTTCCCTGGATGGTGTTTTGTTTTTATTTGACTTAGACAAAGGGATAGTGTATTCAATCTCTGGTTTTAGAAAAACAGGAGGATTAAAAACAGATTTATCACTAATAATGAAAAATGTAGGAAATAAAGAGGGTTTTGCTTTGCTTTTTTTTTAACCTTTGGGTATGTTTTTCCTCTTAATGAGCATTTCTAGAAAGTCTCTTAATGAGCACCTCTAGAAAGGGATTATTGTATGAGGGAAGACATATTTCTTATCTGAGCCAAATATTTTTAGTCCGAGCGCTTGGGTTTGGTATTTTCAGGCAAATAGGATGAGGGAGGAAAATCACTGATCCTCAGAATAGTTGGTAAAATATAAATTCACATACACACAACTATTGCACACAAAAAAGCACTATGAATATGCTTACATTTACAGAGATACAGAATACCGTATGTATTCAACCTAAAATTTTATATTGCTGACACCTGAGAACATTACATAAATAATTATCAGTTTTATTATGAAGCATTTTTATATTCTCATGCAGCTATAGTTTCCATCTTTAATTTACACAGAGGTAAAATATCGATGTAGTAAAGTTACAGAATATAATAATTAAAATACTGAGGACTGGATACTATGCTTAAAAAAGAGCACATCCTCAGACATGAATCAGGAGTGGGAGATTTGAATGTGTTTCCTCAATTGGCCCCAATCCCACATCCTTCATATCGAATGAGCGTCTTGCTGTACCAAGTGAGATGCTAGCATTTAAAGATGGAGATTTTTGCCATGTGTGATAAATTATTGATTTTGCTATACCTTTAGATAAACAGTAACGACACGGATTATACACACAGACAAAATCAGGTACACTCTTCTCGATGAGCAATTTAAGGAGTTTTTCGAGGGTGATTTAGACTTTTGATATTCATGTTGCCTTTAGAACTAAACCCCCAAGTAAGAGGCAGAATCGCTCACTACAGGTAGCTAGAAGATCCTCAGAAACCAATTGTGCGACATTGAACCTGACACTATTTCACCCTGCAAACCAGGGTAAGTTAGTAAATTGTGGGGGCGGGGAATTTGTGTAAGAAATGTCTATGTAGGTGAACGTTATCAAAATGGATTAATGGCCTAAATGTAAGATCTGAAACTATAAAACTTCTAGAAGAAAACACCGGGGAAAAGCTTTAGGACATTGAACTTGGCAAGGACTTCTTGGGCACGACATGAAAAGCACGGGCGACAGAAGCTGAAACAAAGAAATGTGGCCCCATCAGACCTACAGAGCCGAGTGCAGACGAGGGAGACGGTGGAGAGGATCGGCAGGGTGAAAGGCAGCCTCAGGGACAGGAGGAAATGCTTGGAAAGCGTTACCTAAGAAGGGGTTAATATCCAGGCCCTTTAGCTACTACCGGTGTGTTTTGGGTATCACCTCATGGGCGTCTCTTCCCTTCAGAAATAGTGGGTGAAATCCTAGTGGACGGCCCACATTTGCTAATGTAGAAGTAAAAATTTTGGCTCATCGAAACCAAAGGTAACTTTCCTAAAGTAACTTTTTAATTTGGTTTTGTAAGATAGGCTCATGTTTTTGTTTTGTTTTTTAACCGTGTGTGCCGCTAGGCCTCTGTGGGGTCTTAATCCTTTTTATTTTGCTAAAATGGATTTAACTGGAGAAATTATCTGACAGAATGGGCAACAGCCTTTCTAGAAACAATCCCACTGTCTCCTACTGAGATTATCCACATTCAGAATACAAAGGAAGTTTCTACCACTCTCTGGTGTGTGTGCCTGCAGGGCGTGGGAGGGGCTGCTCGGCAGGTAGCTCCGGAGTTAGAAAAGGTATGAGAAGAGATGATGAATTCCCTGAAGCCTGGGCTCCAATTCCTAGGACTGGCCGATGCAGAGCTTAGTGAGTTGATCCCATGACAAAGACCCCAAGAAAAGATAACTTGTTCACCTGGCTACTCTCACACTATTTAATAATAACTTTTCATTTTGTTGCCTCCCTATATATTTTCTACCGTGATTTTTTCTTTCTTTACTCTCCTCATCTTTCAGATACTTAAACCACAATATAGCACTGTGTGCCCGCCCCGCAGTGTGACGGTTTTGATTCAGCACTAGTATCCGCTGCGTGGTGGCCTTGGTCTGAGGCTGTGACCTCCAGTGAAGTTAAAAAGATGCTGCTCTTTGAAAGCATCTGTGGCCTACCTCGTACTAAAACGGGGTGTGGGGCAATCTTTTCGTTCCACTTTTTTTTCCTATTAAATATATGGTCCATACTGATGAAAACTTAGTTTTATAGAGTTGAGTTTAATTCTGCTGATCATTTTTACTCGCATATTGCAGAAACAGACACAGTAAAACTTTTTTGTTTTATTTGACTCACATTGTTTTATTTTAAATAGCCCCAGGAGCGCAGAGGCGCTGTGTCTGATTGTTCACCTCCGTGTTCCCAGCCCCCAGCACAGTGGCCACACATCACAGGGGCTCAAGAAATGCAGAGTTTTTGTAGGGGGGGAGGAAGGAATTCAGCCAGCAAGCAGATAAGGTTTTCAGCGATAATACAGAGCACGGGGCTGTAGCTCACCCTTTGAAATGTTATGACCGCTTTAAAAAGTGTCCTCTGCACTTGGCAACTTATCCCGTCTTTAGAGTCTTCATTCCCAAATCCATGCCTCTAGCCTTACGTTCCCTTTAAGGCAGTTTTGCAGTATCAGACTGAGAGCAGCGGGATTGTTGAATCCGGGGTAGACTAAGGGAGCCTGCGGGAGATGACTATTCTAACATCACACACCCTTTAGTCACTTTCAGTCTTTGCTTTTGATAATATTCTTCTCCATCTTTGTGTTACTGTTTCTAATTGAAATCTTTGTTCTGCAGCCACAATACCAAAACAACCACCTGGTTGGATCCTCGTCTTTGTAAGAAAGCCAAAGCCCCTGAGGACTGTGAAGACGGAGGTAGATTCAGAACCCTTTTATACCATATTCTCTCATTCGCTTCTCGTTTCTCTCGCGCAGACGATGAGTTTTCCAAAACCCTAAGCAGACTGAGGTGTGCGGCAGCACGTAAGCGCCGGGTAGATCTCACCATCACCTGACTGGCAGTCACGTCATTGCCTCTAAAGTAATGAGAGACTTTGTTTCTCTCTTTTTTAAGGATTATGCAATTAGATATCTTGTAAAAAATCTTAATACAGATAAATTTGTCGCCTTTTCTTACATGTACTTTAAAGAGAAATTTTGTAATAATAGACCAACTTGACAAACTTTAAAAGTTCTAAATAACTATTTTAATAAGTTAGGAGCATTGTCAACCACAGAGTAGCCTCATCATGCTTATTAAGCCTTCAAAAATGTATTTAATTTAGTATCACAAGGCTAGATATGCTGTATCTATGGCTAATTTTTAGCCATTTAGAGTAGCATTGGAAACCCCATGAAAGTCTTTAATAAACCCACCACCCCACAATTTGTACCGCTCAGTACTGTAATTACTTAAGAATCATTGGATAATGCTGCTTGTCTGTCTTGTATGTTATTGATTGTGTTTAGTGGGAGAGTCTTACAAGTAAATATAGAATTTACCCTAACCAAAATTGTTTGCTATGCCTTCTTGAGTATAGGGTGCAGATGGAAAAAATTGTGTTCATTTTGTATCACTCATCAGAAATGAATTTACCTTAGTTAAAAAAAAAAGTGGCTTAGAATGAGGTTCAGATAGTTCCTCCTATCGATTGAATTCCAATCTTTTTAAAAAAATGAACAGAATTGTTCAGCATGATTGCAGTGTTAAGAATTTTCCTAGGAACAAACAACTGGAAAATGGAATTATTTAAAATTCTCTTTGCAATGACTTTTTAAGAAATTAAATATGGGTGAGCAAATATATTCAAAGATACGCAAGTCTTCTACACTGAAAACTCTAAAACACCAGTGAAGGAAATTAATGAGGACCTCAAATAATTGAAGAGATATAGCATGTTCATAGATTGGAATACACAATATTGTCAATGACGTGGACATCATTAACATTTTCTCTAAATTGATACCTATATTAAATACAATCTCAGTCAAAATCCTAAAAGTTTGTTTTGAAGAAATTGACGGGCTGAAGCTGAGATACACAGGTAAATACAAAGGCTCTGTTCCGTTGTGTGTATGGACCACATCGACTTTACCCAGTCCTCTCATGAAGGACACTTCGACTGCTTCCGTGTTGTGGCCATGGAATAATGCCGCAGGGAGCACAGCAGTTCTCATGCCTTTGCAAATAGATTTTGCAGGTAGATGCCCAGAAGAGGGGTTGCTGGGTCCTACGGTAGCTCTATTCTTAATTATTTTGAGGAAGCTCCACACTGGTTTCCACAGCGGCTGCACATTTTATGTTCCCACCGGCAGTGAACGAGGGTTCCTTTTTCTCTACAGCCGCTCCGACACTTATTATAAGAAATAATTTTTAAAACCATTTTTATAACATACTTACTTCGTCTGTAAGGCTTTCAGCAGTTAAGTTCTTTATGGTGAAATCAGCCACTGTGACCGAAACTATGTAACACTATAGAATTTGACCTTTTGAAGATGGTGAACGTGGTATTAGTCTTCTCAGGCATGTATGGTTTGCTGGTCTCCGTCCTTTTTCCTGCCCACCAATTGTTTTGAGTTCAGTTCTCTGCTGTTTCCTGTTTTCCCTTGGAGAGCGTATTCATTTTCATAGCTTTAACTATCAATTTACTGTAGTGGGGTCCCTTATCTAAATCTCTAGTATTGTTCTCTGTTCGAAATGCTATTTCTGTATTTCCTATTGACTTTCTTTTTGATTGTCCTACTGGCACTTCAAATAAACGAATTTAAAAGCAAACATTTTTCTCTCAAAGTCGCCCCTCCCTCTTTCCCTCAGCCATGCCATCCTCACACGCCCCTGGGCCCGACTCCTTGCAGCCACACTTGCTCCTTCCTCTCCTCTCTCTCCCTTGTACCTGTGCAGTGCCCAAGCCTGTTGCCCTTTCCTTCCCCTCTACTTTGCCAGTGTATTTATTAGTATGAAAATTTTTCAGTGTATAGACAAACCAGTAGAATTTTATGGTGTGTGCCCACCACGGAGATGTTACAATGAACATTTTGCGATATTTGCTTCTCCACATAGCCGTCTGTCCATCTGTCCTCTTTCTGTCTGTGCTTTTTCCTTTGTATCTTTCTCTTCGTTCCTGTGCTCGCCACACACTTGTATTGTCTTCGTGCTTTTTCCTAGAGCGACTTCTCCAGTACGCCCCTCCTACCAGCGGTCTCCAAGATGTTGGCGTTCAAACTATCTTCTGTTAGAACTGATTTTTCATAATGTTTCTTTTAGGAAAAGAAAGACAAATTAAGCTTCTCTTACTATTTTAGATATAGGCTGGCAATTCTGTATGTGACTGTATGTGATTATCACATTCACCAACCACCCAGAGTGCTAATTACGCTTGTCAGAGGCGCTGTGGAGTCTTGTAGTTTACTTTGCCCAGTTTAGTGGATTTAGAGACCATGTTACATAGTTTTGGGGTTTTTTTTAAAAAAATTTTATTTATTTTAGAGAAAGGGGAGGGGAAGGAGAAGAGAGGGAGAGGAACATCAAATGTGTGATTGCCTGTCATGCGCCCCCAACTGGGGGCCTGGCCCGCAACCCAGGCCTGTGCCCTTTGGTTCGCAGGCTGGCATTCAATCCACTGAACCACACCAGCCAGGGCCATGTTACATAGTTTTTAATCCAGACAAAACTAAAATGTGCCTTTAAAGCTTTTCTGCAAAGATAGTACCAACTGAAGATAATACAAATACACAAGCCCAAATGAACAGTAGGAACACGGCAGAGCTGACACTTTTCATACATATGAAATAAAGCATAAGCTTTATTTCATACATATTAGTAGCGTAGTGCATACATATTTATGCATGAATATATATATATATCTTGGAGGTACATGTTCAAGATTTTTACTGATAAGGCTACACGATCAAAACACTTCGGCTACATAGCCTGTTAATCTTTGTAACAGATTGCCACCTTCATAGCTCCCCTGCTTGGATGCCTGTAACAGCTCCCTGCTGTCAGCAGAAGAAAGTCTAGACTTCTGGTGAAGTAGTAAAGGCTTTGTGTAATTGAACCATAATCTATGTTTTCCCAAGTATTTTCGTGTCAGAAATGTGACCTAGGTTTGTCTTTGCCTGTTCTGGGTGCCCGTGTGTCTGCCAGGACCCAGCCCCGTGGCCAGTTTTCCCCGGCTCGTGCCCACTCCTCCTTCCAAGCTCACACCCCAAGTACTGTTTCTTTGTCACCTCCTCTGTCATTCTCTTCCAGGTCAGTGACAGGCATCCTCTCCTCTGTGCTCAACAGTGCCACATGGCTTGTATCTATTATAACACTAATTATATCGCACTGTTCCTAAATGCCCGTGTTCCAGAAGGGCAGTGGTACTGTCTCATTCATCTCTATGTCCCTTCAGTAGAGACATAAGTGTTTGGAAGGGTCGGGAGTTGGGGGGAGGGAAGGAAGGAAGGAAGGAAGGAAGCTGCCCTACCCCCCGGATTGTTTTGGTCTCCCTTCTTGAGCAAGTTCTGGGCGAGGCAGTAAATAGTAAGGCTGTCTTCACTCACTGCTTTGGAGGCAACAGAGACCCGACACACAGGAACTAGGAGGGTGAGGCTGGAAGGCCTGCTGACGAGTGACCATGACGTGGCTTTGGCCCTGCATCTGTGTGCGCTCACCAAGGTCTTTCCCCTGTGGGCGGTGGACTCAGACGTTCCGCCGTGGCCTCTGCGTCCAGCTGCAGGCCCGCCCACGAGGCAGGTGTGGGGAGACCAGAGGGGTTGCATGTGCTCTGCAGGCAGGCGGGCACCCAGAGCCCTGGGCCATGCTCAGTGAATTCACTCTCTGATCTCACCAGTCAGAGAAGATGTTTTTTCATCCTTGGAGAAGAAAATGAAGAGGCGCAGAAAACTGGCAATGTTTCTGCCATTCTCGCCCCTCTGTGGAAGTTGGAAAATTGGATGACTGTGTCCCCTAAAGCTCTTTCCACTCAGGGTGACCAGTGTCTTTGTTAGCTCAGGACTGACCCCGCGAATTCCTGTCGTCCCAGCGAGGGTATTAGTAGCGAGCACTGCATTGTGTGGTCGCCCTACTGCAGCTGCCCTAAGACAGAGCAGCTGGAGCTGCACTCGGCGCTCGGCTCCTGCGGTGCCGTTCTCCCTGCGTTTCTATCCATGGTTGGTTGTCGGCTGTCATGCCTCGACCCCCATGTCTCCCAGATCCTTGTCTCCCCACATTTCTCCCCTGGGGACCAGGGTCATGACCTGAAGAGACGGTTGCGTGTTCCTGCCACGATGTGGCGCAGGCCCCCAGACAGAGCCCCTCCCAGACTGAGCCCAGTCTCCCCCTCCCTTGCATTCCTGCCCTCAGCAGGTGACGCCACCTTCTCCCAGCTCCTTGTGCTCAGAATGAATCCTCATCCTCAACTGTCTTTTCTCACCGCACCCTGTGCGTTGCAGTTAGCCGCCAAGTTCTGTCTGCTGTGACTTTAATCAAACACCTGCCGTTTCCCGAGTGTCTGGTGGTGCCAGGAGCTGTACCAGGCACTTCTTACTATGTCTATCGTCCAAGTGCCTTTGAATCCAAATCCATACCTTCTTCCTATTCCCACAGCCCGTCCATAGTAGATATTTAATAAGTGTTTGATGAACTTTTTTATTTTTATCATTTTCATGCCCGAAGAGCCACTAACCTGGGCATCACACTGGCCTCCTCCCTGAAATGCGCGCGTTGGCCATGGCGCCCCGTTGCTTTGACTTCCTCGTCTCTGTTACCCGTTCCTGCGTCCCGTCCCCTCTCCCACCGCCTTACTTCCAGCCTTCACGATTTCTTATCTCGGCTCTTAATGGTGGTTTTTATTTGTCTGCCTTTGTTTTCACTCTGCTTCATCCATTGCATCCTCTGTGACTGCTGCGTAATCTTCCTCAGATGTGAACGTAACCACATCACAGCCCAGCTTAATCAGTTCCATCGCCATCAAAATTAGGATCGAACCCCCATCCGTGGCACTGCGGACGTGCTTGCCTACAAGGGAACGCCTTACATGCACCCTTCACTCCAGCCCAGTCCGATTATTTGTAATTACTGAAAAGGCCAGGTGTCCTCACACCTCGGGGCGCCTTGATTGGCCGGATGACTGTGCGCGCCCCCCCCCCCCCCCCCCCCGCCATGACGGTCCGCCCTCCTTTAGAAGGAGTTCCTGGTGGCGGCTCTTACCAGGTAGGCAGGGTCCTCCCCCCGCACTGCCCGTGTTTACCTTGTGACGCCATCTCTCTCTCCGGTCTTACTGTTTCGACCCAGCGGCTGAGGTCAGGAATTGTGCTTCCTTTTTATTTTTATTTTTTTATTTTATTGATTTTTGGCAGGGTGCATTGATTTGTTGTACCACGTATCGGTGCATTCATTGGTTGCATCTTGTATGTGCCCTGAATGGAGATCAAACCTGTAACCTTGGCGTATTGGGATGACACTCTAACCAGCTGAGCTAAGAAGCCAGGGCCTAGAATTGTGCTTGTAATTTTAGTTTTGCATAAGGAAGGATGGAGGGGGAAGAGAAGGAAGGGAGTAAGAGAAAAGGGAAGGAAAAGAAGGAAATCAGTGAAGGAATTGACCCCCTGGTAGTGTATAAAATTGCTAGGTATTTTAGCCTTGCTTTTATTACCTTTATTTAAATGGGCAAATAATCACTTCATCAACTGTATTAAATCTGCTTTGCCAAAAAAGTGGCTAATGGTGAATGGTGTCACTCCCTGGAAGGGTTTATAGTGATTACTTGAAGTGACCCACAAGGTAAATGACCAACTTGACTCTCCCGAAGAGGGGCTGTACTGTATCTGTTCCTTGCTCATTGCTCTCAGTGTCAGCTAAAATGCCGGACTGATTTCCAGGTTAACTCTAAAGTATATCTGTGTTGATATTTTGTCCTTGTTAAGCGTTAGCACGTTTCTTTTTAGTGACTTTTTCGGATAGCAGATGGAACGTTTCGCCCGACTCTGTAGTTCCTCCGGTTGCTCCAGACTTCCCGAAGGACACGGGTGACCCGGCTGTGTGGGGTGGTGCACTGCGTCTTCACACAGCACCATTCCGTTCCTGTGCCAGTGGAAGAAAATTTCTCTTAAAAGGAAATCGTGGGAGATCCTTAATGACAATGCCGTGGTAATACTATTATAGAACAGGTCTGCCTGGTAGGGAGCTCGGTTGGTTAGAGCATCGTACCGATACACCAGGGCTGTGGGTTCCACCCCCAGTCAGGGCACATACAAGAATCAACCAGTGAATGCATGAATAAGGGGAACAACAAATAGACGTGCCTCCCTCTCTCTCTTTCTCTCTCTCCCCGTCTTCCCCTCTCTAAAATCAATAAATTAAAAAATATATATATTATTACAGAACAGTTTGAGAGATATAACCCACAAATACTCTTATCCATCAGCAGTCGCTTGGTCATGAACTACTGCTCCTAGTTCATTGGCAGGGGCTTGCGTCGTCGCTGTGGCGGATCAAGGTGAACGGAATGTTAGAATCTCCGTTCTTCTGTCCTGTTTTCACCCGGTAGTTCCTTTTCAACTCTTCTTGTCTGTTCCACCTCAGCCACTTGAACCAGGTCTTTCAAAGGAAAACCACAAAGCCGCATCACGGTTTGAAGCCACCGATCGCTACATGTGTGCGTACACACACGCACGCACACACACACAGGCAGAAAACATGCTGGAGAAAGGGGAAGGGGGCGATGGAGACATTTTCATCAAGAGCCTGGTCATCTATGTTCTTCTATTCTGAGCGT
This sequence comes from Desmodus rotundus, assembly GCF_022682495.2. Taxonomy (NCBI): domain Eukaryota; kingdom Metazoa; phylum Chordata; class Mammalia; order Chiroptera; family Phyllostomidae; genus Desmodus; species Desmodus rotundus. Next base: position 63,295,798 of record NC_071398.1, read on the forward strand.
GCAATATTTTTTATTAGCACATAAGAGATTGCATAGCTTGTGAGGTTCGTTACGCTGGAATTTTTTCTGACAAAGTCAGTAACATCATAATTGGCTAAATGATAAAACATCAACAAGTCTTTTGATGTACCTAAGCCTATTTCCTGTCCGGTATACACCATCTGTCTGTGTGTGTTGTGTGTGTGTGTGTGTAGCATAGCCGAAAAACACTCTAAAAGAAATTGAAGATAAAAGCAGGGAGTCATAGTGTACAATGGTGGGTTTGTTTAAAATTCCCTCTCGCTGGGCTCCTGTGTATCACAGATAGCATTAAAACCACCTGCCAGGAACATTTCTGCCAACTTAATCCGTGTCTCACTAATAAAATGAATCTTGAGAAAACAGAGTGGGAGAGAAAAGAGGATTCTTTCCTGACAGGGTCGGTTTATGTTGGAAAAATCTTCAGTTTTTTTGTTCTATTTTACAGGTCAGTCACTGGCAATAAATAATATATAATGATCCTATACAAGCTATTTCTTTGTTATTACACACGAATACGGATTCTACCCAAGACCCTGTGGTAGTTAAGCACAATTTCCTTTGGCTACTCAGATCGAGTCAATGCAAGGGAAAGTAGGGGTTTTGTTAGATTTTAAGCAAATCTAGGTTGCCCACTAGAAATGGCAAAAATCCAGGGCTGGACTGTCCTCTGGGGAGAAGTGGGTCAGAGTATGATGGACGTAGTCAGCACATCCTACGTATCATGTGAGAAGCTTGGGGAGCGGCCGCTTCTCGTGCTGGACTGCAGGGCGAGCGGGTCTCACGTCATCGTCTCCGAGCTTTTTAAATGAAAGGACTACAACAGCCCTCTCTCCCGTCCGTGGTTTCACTTTCTGTGGTTTCAGTTACCCATGGACAACTGTGGTCCGAAAGTATTAAATGGAAATTCCATAAATAAACAGTTCATAAGTTGTAAATGGCACATTGTTCTGAGTAGCATGATGAGATCTCGCGCTGCCCTGCTCCGTCCAGCCCAGGATGTGAACCCTCCCTTCGTCCAGCGCATCCACGCCGTATGCCCCCACCCATGGTCGCTTAGTAGCCATCGAGGTTATCAGATTGACGGTCACACTGTCAAAGTGCTTGTGTTCGAGTCCCCTCGTTTTCCTCAGCCCCGGCCCCAAAATGCAGGGGCACTGATGCTGGCACCTCAGGCGCACAGGGGAGCTGTGAAACGCTTTAGGTGGAAAGGTGTGGGGGGTGGAAAACAGTATGTGTGGGGTTCGGCACTGCCTGCAGTTTCAGGCATCCACGGGGGGGGTTGGAATGTACCCTTACGGATAAGGAGGGACTTCTGTGTGCCAGGTGATTTTTTAAATAATTAGCATTTTTGTGGCCTGTGATTCAGAGAAACACCTTTGAGTTTGATGTCCTCTCGTGTTCTGAGGTTCTGGTTACTTGCGGAGACTCCTTGGCTGTTGAAGAAGCCACTCAGACTCAAACTGTTTGCTCTTTCAAAGTGAGCCCTCAGCTTTCTGCCTGCCTCCCGGATATGTAAATTCACTCACTGGCAAATTCTTTTCTGTTGGTTTTGAAGCTGGCATCTCACTCAGTTCTTTCTTTTCTTTTGCAGAACTTCCTTATGGCTGGGAGAAAATAGAGGACCCTCAGTACGGGACATACTACGTCGAGTAAGTTTGTTACCACCCTTACGGCTCTCCCAAACGCGTGGCTTTTGCTGCACAGCTTTCAGGGATACCAGCCGCCACACTTCCTGCTGCTGCTGTCCAGCGGTCACAGTTTTCCAGGGAGGGGGTGAGAGGGCGGGGCCTGAGCCTTTACTTCCCCAACTCGGGGCTTCCAGAAAGCCAGGGGGTAGTTGCTGGAGATGTTACCCTCACTACTACAGCCTCTAAAGAGAAAGGCAGTAGACAGAGAATGTGAGACATGAACTCGGAAGGTCACTTCCAACAGGAAAGCTGCTTAGTTTTGAAAACAATGAAGGAACTTGAAGGGCAGTGTATCATTTGACCCAAAATTCTGAGGTATATGATTAAAAGTGTCTCTGTTTTAAGGAGTTACTCAAGGAAAACTTGGTAATTTGGGGGGATGAGTGACAGCTGCTCCTTCCACAGCCGTTAGGGTTGCATTTAAACACACAGATGCTGGCGTGGAACACCAGGCACCTGGCTTTGTCAGCCAGAGAAATGAAGCTAACGTCCGCACCTAATTTTTCCTCCCCTTTTCTTCATTTATTGAATTGCTACATTATTATGATCATTGAGGTTGCTTTCCTTCCAAATGCTATAGATACAATTTTGACCTCAGGGCATCTAGTACCAGGCAGTAATTGCATCAGAAATGTTACTGTTTCCCTGGAAACTAGAAGTCGGAGCCTACTGCCTGTGTAGTGAAGGCAAATGATATTGTTACCTGGAACAAGTAGCAAACCTGAGACTCTTCTAGTTTTATGATCGCTGTTTGTTATCACGTGATGGCATAAACAAATGCCAGTCCCTGGTATTCATCCTTACAGTACCTTGGACTCCTGCTGTGACTCTGGTCTGTATCCTGATGTGCGGGATGTCCCTTGAGTTATTTTGCTTAGAGAGATTTTGGGAAACGCTAGAAAAAATCTAACTTGTACCCTAAGGAAATGACTCAGTTTGGCCCTTAAATCTATAACTTGTCAATGTCAATATTTTTGTTCCTTTGACAGGTGATGCTAATTTTATTTCCATTGTGCTATTAAATGTCTTGCTGATAATGTGATGTGAAAAGTATACAGCAGCTCTTTGGTTATTTTTCTCTAACGCATATTTAGTTACAATAAAGAAACAAACATTTTTGAAGTCCAAAGAATATTTGAAGGCCAACTAAAAAGGTTTTGTGAGATTTTTTTTTTCCCCCTAGTAGTTTAGTCGATTTAAATTGAGCTTCAGTCAACTATTATGTGCCACGGACACTTCTGAACATTTCCTAGATAATGATTCTCATTCTCTTATTGTCCGTTCCAAATGAATTCGAACATGTGGTCAAGAGGTGAAAGTCATTTGCCTGTTACAAACTCTTGGGCAAAATGATCTGGTTCTCATTAAGCAAGGCTATCATAGTGCAGCAACTTCGGGGCAAACCCTGAAGTGACCTGCTCCCAGCTGTCACCAAGGTACGTGAGATAGCCGCCGACATTAGCAACAGCAGCAACAGGATTCGGTCTGATTGTTCCCAGAGCGAGCTCATTTTGCAGGCGGATAATTCATTAGATTAAGAAGGAGCAGGCTGTACTGGAGATGCACATGGTGTGGAGTCAGCTGAGCTGTGGAATGTGGCTGCGGTCCCAGATGGGTTAGCTTTGGCATCTCGAGCACAGCGATCCGCCGCGAGTTTACTGATGGAGATAAAAAGCTGTTGCCGAAATGGCCACTCTTTGGCTCTCTCAGTTTCTCAAACCAGATGGCTCCACGATCGCTCTTGGCAGGAGCCTGGTGGTAGTAACGCCGGCTGCAACGGCGGCGTTTCTGTGTGAGTTTTTATTTCCAAGTCCGAGATTCCGAAATGGATTAATTTAGTTTTGAAAATAAAATTGTTCCAAAAATTTAAGGGCAGGTCTTCCAGAAGAATGCCTGTGTAAGGAGTGCCGTGTTACTGTATTGCGTTAAATGTCTTGGTGCACTTCGGTAACCAAGGGAAAACATATGTCCGGTTTAATACCTCAGACCCTCCATAGAAGAACAATGGTTTTGTTGGCTGAGATGAATTTTGAAAACCCATATGGTACACACAAAACTTTCAGCACAGATGAGATTCCAAGTTATATAAATGTATTTAATCATGCTTGTTTGCTACCCTTATTTAATTTTTCTGATAATCTTTAGTCTCCTCTCTTCACATAGCTCGTTACACGGAAAACAAAATCTGTTACATCTTAACAATGTTGCAAATATAAGGAACTAAATGAAAAGGAGACTGTTTTTACTTTTTTGTTTTGTTTTGGGGCGCATTTTAATCTAGGTAGTTTGAGGGGGCAGATGCAGTCCCTTCACTACATCTCACATTCTTTTGTCAGAGAATTTTCAGGAAAAGGATTCCTCATTTGCATATTTCTTTTCTCTTCTCCCACACATTGCAGAGAAGATAAATACAAATTACTGCTTTTTATGTTCTGATATCTGGGAGGCAAAGTGAGTCATCCTAGCTCCAGATGACGCTGAGAGTGAGCCAAGGTCCTTTCTACACAGGTTTATTCTTATTTTTTTGAAGTGTCAGTTTCTAGTTGTTTAATTTTTTTCAAGAATATGAAAATGTCAGCATTTAATGAATAACTTTAAAAGTAGTGCCTATCTTAACACCAGTGATCCTCATTTTTGCAGAAGGTTGAAGAGTTAGTTTATCGGGCTCCCCTTGTAGTCAGAAGCAGGGGCGCACTTGAGTTTTCGCGACGTCAGAGCCCGGAGAATGTCAGGCAGCACTTGCCAGCGTCAGAGCTCCGAAAGCAAAAACTGCATCAGTCAAGACACCGAAGTGACGGAGAAGCCTGGCAGCTGCCCCCTCCACCGCCACCACCATAATGTTCACAAACAGCAAAGGAATGATGCAAGTTGTGTGACTGTTTTTGTGCAGGTTTTTTAGTCCTCGGCCCATCTGAACACAATCACAATCTGAAATGCTGTTGGCTTGGTGTTTGTTGGAGTTCAATAATGTCACTTTTTAAAAAACGGATTCTGCTGGAAAATGCGTGTCCTTAGGCTGAAGTACATGTGTGCTTTGGGAGTGCTGGACATCATTCCCATGGCTCCTGCGTTAGACCTGTCTGTGGTCCTGAACATCTTGTACGGCAGTTGCATTCTTGACCAACGTCCAGTTACCGACCTGCCCGTAGCACCCCTGCCCTGTCCCCTCCGCAGCACATCCTCTCGCCCATAGGGTGCTGGCTACTGGTGGCCGATCCCCTACCCTCTTTGCTTCCCGCTGCTCTGCTCTCCCACAGACTCGTATGCCTTCCACGTCCATTGTGAACGTCCCCAAATCGGAAATGCCAGTTCAACTTACATTGCGATTACATAATTCATTTAATCATCATATAATTAAGAAGCCATTTAAGTGCAGAAGAGTTGTTCTGTAAGAATGTAATTTGATAAAAGCAAACCTCTTTTACTTGCTGCTAAATTGATGTGGGCGAGTCAGTGGAAAAGTAATAGTAAAATTCTAGAAGGCTTCTGTACCCAGGTTTCTTCGAAAGTGTCTTCAAAGCTGCTTCATTTTAGAGAAGCTTAAAACCCTCCTTCTGTTAACTACCTTTTTAAAAAATTACTCAGTGACCAGCAGTTATGATTGCATTAGCTATGAAAACTACTACAGTTTTTTATGTATTTAGACTAAAACTTGGTTTTTATTTTTGTTTTTTAATTGACATTTTAGGGGTTTTTTCTATCACCCTACATTCGTGAAGGAGCTGTAGTGACTGTGTCAGCGGCTTTGACTTCTGGGCGTCGTCTCTGGGCTTTGCTTCAGCTGCCAAAAGCCCTGCCGCTGTGCTGTGTCACTCCTTTTGTCCCACGCCTGAGGATCCCAACGGTCCCTCACACTGTGGTGATGGAACGGCCTGGTGGCCGATTTTTAAATAGTGTAACTCTTTCGTCTTGAACTGAAATGCTCATTTTTCTACACTTTACAGTCACCTCAACCAGAAAACCCAGTTTGAAAACCCAGTGGAGGAAGCCAAACGGAAAAAGCAGTCAGGACAGCCCGACGTGGGGTCTTCGAAACCAGGTAGGAATTTTCCCCTAGCTTGTGCCGCTGACGTACTGACGGGCTTAGAAGTGACGTGGAGCTTTTCATTGTTGGGGCTCTGAAATCCTACAGAGCATGTCTAGTTTGTGTCGCTATAAAGATGGGACTAACCTTAGTCCCACATTGGAGTGTTGGGAGAATACTGACGTTTTTCTCATGCTGTGTGACATCGTTGGGAGAAGGGCCTGAGAGCTTTGCTACGGGTTGAGGATTTGAAGACTGCTTTGTTTCCTAATGCTTAAGGCCAGTATTAGATGCCTCATTCATTGTGAGTGTCTCCCAAGTTCATTGCTTAGGTCTGCTATCAGCAGCCATTCAGGATTCTTCATTAACTGATATGAAGGAATAACAAATCCATCATATTATTTGCCTCTCAAATTAGGATCATTTGGGGAACGTTTTTAAACTCGATGGGTTCTGAGATTTTGGGGAGCCTAGCCATGTGCATTTTGAAAAAGCTGCCCAGTGATTTCTTACCTTCTGTTCCTCCCTCCGCATCTGTTCCCCTCCTCCATCTGTCGTTACAGCCAGTTAGCAGCCCATGCGGTCATGTCGTAGCCATCGTGATGGGGTAGCCTCCCCATCTCTGTGGCCCACGAGAGAAGCAGTTCCTTCTTGCAGCTACTCTTCAAAAACCTAGTTCCCTCTCTTAAGTTTTGCGTTCAATTTAGCAAATATTTTTAGTTTGACAAATGTTTTTGAGCACCTACCATATGCCCAGTGCCTTGCCAGGACTGTGGTATTCAAAAACGGTTAGACAGGTCTAGCCCTCAATGGCTGACAATCTCATGTAGGAAATGAATGGTCACAATATAGGATGGCAGGTGGCATCCTCGAATAGCAGTTAACTGTGCATGGCTGGAGCAGGTTCGAATCCCAGCTGTGTAACTTTGGGTGAGTTCCCTAAACTCTCTGTGCCTCTGGGTTCCTCATCTGAAAAATAGGGGTAATACTATCCTTGTCTCCTAGGGTGGTTCAGAGTTGCAAATTAATACAAGTAAAGTGCTTACAGTGTATCTGCAAATGGTGACAAATAAGTGATGCCTTTCATTGTCATTAATAGAGACGAACAAGGTGCCGAGGTGGCATAAAGCCGGGAGCACTCAGTGCTGCTTTGGTGGAGAAAGTCACGGGGGCCGGGGGGCTTGCAAAGCAGAGGGCCCATCACTTTTGAACCGGGTCTTAAGGTGTCAGGAAAAGTTAAATCCGAAAGACAGAAATTTTAGAGGACGTGAAAGTTCACAGCAACATCATCCATGGTAGCCCAAAAGTGGAAACGACCCCAATGTCCATCGGCTGACGAGCGGATGAATGAAATGTGATCTGTCTCTAACACATGCTACAGCACAAGCAAACCTCAGCAACACTGCGGGGAGTGACAGCGGCCACTCGGAAGACCTCTGTTATGAGACTGCGTTGTGTGTGAAATGCCCGGCTGGGGCAAGCCTGCAGACAGGTAGATGAGTGGTTGCCCGAGATTAGGTGCGGTTCAGGTTGGGAAGGAAGTGGAGCGACTGCTCCTGGGCCTGGGGATTTCTTGTCTGTGGAAGGAGAAATTTTTCTGAAATCAGATTACGGTGATGACCGAACAGCACTCACTCATACACTGTAAGCAGCTGGATTCTGTTGTATGCGAATTACATCGCAATAGAACTGTTAAAAAATATTTGGCAGAAAATGTTAAAACGTCTTTTAAAAAGTTAATTTAAACAATGCTTTGGAAATTGTAAATCTGTCCGTTTTGGTCCTCTCGGGGTTTTCAGAAGCGCCCTGATGGCAGCCGTCTTGGCGGGGGTGGGGGAGGTCCTGAGGACAGGAAGGAAGGTGTTCTCTGCCAATGTGGACCACTTTCAGGTCTGAGGAAATTGCTAAAAATAGGCCTGTCAGTGGAGCTGTGCTTTTTTTTCTTCCTGAAACATCCACTAAACATAAGTGAAAGAAAAGCTACTTCCTGCGTTTAGGGATTCTCCCCTCCCATCAGATGTCAATGCAAGGCTGTCCTTATGAGAAGGTCTGCAAGCAGCCTCTCTCAGAGGTGGGTGACAGCCGTCTCCACCCTCCCGGCCCTGTTCGCACACTCGGCTCAGCGGAGGCCTGTTCCAGGGAAAGGCGCAGCGGAATGGGTGCCGCTGACATTCAGCAGTTTAATAGTAAGATTGCACCTCCTGTTTTGAGTCCAGGTAAGGGACTCCTGGGGTGAAAGTAAGTACAAACAAGGCAATGAGGAGGAAAAAGTAGGTGCTTTTACCTTTCAAATAACATGGAAGGATCCTAGAAAAGAGAAATGACTCACCAAAGTTGTTGGGGTTTTGGGGTTGTTTTTTTTTTTTTAGTGATTTACTGGTAGCTTATGAATTTAAATTCTGACTGTTCCTTAATATTAGATTCTCTAAGTTTTTCTTTTTTGTGGCTCATTATGTTTAAGTTACATACACTACCTTAGATGTTGCCTTCAAGGGCCATCGTCATTGTCACGAGTTTTGTTCTCAAAGCCATTTCTCATTTTGGCCCAGATATGGAAAAGTCCCACTTCACCCGAGACCCGTCCCAGCTGAAAGGCATCCTGGTTCGGGCGGCGCTGAAGAAAAGTGCGATGGGGTTCGGTTTCACCATCATCGGGGGGGATAGGCCTGACGAGTTCCTGCAGGTGAAGAATGTGCTGAAAGATGGGCCTGCTGCTCAGGATGGGAAAATCGCACCAGGTGAGCAGTTGTTCAGAACAGCTGGAAGAACAGTGATGCTGTAACAAAAATTCGAGTGAAAGGAGACACACACACACAGGGGTGGCAGAAGTAAGGCCTGCTTGAGTGTGGTGGGTAGGGTAGTCATATGGGCATGATAATTTAGAGTTTTAATTTGAACATTTCACCTAAAATGTCATAGGATGTGCTGGAATGTGATGTTGTTATGTTACAGAATTACATTCTTATGATTTTATAATAAAAGATTTTGTAATGAAAAGGGGCGTTATTTGTGCCGGACCCTGTATATCTGTGTATATTATAAATATATATGTATACATATTCTGGGTATTATATACCATCCCCATTGGCCTCTGGGGCAGCACCTCATTAAAAATGATTCAAGCATTTTTAAATTTCTGTAGCAAAAGTATGTGAATAAGTATATAATAAATAAATTCTATAAATAACATCAATATATAGGTATATATTGTATCGACTATATAATTTTATACATAGAGAAAGAACTAAATTACACAAATGAAGGAGATTTCTGTTAAAATAGCTTATCCTTTAAATTAGGTACATATTAGTTTTGAGGGGGGGCATCTGTACAAATAAGTAGAAACAGAGAAAAGGTATTAAATTTACTAATTTCTGAATCATTTATATAATTTTGAGCTAACTCTTTGGCTCTGCCAAGCTAAGGATTTGTGAGCCATCTCAGAAAACCACTTGATTGTTTGATTTTCTTCGATTACATAGGGTGCTTTTGGAGCTACCTAACATTGACCTCTGATCTTTTTTGAAAAATGGCCCATTGTTATGTTTATAGTGGCACCAAACAAGTTGTCCCCAGTTTTCTCCCAAGATTTGTTTTTCCTTAGTCTCACTGATTGTAAGTAAAATTAAGCAACTATATGAAGAATGATAGACACACACATTACCATTTTTACAGAGCTGTACCAATTTGTCTTTTCTATAGATTTCCTAACTTCATAATTTCTAGAAATTTGCATATGGCTGACGGTGTTGGTAGCAGAAGGGAAGTTCAAGACTGATCACAGATTCTGAAGGAGGTTTAAACACTTTTTTCCAGAAGGATTTTAGTATTCCATTGAGGTTGCCTCTCAGGCTGTTGACTAGACTTTCCTAAGCCTCTGTCATTTCACCTGCCCTGTACACGTGGCCTGCGTTTGGACAGTTCCGAAGTCGTCATACTTTTCGCCGTGGATATCGGCCCATTTCCAGTTAGGATATGGGATCTTTCAAATTATGCTTTCCCATGTAGGTGATAGAAACTTAGCACAAAGAAACTTAATCAAAAGTTATATTTATAAAGGTAGTTATTTTAGCCCTCCTCTACTATATTATAAAATAAACTCTAGAGGCTAAAATTAATAAGGTTTTTTTAAGTTCTCAATTTTGACTTTCTGAACATCTTGTCTGGGAGCACACCTCGTAGCTATCACGTATGCTGCCGAGATTTGACACTATTCAGATTTGTCTAAAATCATATGTACATAGCAATACAATACTTCCATGAAAATTCTGGGATTTTAACCAGGGGAGGAAAAGTCAAAACTTTGTTTCTAATGAGAGTCTACTTTCTGTATCATCTTAGGTTTGGAAACAAATTCCCACAGACTAATGTTTTTTTAAAAAACATTCATGTTGATTTTTCTAAAGCCTACATGCAATCAGAACAAATTAAAGGACCTCTACTTGGCAATAATCTTTTAATTAGTTACATTCAAATAAAAGCAGCAAATGGGTGAGACAGCAGAGGATTCATTTTAAAAGTTAAGGCTGTGTTCAAAAAGCACGGCTGATGAATGTCAAGTGGTGGCGGTCATAACAATGTAAAATCAGGGAAACAGAGCCAACTTCTACAAGATTAGTTTAGCTGACTTTTCGGTGTCTTAATGTAGCCTTTGCTTGTATTGAACTTTTTGTTGTTTCTCCTTGTGAAATCTGAATTACAACAGATTGAAACTCCAGAAAAAGAAGGATGCGAAAAGAAAATGTATCTGTAACAACTTCGTTGTAATCTGTAGCCCTACATTATGAATTTTTAATCGCATCACAATGGCTTCTTCAAAGTCAAGAAACAAGGTGGTGTTTAAAGATTGCCTTTTCGTACAGGTAGTCAGTGGGAGTTACTTGCTCCTCTTCTATGTACTGAATGGCTGCTACAACATACGTACCTCGCTGGTACAGCACGCAGGTGGGACGCAGAGGATATAGTAACTATGATAATGCGAATTTGCACTTAGTTTTGGTATGAATCCCTTGAGCTGGAGGTCATTACCCTTTGCTACAAAAATAATTAAGATTTATGCATTTATATATTCTTTCCAGAGAAGAGTCACAAAGGGAGAACCACATGTCTGGATTCAAAACCAGCAGTTAGTGAACAGGCAGAGGTTTCCAGAATTCAAATTTGGATGCTAAATTTAAGTTATTTTTGTGTCCCCCGACAACAGAAAAATGAACTTGTCCGGTGGTTTTAATATTGTTACCGCGGTTATCTGTTACCAGGTGACGTCATTGTAGACATCAATGGCAACTGTGTCCTTGGTCACACCCACGCAGATGTTGTCCAGATGTTTCAGTTGGTGCCTGTCAATCAGTACGTAAACCTCACCTTGTGTCGTGGTTATCCACTCCCAGATGACAGCGAAGACCCTGTTGTGGACATGGTGGCTGCTACCCCTGTCACCAATGGGCAGTCAGCAACCAAGGGAGAGACTGGCGGGAGCACTCAGGATTTTAAGTCGGGAGCCATGGTCCTGGACCAGAACGGAAAGTCGGGACACCCCCCGGTCAGTGATCGTCTCAATGGGCCGTCAGATCCGAGCGAGCAGAGAGCGTCCACGGCCTCGTCAGGCAGCTCCCAGCCTGACCTCGTGACTGTGCCTCTGGTCAAGGGCCCTAAAGGCTTTGGGTTTGCCATTGCTGACAGCCCCACTGGACAGAAGGTGAAAATGATACTGGACAGCCAGTGGTGTCCGGGCCTACGGAAAGGGGATGTAATTAAGGAAATTTACCATCAAAACGTGCAGAATTTAACCCATCTGCAAGTGGTGGAGGTGCTGAAGCAGTTTCCAGCAGGGGCAGACGTGCCCTTGCTTATCTCAAGAGGAGGTGAGTGAGCGCACAGCTGGGGGAAGGTCTCACTGCTCATGCGTTTGTGTCTGTTACTCGTCCTTCCTCGCCGGTGAGAGTGTCTCTTCCCCGCAGGCCTAACTGGTCGTTAGTGAGCATTTCCGGAAGGTTCTGCCTGCTTCCATAAGCAGTATCTCTTGCAGCAGATTCCTTAGTTATTAACAGTTTCACTCATATATACATGATGGATTTCTTTTCCTCTCTGTTCTTTTAAAAATCTGATGTATGGCTTCAGTGACAGGAGAGAGTCACACCGTTGTGTTACTTCACATGAAATATAACCTCTTACTTTCGTCTTCTCTGTTGATGACCACAGTAGAAATGGACTCTTTCCATCACTGGTACCTCGGCCGGACTTCCGTGCCGTACCTAAGGTGTTTGCGAGAGCCAGCCCCTCTGTGAAGGAGCGAAGCGTTGGATGGCGCGCTGGTCTGTTCTGAAAGAGCGGTCATGATAACCTGTGCTCGGAAAGCTTCTGCCTTAAGCTCCAGGCCCTGTCCACAAATGTTAATTAAACCCCGCAGTGCTCCTGTGGAAGAAATATAATTTTTATTTTCCAAGGTCATCAGCTGGCATGAACTGCTCCCAGACATTATCAGTTCAGGTCCAGGGACTGATCACAAAGTTTGCATTTTAATAGGCTTTCGTAAGTCCGTGCCTATGAGTGACTAGTGCTTTAAAGAATAAAATCTGGCTGTTCATTCGTTTATCTCTCTGGCTTTTAGTTTTCCTTTTTGAGTAGTTTAACTTCATTGCGTTGTTTTTGTTTTTGTGTTTTCTTGTTCTCCTTTCTTTAAACTATTTTTGTTTCTTCGCTGTGGTGTGGTGGAATGTGTTCAGAGGAGGGGCTGGAGGGTTCTCCGGAGTTTGCGCAGATAAGACAGGGGCCAGCCTGTGGTGTCAGGCTGGGTGTCGGTTTCCTGCCTTGCTCCCTGCGTGTCCTGAGGTATAGGGAGATAATGTTACTCTGGTTGAGTCTTTGGTGGCCTTATCTGTAAAATGGTAGTAACATTTATGCCTTAGGATTGTCATAAAAATGAAATAATTCATGTATAGTGCCTGGCACATAGGACGTGTCAGGATTTACTAGCCTACTGAAAGTCAAAGCTAGTTTATCTTAAACGCTAACAGTGTTTGTAATCTGGAAATGCTTCTTCTGTTTTTAAAATTTGGCTTATTTTTTTAAGGTCCTCCTTCACCAACGAAAACTACCAAAATGGTGAGTATATCGTGGCCCTTAACTGCTTCTTCCCAACACACCAAAAGGGATGCCCCAACCCCCCTGTGTAAGGACCGCCCCCTGCAGCCCCGACTATGGCCTGCCCAGGGGATGTAGGAGCCAAGCTGCCCTGGGCTTGTGTCAGACTCTCAGAGGGAAGCGTGGGAGTTAGAAAAAGCCCCATACACAAGAGATGTGCTCTCCTGGTTAAGTATTTCTATTGGAGGAATATGGGAGACCCCAACTACCAACAGGCCCGTCCTCTAAACCAAGGATTTTCCACTGGCGTGCCGCAGGAGTCTTTAAAACATGTAGTACCTGACCGTTTAGTCAGGGGCACTGACTTCTTTTCCCTTAGATCGTCAAATTTTTTAAAAAATGACAACAGCCAGTACAACAATAGCTGTCTGGTATGAGTGAATCAAAATTATACCTACTTTTTTTGTCAGATTAGCAAAAAGTATAGTTTTTGATGTGTTGCAGAATTTACGTGTGCCGTGAGATGAAAAAGATTGAAAATCGCTGCTCTAAACAGTCAAATGTGGCCACACTGAAGTGCCTACTCAGGAGCCCTCTCTCTGGGTTAGAGAGGAAGCTTACATCTTCTCCTCGATGCCCAGAGGGGAGAGACGAGGCTGTTTCAGGGAATCTCGCAGAGACTGTGAATGCCCACATTTAGGCGACCTTCTGTGCCCAGTGTGCTTGTTGCCGAAGTGATAGGCTGTCAGAGGTGAGACGGTGTTGTCATTGGCATTCTTCTGAAAAACTGTGTAGCCTACTGAAGGACGTGAATAGAGAATAAGACCAAAGAAGGAGGAGGCACCAAATGAATGATGCTGTTCGAGAAACCGTGAGGTGCGCATGTGTAGCTTCTCAAGTAGCCATAGTTACTGGATGTGGACCAACAGTTGCGTGTGAAACCCCGATTAGTTCTAGTTTACTCGCGTTGGAGTCTGTCGTCTCACACCGGAAGGACGTCGTCCGTGACCATAAACCACAGGCAGCAAGAGGGAAGGCCATCGCATGAAAATGGATGGACTCCTTCTGGCCCACCAGCTGGGGTCCTCTGCAAACTGCTCCTCTGTGGGCCCAAGGAAAGAAATGCCGCACTTCTATAGGCTGTACCCACTTAGGTCCAGTGTGGACAGGACCTTTTTCCAGTGCAGTTAAAGTTGCACTGTAGTTGTCTGCATTTCTCCGGTTCCTCTAGTAACCGTTCTTCCCTCCTGCGCCACCTTACCGATTTCATCGTGGGTGCCAGTGCAGCACGATGACCCTCATGCTTGTGAGCTGAGGGAAGCCCCCGCCGACCCTGGCTGCTCCCAGAACCCCAGCACTTGCGGGGCAAAGGGGAGGAGGCTGCTCCCCGACATCTGCCTGGGTCTGGGTCAGCAAAGGGTCCCCTCCGGCCGCTCCCTGCTTGCAGGCCACCAGCTGCTCCTGCATCCCTCTCAGCTCGAATTGCTTTATCACACACGTCTACATCCCCTTCTCCCCCCACCATAATTCAGGGCAGCGAGCTGTTCTCAAAACCCTATTTTCTCAAGCTGTTTGTTGGATTTCATTTTTAAGATGTTTTTAAAGAACTCTGTTTGCTTGGATGTTACTTTGCACAAGTGCCATCTGAACAGGAAGACTGCAAAAATGTGCTGGTTCCCCTCATCCAATTGGCTGGCAGTGGTGCCCATCTCCCTGACACTCTTGGCGTGGCCACGCAGGTCTTCACAGCCTCACCTAGAGTGACCCTTCCTGTCGCATTTGCTCAGAAAGAATGTTCCCCTGAACATCCTCACTGGGAGGTAGATTCAGCGAGTGGGGAGGTGGTGCTTCTTGAGGGTCTTCTCTCCGTCTCCCTCCCTCTTGCTGTACTTAGAAGTGCTGCTGTGGGTTGCATCGCTACTCATCATCTTCTCAAAGGCGACGTGTCTTGCTTTTGGAGAGCAGGGCAAAAGGGCTCAAACAGAGGACTAATTAAGGCCTTTCTCTTGATATCACTGTAAGCCTTTTCTAGTTTCAGTTAAACATGTTTTAGCCAAACACCCGTGACCACGGACGCCCGCTCCTCCACGAGCACACTCGTGCTCCGGCCCTGACCCGCCACCTCTGCCCCCAGACTCAGTGACATGCCCAGTCTAGACAGCCGTTTTATGAACTAATGGATCATCTGGTTTTTTAAAATACTAAGTAAGGCCCTTTTCCATTTCAGAAAACAGATAAAAAGGAAAATTCAGGAAGTTTGGAGGCCATAAATGAGCCCATCCCCCAGCCTATGCCTTTTCCACCCAGCATTATCAGGTCAGGATCCCCGAAATTGGATCCTTCTGAGGTCTACCTGAAATCTAAGACTTTATATGAAGATAAACGTAAGTACTTGTGCAATATTTCAGGAGAGCATGTGACAAAATAAATTTGAATTTTTTTAAACTGGGGCCTGACCATCTTTCAAAACCATGTTGAAAAGTTGTTCCTTCATCCCCATTTTAATATGATTCCGGGCTCCTTCCATGTACATTCAGCATTCATTCCTTCCTTTTCTTCAAAAACATGTATTAAGTGCCTACTATCTACCCAACATCAAAGTCAGTAATGGGAATAAAGAGACACATAAATAGGCTGCATAGGCCCTGCACCCCCAAAAATGATTAAACCTAAATGGAAGAAACAAATATGTCATCAAATAAGTGTGCAAATAAGTACAAATAAGCCAAGCCGATGCAGTAATAGAAGGGTGGACAGCATGGAGTCCACAGGAGGAAGTGGTCAATTTTACCACCATGGGTAGTAGGAGTGGCAGGCACTGCTTCATATGGGAAGTTGGGTCTTAGCCACATGTCTTGCAAAGACAAAGAAGTGTTTGCAGGACAGTTAGGCGGGAAAGAAAGAAGGAATAGCATTTGCACCTTGGCCTTGCATGGTCTGGGTGCTGCAAGAGGTTCAGTGTGGCTGGGTGTGGTTGTCAAGGGGAACCAGAGGGCAGGAGCCCATTGTGGAGGGCCGACGTCGGCCAAAGGAATGGTGGGCAGCCACGGAGTGGTTTTAACTCTAGGGGTGACATTGTTGGGCTGTGTTTCAGAAAGATTTCCCGGGCCAGGGAATGGAGGGTGATGAGTCAGAGGGCTCTGCAATCTGAGGAGGAAACCAAAGAGCAGGCTCCTGCAGAGCCCAGCTGGGGGACAGTCCAGGGGGAGAGTGCATGGGGCAGAGACTTAGGCCCACTTTGGTTGCTTACTGATGCTAATCCTTTCCAAAGGGAAGTTGCAGATTGAAATAGGTTTAATTTTTTTAATGTATTTGTTTTTAAGGGATTTAAATGTACCTTGGAAGAGATGCACCCAGGTGGGAATGTTCTATATAATTGACTTCATATTTATTTAACCAATTGTAGATCTTTACCTTGATCGTCCCAGGCCATGTTTAAGAAAGATGAAAACCAGGCATAAGCACTGCAAAGCAGTAATTTAAACTAGTATAACTATGGAGAATCCCTTTCTTCAGACTTCCCGTTCATGGCCTGATACATTCTTGAACTCGATATAAACTAGTTGATCCCTTTGGGCCTCACCCATAAAATAAATGAGTTGGACCTATGAGCCCTTTTATCTCTAAAGTTCTCTCTTTTTCCCTTTCTAGAAAATACTTCTTACTTACAAGTAGCATTAATATTTTCTCAGAGGTAAAATTTTAGTCATGAAGTAGCTTACCCTGACTTGATATTCTGATGGATGCCCCGTAGTGGGGCAGGATAGTGGGGGGTGGGAGCCTGGACTGTGGAGATCAAGCTGAGTTTAACCCTCTGCCACTTCCCTCTTGTATGACACGGGGCCCTCAGGTTCCCCAGCTAGAAAATGGGGCAAAGAACAGGTGTTAACTGTTATTTAACTTTCTTTTAAAATGTCATTTTGCAAAATGAGGCTCAGTAAGCAGCTCGTGTGGAATGCTTTTCTGAAACAAAGGTATTAGGTTAGGAGGAGAATTAAGGCATTTTATGGGCTCTCTTTTTCCAAGGATTTGCCCGAGTGTTAATTGAGATAATTTGCACCTATCAAATATCAAACTTAAATGGGATGATTCTGAATTTAATATGGTAGTATTGATTTGAGGGCATGAGGGGTTAACGGCAGTGTAATGCTGAGCACATGGACGTGAGGGTAAATATTCCTAAAGCATTCTCGATACAGAGTTTTGTTTGGAACTCAAAGATTTATGATTCAATTGTTTGTGGTGTTACACGCTTATGTAAATTTTTGCATCTCAGAAAGTTCTGGGAATGTAGTTTATTGACCTCTATAATATTATCCTACTAAATACTGAATTTTGTTTTGTTTTAATTCTTTTAAAGTAAACCTAAGTATTTGTGCATTTAAAAAAAATATTTTCTGGTTTTCCCTAGCGCCAAACACCAAAGATTTGGACGTTTTTCTTCGGAAGCAGGAATCGGGCTTTGGCTTCAGGGTGCTGGGCGGAGACGGACCCGACCAGTCTGTGAGTCTCAGCACTTCGGGCTTTGGCTGTTCCTGTTCAAGCTTTTAAGTGGCAGTTTGGTAGAATGTGGTTTTTGTTGTTTTCTGGGTTTTGTTTTAATTTCGTTTTCTCTAACAGTTTCATTAGTATGAGGAGAACTGTGTTTCTATTGGTGCCGAGGTCCCTCAGTTAACTTGGGGGCCCCTGAGGCTAAAGCCGGAGGTGCAAACTGGATGTGTCAGCTATCAATTGGGCAGGAATTAATACCTCTGTGTGCTTAATGCTTATTTTAAATTTTTACTTCCTTTTGCCTTCATTAAACAGGTTTTAAGACATTTTTCTTTTCTAAGGAACCCGTAATTCAAAATCCTATTTACCACAGCCACTCCGTCTTCTGGATGTTCTGTAAACACTTGGCGTGAGCCTTGAATATTATATCGCCCAACCCATATGATTTGCCGTATTATTAATGGGTTGACATTTTTCTGCTCAGGAGTTTGCATGCCATTTCACCTGTTACCTATGAAACTAGAAGGATATAAAATAACTGTGTTTTTGGCCAGAAAGCATGAGGGCTGTGCTTGCAAAGCATTTAAAATCTAGAACTTTATTTATACATGGTTCTCACATCAGTCAGAGAACAAATGTAGCGGGTATTATTTTTAAGTTTTGCCCTTTGTTTGAGTGACAGAAATAATGTGGTTTGTAGAACTTAAGAATATATTTAAGGTGGGTTTTGGGGGAGTATAATATCTAGAATGACTACGTTATTATCATGCTTGCAAGTTAGGTGAGAAGCAATAATCTTTTCCAACGACAGGCGTTCTTCTCCTGAATAGAGCGTTTGAGTTCTGTAGCATAAGTGTGTGCTAATGAGCTGCACGGGATGCAGCTGACACAGTTGCCCCCTACGTAGGCCGAACAGAAGGAACCGCGATTATTTCTGAAGGTAGAGGGAGTTCCGTTTTACTGCCTCCTATTTTGGTGGTACTCGGAGTGGTCACCGTAGACGTTTTCAGAATTTTTCTCAAACAACTTGAGAGAGACCTTTGTCTTAAATGTCAGGTTTTAGCAGCTCCGACACCAGCTCCAACATTCAGGATGCCTAATTATAGGATTTTTTTTAACCCTCACCCAAGGATATGTTTATTGATCATAAAGAAAGAAACATCAGTGTGAGAGAGAAACATCGATTGGTTGCCTCCTACACATGCCCCAACTGGGGATCAAACCCGCAACCCAGGCGTGTGTGCCTGCCTGGGAATCGAACCCTCAACCTTGTGTGTATGTGGGACAACCCTCCAACCAGCTGAGCCACCGGCCAGGGCTAATTACCAGATTTTAATTGCTGGCCAGCAGAATGACCTAGACATGTTCACCTAGATGCAAATGAGCCTGAGAACACTGTTCCCTAAACGTATTGACTGCTTTGAGATTTAGGAACCAGAAACGTTTCTGTTGTGTCTACCGAACTTGCACTGATGTCTGTATGTGATCGTGTTGTAAGGATTACCCAGCTGCCGTGAACAGCGCGTGAAAAGTTCTCTCGACGGCAACAGATCTTCCTTTCCTTTGATACTTACCCACGGAATTGCGTTTTCTGCGTTTAATGTTTTTGTTTACTTGTACTGATGGTGGTACTTTGTAAAGTCATTGAACAGCTTTGTATCTTCCCACATCTTTGTCCTCACCTCAGAGGACCCAGAAAGGATGGTAAAGGGTGGTTATCTGCAGAGCCGTTTTGGAGAATGGTCCCACTCGAAGATATCCCCTCTCTAAAACGCGACTGTTGCCAGAGCTGCGCTGCGGAAATCTGTCGGTTTGCACAGGACTGAGTCAGGAAGTCCTTACCGTAGTAGTTAAGGATCTGCGTAGGTCCTGGCAGACTCGTACACCAACCTGTGCTTTGTCGTCCTGTCAGATATACATTGGGGCCATCATTCCTCTGGGCGCAGCTGAGAAGGACGGCCGGCTCCGTGCGGCCGATGAGCTGATGTGCATCGACGGGATCCCTGTCAAAGGGAAGTCACACAAGCAAGTCCTGGACCTGATGACGACCGCCGCCCGCAATGGCCACGTGCTGCTCACCGTCCGCAGGAAGATCTTCTGTGGCGGTAGGCAGCCCCGTTCCCACCTGCTAAGTCGCAAAAGAAACAGAGGCTCGGCCCACCTTCTGTGTGGTTTTGCAGGTCATTTGACATACTGTATTTTGCCGTGTGTAATGCGCTCCTGTGTATACCGTGCACCCACATTTTGGGCCCAAACTTTCAGGAAAATTATCTTTCATTTTAATTTTTTAATTCAACTTTTTATTTATATTTAGAGGCAAAACCAATTGTCGTATTCCAGGGTATTATTTTGCATACGGATATTGTTACTGCTCCCTAGAGTCACACTTTTAACACATAAGTATAAGTAAAAGAATTAAAAACACTTACATAGTTACAGAATTAGAACTACCCACATAGAATGTGCATCCTTATTTTTCCCTTAAAAATTTGGGCAAAAAAGTGTGCATTATATATGGCAAAATATGGTATTTTATGTTTAACAGTGTGTAAGACAACCCTTTTGGTATGGCCCAGGGCCTCATTGTGGGAGGTGTTGTAAGGTCAAAAGGATTCAGAAATAGTACTACTGTCAGAAAAGAGAAATTGGGGTCTTCCATATTAAGACTATAGTCATAGGTTGATGAATTTACCAGGTTCAGTCTGTTTTCTTAAAAACAAATACAGTCATTTGGTCATCCTGGGGTGTCACAATAGCTGCGCATCAAAAGATTTTGAATCCTGCTGTGGCTGGTGTGGCTCAGTGGATTGAGTGCAGGACTGTGAAGCAAAGGGTCGCCGGTTTGATTCCCAGTCAGGGCACATGCCTGGGTTGCAGGCCAGGTCCCCAGTGTGGGGTGAACGAGGGGTAACTACACATTGTTGTTTCTCTCCCTCTCTTTCTCCCTCCTTTCCTCTCTGTCTAAAAATAAATAAATAAAATCCTTTAAAAAAAAAAAAAAGATTTTTGAATCCTGATGAAATCCTGAATATTCAGAGGACAGAATGCTTCTACCTGAGAAGTTGTGGTATAACTTAATTTAACATTTAGTGAGTGCTGGCTGTGCCCCGGGCAGACGGACTCTTCCGCTGAACCTTTACAGCGCTGCGATGTAAATACTACCATGATCCAGCTTCAGTGTCTCACGAAAGGCCGGGAGACACGTGACTGGTCGGCGGTAGGGCCGGGATTAAAACGGGGGTTTCACGCAGGGTCCAAACTGTACTCAGATACAAATCTCTCTTACATTTTGCTCATCGATAGCTTTGTGAATATCAAACAAATTTTTGGAAGTGACTTCTTGCCGCTTAGACTCTTACAAAGCCGCCCATCTGTAGCACGAGGCGGGAAGCCCCTGTGGGTAGGGTATTTGTCCCTTCAGTCACGTGCGGGACCCCGGCCCTCAGAATGCCGCCTGGCACCGGCCGGATGACTGTTTGCATCACTCTTTGAAAATGAGGCGCTGAGCTTCGATTGCAACATCCTGAGTTAGCCCTGCCTCTCTTCAGAAAGGTCAGGCATTTGGAGATGCACACAGCTTTGTCAATGCGGCGTCATCTCCCTGTGGTCGTGCTGGAGACAGAACACGGCTGCACACCGTATAGAAATATCACACCGTAAAAACGGGGTGTTCGACGCCAGAGGTTGGCTCTCTCCGGGACAGCATCCTGAGACGATTCACACTCATCTGATGTTACTGCAGACATCTAGCTAATTCGTTCCAACCTGCATGATACTAAAAAATGCTTTATTTTTCATTAACGATTGGATGTTGGTGGTTTTTTGTTGAGATTCAGAAGCGGTCTCAGAAATCAGATAGATGTTGAGCCAAAGCAGATGCCACGTGTGTGTATTCGTCAATGGCAGCGTGTTGTGGTGGTTAGTGATGATTTGTATCAACTCATGGCACAAAATTTACCTTTAAAAAAATCAATTAGGATTAACTTGTATTGTTATTCCTCAAATTCTGATGCCATCCTTGGAGGAGAAGGTAGATTAACTTGTATTGTTATTCCTCAAATTCTGATGCCATCCTTGGAGGAGAAGGTGTAGGTTAACTGGCCATTTGCGGGGGTCCCGCCAGGCCCAACCTCTGCCCAAGGGAGTTTGCTGTTTGTGCGGACAGCTTGTTCCGTGCCTGCGAACTGCCCATGGTGAACCTGGCTGATGGTATCAGCCTGCAGCTCTAAGCTCATCGTGAGCGAACCCTGGGTCACTGCCCGCACCCCGCCACAGGCAGCCCCTCTGTTCTGGTGTGGCCGCTTCGCAGATGCAATGAAGTTCAGTCCCTGCGCTCAGTTATAGTGAAAGTTGACTTTAAAAGGAAGTTCACCCTGTCACTCCTCATCATCAACTTTTATTAAAACCACTGGTCAAGGTTAAAAACTTTCCTGGAATTCTAGCAATGTCTTAAAGAACATTTTTTACTGTCAAATTTCACGGAAGCTTTGCAAAACCCCCTTTGCTGTGAGAGCGCATTGTGCGTCTTTCCAGTTGTTTCCGTTAAGGGCTTGGATGGCATTAGACAGACTGCCGCCCACGTCTGCACTCTGCTCCCGTCCAGAGCTCACGTGGGGTGGGGTGGGGTGGGGGTGGGCAGCTTTTCTGTTTTGTTATTAGAAACTGAATGCTTTTGTGAGAGGCTCAGCTCAAAGTGAATTTAGTTATCGGAAATTATGATGTGCCAGAAATATCAAGATCGGTCATGTTTATTGCAGAGAAACCACCTGAGGACGACAGCCCCCAAACCTTTGTCCCAACACAGAATGGGTCTCCCCACCTGAGCCGAGCGGAAGGGGCAGCCAGGCCTGCGCCCCAGGAGGCCTACGATGTCATCCTGCAGCGGAAGGAAAAGGAAGGGTTCGGCTTTGTCATCCTCACCTCCAAAAACAAGCCGCCTCCTGGAGGTGAGCCTAGGAGTCCAGTTTGCTGAGTCTCCCACTGGAGTGCATGAAACTGAGTGGGAGTCATGTGTGAATGGCCTTGGAGACTTCACTTTTTAAGAATGATGAATGTTTTCTTTGTTTTCAAAGTCAGGTAATCTGAACCAAACCTCCTAGACTTCAGGTTTGTATATCATCTCAGATTCCAGAAAAGAAGTGTTAGCAGCTGAGTTCACATCAAGATTGTCTTTGACCTTGGCTGATGTGGCCCAGTGGGCTGGGTGTTGTCCCACAAACCGAAAGTTGCTCGTTTGATTCCCAGGCAGGACACATGCCTTGGTTGCAAGCCAGGCCTTCCATTCGGGGTGTGCAAGAAGCAACCTATTGATGTTTCTCTCCTTCTCTCTCTTTCCCCCTTCCTCTCTTTCTAAAAATAAATAAATAAAATCTTTTTTTAAAAGATTCTCTTTGACAGTATATCGGGGACAGGATCTAGTTGTTAGTAAAAGAACAGTGCTGAATTTTTTTTTTAATATAGGGACACAGGTTTTTTTAATTAGGAAAATCATGTATGCAGAAATGAACTAAATGCTAGAAGTAGTTTATTTTTTTAATATTTTCTTTTTTTAGATTTTATTTATTTTTAGAGAAAGGGGAAGGGAAGGAGAAAGAGGGAAAGAAACATCAATGTGTGGTTGCCTCTTGCATGCCCCCTACTGGGGACCTGACCTGCAACCCAGGCATGTGTGTGGACTGGGAATCGAACTGGCGACCCTTTGTTTGCAGGCCTCCACTCGGTCCATTGAGCCACACCAGCCAGATACAAGTAGTTTAATAATTGCCATATTCCATCTCTAAAGTGACCTTCTTGAATAATAAGAAGCATTCTTCCCTTTTATTTATGACTCATTGAAAGGTAAAAATTTTGTCAGAAAATTTAAAAATTAATCTAAATATCCTGAACCTGATTTAACAGAATATTCGCATGTGCAGAGGATGAATATGTACGTATTAATTCCCTCAACAAAGAGGAATTACCTCTAGTATATTCAGGGCTGTTAGGATTCAACAAATTAAATATTTGTCTCAGTCTTAGTGGTTCTAAGAAATAATTATCTCTGAATATAATTATAAAATCCAAATGAATATGAGAACCAGCAAATAAACATTTATGTTTCACGAGTGCCCGGTAACTTATTTTTCTAAGGCACAGACCCCCGGAAAACGCCTCTTGCCTTGCCAGTGGGTTTGATCATTTCCTGGGCAGTGAGACCCGCCCCTTGTAGACATGAAGGTTGGTCGCTGAAACCATAGCGAACGAAGCAGACAGTTCCAGGGCAGTGCTGTGAGCCAAACGAATTTGCAAAAATCTCTCCAAAGTGAATGCAAGTGTGTAGAGGAAGAAGCCTGGGACCTGCGTGAGCTACTTCTCGGGGATCAGGTCACTGCTCACTGCTGCTGCTTTCCATTTTCCATAAGCAGTTGCTATGGTAACACTGGGAGCTGGAACTGCCGTTGATGCTGTGAGGATGATTATGTGGCCTGTCTCAGGAAAATGAAAGAAAGAGCTCTTAGGGTGGATTTCACGTTGTATCGTTGGAAATAAGGATCTCCAAAAACTACCATTTCATATCATCGTATTCTCATTCTAATGCCAGACAAGAATCCCAGGCTTTCAGATTCAGCAAAACGGCGAAGAGATTATTACTCAGTATGGTAGATGCTCAGCACTTCTTATATTGAAGATAATTCCTTTTCTAGCACTATGAAAATTAGGGGAGAGTGCCCTGGCTGGTGTGGCTCAGTGGGTTGAGCACCAGCCTGAGAAACAAAGGGTCACCGGTTCAATTCCAAGTCAGGGCACATGCCTGGTTGCAGGCTAGGTCCCCAGTAGGGGATGCGTGAGAGGCAACTACATACTGGTATTTCCTCTTTCCTCCTCCCTTCCCCTCTCTAAAAATAAATAAATAAAATCTTTTTTTTTAATTATTTAAAAAATTAGAGGAGAGTCCATTTTTACCATTTAACTAAGCAATTTAGAGGAATTCAGTAAAATACGTTGCATTACTTAAACATGTTTATTAACATCTTTATATTGATTGTGTTTAAAAATTATATTGCATTTTAATATATTAAATAGATCCTTATTTGTATACATTATATTAGTCTATGTTTAAAATTTTAATGGTTTACACTTATTTGTTTGAACTCTTTCTTACTATCCTGTTGGTTCCGGGCACCGTAGATCTCTGTACAGATAGTCTCATTAGACGCTGGGCTCTGGAATCAGACGTAGTTGGATCCAAGTCCTGCCTGAGTCTCATAGTAGCTGTTTGGTACTGGGCACATTACTGCCCCTGCAAGTGCCCCAGTTCCCTCTGTGAAATGAGGGTGGTGGTGCCGCTTGCTGTCTCCTGTGCGTCTGAGGATTCAAGGAGATAATGCACGGAGTTCTTAGCCTAGACCTGCAAGAAATGTTAGCGGCCGGTGCTTGGTGTGAGCTGCCGCTATCAGTGTCGTTATTTATAAAACTGTTTGTCCCTGTCTCTTGATCTTTTTTAAAAAGAAACTTTAAAAAGTTTATTAATGAGATGGGAAAGAAAGCCCAATTAAAATGTAAGATTGAGGCAGCGGCTAATGTGTGGCAGGAAATGAGTGTTTGCAGCTCATTAATTATCGGCTTGAATGGTAAATTAGGCTGAGGTTGGCAATGAATTTTAGATAAAGCACTTGAGATTTTCAGTCATGGCGCAAAACCAGAATTGCTAATTTCGCCGAGATGCTAGTTAACAGTCTCACAAAACGCTGAGCCCTGCTAGCACGGAGCTCCATTCATCTCTTACAGGCGGAAGGAAGGGCCTGGGGGAAGCTGGGTGGAGGAGCTTTCCCTCGGAGACTGAGCCAAAGCTGCCACCTGTGACAGAGGAGCTTCGGTTTAGAAGAGAGTTAGTTAGCGTCGGAGAGAAGCAGGGGCCTGTGTCAGAACAGACCCTTCTTCATGGACCTTGTGTTGTAGAGAATGGTATTCTGCTCAGTACAGGTTATTCTTCCTTCTGATTAAATGTACTTCCTAGTGGCATTTGTCACAAGAACAGTTCCCAGTAGCACCTCAGTACCAGTTATAAAATCCCGAGACTCCCTGCCATTGACTTTTTCAGAGACCAGGGGTCTGGGTCCAGCACCCTTGGGCCCAGTTGGAATAAGTGCTAAAGGAGTGGGGTGCTCAGAAGAGACTTGAAGACGAAGGAGAGGACTTGGCTAGTTTTTGCTTTGCCAGTACTTGAGAGGTTTTCATTTTTCTCTTTCTTATCACATACTTTTCAGTTCTGGTTGCAAAGGATTTCTTTGAGAAGGGGACATTTTCAGTTACTGTCCTTTCTTTCCCTGAAATGCAATGTTTTAAAAGCATTACAGTGATCTCTGCCGCTGGACAGGCCACCCTGTGAGACACAGTGGGGCCCGAGGTGAAGGAAGCTGGGTAAGCTGACCGGCAAAACCAAGGCAGGACTTCCGACTCTCCCTTAGCTGTGTATGCTAAGGGTTACCCTGGAAACAGTCCATCCTGAGCATGCTCGGAAGCTGCCTTTCTTTGGGTCTGCTCACTGTTCCCACCGTCCTGGTGGTCCTGCTCTAAACGCCCAGACAAGGACAGCCTGAGGACTTTCGCCGTCCCTCCCCCAGAGAGCCAGCCCTCCAGGGAGTCCCTTCCTGGGAGCTGCCAACTCCTTTCGACCACACGCTCGGCTCGCCTGGTGAGGATGGAGCCACAGGGCCTCCAGAGATTCATTCTGTCGGATGCTCCCCCAAGCCTGAACAGACCCCTCCCCGTGGGCCCAGGGGCTGAATAATTTTCTTCTCCAGGGATCTGGAATGAACACTCTGTACGAGTAAATCTTTTCTGAGAAGGAGAATCACTGAGGTATTGATTTGGGAAGTCACCACAGGGCTGCCTCCTGAGTCACGGGGGCTCTGATCGGGCACCTGTGGTGCTGTCAGTGAGTCAGCTCCCGCACCTGGCAGGATGGGCCCTGACCCCCCCCCCCTTTCCTAATTACTTTGTTTGTAAGGAAAATGGCATAATGAGTGCTTGAGATGATTCAGAGCTAAAAGGCACTTGCTTCCAACCTCGATTTCCTCTCCTTTAAGATAAAATCTCTCGCTGTGTAATCCTGGAAGAGCAGGGAACAGCGGCAGCCACAGGGACACCAATCATGGCCAACAACTTCCAGTTCCAAACGCAGGTCTAGTAAACGTCCCTCACACACACCCACTGAGGCCCAGACAGCCTTAGTAAGGAGCTCATTTCACTGGGGCAGCAAACACAGTCACAGTGCCATTTAAAACATTAACTGTCCCCGTCCAAAACAGTCAGTCAGCGGGGCCCCAGGGCGTGGGAAGTTCACTGGCCCAGGTAAGGAGAGTCTCAGAGAACACACACAAGTGCCCCTTTTCAAGTGGTGAAAGGCACTCGGACAGGACTCCTCAGTGTCTGAGAACTCATTTTAAGCTGTGATAACAGCAAAGGGCCTTAATAGTCAGGGAGGCCTTCAGCAATATGGGTGAGGGGCTTATGACTGAATGGTACAAAGGCACAAAGGGCCTAGGCTCGGCTTTGGACGTTTGGGGTAGGATTTTATCCATGAGCCAAATAATGTTAATGTAAAACATTAGGGTTCTAATTCCACTCAGCTTTCCTGATTTTAGAAAGATCTAGAGGCTGGCCCTGGCCAGTGTGTCTCAGTTGGCGGTAGTGTTGTCCCATAACTGAGAGGTTGCCGGTTAGATTCCCGGTCGGGGCACACGCCTCGGGTGCGGTTTCGATCCTCGATCTGGGCACATTTGGTCCCCAGTCAGGGTGCGTAGGGGAGACAACCAATCGATGCTTCTCTCTCATATTGATGTTTCTCTCCCTTCCTCTCACTCTCTCTCAAAAGCAATGAAAAAATGTCCTTGGGTGAAGATTTAAAAAAGAAAAGATCTAAAGGCCTAAATAAAAGGAATTGACTTTGCTTTAGAACTAAGTAGGACTCATTTGAATGGTCGGTCAGACTTTCACTGTCTCTGGGTTTCTGACAGAACGTCTGAGCTCTAAACTTGAGTTTGAACTGCATTTATGTACAAGGCCCCTGGTGGGACTAAATGCCCCTTCGATAGGACCAAAGATGGTCTCATTGTAGCGGTTTCTAAAATAGCCCAAAATGCGCCCTGGCTGGTGTGGCTCAGTAGGGTGAGTGTCATCCCACACACCGAAAGGTCGCTGGTTCAATTCCCGGTCAGGGCACAGGCCTGGGCTGCGGGTCAGGTCCCCGGTGGGGCAAGAGGCACCAGTTGGTGTTTCCCTCCCACATCGAGGTTTCTCTCCTTCTCCCTCCCCCTCCCTCCACTCTCACTAAGAATAAATAAATAGAAATCTTTAAAAAATAAAATAGCCCAAACCGTGATGCAGCCTGGGTGGCCAGCAACAGACATGAAACATCAGGTGAGTGGGCTGTCGTCCTCGGTACGGGGGAGGTCGGCAGCCTCAAGCAGGATGACCCGGATGGCAGTGTGAAAACGGAACCGGGGTTATGGTAAATGGGAAAGAGCAGAGAGGCTTCCCTGCTGTGGTCGCAGCCACGCAGAGAGAATGCTCGTGGGCAGAGTGGAAGGCCGTGCGTGTGAAAACAGCTGCGTTTGGATGGGATGCGCCCATGGGGTGCTTTTTTGCTATATCTTAAAGGCTTTTCTGTGATGTTGTATGAAATTTTTAAATAATGATGATGATAAATCCAACACTAACAGATTTCTTAAACAATTGAAGAACCTGGGGATGTTTTTCTCATAGTCATTCCTCATAAAATCGGCCGAGTCATAGACGGGAGCCCCGCCGACCGCTGTGGGAAGCTCAAGGTCGGAGACCTCATCTCCGCCGTGAACGGGCAGTCCATCGTCGACCTGTCCCACGACAACATCGTGCAGCTGATCAAGGATGCCGGTGTCACCGTCACCCTGACGGTCATTCCCGAAGAAGGTAAGGGCCTCGGCGCCCAGCCTCCCTAGGCGATCCAGAGCACAGAGCCTGCGGCGGGTGGCGGCCTCCTCCGGCTCTGCCGCGGTCACTGCGGTGCGCTGCTGTGCCCTGGAGTCTCGTTTTCTTGCCTTTTCCATTAATGGCTGTGAAAGTTTATTGTAAAGTTGTCAGTAGCTCGAGAAGAAGAATCCGGCCAGTGAGTGGTGGCCATTTATTTAGGAGCTGGAGAAGCAAGCACCCAGAAGCCAAAGAGGTTGCTAAGACTTTTCAGATCCTATTTTCTTTTAAAATAAAGTCTGAAGTCTCTGCTGGAGTGAGAAAATCCTCGGAAGAGGTCAGAGCGAGTCAGCGAACATCCTTCGTGCCCGGCCCCTGTCGCGTGTCCCCGCCTCGTGTGGGCTCTGCTCCAGGCCGCTGCCTCAGGGGCGGACGGAGGAAGGGTGTCTGCAGGAGCGGCCGGTAAACAGGGCATGAAATGCACTCCGAGTCTTGCTTTGCTTTAAAGCTGCCTTTTGATCATTAAGAATTCCTAATTGGGAACCATTTTCAATAGCGCCTGTTCATAGTCTTTGTTTATAATTACAAGGTACCCATTACATAATGCTCATCTCATTTGTCCTGGTTTGTCCTGATTTTGTAAAACTGAGTACAAGCCCAGAACAGCAGAATTAGGAAGGATCAGTCTTGCCTGTTAAATTTCTTGTCCTGCAGTGCGTGTTCCTGTCCCCCCCCCCCCCCCCGCCCCCCACGGTCCTCTGATCTAGTCAGTCCTGTAATTCTTCTAATTCTCGATTCTTCCTCTCTTTTCTCTTCCTACTGCCCCACGGTCATACATTTTGTTCCACGGTAGTAGGTAAATCTCCTTCCTGTCCAGACAGGATCCTGCTCAGACAGGCTGCCCACCACCGAGGCCCGCTTTAGTTCCAGGACCCTGTGACTTCCCGGCCTCACTGTCTTCGCTTCTGTGGTCTGTCCCCTCTGCCCAGATCTGCCCCTGACTGTTCTGCTTCCTTCTGAACCCTCCCCAGTGGGAGCTCCAGGGCATCCCCAGTCTCTGCACAGAAAGTTGTTGTTTTTATGCTTTTGCTCCCACCTACCTTTAAGTTTGCCTCCCAGCGTTCCCCCCAAACCCTCTCCTGAGCCAGACCCCACGTTGGGCCTCCCCCTCCATCCCATGGCTC
Source organism: Desmodus rotundus (assembly GCF_022682495.2). Lineage (NCBI taxonomy): Eukaryota > Metazoa > Chordata > Mammalia > Chiroptera > Phyllostomidae > Desmodus > Desmodus rotundus. Next base: position 63,325,218 of record NC_071398.1, read on the forward strand.
TCTGTATTTCTGCAGCTCATTGAGCATTACTAACATATCACGCTCCTGCTTTTAAAAGGGACTGTCTGCTTTTTGAAGACAAAGAAAATAGTACCAATTGCCTATGAAACTTAGTAGGTGCTCAATTAATATTTTTTCTTTTTTTTAAATATATTTTATTGATTATGCTATTACAGTTGTCCCATTTCCCCCCCTTCACTCCATTCCATCCTACACACCCCCTCCATCCCACATTCCCTCCCTATAATAGATTCATGTCCATGGGTCATACATACAAGTTCTTTGGCTTCTACATTTCCTACACTATTCTTACCCTCCCCATGTCTATTTTCTACCTACCATTTATGCTACTTATTCTCTGTACCTTTCCCCCCTCTCTCTCCCTCCCACTCCCCTTTTGATAACCCTCCATGTGATCTCCATTTCTGTGGTAGCTGTTCCTGTTCTAGATGTTTGCTCAGTTTGCTTTTGTTTTTGTTTTAGGTGTGGTTGTCAATAACTGTGAGTTTGCTGTCATTTTTACTGTTCATATTTTTTATCTTCTTTTTCTTAGATAAATCCCTTTAACATTTCCTATAATAAGGGCTTGGTGATGATGAACTCCTTTAACTTGACCTTATCTGAGAAGCACTTTATCTGCCCTTCTATTCTAAATGACAGCTTTGCTGGATACAGTAATCTTGGATGTAGGTCCTTGCCTTTCATGACTTGGAATACTTCTTGACAGCCCCTTCTTGCCTGTAAGGTCTCTTTGGAGAAATCAGCTGACAGTCTTATGGGCACTCCTTTGTTGGTAACTGTGCCCTTTTCTCTTGCTGCTTCTAAGATTCTCTCCTTCTGTGTAATCTTGGGGGATGTAATTATGATGTGCCTTGGTGTGTTCCTCCTTGGGTCCAGCTTCTTTGGGACTCTCTGAGCTTCCTGGACTTCCTGGAAGTCTATTTCCTTTTCCAGATTGGGGAAGTTCTCCTTCATTATTTGTTCAAATAAGCTTTCAATTTCTTGCTCTTCCTCTTCTCCTTCTGGCACCCCTATGATTCAGATGTTGGAACGTTTAAAGATGTCCTGGAGGTTCCTAAGCCTCTCCTCATTTTTCCGAATTCTTGTTTCTTCATTCTTTTCTGGTTGAATGTTTCTTTTCTTCCTTCTGGTCCATACCATTGATTTGAGTCCCGGTTTCCTTCCCGTCATTGTTGGTTCCCTGTACATTTTCCTTTATTTCACTTAGCATGGCCTTCATTTTTTGCTCTAATTTGCAAACGTATTCAACCAATTCTGTGAGCATCCTGATACCAGTGTTTTGAACTGTGCATCTCATAGTTTGGCTATCTCTTCGTCGCTTAGTTGTATTTTTTCTGGAGGGTTTTTTTTTTTTTGTCTCGGCCCGCTTGTTATGTATAAGGGGTGGAGCTTTAGGTATTGACCAGGGCGGGCAACCCACGTCCCTGCGCTGTGACGCTGTATGTTGGGGAGGGGTCCCCTAGGGAGCAATGGCACTTGCTCTGCTCTCTGCGGGTTTTCAGTCACTTCCCCCGCTACCCACAAGCAAGTTGGGCCCTTGTGGTGCTGATTCTCAGGTGGGTGGTTTGTGCACACTCTAGGACCCTGTGGGTCTCTCCAATGAACTCTCCCGTGAGACTGGGAGTTTCTCCCACTGTCGCTTCAACCCCCATAGGTGTTTTCAATCAGAGGTTTGAGGCTTTATTTCCCCGCTCTGGAGCCCTGGGTTGTGGGTCTGTCTCGCTCCCCAGTTGTTCCTCCCGGTTTATCTGCATGTGAATGTGGGACCACCCGCTCCACCAGCTGCCACCTTGCTGCGAGTCCTCTCTGCCTAGCTGCCTGTCTCTGCCCCTCCTGCCAGTCTGGATGAATGTTTCTTCTTTAACTCCTTGGTTGTTGGACTTCTATACAGTTTGATTTTCTGTCAGTTCTGGTTGTTTTTTGTTCTTAAATTGTTGTTGTCCTTCTTTTGGTTGTGCGAGGAGGCGCAGTGTGTCTACCTACGCCTTCATCTGGGCTGTCAGTTAATACTTTTGAGTGAGGAATGAACAAACAAGGTAAAAGCCAGGCACTCTTCCACTCTGGGCCCATAGCTGGCAGAGGTGGTATCGGCTGCAGGCCGGGCTCTGGCAGTGCTCAGGGACCCTGATTAGCGCATTAGCCACTGAGCGTTTCCTCCCTCAGTGTTTCAGTCATGGAATGGGAATAATGGTGTCTGGTTCAGGGTTGTGGTGAAGGTTGAAGGTGAAAATGTACACACACCCTAAGGTGCTCACCTGATGATAGCTGTCCTCATCCGGCCACATCTCTGCATGGCTGGCTCCCTCATTCAGGTCTTGGTGTAAATCTCACTGCCTAAGGAATCAATAATGGGACTTAACAAACGCTTACTATGTAAGCGATAGTGCCTTTAAATGCTTTAAATCTATGGATTCGTTTAGTGCTCGCACTAATTCTAGGTAGGCTCCATTACCTTCCCATTCTGTAGATGAGGAAACTGAGTCACAGAGCAGTTAGATAGCTTGGCGACAGAACCGGTGTCAGTCAGGCAGTCTGGGCCCCCTGCCCCTCTGATCCCTCACCTGCTTTGCTTTTTTCCCTCGCACTGATCTCGACCTGAGGTTATGTAGCTATTTGGCTACTGCCATCCCCGCGCCAGAACGCGAAGTGCAGCGGCTGGTGACATCGGAGACTTTGAGATGTTCAGTGCTGAACCCCTCGGGTCCACTACAAGGTTAGGCACCTAGCGAGCACTCAATAAAAACTGTTTTCAATGAGGAATTAGTGTCACTTAGTGTGACTTGGGTCAGATTTCTTTATCTCTGTTTCTTTACCATGATCTCTCTAGCCCGCTTTTTAGCCTTAAATTTGTTCCGTGACCCACAAAGAAAAGCAGGCCTCAGTGCCACAGGAAATGGCATTTCGGGGTGTCGGAGACTGACGTATCCAGGGCACTTAGACCACCGTGCGTGGCACGCAGCAGCGATGGAAGCTGCTGGAAGGAGTGGACGCCACTAGCAGGAGGGCAGGTCAGTGTGTCTCAAACCAGCTACACAAAAAGGACCTGTGGTTTTTGTCCAATCTGTCAGCGTTTTTGTGAAATACAATAAAAATTAAATGAAAAAATAAGACATAAAACTGTCAAATTGTAAAATTTTCAAAATGCTTACACATCCTATTGCTGACGGACCACGAACCACACATCGAGACTGATACAGTTCAGTTGTAGGAAGACCGCTTCTCTCAGTATTTTTTTTTTTCCCCAAAATTACTCTTTATCATTGACGGTGTATTCTCCGAGAGGTTGTCTGAAGTCGTCGGTCACTTTTCTTTAGTGAATGTTTCATGTGTAAGTGCAGCCTCTTAAACTACAATCACGTTTTAGTGATTGTACCTTATTTTATTATACTCTTTATTAATCAATGGGAGCATTCAGAATCTCTTACTGTCTCAGAAAGAAATGACAAAGTATGTGCTGTCCATAAGAATATGATTCATGGCGTTTGTCAGTCTTCCAAGTTTCTCCGTGGGCTCGGTGTAAAATCCACCGGCCGCACTATCGGCGAATGAACGATCGCAGCTCGCGCGTGTTTGCAGCGGTCACGTGGTCAGACCAAAGGGCCCCCCCCCCCAGCAGCTGCTGCGCTGGCTCCCACCTGAAACCACTCCCCGTGACAGACGAAGACAGCTCGCTGGAGAAGGACAACCTTGTTTCCTTCATTCTCCTTTTCTCCTTTTGCTAGATAGCATTTACCGTGTGGGCCATGGGTGCCTATTTTGCGTAGGAAATGTTTAACAAAGTTCCCGAGCCACGCGTCCTGTCTGGTAGAAAACGCTCACACGTATTTGTGACTTGTGACTATCTCCGTGTCTTGGCCTTACCCAGCATACAACACGACTTGTTTCTTTCTCCTTTTTTTTTTTTTTTTTGCCGTTGTGAGTAACGCCGCTGTGACCACGTGCACGGGGTTTTCTGCAGGTGCGTGTTTTCGCTTCTCCGGGGCGCACACCCGGGGGTGGTGAGTCAGGCTGACTCTGTGTAACAGTTTCAGGGACTAATTGCTTTCCACTGTTCGCATCATTTTCTGTTCCTACCACCGTGCAGGAGGCTTCCAATTTCTCCACGTCTTCACCAACATGGATTTTGTTTGTACTTTTTTTTTTTTTTTTTAAGTTTACTCTGGGCGTCCTGGTGAGTGTGAGGTGGCATCTCAGTGGTTCCTATTTGAAGTTTCCTGACGACTGGTGATGTCGAGCGACCGTCCCCGCGCTGTTGGCCATTTGTGGGTCTTCTCTGGGGGAAGGGTCTGCTCAAATCCTGCGCTCGCTTCGTCGGTTTGTGTTTCTGTTGGATTACGAGGGTTTTCAAGTATTCTGATACGAAGTCCTTATCGGATGTACATATATCTTTGGTTGCTTGTGCTTTCGTATCGTGGCCTCATGTGCTTTTTAAGATTTATCCATGTTGCTGGGTGCTTTTAACTGCCTGACAGTTTTTTGTAATGCATGTCTATCCCCCACCCATACTAGCCCCCCCCCCCCCCCCGACAGCCCGTGGTTTGAGCATGTCCGCACATGCTTGCTTTCTGGGCTCTTTTCCTTCTTGTGAATTTCCTCTTCTTGTCCTTACTGTTTTTTTCTTGTGGGATTTCTGACTTTTTCTTGTTGATATGTAGCTATTCCTTGTTAATTATGTAGGCATTAGGCCAAATTAATTTAGAAAGCACCAATATCCTCCCTTGTCATCTGTACGTTAACTTTGGACACACTGCCTTTCATTACACAGAGATTTTTAATTTAGATGTAATCGAGCATAATCCCATAAAAATTTTTACCTGATGGCTTGTGCTTTGCAAGTTGAGGTGAAGTTACCCTCCCTCGCCCTGTGTCAGAGCTTTTCTCTCACGTCGTCATCTCTTAGATTTGTGACTTTGCATTTTGCTTTAGGTCTTTGATGTACCTGGAGCCCCCCTATAATCTGTACAGGCTAGAGGGGGCCCAGTTTAGTTTTCCCGTAGCGAGCTGGGTTTTCCAGCACCGGCCGCCAGCACTTACTTTCCTCCGTCGTTGTGGAGCCGTCTCTGCGTGTTAACTTGAAACGTGAGTCTCTGTTCTCCTATCGACTTACCTGTGCGTGGGCTGACTTACATCTAATGTCTTTAACATGTATGTGTGTGATTTGATCTGTATCGTTGTGGTAGGTCCTAGGGTCTGTTAAGGCAAGTCTTTCTGCAGATCCTCCACCACTCCAAACAGACTGGATGTTGATGAAACTTTTTCATACAAACTTTTAGAGCAATTACGCTCCTCCAAAAAAGTCCAACTGCAGTTTTTATTGGAATATATTGAATATACAGTAACTTTGGGAAAATTTATACCTTTAAATATTGTCTTCCTACCCTAGAGCATGGATGTCTCCAGTTATTCAGGTCATCTTTTATGAGGGGGGACTCAAAAGACACTGGAATTATATTCTAGAGGGTGGGCCCCTTGTAGTACAGGCCTCCCCCGCTAGGTGAGTGTTCCAGGAACCCATCTGTGTCCGTGCACCAGCTGGCGTTGTTGTGAGAGGCTGCGTTCAGCTTCAGTGAATTTTTTTGAAGACTCAACATACAAGCCCGTTTCATGATGGGTGATTTGCACCTGCCCACACCACGCTGAGTGCTCAGCAGTTTTTGATAAATAACAGCGTGACCCCTGTGCCCCACCCTGCCTGTTTACCCAATCTCACCCCGAGTGACTTTTGTTTCCACAATGAAAAAAGTCCTCAAATGGGAAATGCTTTGCTGATGATGCGGAAAAGGTGAAACGAAAAAATGGCAGAAGCACTAAAAGGCATCAAAACTGACACATTCGAAAACTGTTTTGTGCAGGAAAAGTGTCTTGTTAGGTGTATTGCATGAAGTGGAGAGTACTTTGAAGGTGACAGAAATCTAAACATGTAAGAATACAGAATTTTTTTTAAAGTAAATTCTAGTTTTTTGGGGTCCCCCTTTGTCCTCTAATAGAGTTTTAGAATGTTCTCCCACAGGCATTCTCAGCAAAGATAGCTCCCACATCGTGTGTTGCTTACAGTTGGACCTCGGGAGTTTGTGTTTATCTTCTGATGATAACACACTTTTTCTTCAGTAGTTACATACAGAAACTCCAGAAAAAATTCCACTGTCATTGAAGACTAGAGCTTCCTAACCCTTTGCTTTACTAGTTGAAGAAATTTCAGATGAAATTCAGAGAGAACAAAAGCCTGTTTGATATCTTGGAATAAATATTTGAGACGTAGAGCAGCTTTTAACATAAATTGGATGACTAAAACTGAAAGAATAGTGATGACAGGAAGTTTAACTTAACCTTGAAGAGGACAATGAAAACCAGGGCACTGAAGGGTAGCACCACCTGGCGGGGCCCTCCCTCCCCCGCAGTGGCATCTCGCACCCTCCACCAGGGTGGAGGCCGAGGGAAACTTGAAGTTGACCAGCGCATTTTCACTGCCCTGAAGTTTCACGCCCCTTACTCTAGCCAGGCTAGTGAAGCTGAAAACTTATCTGCATTGAGCTTGTGCACAGGTACGGGTAGCTCCCATTCATCTGGTCGGTAGAGGGAATTATTCCCATCAGTCTCTATTTCCTTAAGGGTAGCCGTGAATTTCCAGTGACACAGACTTCAACCCTACAGTGAACCCTCAAGTTTAGAGGTGGGCAACCTGAAATGGACATACCCAGTAATCAAAGGCGGAAGCCTGTCTGGGAACCCTGAGATAAATGAGGTGTATTCCTGCTGTCCAGGAGTTCGGTCTTGCAGGAGGAGGGGCCTAAGGAGCCAGGGAGCATTTCGCCGAGAGGGGCCATTTCAGACGAGATGAAGCAGAAAGGCAGGAGTGCCGAGGTGACAAGTTTAAACAGTATCTGATGAGCAATAAAAAGTTAACAGATTTTTAATCAAGGCAGTGGTTAATGTTTCAATTTATGTCTGGAGTCCAGGGAGCAGAATGGAGATGAGCCTGGGGGCAAGGCGACCTGTGAGGAGGCTGACTTGGGTAACCTGTTAAGCCAATCAGGAAAATCACATTCTTGGTGGTAATACGAATGAGCAACTAGCAAATTGGCAGGCCACGCCCCCAGCCCCGGAAGAAGAAGTTCCCACTCCTCTCTTCCTGGGGCAGTTGGCTCTAAAGAGGGAAGACAGCCCTTAGATAATCTCTGCAGCTGGGCCTGTGTGTCCACCACAGCGCCCGGCACTGAGAGCCGGGCAGACGCTGGACCGTAAGCCTTCCCCTCCTCCCCCCACTCCATCCTCCTCCCCGTGTTTGCAGAGCGCTCTCTAGCTCACTTGCAAGAAGGTGTTCAGTATAATTTTATCTATGCTTTTAGGCCCATGAACTTTGAAGAAAAACTTAATCCAAGCCATAAAATAGTGGGGCATGTAGTAAGGCCTAAAGTCTCAGCTTCCTCAGTAGAAGCTGCTTCCTGAACACTCACGTCCATTGTCTTTACCATCAGTCTTTACCCCCGTACTATTCCGAGACTCAGTTCATATCAGTTTCCACGTGTTCTAATCTAGAAATGCATCTGCCGCAAGCGTTGTTGCTAAGTAAGGTAAGTAATTCAGAATGTACACTTGAAGAGATATACAGCCCAAATAAGGGTTTACCATTTTGATGATGCCGATAACAATGACGATAATTAGAATAGAAATGTTTCCATCGTGCATGTGTTCTCGTGTGCCTTTATAAGCTCATTGGCTGCTCTCAGTAACCCCACGAGGTAGCTCGGGCTCCCTTTCCATACATAGATGAGGCTACGAGAAGCGCAGAGAATGTAAGTGATTTGTTCAGGAGCACACAGCCAGTAAATGAGGGCATCGGGCGGACGTCTCGGTGACCTTGCTTCAGAGCTCCTGGTCTCAGTGACCCAGCTGTGCTCCTGCTCTCTGGCGTCTCACGTACCCGATGTTTGGTGCTTGGACAGGACGAGACATCGGAAAGTGTCAGCATTAAAAACATGAGTCTGGCAGCCTGAAGAGTCTCGTAACTGCCACCTCCCCTGACTCACAGTCTAGCTCTCGATACTGTGCTTAGCCTCCAAATCTGCTGTCAAAAAAACAACAGATCTGGAGCTGCTGCAAAAGATACAGAAACAAACGGTGCGTTTCTTTCACCTACATTTGTGCTCTTAGAAAACAGAAGCAGGGAAATCTTTGCAAACAATTGTCAACACTCAAGAATGCTTTTTGTAAGCTGCTTGCTAGATTCAGCAGCAGGCGAGGTAACTGCTCCCACAGTAAAGAGGCAGGTTCAAGGACGTGAGTGGGATTTGCAGGTGGGCCCCTGAGCCAGTGTTCCTGAGACCTGTCTCCGTCACCTCGTGGCTGACAGTGACAGGAGTGTGCCTGGAAGCCCGTGGATGAATGGGCTGCATGACGACGGTGCCTGGTTTTGCTCTTCAGTGTGTTCATTCCTGTCCTGTCATCTGGGTGACCCAAAGAAAGCGGGGAGGGGGGAGTGGGGGTAGAGTGCAGAGTAAGCACAGGACTGCTCTTCTCTTCAAACCTCAGCATCAACCAAAAGACAGGGCAGCAGGTGGGGACGTTCCCCTTCCAGGCAGATGAGAAGGACACGTTTGTGCTGCAGCCGCTGAAGTCGGGACAGCAGCAACCGTTTGTTAGCGTCTCCCTTTCATAGACCCACTCGGCCTCCGCATTTTCTTATTTCTACTGTTCTCTCATTGCAACAGAGCATCACGGCCCGCCGTCAGGAACGAACTCGGCCAGGCAGAGCCCAGCCCTGCAGCACAGGCCCGTGGGACAGTCGCAGGCCAACCACATGCCTGGGGACAGGTGAGGCTGTGCTTCTCGGTGTTGGCGATTTTCTCTCCTCATCTCTCCACTCCTCACCCCCATAGCCCCCACCCCCACCCCGGGGTGGTACCGAAGCCAGCTGGTGAGGTCAGAATGAGAACGCTTGTGCATACTCTCCACCTTCAGATGCCTTCCCTTTCCCCTCGGCTCCCTCAGTAGCCCCCCATCTGTGCCCCGCCCACCCTGGGGAACAGCCTAGCGATTGGTGGATCACTGTGCCCAGTGGGCGGGGATTGGGAAGAAGCTGCAGCACACATTTGGGGAGGGAAGCCCCAGCCCACAAACACTGCTGTCATCTCAGACGACCTGAGAAAGCATAGTAGTATTTGTACCTATTTCTCTCTCTTGTTGAAAATACTGGCCATCAGACAAAAACGAGGTTTCTAAAAATTCAACACAGCCCCTCTCCACGGGCGCTGGTGCCACACAGAGCGCAGAGGTCGGCTAGTGTGGCCTCTGGGTGCCGGGTGCAGTTCTGCCTGACGGACATGCCCAGAGGTGCCCCAACAGGAGACGGAGGCGCAGGGTGCTGCCCGACTCGAGGTCCTGCTGGAGGGACGGCCGGGTGTCGCCTCACCTCCCAGGGTCTGGAGCTGGTCCGCCTCTGTGACGCCTTGTCAGGGGGAGAAAGGCCAGGTCCAGCCTTTCAGAGAAGTGAAAGTGATCTGCCTTCATTTTTAGCCTGTTTTTCACGTGCTCAGTTCAGGGAGGGCCTGGCTTCTCTCTTGCAGAAGTGCCCTCGAAGGCGAGCTCGGGAAAGACGCCCCTGCTTCCTACAGACACTCGTGGTCCGACCACAAGCACCTCGCCCAGCCGGACACGGCGGTGATTTCCGTGGTTGGCGGGCGGCACGGTCAGGTACGAGCACCCCCACGTGCCGGCTAATCAGTGTTGTCATCGGTGCATCACTGACACTGGTGGATTTTTATACTAGATCCGTTCGTTCCTGAAAGCAGTCATTCTTGAGGACCGTGTGTGTGTGTGTGTGTGTGTGTGTGTGTGTGTGTGTGTGTGTGTGTGTGTGTGTGTGTGTGTGTGTGGTGTCTGTGTGTGTGTGTGGGGTGTCTGTTAGCTCCCAGGAGAGAATGCAGAGTAACAGGAAAGGTTGCTCCGCAGCTGAAGAAACTAGAACCCCCAGCGAAGGACTCAGAGCAGGGCTGGGACCTTTGGGCTCTGTGCCCCACACCGCCGCCCAGGAAAATCAGTCAAAATCCACTTAAAGGAGTGAATCCTGCCGTAGCAGCCCCAACTCTGTTCTCCTGTTGTACCACTGACCGACTGGTAGAGAAGACACGCAATCTGCAGATATCGGCTGCATTTACAAGAACCTCCTAGCCCTTCCCCCAGATGCCCGTTCCTGCCCCACGATGCACAGGCGTCTGTTGAGAATATGAACTGTAGCCCCAGCTATGAAAGCAGTTCTCTCTCTTGCCTCAGAGAGAGCAGGCCATGAGCCCGTTTCCCTCACTCTTCTCTCCAGAGCCTGGGCTGCTACCCCGTGGAGCTGGAGAGGGGCCCCCGGGGCTTCGGGTTCAGCCTCCGAGGGGGCAAGGAGTACAACATGGGGCTGTTCATCCTGCGCCTGGCCGAGGACGGGCCCGCCCTCAAGGACGGCAGGATTCACGTGAGTCTGCTGCTTCTTCACCCTCCGGTTTCGGCTGCGGAATGGAAACTTCTGAAAATAGTTGATGGACGGGAACACGGGAAGCTCTCGACTCTAAGAAACGAGAGCTTCCACTGCTGAAACGCGAGAGGCAGATGCTCACTGGGCCCCTTCCTAACCCGAGGGTGTCATTTCTCTGTCTGCGGTGCTGTGTGGCATGCCATCCCTACCGTCCCGGCACCTGAGGCAGTGCCTGGCATAGTCACAGCAGGTGCTCCATAGGTTCAAAGACTAGAATAGACGGAGACTACTTCTCGCTAATGAAAGTCATTTTTAATATTTAAGATTAGCTTCCAGAACTTATTACTGAGTAGATAGGACTTGGGTTATATGAAACAATGTAATTCACTCGAACAAAAAAAATGTTACCTTGTAATACAGATGGGAAAGGTGTTGAGAGTCATTGAGAGGATTTTTAATTTAGTGATTCTTAGGCTGATCCTTAAATCTGCTTAAAATTTAGGGTGGAGAAAATAAGGTTCTTGGCCAAAGTTAGCTGAGTGGGAAAAGTCCGTATGAAGGAACAGCGTCAGAGGGAGGTCAGCGTCAGCCTGGCGAGAACCGGGAGGGAGGCGCCCTCGTCCCCACTCAGACTGAAAACCCAGGCTCAGGGAGACCAGGGCACCTGCTGGGTTCGCTCAGCCGTGATGGCCGCGGCAGGACCCGGGCCTGTCGTCCTCCAGGCCCCCTTGGGGTCCGCGGGCATCTCACAGGGGGGACATAACATGAGCAGTAGGGTGGAAATGCTATTTTGTGATTGTAACACATTTTGAGTGGATGTTTTACAAACTCTGAGACCGCCTTAAAGGGCCTAAGCTTCCTCCATCCCTTCTTCTTTCGGTTCACCCGCCTTTCATTCTCTCTCCGCTCTCTGTCCCCAGTTTTATGTCTCAGTTACACAAACCTGAACGTGTAGTTGTCCTGTTTACCAGAGGATACGTTCCCCATTTTATTCTTATCACATTTAAAAATTTGAAGTAACAGAGTTTTAAAAGGTCATTTACATTTCCCTCTCAAAGGTGCCGTTTTTTTTATCCTTAGCTTTGAGTAGCCGAGGCCAGGGCCTGTCCACCAAGACCCAAGCCGTGGCTGTACTGTCCCTTTGCCCAGTCTAGTTTTAAAGTTAAACAAAAATGACACCTGCTGGCAAATCTGTTCAATTACACGTTTTATCGTAATGCATTTGTTGTGCTAAACAGAAGTAGGCAGGTTTAGACAGTGAATTGAAGCCAAAGAACGTGACAAGTTAATTTCACTTAATTATAATTTCAGTCATCTTTTCCACGATATACCCAAAGCAGGCTTCCAATGCTATCTGAGTTCCTCTTCGCTAATTATCAGCAGGATTATATGTCTAGTGCTACTTTGTCATCTATAGTTTCTCACGAAAATGGTATTTTTTCAGTCACTTATTAAGGGAAATCTGGGTATAAGGGCTTTTTAAAAAAATTATGTTTATTACTTTTCCCCATTCTATTACCATCTTTGTAAAGATCTCCAGTTTATTTGTTAAATCCATTGCTCTTGTTTGGTAGCCTCCATTTCTTCAAGTGAGATGCTCATTCTTTCATAACTATGCAACAAAATGCACTATTTAGTTCAGCTGACATTTTTTACCTTGTACAGTCTGCAGTTAAATCTAATTCATACTGATGCACTTTAAAAATTTGGGGGGAACCAGAAAACAGATGACCTCAAAGCTAGCGAACATTTCTGCTCGGCATGTCCTCGTGTCCCGTCTCACTGACGCGACCCCGGGAGAGAGGGAGGGATGGTGGACTGCGGGAGTCCAGGGTCTTGCCACTGCGCTCCTGTGGACACTGGCTTCCCCACCCACCCGCGTTAGGTATCACCACGGCCTCTTCTGCCACTTCCGGACTGGGTCTGTGAGCTCCTGTAAATGTTTGAGCTGCTTTTTGGAATTCTGGTGATTTTGCAGTCAGTTTTGTTTTGAAGCCACACCCTTCAGTGGCTTGTCACCTTGAATCAAATCACTACCACCATCATCTTTAATCAGGCCCTTTGCAAACATATACTTGGCTCATCCATACTTTGTCTTTTAAAATAACAGACCACATTTCTAGTAAATAGCAATGGTACTGAGGTGTCTTCTTCTAATCACTAGTTTTTTATATTATGTTTTTAGGAAGATTGTTTCACACCAGAGTAATGGAGTATGAGCTAGTTATTAGATTCGTAAGTGTTCATGTTACTACATTCTCCAGGATGAATTTTTTCGGAATTTTAATCTATGAATATTCCATTCGGTTCTTGACTTCAAGAACCCGGATCCTGAATACCAGTCACACACAATTCTCCCATGGAGGATTTCTGTAGACTAAATAAATGAAGCTGGACGTTTTCTCTTCCTATGGCTACCATCTGTCCGCTTCTCGGCTCTAGCTCAACAGCACCGCATACAAGTTAAACATTTTACACGTCAGAGAGGCGCTCGGCAACGCGGAGTGGCTCTAGAGCTGACAAAAGCAAAACTGATGGCAGGCACGCAGTCCCACGCTGTTCCTGTGGATGTCCCCTGTCTAGGTGGGCGACCAGATCGTGGAAATCAACGGAGAACCTACCCAAGGCATCACACACACCCGCGCGATCGAGCTCATTCAGGCTGGTGGGAATAAAGTCCTTCTTCTTTTGAGGCCGGGAACTGGCTTGATCCCTGATCACGGTAAGCAGTGCTCCTGTAGCTGGAAAGTGGAGCCGTTATTCTGGAGGGTCAGCAGAAGGGAAAGGGATACTCTTGGAGGGGATATTTTTCTAGCTATGTCAAAGGTAAACACCAGAACTATCTAAGGTTAGTTACATAGCATAGTTTTTATTAGTTAAAAATAATGTAACAGAATGCTTGGCTGCAGGCAGGACTTTTGCTGGAATGGAATATGTTGAGCTAATTTCAATAGAAAACCCAGTTGGTTTCGCAGAGAAATGTGCCTGTAAAAAACAAGGACATTACAGGCAAATGAATTAAATGCATGAAAAACATTTGAAATATCTTCACTTTTTCATATAGTAAGATACACTTCCCTTAGCGAGTCAAGTAAGAACTTCAGGCTTTTGTGAGTGCTCTCGAGAACAAGGTCAGCCCCTGTCTGTGCTCCTGTGCTGACCTTGCACTTGCTTGGTTTCATTGTGTGTTTTTGAACTACCACAGGACTGAAAAAATCACTCTTTTTAAATTGAGTGCACTAGTCTAGAAATAAGGTATCATGCCACTTAGCGCTGGTCCCTTCGAGTTTCGTCCCCTTTCAGCCTGTAATTCTCCGACTGTATTCCCTTCCACCATCTGCTTGTAAATCACCCGTTCCCGCGATGTCTTTGCTAACTGCACTGTGACTTTTTTTTTTTTTTTTTTTACATAGTCCTAGGCTTTTTCTCTTCCTCCTTCAGGTTTGGCTCCTTCCGGTCTGTGCTCCTACGTGAAACCTGAGCAGCACTAAGGCTTTCAGGGCTTTTCTTGGTCTTTCCTTAAAAAGACTTGGTAAATTTGCATGTCTTGTAAATCACTTCCTTCTTTCTTTTTAATTAAAAATGATGCTATTAAATACATCTAATTCTATCTCCTGCACTTTTCCATTTCCTTTTGATATTAAATTTGCTTAAAGCAAGAAAATTATTTACAAATGCCCATGAACCTCATTCTGGCCAACAGAGGTTAGTCTCCTTTATGAGTGAGATTTTGGCATGTCCTTAAGCTACATGCACCAATAAGAGCTAAATTAGTAAGCTTCTTGGACCAGGTAATTTGGTCTAATTTTAAGTTTCACTGGGCTTCACTACTTATAAAGAATTTACACACCATCTATTACTAATTGTACATAAGTAATTAGAAAAAATACTGTTATTTTATATATATATATATGTAAACAGCCTCCCTTTGATGTACAAATATAGCTGTCTGTATGCACCTGCCTTTATGGAGAGATACCTGAACATATGTAAACTATTTATAAGATACTCATACTGTTTAAGCGATCAGTACAATGAAAATGGCTGTCAAAGCTCAAAACTGCTGGCTCCTTGCTCACAATTCTAAAACTTAACAGTGTTCCACTCAACCCCCCTCTCCCTAGGTCACTGGGATATCACTCAACCTTCATCTTCAAACGTGATTTACGACGAACAGCCGCCGTCTCCCCCGCCTTCTCATTCTGCGTCCGTGTGTGAGGAGCCCCGCGTGCCAGGAACTGAGGAAGCCTTCACGGGCGCGCAGATATGTGAAAAGGCAAAAGAATTCAAGGATGTGGGACCTGAAAAGAAAAGCACTTTAAATCAGTCTGATATAAAGCACCAGCCTCTTCTCCAGAAAACTGGGAGTAAAAGGGATCCCCCCAACAGTCACGGGCACAGTGACACGAAACATCTCTTCAAAGTAGAAAATGGTGTTGCCCAAAGAGGCAGGTCTGCTAGTCCCAAAAAGTCAGTCAGTCGCTATGCAGAGGAACATTTAGAAAAGATTCCCAGTCCTCTCA
Organism: Desmodus rotundus; assembly: GCF_022682495.2. Lineage (NCBI taxonomy): Eukaryota > Metazoa > Chordata > Mammalia > Chiroptera > Phyllostomidae > Desmodus > Desmodus rotundus. The sequence continues at coordinate 63,340,218 of NC_071398.1, forward strand.
AAAATGACCCCAAAAGAAGACCTAGAGAGCGCTCTGCCAGCCCCAGGAAAGGGGAGACTAAGAGCTGCCCAGGCAGCGCCGGCCCCGGCCAGGGCCAGGCCAGGAGGGGCAGGGGACGCTCCTCCAGCCCAAAGAAGCAGCAGAGAACCGAAGGGAGACAAGACCGGCCCAACGCTGAAGCCAGAGCCCCGGGGTCAGAGGGCCGACGAGCAGGGGCGCCTGCTCGTGACAGCGCTGAGCAGGTTGGGGACGGGAAGGAACGACGGGCCATCAGCAGGAAAGACACGAAGCAGAGGCCACGGTCTCCGGGGGAGAAAAGCAAGCGACTGGATGAAAAGTCCCAGACTACTAATGCTACAAACAGAGCAGTACCCGAAGACGAAAAGGGAAAGAGAGCCCCCTTCAGAGAAACGAGTAGAGAGAGAATGGCTCCCAACAGACTGGAAGACAACAGAGGGAAAGAACGAGAGGCAGCTGATAGAGAGGGTGGCGTGCGGCCTGAGCGGAGCTCTCCGGCCAGGAGGCCGCCCATAACCCCGGGGCCCTGGAAGGTGCCCAGTGCCAGCAAAGCCTCAGGCATGACTGGGGTGGCTGAGAAACGGCTGTGAGCTTCCGTTCAGTATGAAACAGAGACACAGGCTGTGATCTCTCCTTACGACAAAGCAGCATTTCTTCCAGAAAGCCATTTTCCTTCCCCAGAAATTCGGAACACACGGAAGTACACTTTGATTTGATCATCAAGTTACTGAGGCTGCACGAAGGGCCCCTTAGGTTTGCCGAGAAGCCCGTCCCGGCAGGCTGCCCTCCGTCACACTCATCTGACACGCCCAGCTCGTCCTCCAGTGTCTGAACAAATGAGGACGTTGATATTAACAATGTGGTCACAACTGACTCTGTCTGTGCCAAGGTATCTACTGTATCATGTCTATTTTATCCTCCCCACTCAGCTGTTTCCACAGTAACGAAAAAAATGACCTTTGGCTTGGAAGTCGATATTCTCAGTAGCATGTTGCATGTTTACAGAGAGAACTATGTGGGTCCCTGCGGAAGGAGATGGACTCATCACTGAGGATGGCAGGGCCCCTTCCCACAGCCCCAGATGACATCCCCGTTTAGAGCCACACCCCAGACCTCTCCATTCTAGAGAAAAAAAGGTAGCCGAATATTGACAGTTATGGTTTTGTATTTTAATTCAGCTGGGCAAGGTATTTCAAATAACTGTGAAAGAGCTTACAATTGAGTGTTGGAAAAGGGAACGTATAATTCGTTAAGCAATTAAAAGTTCACCCCCTGCCGGTGACCCAGCCCCAATGTCCTCAGAGCAGCTCATGTGGAAATAGTGTGCGTTGCTATTTGAAGAAAAACTACCAAATTTCTACTTCTGGCTATTTGGGTTGTACCTGCTAAGTCATTAGTTGTTAATACATATTCTAAGAGCCAAAATATTATACGGATTGTGTGAGGGACTTACTCGTGTGGCCAGTTTCACAGTCCTCTGGTCGCGGGGGGACGGCCCGGCGGGTGGGGGGAGCAGACCCCTGAAAGGCCCGCTCAGCAGGGAAGGCCGGGCGCGGTGACAGACGGTGTTTGCTGAAGCTTAATTTTCTAGCTACGTTAACTTTCTTGTTAAAAAAGAGAAAGGGAGACCACTGAAATGCGACTGTAGTTGAAGAGGCTGCGACTCCACATGGAATATACTTTAAAGAGGACGTCAACAATAAAAGGTAATTTTGGAAAAATACTAGGAGAAAGAAGTGGTCTTCCTCTGACTGAACTCAGTCCCGAGGCCACTCCAGGTGTGGTCTGTGGGTCCGTCCGCAGTGGGACGTGTCCAGAGTCTCCGAGTGCTTTTTTAAAGTTGCAAGAAGGTGGAGGAGGTGTCTAACTCCATAAAACAGACCCAGGCTTCCAGTCCCCTGATGCAGCATTCAGTAGCATCTAGAAATCCAGGAACTTCTCGGGGAGAACCGGAACACACCTGCCCCGTCGGCCCGGGCCCCCCTCATGGAGTCGGACTGTGAAGCCTGTTAGCAGGAGGAGCCTGGGTCAGCCCCTGTAGATAGAGACGAGCCGCCCCCGCCCCGTGCTTTCCCACCTGGAACTACTCGAGTAGAGCAAATTAGAAGGCTTGATAAACGCTGAGTTTAGTACCACAGAAGTGATTTATTTTCCCTATAGACCACAATTAGTGATCAAAACCCTATTTTTACTGTTAACCGTGACAACTCTGATGTCATGTGTTGTCGGTCTGATGTGGCTCCTTCCTCTCCAAGTCACCTGTCGCTGTCTTGATTAAGTGCTGACTTAGCAACGTGGCCTTGGAGTGCTAAGCAGACATGACGTCCTGGTTGTAAATGTTTGTACATTGTACAGCACCTTTATATATACACTCGAGTTCTGACTAGAGAGAGATCTGTAAATTGCTCGTTATTTTTTATATAGATATTAAAAAAAACAAAAACAAATACAAACCAGTTCACGGCCTGCATTTCTTTTACAGTTGAGCTCTCTGTGTCTGGATGTGAGTTCTCACACAGAGGGTCCCACCCAGTAAACAGTGACAGCCCTGCAGTCAAGAAAACTCTCACAATGACAACTTCACCAATAGGGCCATCCTTTCAAGTTCAAGCTTAATGGTATATGGATTCTATACCTTTCATTGTAAAGAAAATAGCTTTACATGAGAATTCACTGCCCGCCCCCCAAATCCTTCCTTCTACTGTCAGGGAGACACGAGGGCTTGTCTCTGGGGAAGTGCAGCTGTCCTACTAGGCATTTCGCACGGGTGCAGTGTAAGCCCTGGTACCACAGGGCCACAAAAGCCACTACATCAGACTATGGAACCTGACGTCATGTTTAAGTCATTCTATTTACTATGTAGGTTACACTTGATTTCAGAATGAAGTGTTCTGACTTGACTTCATTTCATTTCATTCTTGGTATGAATATGCCTAAAACCTGCTTTAAGACCTGGTTAGTTTAATACTCTTAAAGGGGGAAATACAGTCCTACCATTGCATGAGCTCAACGCTAAGGGGCCAGCCCAAGCCTCAGAGTGGAGACTTGTCAGAGCAAAGGCTGCAGAGAGTGGCAGCAAACGCTTTTGTGATGTCGATACTACTTTTACTGATCACAACGGCTCCGAGCTCTGGGATGCTATTACACTGTCTCACTGGAAGGACAGACTAAGCGCCTGTAACGTTACCTTCTGACCAAGTCGCATCAAATGCTGTGGATGGTGTAGCTTTTGAACAGTCAACTATTTCAGAAGTCCTGGCGCAGGAAAGCACTAGGCTTTTTATTTCTTCATGAGACTATCTTGGTTATTTCCTTTTTTCAATAGAAAGATGTAGAAGCAGCCAAGTGCTTTTAATTAAACCTGTGGACACGTGAATTTCACGTTCAGTGGGTCCAATACTCAAAGGGAACGGGGTGTTAAGAATGCCAGCACGTAAGCTGTGTGACGGCCTGAGGACTCCCACGAAGACGTGTTTCAGGGGAAGCTCGGTCCACAGCGTGTCCTGACTGCGGACCATGGGCGTGAAGACAGTTCCGTCACATAAGAGCACCCTCATATGTCTCTAGAGCCCGCTCCAAGACCTGCGAACTGTCTGCTTGTCCACGGGAAGGGATTTCCTTATTCAGGCAGCTCTCTGCTGGTCCTGCTGTTGAGGGTTATCAGCAATATGGAAGCTCATTTCGGCACGCCATAACTCCTACATGAAATCTATAGTCTGCTTTAGTGAGCTGGGTCTGTTTTCCATGGTGCTGTGCAAGCACGAAGCCTTGGGACGTACAAGAAGGGAGCAAAGGCTTATGGAGAATGAATTCTCCCTACCAGAGAACTCCAAACTGTTCTGACATGCACACTGAAATACAAAAGCACAGCTACGTGCTTTAATTTAGCCTAACCTAGAGTCCTGTGGGGGTGTGTATTTTACAATGCTTCCATCAAAATCAAGCAGAACTATTAACACACACAAATCAAGAGGCTTATTCTGTCCTTAATAAACCACTTGTTACCTTGAGTAACACCTGGTTTGCAGCATAGGGACCGGGATGCACTGCAGGAAAGGGCTGTAGGAATTCCTCATCAGTGAGCTGCAAGCTTCATTATTCCAGACGGGCACCAATAATAACTGTAAAAAGCAAAGCATTACTTTAAATTACTAAACTAGCCAATATGTGTATAGAGGAGATTAAATTTAATAAGTTTACTCAATAATCCCAGATCATACATTATGTTTGAAAGTGAGACCCATTTGGTCCACTATGAGCAGGTAGGTCTAAAAAATTTCACAAATGAATTTCATTAATTTGAAAGGTTATTTTTACAGTGCTTAGGTCCACTTACCTCTAAATACAATTACCCAAAAATAAAAACCCATCCATCAGCTTACACTGCATGTGACGTACTGGTAGAGAATTTTTCTACGTGTCTCTGAAAGTCAAGAAAACCACACCCCAGTTAGGCGAGTGCGGCGGTTATTCGACTTCTCGAAGTGTTCGGATTGTACAAGGGCCACAATGGTGTGTTCGGGAAGCCGGAGTGTGCACCTCCGTAGCAATTCCAGGGCGGACTTCTCCTAATACAACAAATTAGAAAATTAAGTGACCAGGTATTATGCTTATCCTACGGTTATCACTATTCCAATTAAATGTATGAATAGCCTGTTCTACTTCTGTTTGACGTTTTGGTTTAATATCTCAGTAACAGGTAAACATTCTCAAGGTATATTATCTCACTCCTTTTGGGGGATCAATACAAAACCCCAAATTCCTAGAAATCATACAGATATAAATGAAGCACTGAGGACAGGAGAATCAGTTAAACTCTTCTATCCTGACAGAAAAACAATTGCACAGATGGTAGAGTACTTGCAGTCTATTTTCATTTACTTCATTCATTCATTTCATTTCTTCATTTATATCAAGCACCCGTATGGGGTCAGGTACTTACCGTTCTGCATTCTGAGGACCTAGGCGTGAACAGCAGCAAAAGCCTCTGCCTTACGGGGCTTACATTCTAGTGGGGACGGACGGAAACAGCCAAAAGTGAATGAAGTGGACAGGCTGGGACAGGTACCATGGAATGCACACCCTGTGTAGGCGGTAACCGGACAAAGTGTGGAACAGCCTTACCTTCGGCCATCGGAGAAGGCCCCGCTAAGGAGCCAACAGCTGAAAAGCCAGCCGGGGAGAACCTAGACAACCATACTCGGGAAATAACATGGCGCAGCAGAGGCACAGAGGGAGGCCGGCGTGCTGGGAAGGCACTGAGAGGGTGACGTGGGGGAGGGAGGCAGGCTTGCTAAGGAACAGCCTCGGTGGCCACCACAAGGAAAGCCAGGAAGGGTGTCAATGGGAGTGGCATAACTGGAGTTTCCTTGTTAAGCTCATTCACATGGCTGTGGAGAACCGACAGGGAGGCAAGAATGGGAAGGGCACGCACAGGGCCTGGGTTGCAGCCCAGGGGCAGGCGAGGAGGCCGCAGCCAGGAGCCATGGAAGGTAGGACTGACGACAGGTGGTGGCAGGTATGGAGGAAAGGAGAGACACTGAGGATAAACTCTAAGCCTTTGGCTTGAACAATTGGAGGAATCTGGTTCTGTTTAATGAGGCAAGAAAAACATTCTTCCACCCTAAACAACCAAAGGAAAAGAAAAAACATATCTGAGAAATGGGTTTTGGATGCTGGCCAACAGGCAGTACAGGAAAGTGGGATAAATGGGGCCCTATGCCTCCCCCAGATTCCTGCTCTGCGGCAGCTCCCAGCTGTGGGGCAGGAAGGGGGAACCCAAACCGAACCTCGAGGTCTTGCTAGGTTGGAGACCTACCTAAGAACAAGGAAAGAACCACCAGAACAGAGCAGGCAGAGGGGTTCTTTTGGTGCGGGAGCAGTTTACGTCCCCACTGTCAATTTGGAAAAACCTCATAATGAACGAGGCAGCAGGCAGAACACCTGGGAGGACAGCGCTTCCGCAGTGGAGAAAAGCAGCTCCAGGCTAAAGGCTGCTCCAACAAAGCTTAACAGACTTGAAAGGATCAAAGGGTTTCCAAGTTACTGCATTCCAAAATAAACAGTGCGCGCGCACACTCAAAACCCAAGACCAACAATGTAAAATTCACGTCCAATAGCAAATCACCGGGCACGCAGAGGAGGAGGAAAATAAGACCCAGAATGGGGGTGGAGGGCAGTCAGTGAAAACCAGCCCCAAGGATGATGACGCTGAGGACGTCAGCGCGATGGCAGAGCGACAAGAGTCCTCCTTGTTTCTGCCCTTCGGTTCACAAACAATAACAAAGGAGCCCCCACTCGTCACACAAACATGCCTGGAAGACCCACACATTGGAACACCCGGATTGTAAGGGGGACTAGAGCAGTGGTCCCCTGGGAATAACAGTTCCCTTCCCCATGCCCATCCCCGGAGACCCCAGTAGAGGTGGCTAGGAAGCTTCAAACAGTAAAGCAATATCAACAGCCCTTGCTGGCAGGGAGAAGACCCACAAAACTTGCCCCCTCTTGCCCCACCCACCCTGGCAGAACCAGCTAGAGGCAGTAGTGATGCCTCCAAACACCCAGCAGGGCCAGTGACCATTAGTGAAAAGAAGGTGGCACTGGGAGCTAGCAAAACTGGTTCTCCAGCACCTGCCACATACCCCCCACCACAGTGGCAGTGCCCCATAACCGAGGGGCGCGAGTCACAGAGGGAACACCCACCATCGCAGGGTGTACGCAGCACTTTTCTCAACCAAAGTGATGCTGCTCCATCCACTGTGATCCCAGAGATGCAGATCGTGCAGGGAAGAGAAAACAGAAACCTGCACTGTAACACCAAAAGGGTACCCTACCTACCAGCCTGCTGAGAGCAGAACAGCATCTAAACGAGAAAGGAGCTCACCGCCTCAAATACACAGACACAATCCGTGAAATACCATTAATGTCCACGGTATCAGCCAGCACATAAAGAAAGTGAAAGGTCTCCAGGAGCCAAATTCAATGCCAGTGACTCAAAGGACAGAGATTCAAGAACGCAGCCGTGAAGCAGCCCGACGAGAGACGAGAGAGCTCAGAAAAGCTGTGCAGTGAGCTCAGGAAGAAAAGCTGTGAACCAAAGGCATACTTTACCAAAGAGACTGGAATTATACCAAAGAGCTGAACAAGTCCTAGAGCTGAAAAACTCAACAAATGAGGCGAGGAATGCAGCAGAGAGCACGGAACAGATCAGATGAGACACAAGACAGAATTAGCAAGCGCAAGGCCAGCCTAGAAATGACCCAGAAGGAGGACAGGAGAGAAGAGGTTTTTTAAATGAAAGAACTCTACCTGACTCCATCAGAAAGAGCAACGTAAGGGTAATGGGCGCACCAGGAGGAGAAGGGAGAGAAGGGGACAGAGAGCCCACTCAAAGGCATAATGGATGAGAACTTCCCAAGCCTCTGGAAGGAGCTGCAGTTTAGAGCAGAGAAGGCTGGCAGAACATGTAATCGTACCAATGCAGAAAACCTCCCCCAGAGACACAATATCAAAACCGTCAAGACTGTCACCTCCAAAGAAACCCCACTAGCTTACCACCCGGTTTTTCTACTTGTAGACACAATACAAGAGAGTGGAAGGAAATACTCAAAATATTGAGAGAGAGGAACCATCCAGCTGAGGACAATATATCCAGCAAAGCTGAGCTTTGGTTGGGAGGGAGAAATAAAGGCTTCCCCGGACAAAGAGAGCTGAAGGAACTGACCCCCACATGCCCGCACGACCAGAAACAACGAGAGGAGCCCTTCCGCCAGAAACAGAAGGACAAACCTGAAGGAGATGCCTGGCAGAACAGGAAACTGCATGCCCACTTCAAACAGGGCACTACACCAGGTCGCGAAGCTTACACGGGGGGGGGGGGGTGGGGGGGGTGTTAAACACAACTCCTGCAATTTGGTAATGAACCATAACATGGAAAGAGAGCTCGTGACAACAATGTCACAAAAAGAGAGGAGCAAAAGGACCGAGCAGGTGCAGGTGAGTAAAGGTAAGCAGCCCCCAGTGAGAAAAGGGCTGTTGCGTCAGCGAACTACAAACCACGCGCCCATTTTTAAACAGTTTCACCTGAACACGCACGCAGGTGATAGCTGTTTTAATGTCCCTATTTACTATCTGTTACAAATGCATTGTGTTAAACAGGCAGAGAAAAGAAATAGCATGTTAAGGAAGGACATGAAAGATACAAGAAATCATCGAACTTCTGTACGTGAAAATACACTGAGTAGGGTTAATGGCAAACTAGGGCAGAGAACAGGTTAGTGAACTTGGGGCACAGAATAGAAATTACCCAAAGTCAAAGACCGAGAAAGAAACCGGGAAAGTGTGTAGAACGTCTGTAAGCTGTGGGGCAACTGCGAGCAGCCTAATATCCAGGTAACACTTTACATGAGGCCCAGAAGATGGTAAGTGAACGTAGGGAAGAGAAAACTCTTTTTTAAAAAGAGACAAAAATTTTCCAGATCTGGGAAAACTATGAACTCAAATCCAATAAGTACAACAAAACTCTAGCATGTGCACACACACACACACACGCTGAAAACCACACCAGTACTCATTGTAAATTGCACGAATTCACTGATAAAAACCTCAAAAGCAACCAGAAATGTTGAACCCAGATACAAGAGCGACAGCAGCCTCCCGCTGGGGAACCACGCGGTCCAGGAAGCAGCACATCATCATCTTTAAAACGAGCATTTCATACTCAGCAAAAACACGTCCCAAATGTCAAGACCCGAAGATGTCTCTCCACGGGGAGGGCCTGCACACCTTGCTAAACAGACTTTGGATTTTTTATCTTCAAAGTCACAGTCAGCTACTAATGAATTCGAGATGATGAGACTTTTCAGAAAAGGCACATCAGCTTTCTGAGAGCCGACTGGGCTTGGGGGCCTAGGGGGTCCATGCAGATGTCAGAGCAGAAGCCAGCTTTCAAAAACAAGGATGCTGACAAACGGGGGTGGGAGAAGTGGGAGCACAAACGGGTGGACTGATCAGAAAAACACCCAGGAGTTAGTTATTCAAAGTCCTGGTATTACATGTCAGGTGTGAAGAACATGGAGTTAGGAGTCATTCCCAGTTACTGACATGGGCACCTCTACCTGCCTACCTGCAGGGTGGGCAAGAGTGGGTTTAGAGTTGTGAGTACATGTAACAGTTTATTCTGCATTATTATTAATTAACTACTGTATTATTTTCCACATGAACTCTTTCCCCCCACCCTGTATAATTTTAACCACCTGAAAAATAATTTAAAACAATTACACACTATCAAAATTGTAACAGAAACAACACACGAGTATACCATTTTAAATACTGCATTTAAACTAGAGAAGCCACAATATCGCAGTAGAAACTGCAAATTAAAACTAGAACAGCATGTTTTGTAGGAGGAAAAAGGCATCGGTCCTTGTCTGAAACCTGCACGGAGCGCAACCTCGGATGTGAGAGCTTCGCTACTGCCCCTGCTGGAAAACAGCAGAAGCCCCATCTCTCCAAGCCAGCTGCTGAGACAGGGCAGTGGCCTTGCAGGACAGTGCCTGTAACAGGGCACTGGAAGTCACTGTAATGGGGTTTCACCTTTAAAAACATGTATGAAGTAAGCCAGGCGGTGAAAGAAACGCCATATGATCTCACCTGTAAGTAGAATCTTATCAACAAAACAAGCAAGCAAGCAAAATAGAACCAGAGACTCTGAAATGAACAAACTGACAGTGACCAGAGGGGAGGGGCGAGGGGGCGAGAGGGGTAGTGGGGGAAATAGGGGAGGGTCCATCAAGGAACATGTATAAAGGACACATGGACAAAGCCAAAGGGGGAAGGTTCAAGGGTGGGAGGCAGGGATGGGTGGGGTGGGGGCCATGGTGGGGTGAAAATGGAGACACTGTACTAGAACAACAATAAAATTACACACACACACACACACACACGTGTGTGTGTATGTGTGACTCATGCAGTATTTGGAGCGGCTGTGTATTTCTGGTAACCCACTTCTAGTTCAGCAGTCGTGCTTCCTATGTTTCTATCTTCATGGTTAGGAATCTATTAGTGAAAGATTTTAAAAAGGTTTTAAACAGCAATAATAAATGTTTACTGCGGGCTTACTAAGTGCTAAGTACCTAACAAGATAACCTCATTTGACAACCCTATTAGCTGTTTATTACCCCCATTTAACAAATACGGGGACTGAGTGTAAGAAGGCTAAGTAATTTGCCCGATTATGAAGCTAGTAAGCAGAAGCAAGGGTATGAACCCAGAAGTGTCTAATCTCCATCCCTGGTCTCTTGAGAAATTCATCTTTAAACCTCAAAAACTTCCTGCTTATTAGGATATGTGGAACACTGATTCTGCCTGAGCACAGGCAGACCTCGGAGACGCCGCGGGTTCGGTTCCAGACCACCGCGTGGTCAAGCGAGCCGTGACCTTTCTGCTGGCGCAGGGCCTTGCCTTTGATTTGCTAAAAACAAGAAAGCAACGTCTGTGACATGCAATAAAGCAAAGCACAATGAAATGAGGCATGCCTGCATGTATTTTTATATATAATAACTATTTCTTACATTTAAAAATTCACAAAATCTTATTCAAATGTTCAAGTTTTCACTTTGCCTCAATAGATGCCTCGACACAGGCCACGCGATGACGAAGAATTAGCTGTGGACTACCCGAGTTTCCATGACCACACGCACGTGCCTGTGTGTGTAACAGGGTACCAGGAGGTACTGGGAACGGGAGGATGTAAACCGTGCTGACAGGCACAGTCGGCTCCGTGCAGACTCTGCGGACAGGAAACTGCACAGCGGACAAGCCATCAGCGCTCCGCCCCCTGCCGTGACGGGAACAGCTCGGACGGTCCACACGGAAACCACGCCACGGGTGGGCACCGTGAGCTCACGGGTATTTAACTTTCTCATGCTGAATGGGTGGCCTATCACACACGTGCCTCCTTCACCAACAACTGCACAGTTACCAAGTTAACCTCCAATTTATTGCCTAATTAAAATTTTATCCAGAGCTTAACAGAAGCTCAGCTTAAAAGGTTATTTTTTGTCAGTGACAAAAAGAAAAAGCCTAGAAACTGATGTTCTCCAATAAAGTTCTTTTATTTCAGTTCAACTTCAAATAGTTTAAGTTCGACCTCTCCGCCAGAGAAATGGAATTGCCGGTTCCACACACTGTAACAGAAGAGTACCGAGTCTGCACGTTCCCAGCGAAGCAGGTTTGCTTCCCACCACACTCAGAAGACCGTGCCAGTAAGTGTAACTCACAGCACCGAAACGTCCAGCAGGAATTTCCTAACTCAGAACATCGTCCCTGCATCGCCCTAACACAGTCTTCACTCTCCCGCCGGTCCCACGGCCGGAAAACCAGGGATCAGGCTTGTGGCCTGCACGCCCTCCCAACGGCTGGGTCCCTGGCAAAACCCCAACCGCGAGCCCAGGCGGAGGGCGGGCCCCTGCGAGAGAGCAAGGAGCCGGTCTCAGGGGTCTCAGGGTCCTCGGGCAGCCAGCTGCCTCCTCGTGGCTGAGCGCTGACGCAGCAAAGGGAGTGGGTCCGGACGCGTGGCTCCGCTTACGATTTGATTTTCCATAGCTAAGAAAAGAAAACCACCAACATAAGTTAGTCTGACACAAACAGGTGGGGTGTGTCAGTGCGCTTACATGACCGTGAACTGAGGGCCCTTTAAGGAGAAGAGACACTCTGGCCACAGCCACCATGAGACGCAGCAGAGGAAGAACGTGAGATTTTCGGAGCTGAAACCCATGGACTGCAGTTCATGGGTTTGGGCTTTTCCCTCATTCTGACTCTGGACACGTCCCCAGATCAGAGCAGACCCTCACTCAGCCCACCTTATTAATCTGACATGAGATTCAAATTTGATTTTTTTGTGCAACTCAAGAGCACAGAATATTGCACTTTTGTACAAAGAGGTGACCTCGGCTGAGAAGCCTGTGGACCACCAATCCAAATATGCCTTTCTTCACTTCAAGAGTTATTTCCACGCCACACACATACACACACACACACACACACACACACACACACAGTGAAGAACGAAGGTAATTATTCTATACAGTAGTTTTCAACACGAAGGCTGATGCTACAGAGCGGCGGCCACACTTACTCGTATATTAAACCCTAGAAGGTCACTTATGACACCTGAGACAGCAGAAAGGATAACTACTCGGGTGATGTTGTAGATTAAGGGGTTCATTGTCAGCCCATAGAGTCGAAACGGTGTGTCCAGCTCCTACGAAAACATGAAAGAACCGAGATGAGATTCGTGGTTTCTCAGCATCAGCGACTCTGGGCTGTTAACTTTAAGTCTTGGGGAATGGGCTGCTTCGGGCTGTGTCTTCCCTTCACATCAGTAGCTGCCTTCGGAAAAGCTGCGGGGCTCCCCCACCCTCCCAGCAGCTAAGTTTTTCAAAGTGCATTCAAGCAATATGTTGTGATTTTTTTAATGACGTGATTAAAGCAATGTGACAGACATCGAGTATCACCCACCAGAAGCTGGGTAACAAATGGGAAACTTTTTCTTACAGAGTCACTAACCCAAACTTGTAAAGGTGACATTTTGAACCTACTCGGCCTAGCATCCCTGTCACTAGGTAGGGTCTTCCGAAGAAGCGTTGATTTAGTTTCAATGGTAGTAAGAGTCACAGGATATTACTTACTTTCAACAATTTGGTGGACAGTTTTAATACATTGTTTACTAGAGTAAGCTGTTCTTTCTTATTTGGCTTTTTTTCCATCTTAAGATATAAGTTAATCTAAGGAAAGGAATAGAGAGTAAGATAAGTGTCATAGAAAAAGATATATATATATACTGCATTACATCTGGCCAATTTCAAGAGTCACACTTTCAAGTGAAGTGCATTCTGAAATTCCGGCAGCGATTTCTGCAGAGCACACGCCGCGTGCCCGAGCCCCGCCCCCAATCAGTCACACCTGGCAAAGACGGTCTACTGAGTGAAGAAACGATACAGCAATTTAAATCTCAAAACTATGACAACTGTAATATTAATTATAATATAACAATTAACATGCAAACTCCCTGGATTCAAAAACAGTATCGTATCCAGCCTGGTGTCCCTCAAATAATCTAATATCTTCATTAAAGATTTATGGAATAGGAGAAGATTGCTGCTTTTGAAAAGTGCTAATTCCTTATTTTTTCCCTTCTAGGAAGAATTCTCCACTATAATTCTAAGGCAAAAAATAAAAATAAAGAACTAATGATGTCAAATACTTTCATTTAAAACTTGTAATTTTTTTAAATGTTATACTACTCTATTTAAAAGAAACATTTCTCAATCTTAGTTAAGCCATTCACATACTAAAGAGCAAGTATTTTCCAAACACTGAATGCATTTTACGGCTGATACAGGAGAAATTCAAGAAGCTTATTAAATATACTTAAATGACAAGTGTACTTGTCATTTAATACTTAATGTAGAGCATGAGTAACAGTGTGCTCCATTCCCATCAATAAGGAAACCTTTATAGTATACAAAGTATTTTCAATCCATTGCATCGTAATTCTAACGATCCTGAGAGTAGGTGGGGAAGGTACTGTGCTCATTTTACAAGGAGACAATTATATAGCAACAAAGTGACTTGTAAGCTAGAAAGTGACAGACCCTCAACTCAACCCTGAACCTTCTGCATAAAGCTTATTAGGCCATCTCTGACCACTGAACCCAACTGGCAGGGACATGTCAATACCTGTTCAGTAAGTAATATTGAAACATTGCTGTATTTCTTATTGGTTTCAGACCCCAGCGAGGCCAGGCGTAGTAAGAAAAGGAGTAAAGCTGTTTCCCAGATCAAAAACTCCCAATTATAAGCATCATTCAGGAAAGTTTTATGTCCTTGGAGAACCTATGCAAAGGGCCAAAAAGAAGTGAAGTTTTTCATTTGTCTTAAAATTCATAATTACTCCTTTATGCCAGCTATTTAAAAACATTGACAAGATAGCAATATTTTAATACTCAAAAGCAGAAGAGTTTAAACCCATAAGGTGTTATGTATTTAGTCAGTCATATGGCTCTACGTTTACTGGTTTTCCTTTGCACGAAAGGGTCCTGAAGTAACAGAGAGGAAAACACAATACAGTAAGTAAAAGAAGACCAATGCAGTTCTAGCCTCTTTAACCACCGTGTGCCCACTTGCAAGTCACGGAGACCATTTTCCAAAGCACTGAATTTGCTTATGGCTGCAGAGCTCCCGGAAACGCATGGCTCATCTCGCTGGGATAACCGGAAACCCTGAGATCAGGTGCTCACCCCATGTCGGGTCTGCAAAGCCGCAGCCGCAGCAGCTACCAGCTAGCAAGTGTTACGGGTCAATTTTTCAGGAAAGTTTTTGGCTTTTTTGAATTTTTTTGCTATTGACTCAAAAGCAAAGAAATTTACTCATGCAAGTCCAAGGTAAAATGGAGTTTATTGAAAAATATACAGAGAATGCTCACAGAGCCCAACTGTAGGCCTTTTGAAAAACGGGAAGTCACCAAGCAGCTGCCTCTCCCCATGGCCATTTGGGCTCCCATCTCCACTCCTCTTAGCTGATTCCACTTCCTTCCAGGACCGTTATTTACAGCTCCCCCACCCCCCGACTCTGACTTGTCCCAGGCCTGGTCTGTCACAGCATTCTGCTGCCCCATTGGTCCCTACTGACCTTTCTTCTCCAAAGTCCACCACTGATACCTCAGATTTTCAGTTCTAATTTCCAAAAGCGGGAATATGTTTAGCTTAGTCAGGGCCAGGTGTTCACCGTGCCAGTCAGTAATAACTAGGGGAGGGAAGTAACAACTAGTAGCAACCTAGGCCCATCTGCTCAGCAGGGGATACACTTTCCTGTGCAGCAACAGATACCTAACACAGAAACCACGGCCAAACTGCTATGAAGCCAAACAAAGAAAAATTCTTAAAACCAGCCAGAGAAAAAGAACATTACTTTTAAAAGAGCAGCCAACAGGAATAATGACTGACTTCCCAAGATGAACTATGGAAATCAGAAGGTGATAGAACCTTGCAAGTGCTGAGAGTAACTGGCAGCCCAGACATCTACGCCTGGTGACACGAGCCTTCAATCATAAAAGTGACAAAAGACATTTTCAAACAAAAATGGAAAAAATTCACCACCAGCAGATTCTTAAGTAGAAGGAAAATAACCCAGAGAAAAACACAGGAATACAAGAACTAATGAAAAGCAACAGAAAGGGTAAATATGTAGATAAATATAAATAAATGACTGACTCTCTAAAACACATTAATAAGTGCATCTTGTGGGTTTAAGAACTATGTAAAACTTGAATGAAGAACACTAATAACACAAAGTGCTGACGGAAGATTTAATAAAACTGACCACATGCTGGACAATAAAACCAGCCTCCATAAATATTCAAAGAACCAAAAACATTCAGGGCATGCTCTCTGACCACAGAATTAAGTTTAAACTCAGTAAACAGGAAAGGACAAGGTAAGCCTGTGGCTCCTTGTAACAAAGAAAGCACAGAAGCGCCAAGGGGAGGAGGGAGAGGGAGGTGGGAAGAGATGGCAAAGGGACCTGTCGAAAGCTCACAGGAAGGATCTCCCACTGGCCCAAGCCTGCCCCCATGAGGGTGTGATGGCGTGACCAGCGGTCAAAGTTGCCGGCTAAAATGAGAGCACCTTCAGAGTCAACAGGCTTCCAGATTACCTTTATTCTCATTACGAAAGTCAGGAAAATTAACGGGCGTTCAAAAGAGCCAAAGCATTGTAGACCCATTAAAAATGTACGAACCTAAATGCAGTGAGTGGGCCAGACGGACCCGAGATTTACCTGGGCACAGCAGATGAAGGCGATGGAGAGCGTCAGTAAGAAGACGGAAGACACGACCACGTCCACTGAGCGCTGCGGCCCCCGTCTCTGTGGGGCGGGACGCGCGGGGTCGCGGGTTAGGGCACGTGACAGACAGCGCTGGCCCTCACATCGCCAACTCTGACTCTCACCAAACTTTGTTTTTTTCTTTTGTCTCTCGACATTAATATTAAACAGATACATGACGTTTCTGACATAGGATTTTAACGCCGACTTTAATTAAGCACTGAAATCCATGCTGTTCCAAATTAAGAGCATGACTGATTCACTGGCATATTTTCAGCTGGACTATTTCCCCAAAGTGGCAGGAAAAGATGCAATATTCAATTTACCGCTCTGCTCTAAGAATTTAAGTTTTCTTTTCCCTTTCTAAGCTCTACTCACTAACCTCCACCAGCCTGCAGACGTATCATTCCCAGCCTGGTGCAGGGCAAGTCCGCCCGCCGCAGAGGCCGCCCGCCCAGTACACAGGACTGCACTGCCCACTGCTCCCCGCCGTGGGAACCGTCGGTGAGCGCGTTCTCCCCCCTTCTTGCACATATTCTATTGCAAATCAAATCAAACTCACCTTCAGAAAGGAACGCAGCGATAACCATATCTTAATGTTCTCTACCTTTTTAAGTCTGAAATGAGGTATTTCATATTTTCTAGCTTTCCTGGCAGAAGTAATATGGCTGAAGAGTTTCGCAAATAAAAATCTCTAAAGAAGGTTAGGAAGAAAAAAATCACAAAGTGAAATGTACTTATATGTCTCTGTGTATTTACATATTTGTAAAAAATATTCCCAACATGTAAAAGTTGTCGAAGGGATGAAACCCCAGTCAGTGATCACTGAGACAGTGAAACACTGTCGGCAGTTCACGACCCTGGTGCTCCCGAACTGCGGGAGGCAGGTGCCTGCTCCCCCACAGCACGCACGCTCCTGCACGCTCGAAGAACAGTCTTTGGAGACCTCTGTGAACCCCCGGCTTCAAAAGCAAATGTTTGTACAGAAATCTGGTTTATTCCCAAACTCCATTTCCATTCAGAACCCTATTTTTTTGCACATATCCCCAATATATGAGGTCCGCAATCCCAAACTCATACCAAATTTCAGTAACTTTAATCCTCACTTCCCCATGTTTCACAGAATCGTTTTACTCTGAGACTTGCTACATGTGCTAGGAACAGAAACCAGCAAAGGCACACCGGGGCGCGGGTACTGAGCGGTCAGCTAGACGCACTCACTGGCTGAGCCACACACTCTAACCACGGGCTCAGCAAAACTTCAGATTCTAAGAAATCACTGTGAATAATCCATAGCACAAATGTTAAACTCACAAACACTAAATTTCCACTCACCCATCCTTCGTGGCACACATTAACTTTTAGAGAAAGTGCAAATCAAGAGAACAAAAATAATTCAGTGAAGTAGATATAAAAGCAGAGGTAATAAATTTCAATTTTCTACTAACCTGTTTATACGTTCTCTCTGCCACACACATCATGAAAAAAAACATCCACGTGAGACACAATCGCTCAAAAAAATTAATTATAGACAAAATAATAACAGGTGTAACCGGGGGTGCCCCACAAAAGAGAGTCAGGATCTCCTCAGTTGAAATGGACTTCAGCTGGTCAAGGCTCTTCTCGCGGAAAAGTCGATGTAAAAAAGGAAAAAATGCCAACCCAATGGTGACGACATTTCCCAGCATCTGATAACCTACACCTTGCTGATATGCATTAACCTGGGAATTGATTCAAAATGTCCATCATTACTGCACAGCTGAAAGGAGTTACGTAGCAGTTTTATCAAACTCAAATAATTAAAAACTAAATCTTTAAATCTAAAAGTACAAATAAAAATGATCTATAGCCCTGGCTGGTGTGGCTCAGTGAATTGAGTGCTGGCCTATGAACCAAAGGGTCACCAGTTCGATTCCCAGTAAGAGCACATCCCTGGGCTGTGGGCCAGGTCCCCAGTAGGGGGTGCACAAGAGGCAACCACACATTGATGTTTCTCTCCCTGTCTTTCTCCCTCCTTTCCCCTCTCTAAAAATAAATAAAATCTTTAAAAAAAAATGTACAGATGTATGACTTTTAGATCTTATTAAAAATTAGGCTTCCAAGAGATAAGGAGTATTTGTAGAGTGTACCTGAACAATTGATCATGCTCACAGAAACCTTTGTAGTAACAAAATACTACCACCACCTAAAGACTGACTATAAAATTAAAAATAGAGCCCTGGCTGGTGTGGCTCAGTAGGTTAGAGTATTGTCCCACAAACCAAAAGGCTGCAGGTTTGATTCCAGGTCAGGCTATGTGCCCAGGTTGCGGGTTCAGTCCCTGGGTGGGATGCATGGAAGAAGCAATCAATCAATGTTTCTCTCTCACACTGATGTTTCATTCCCTCACTTTCTCCCTCCCTTCACCTCACTCTGAAATCAGTAAAATAAAAAAAACTTTTAACTAAAAACACAAATTTGTTTCAAAAGCACAGTCAGTGCATCAGATCCTATGAAATTGCTGCTGGTCAGTGACCAGATTTTTGGAAAGCCCAGAAACAACGCCATAAGCCTTACCCTGCTCATGATGATGCCACTGATCTCCAGCACAGACATGTCCGTCTTTTTGCACTCGTTTCCCTCCCAGATTATTGCACTGACTCGATCAGAGGCGGGGCTTGAGTTCTGAAGCCAGAATATGTGGTTCTGAAAAGAAAAACGAAACTATTTCTGCCCCCTGCTTTCTTGCCTCCATTAGATTTGCTCCCCTCCTCCAGCTCCCGGGCCCTCTGCCCACGTTCAGCCGCATCGTTCTGTTCGCCCCTCACATTGCGCCGATCACCACCTCAGTGATGCCGACCTCTGGTTCCGTTTCCTTTACTAAGCCATCTTCCTACCTGGAGAGAGGCTAAATGTCTCCAACAGTGACGGCATTCCGTCATCTCCAAGGCTGCTTCCCTCTCTACACATGTGGAAGGGGGGATAAGGTTGGTGTATTCGTCAGATGTTGGGGAGGAGAGTATTTCCGGAGTCACA
This sequence comes from Desmodus rotundus, assembly GCF_022682495.2. NCBI lineage: Eukaryota > Metazoa > Chordata > Mammalia > Chiroptera > Phyllostomidae > Desmodus > Desmodus rotundus. The sequence continues at coordinate 63,359,133 of NC_071398.1, forward strand.
CAGCTCAACGGGTGGTAGGAAGTTACTTACGAGAGGAGCTTGGCAGGCCCTAGCTTCCACGTGTCTGACTGCGGAGGCGCGCCCCTCTCCACTCTAACCAGGGCCAGAAAAGCACAGAAGGCTCAAGGGGAGGAGGCCGCAGTGAAACGGCCCCCACTCTCCTCTGCCATTTCATGCCTTGTGCTTGAAGGAGCAAGTGGCTCAAGTCCCATCCCACCAGCATGGCCCTCTCTGATCGCCACTAGCCTCACCTTGCCCTCCTCTGAAATTAAAATCCTCGTAGTCTGTATCAGACCAATCAACACCTAAATTACATGCTGCATTTTCGTGTCCTTCAGTAATTTCCCATGTAGTAATCTTATGCCCACTGGACTCTAACTTCCTAACCAAGTATCGTGTACACCCTTTCTACCACAATGCTTAGCATAATAGCGATGAGCACTTATTGATGTGGCCATTGAGTTGGCAAAAAAATATTTATTAAGCACCTACTATGTAACATGCAGTATGGATTCAATGGTGGATGAGACAGGTGTGGTGCTTGACAAGAAGGAGCTTACGCCCCAGGAGCAGGGAAGGAATGGTCAGAGATGAGACCATCTCAGGGCAAATAAAGGGAAAGGAGTGAATAGTCCAGAAGGGAACAAAGGCAAAGAGGGCAGCATCAGGCCTGAAGCATCACTCTGGCTGCAGGGTGGAAGTAAAACGAAGGGGGTGAGCCAAGGGAAGCTGCTGCGGTGACGGAGGGCACCACACAGCGAGGACACCAGAGATCAGACTCTGGTGACATGCTGCAGAACCGAGAGGAAGCCATGACCAGGGAGAAGCATGGTGAAGAGGGCGAGGTCGTGAGGACCCCATGGTTTCTGCCTGGGTGATCGGTGGTGGCGTTTGGAAATACAGGGATGAAAAGAACAGGGTAGGTGTTGAGGGCTGGGACATGAGGAATTCCATTTGAGACGATGGGTTCCTCTTATCCGATTACTCTCCCATATGCCTTAAAGCATACTGTAAACGCCACAGGTGGGAGGGAGGTCAAGGTCATCATGCCATGCGTAACTGCGGAGGACTTAGGTGAATCCTCAGATGCATGTAAAGAATATTTAGATTCCAACTTTGGTAGCAAAATTGGAGAAAGAAGCTTAAAACTTTAATGAGAAAATGGATGCTATTTCTGGTTAGTTTAAAAATGTTGTATACATTTAATAAAGCAGGATATTTTTCATAAAAATATCCAAGAATCTAGAAAACTCAATAATTAAACAAATATATACCCATCGCCCACTATCTGGAAGTTGCCGTGGAACTATCTAGCCTAAAGAACAAAGAACTGAGAAGCATGACCAGTGTCAAACATCAGAAAGGCTGACGTAAGAACACGGCTTAGTCCTCCACTCTACCCCGCAGGGGAAGCACCTAAGGAAACAACCCTCCCCCCCACCCCGGCAGTCACTGGTCATCTGGTGGGGGCATAAACAGTGATGCTAACATTTGCAGGGCACTTGCCCCTTGCTGGGTATTGTACTAAGCATTTTACATTGTTCTCGGTAGGTAAGTCACAATATTCTAAAGAAGCAGAGATCATTATTACCACGGGACGAAGGGTAAAAAACATCCTACAGGTGCAGAGTGATTCCTACATCTGCTAGAATGTGGAAATACCTCCCGAGGAATCTCCAATTCTAGCCTACCCAATTTTATGATACTCATACAAAACCTGAAGTTAAAAGCATCAATTGGTTTATGCATTAGAGAAGCAAGCAGTGCCATTTCCTAGTAATTCGTTCACAGTACCGTGATGTCCCTAAAATAGAATATGCGGTTGACGCACCATTCAAACAACCCTACTCATATAAGAGAAAAAATACTGTGGAAAAAAAATCTGGGTTAGGGCAACTTAGAGTACTTCCCCCTGAGTTCTAATCCCAACAGATCAGCTCACAATAAGCATTAGCTGCTACTCCCATCACCCTCACAGACCTGCTGAAAAACATCCTCTTTGGGGTCGCGCCTGGTCCCTGAGTGAAGGGTGCTCACGTGGTCCCCCTCGCTGTCGCTGCTGACAGATGACCGGCACTCCGGGCCATGCAGCAGGTCATCCCACAGCATGTCCTCAGTCTCTGAGTCATGGCGGGTGCTTTCTGAGTCCCTCCTCGACATGTTGAGGCTCCGAGGGGCACCGCTCACACCAGATCGAGAGCCCTTAAAAAAACAACAGAGTTTTCTCGTTCATCTTTTGAGAAACGATCCTCTACCTGAAACAGAACAAGTTATCCATGGCAATGGCTGGCAGGCTTTCCCAAGTCGGTCACCGTGGATCCATTCGTTCTCGCAGCTGCACAGAACAGGAACACGTTTTAGTATTAAATGTTAAACCCTGCCCACTCGAACGAGCAGGACTTTAAAGTGACTCCCTCAGGCCCACTTCATAAGCTACACAGATGTCTAACCACAGTGCCGTACACCGGAACTGATACGGTGTTGAAGGTCAACTGTAATTGGAATTTATAAAGTTTTCCTAAAGTCAAAGAAAGAACGTGCCAGCATGTATATACACGATAGGCAGGTAGACAGAGAAATTGGTAGACAAAAGGGCTCTCTCCAAGAAGTCACTGCCAATTCAGGCTCCCTGGGGTGGAGCGGCTCCTGCAAGCCCACGCAGAGGACCACCCCTGGACGCAGGTGGCTGAGCCTCTGACCCGCCCGAAGTTTCCCCTTCTCTAAACACCAAGCGGGGCAGTAGGGCTCCTTGCAGGCAGGGGCACAGGCAAACACAGCTGACTGGGCAGAGAAGTGGAGGGGCCATGCAGCCGTCCTTCACCACAAACGTAAATGTGGAAGTTTCCCCACGCCCCAGCCGCCTTGCCAATCAAAACAAAAAGCGCACCACCACCATCTACCCCGCCCCTCGGAATTCCAACATTCCGCTTGTGAAATATGCCCGTCAACTTTCCTCGTGGGGTCTTCTGCTCCCATCTCTCAGGTGTCCTTTCCCCAAAATCTGTCCCCATCAGATTTAAACTCCGTATTTCAAGTGAATATTAAGCAAGCTTCTCATGATTTGAGGACTAACCTCTTTCTGAGCACCACCTATGATACTTTTAAGATGAGGTCAAAACACGGGGTAGGTGAAGGGGGCCAGATATATGGTGACGGAAGATAACTCGACTTTGGGTGGCGGGCACACAACGCAATACGCAGATCATGCATCATGAAATGTACACTTGAAACCTACTTAATCTCATTGACCGATGTCACCCCAATGATTTTAATGTAAAAATAAGGTAAAATAAAATGTAAAATAATAATAAACAAAAATGATGAGGTCAAATGAAAAGTTCGTTCTCTTGCTGGGACCGAGCAGTCACATAGAAGGGGTTAGACAGGTGGGCAGAGAGCTGGAGGCAAGAGCGGGGCAGGCGAATATAAACTCTACTTGGGGACTAATTAAAAAGGAATGGATGGGGTTATTACACTTGAGACTACGCCTTGAACGGTGATCTCTCTACGGCCTCATTACCTGGCTGAAGGCTGCCGATTCAAACTCGGATTCGGCCAGGCTGTCCGAATCCCGCACAACGCGGCACCACTTGGGAGTGCTCTTCGCTACCTGCCAAAATCAAGCCAGGGAACAACAGCGAAACATGTTAAACACTGTGCACAACGCGCTGACGCAGAAGCTGACGCCTAGATCGTGACAAACTGAAACAGACGTCACCTGAGAGTTTGCGCGCCGTGGAAGCATTGATTTTCTGTTCTTGACCTCACAGCCATTGTCACTGGAGGCCCCTTCCACGCTCCGGCGCAGGATCATCATCTGTGTCCGGGCTTCGCCGTCTTCCTCGCTCGACAGGTCATCTGACATCCCGTTGCCCACACGCCTGAAAGCCTCCTAGGAGGACAACAGCGATTCCCTCACGGGGGACAGCCCCAGGTCCTCCAGCAGGTGGCGCGCGCGAAAACGAAGAAGTGTGTAAAATCTCAGAAGCAGTAAAATTCAACTGAACCAAACCGAACAAACCTACACCACCGCTTGATCTCAATAAAGAAAAATGCTGAACTTGAGACAAAACAGCCTAAATAATGAGGCAGTGTTACACAGTGGTTAGAAGTAAGTCACGGGTCAAACTCTGAGTCTGAGTCACAAGCCAGGTCAGTGTCTTTCTGGAGCTCCGGCCCCTCGTCTGACAAGCAACACTAACAAAAGCACCTGTGTCACAGACGTGTTGAAAAAACAAAACAAATTACTACGTGTAAAGATTATAACAGTGCCCCGGTGGACTAATGACTCTAAAATACTAGCTATTTTTCTAATTATGTAATGCCACAGTTTAACAAATGAGAAAAAAAATTTCAAGCTGATAAAGGAGAAATGTAGTTCATTTTAGACACAGCGCAGAACACCTGTCCCTAGACCTAGAAAACAGTGTCCCAAACCCCACCTCTCTGGACCCCGACACAGCTGTCGATGACGCTCAGCGGCAGAGGCGGTAACCACTGCTAGTCCCAGAAACTGGAAGAATCGGCTTCAGTCTTCACGTGACCACTCTCCTGCCACGTCCTGTGGGTTTACTTGTCACTTCCTCGTTAAGACAAATTGTACAAGCCCATTGGCATCTATTTCATATCTCTTAGCAGGATCTAAGAATGGGGAAATTTCACACGGGAAAAAAGAGATTTTGATGTATTTATTTGTATCCATGGAAGTCTTACCCTATGGCACTTTTCTCCATCGGAAAGCTTTGCTTTCTCTGTTGTTGGCCACATTTTAATCTCCGGGCGACCCTGTCTCTTCTTAATGATGGGACGCAGGGCACTTGTGTCATTGTCAGTTTCGGTCCCCTTGTTGCATATTTTTACTCTTTTACCCCTGTTTTTAAAAAGGAGAAAAATACTAACTAGTTTTGTGAAATTCACATTTTCCGTGAAATCATTTTTTCCTGAGGAGTACGATATATGAGGGGCACCCCCTCAAAACAGGAATTTATTTATAAAAAAATTATGTATTTATTCTAATATATTTAAACTTCAGTCACCTTCAAAGTACTCTCCATTTGATGTAACACACCTTTTGAAACGTTTTCCCACTGTTCAGGTTTTGAATGTGTCAATGTTGAGGCCTTTTAGTGCTTCTACCAGTTTGTTTCACTTCTTCCACGTCGGCAAAACATTTCCCTTTGAGGACTTTTTTCATCCAGGGAAACAAAACAAAAGTCGCTTGGGGCAAGACTGGGTGAATAGGGAGGGTCGGGCACGAGGGTCATGCCATTTTTTATCAAAAACTTCTCAACACTCAGGACGGTGTGGCAGGAGCACTCATAAACCGCCCACCATGAAACTGGCAAACACATTGAAAGAGTCTTCAGGGGAAGAAAAAATTCACTGAAGCCAAACACAGCCTCTCACAGAAACGCCAGCTGGTGCACTGATGCAGATGGGTTCCTAGAACAGTCACCCAGCGGGGAAAGCCTGCACTACAAGGGGCCCACACTACAGGAGACAATTCCGGGTATTTTTAGTCCCCTCCTCATGTTACTCTGAAAATCCAAAAAATTCAGAAATCACACTGTTTTGATTTCTTGCTTGCTAAGGGTATAAACAGGAAGAATAAAGTTATCTCTGTTCTCCAAAGAGGTCAATTCATGGAAAGGAAGCCTGTACTTTCCAGTTTTGCAAGGAAGCAGGTTCACAGTCTTCGCCACTTCCCCCTCAAACACTATGCCAACCCCTGCCTCACTTTGCCTGCTTGTGGCACTTTGCAGAATGTTGTCCCCTTTCCTGTCCCTCAAAGCCTGACAACTCTCAGCTCCTGTGTGACCCCTGCCGATGACCGCGCTGCCGGACAATCACTGAGCCTGCCAGACTGCAGCACCCCCACTCCTTCCTAGTTGGACTTACAATCACGGAGAATGGGGATGCCCAATGCCCAGCACAAGGCTCAGGGTGAGGAACTCACACGCACCAACTAAGGAGTGGAAATGTATCTGGAAAAATATGTGACATACTTCATCTTCGGAAAAGTCACTGTGAAAGAACTTTATTTTTGAGTCACACCCACATGACAACTGAGTCTTTCCTGGAGCTGCATGAGCGCTGTCACAGCCTGCAAATCTTGGAGAAGAGAGAATGTCTCAGACAGGCATCCTTTCTGTCCCGCAGCCCATGTCTAAGGCGGTATCAGCTTTTACACTGAACAATAATGCATCTTTTTCAAGTCCTTCTTTCCCTCAGGATGTCGGCTTACATGGCTTAAGATACTTGCGCTTTCAGAGTACTTAGATTTCTGTAATCTTTTGGCCTAAACAATCATTAAAGATCAAAATAGAATGAACAGTTACAATGGATTCCTGGATTTACAGGTAACAGGACAGTGGAGACGTGTTGCGTAAGCAATTCAACCTAGAGCCTTTAAAAAAAAAATCCCCACACAGCGAAGATAATATGCTTGCACTCGGTACTCCAACGGCCTGACCGGATCACGTACTATGTGAACACAAATGTGAATACAAAATCAAGAACAATTCCAAGGTAAGACTTCCCACCTGTTGCCAAAGAGAGTCCCCCAAAAACCGCTAATGAAGGGTACAGGTTCCACAGCTTCTACCCCTCTGACTTTATCAGAGGAGTTATTTCCATTTTCTCGGCTCCCATCACCATTCACAGTTTTTCGTAGTTTTCTATTAAAAGAAATATTTCAACAACTTGAGATTATTTACGAACTTTTCTATTTCTGCCCAAAATATCTGCTCCAGAAAATGACACTAACAGACTACCACCTGAGAGTAAGTATAGTGAACTTCATGTAATGAGGATAAACTTGCAGGACTATTTCTGACTTAAGGGCAAAAACGGGCTCCAGATCACAGACCTGTGCTGTTGTTCAGTCACTGAGGAGAGAGAACTGCTATTCGAATACATTACGGGAGAGAAATTCTCACACGTGTGACTAAGAGTCGCTTCAGGGGCCACTAGTAACGAGAACAAGTCTTTTAAACACAAATGTGGGAAACCTACCCATTTGGCACATTTAATCAGGAGAACTGATTAATAAATAACTCATCACTTAGCACTGATATCCCATGCAGTTAAGAGATATTTCCTATAAGTACCACTGAGACACACACAACACTAGATTCTCTTGGCAAACATTAAAATGAATTGAACTGAATTTTCAAGAAATCTTTTGGGGGGAAAAAGTTTGTTTCAAAAAGAATACTCAAAAATAAGAATAAATATGTTGAAATTCATTGAGCCAGGTGAAAAAAATCTTATTTAGTAACTGCTTAGGGGAACAAAAATCTACGGATATTCTGAGGAAAAATAATACCAGATATACCTAAGAAACCATTACCAATTTCAGAACCCGCACATAGCACATAACCAATGTAAACATTACATGAATTCAATGTGCAGAGAAGTCAAATTGACTTTTATTAGAGGTTTAAAACACTTAGAAATCCATTATTACGCACTACTGAAAAAAGGTAGAATTTTTAGTAGCACTAATCCAACGTACTAAGATCCTTGTTTAAAGTGAGTATTCACCAAATTTTGATTAAATTTGAATTTTGAAGAATTCTTTTTCAAAATCAATACTTGATAAATTTTAATAAAGAATAATATAGAAATAGTATAGGAATTTCCTTTTAAGCCACTTAATGACACTAAAACGACAATTTGTCATTTTAAGCCACTAAATGCCAAAATCCCAATGCAGATTAAAAGTTCATGACAAAGTTTCTTAGCATCAGAGAGAAAAGTGAAAAGCAAAGCATTCATTTTTGATTTTCAGCCAAAAAATAATAATATATGCAAATCAAAATATTTTCATTACATTAACCAAAGATGGTTCCGTTTCTACAACGTCTCTCCTAGAAAAACCCAGCACCAAGTGTAAGTCGTCCTCTCACCTCCTCCGCCGATTTCCGTTGCTTCCCGACGGCCGTGCTGCCTGAGTGGACACGATCTGACAGTGGACGGTCCCCATGAGCAGCATAAGGCACAGGGGTCCCAGCACTTCGCTCCCACTCACAATGGGCATCATCAGGTACAGCACGAGTGCTGTGACTGAAACGAAGAGAGCTCACAGTTGGAGGCAGCAGGGTCGCCTCCCAACCAATTCTAGTAGTCACACACGTCACTTCTACCAAAAATCTGTCATTTTAAAAGTGCACACGTGAGAGAGGAACCAAGATGGCGGCGTAGGTGGACACACTGTGCCTCCTCGCACAACCAGAACTGACAGAGAATCGAACAGCAAGGGGGACCGACACTAAGGAAATAGAAAATAAACATTCATCCAGACTGGTAGGAGGGGTGGAGACGGGCACCGGGGTGGAGAGGACTTGCGTGGCTGTGGCGGGACTGAGACTGACGGAGTGTGGGACAAATGGCGCAGGCAGTCCGAGCACTAGCAGACCCTGCGGCCCCACATTTGCACAGATAAACCCATAGGGCCGGACTCAGAGTGGCAGAGAGTGGGGCAGGCAGAGTGGCGGGTAGCACCTTGCGGCACCACATTCGCCCACAGATAACCCTGGCGAACGGCGGGCAGCGAAGCAGACCGTGCAACCCAGGGCTCCAGCTCGGGGAAATAAAGCCTCAAACCTCTGATTGAAAGCGCCCCTGGGGGTTGGGGCGGCAGCAGGAGAGACTCCCAGCCTCACAGGAGAGGTTGTTGGAGAGACCCACAGGGGCCTAGAGTGTGCACAGGCCCACTTACTCGGGAACCAGCACCAGAGTGGCCCAGTTTGATTGTGGGTATCGGAGTGAAAGATTGAAATCCGGAGGACAGTAAGGCAGGCGCCATTGCTCCCACTCGGCCCCTCCCCCACATACAGCGTCACAGTGCAGCCACCAGCGTTACCCCGCCCCGGTGAACACCTAAGGCTCCGCCCCTTAAAGTAACAGACGCGTCAAGACAAACAAACAAAAAAAATGGCCCAAATGACAGAACACTTCAAAGCTCCTGAAAAAATACAACTAAGCGAGGAAGAGATAGCCAACCTATCGGATGCACAGTTCAAAGCACTGGTTATCAATATGCTCACAGACTTGGTTGAATCTGTTCGAAAAACAGATGAAAAAATGAAGCCTATGCTAAGAGAAACAAAGGAAAATGTACAGGGAACCAATAGTGATGAGAAGGAAACTGGGACTCAAAGCAATGGTGTGGACCAGAAGGGAGAAAGAAACATCCAACCAGAAAAGAATGAAGAAACAAGAACTTGGAAAAATGAGGAGAGGCTTAGGAACCTCCAGGACACCTTGAAACATTCCAACATCCGAATTATAGGGGTGCCAGAAGGAGAAGAGGAAGAACAAAAAATTGAAAACTTATTTGAACAAATAATGGAGAACTTCCCCGATCTGGCAAAGGAAATAGACTTCCAGGAAGTCCAGGAAGCTCAGAGAGTCCCAAAGAAGTTGGACCCAAGGAGGAACACAACAAGGCACACCATAATTACATTCCCCAAGATTAAACGCAAGGACCTACATCCAAGATTACTGTATCCAGCAAAGCTATCATTTAGAATGGAAGGGAAGATAAAGTGCTTCTCAGATAAGGTCAAGTTAAAGAAGCTCATCATCACCAAGCCCTTATTATATGAAATGTTAAAGGGAGTTACCTAAGAAAAAGAAGATAGAAAATATGAACAGTAAAAATGACAGCAAACTCACAGTTATTAACGACCACACATAAAACAAAAACGAGAGCAAACTAGGCAAACAACTAGAACATGAGGGTTGTCAATAAGGGAGTGGGAGGGGGAGAGGGGGGTAAAGGTACAGAGAATAAGTAGCATAGATGATAGGTGGAAAATAGACAGGGGGAGGGTAAAAATAGTGTAGGAAATGTAGAAGCCAAAGAACTTATAAGTATGACCCATGGACATGAACTGTGGGGGGGGAATGTGGGAGGGAGGGGGGTGGGCAGGATGGAGTGGAGTGGGGGGGAAATGGGACAACTGTAATAGCATAATCAATAAATATATTAAAAAAAAAGTGCACACGTAAAAGCACGTGGTATCCAAAGTACACTCTACTTGCACACGAGCCAAGTAAAAACCTGGAGCCTTTTCTGGCAGTGGGGTAACCTGGGGACAGGCACACAGGCTGCGGAGCAGAGCAGGAAGTCCAGACAGACACCCCAGGGTGCATGAAAAACCTAACGTGTAATTTATCTCAACATGCAAGAAAGAAATTCTTCAGTAACATTCCTGTGGAAAATATCTAACTTTCCCCTTACAAGTGAGCAAGGAAATGCATATGAAAGGAGCACAATATTTTGTGTATGCCAAATTAGGTCACAACATTTTAAATTACAATAACGTCGGCAAGGGCATGGTACAACAGGCACGCTCACCTGCTGCTTTCCAAAAGAACTGCGTCACCTGCTCGACATGGTGCACGGTGGGCAAAAGTAGGTTTACAGTTGGTTGTTTGGGAAATAATATAGTAATTGATCAATAATCATACAAGAATAAACTCTGTGCTTCTCATACTCACAGCTGTACACACACCTTTGTCCTGCCCTGTATGTGCTAAAATCTTTAAAATGTTGACACTCTTTGATCTGTTAATTCTGTTTCAAAGAATAAATGTTAAAGAAAGAGTATAAAATATGAAAGATTTTGTTCATGATGTCATTATTAAGACAAAAAAAATCAGGAACAACCCGCCTGCTGACAATGTGGTAACAGTTATATAAATTATGGATCTGTACAATTTTATATAATGGAATATTCAGCAACTATAAAAAGGAATGTATGGTGAATCCATATGATAGACTTACAAAGACATAATGTAAGTTTTAAATGATGTTCCCATATAATGGATTACACAGCCATTAAATGATAGTTATGAAGACTTAATCACAATTAAGTAAAATTTAAAATTCAGTCCTTTTCTTACACTAACCACACCTGGAGCTCGCAGTAGCTGCCAGTGCCTGAGAGTCACCGCGGCTGCGCAGGGACACAGAACACTGCCATCGTCACCACACTCCCATTGGACGGCACTGTCACGACTTTAAAAATTAAACTTACAGATTCGTAAATTCCTAGATAAAGTTTTCATTACTATTCAAAAGAACCAACACAAAGAAAAAAAAATCACCCTAAATCCTTTCACCCAAGCCAGCCTTCACTCTCCCTCACTCTGTCACGGGCTTTGGCACAGGCATACCCACCATGCGCACTGCCCACTTTTGGAAAGTACCCTGGTAGGCAGTGGCAATACAGTGGCACAGAGGACACACTGGGTCCCTGCGTGGGGTGAGCAGAGAAAAACAACATTGGGCGGTGGCCTGGAATAGATAATTAATGTAGCTTCCTGCAAGAGTGGCTGGGGAAGGGCGGGATGCTGCAGAAAGTCTACACAACACAGGGACGGCCTCCAGATGAAGGCACAGCTCTCTCAGAGCTGAGCGTTCAAAGAGGAGAAAAAACTCAGCCATGTGAAAAGCTTTCAGATTGCATCAAACAGGCAGGAAAGCTGTGTGTGAGGAACAGAAAAAAGGGTATGTACCTGGAGTGAGCGAGGAGCCTGGCAGGGCATGACCCCTGAGAGCCTGGCAGGGCACGGGTCACGCAGCGCACTGCAGTCCCTGGTAAAAAGTTTGGATTTCTAGGAAATGAGAAGTCACTGAAGGGTTTTAAGCAGGAAAATGACACGATGTGCTTTCTGTCCTAAGGATTTCTCTATGTGCTGTGAAAAGAATGGTTGGGAGACAGAGACTAGAGAAGATGCTACTCCAGCAGTAGGAGCGCAGGGATGCTGGGGCTGTGGACGATGATGACGGTGGCTGGAGGCAGGAAAACAGAGGCGTGGCCTATTGTGGAGGTCAGGCTCACAGACCTGCAGAGGAGTGGATGTCAGGGAATAATAGACAATTTTTCACCAGAAAACTGGGTGGTTGATGAGAGGATTTAATGAAATATGCGAAGTCCTAAAAAGAAGCAAGCTTGTACCAAGAAAAAAGTTTGTGGAAAAGAAAATCCAGAGTTCCATTTCGGGTATGACTAAGTTGAAGGTACCTATTAAATCTCCATAGAATCGTCGAGCACGCAACTGCATTTACAAGTCTGAACTCTAGCGGAGAGATCGGGCCCGGAGACACACATTTGAGGGTCCTCAGGATATCCATCATATTTAAAGCAACGGGACTTGATGAAGATACCCACAGAAGAGAAGGGAATCTGGGATCCCGCCCTGAGGTGAACCCCATATTCAGATGCCCGACACAAGACCAGACTGAGCAGCCTGGCCGGCAAGGCAGGGGGAAGAACCTCAAGGGAGCAGAGTCAACAACAGCGCTTGGTCCCCCTGAGCAGGACCTCCGAATGGTCCGTGGCCCTTCATTTCTTTGTGCTCTCAACCATCTAATGAAAGGATAAATGTAGGGACAACAAGGTCTGGCCCTGGCTGGGTGGCTCGGCGGCAGCGTCTTCCCATACACCGCAAGGTTGCGGGTTTGGTCCCCGTTTGGGGTGCGTACGGGAGGCAACCATTCCATGTTTCTCTCTCACACTGGGGTTTCTCTCAAGTCAATAAGCATATCCTTGAGTGAGAATTAAAAAAAAAAAAAAAAGGTCTATACTATCTAATAGCAAAAGCAGCAAAAAGAAGCGGTCATAACCTATTCCGACTTCTCCAATTACCTTGCATGAGGTAAAGCAGTAGCAGCCAAACAAAGATTCTTACAGAGGTCACCTGAATCCACCAGCTGCTGAACAAGGGGAAAAACACAACTCGAACAAGCCCCTTCCGAGTCAGAGACGTCCACGGAATTTCAGGTTTGGCTTTGGCAAACGTCGAGCCTTGAAATACACAATAAAACAAAGCGTCAGACACTCACACACATTATAAACTGACGCCCATCTGTCACACTTGATTAAAAACAGCTGAGAGCAAAATCAGTACGCAGCCTGTTCAGGCAAAAAGAATCCTCTTAGACGTAATAATTTCTTGTCTCAATCATGAGGACAGAAGCTCAGTCAGGCTCACTTGAATGTTATACAACACCGCATGTTTTTCTTAATTCCAAGTTCATCCCTCCCTCTTGACCCTTATGGAAACCATGTAACTTCCGCAACCACACAGCACTAAAGCAGAGGGGGAAATGCCAAAGCCTGAATGATGAGGAGAGTAGATTACTGCTGCAAATTTAAGTTCATTATCACATAAGGACAACATCTAAAAATAATCTTTAAGACCACCATAAAGTAATACACATGAGAAACAAAGCAAATTTGGAACTCACCTCTGATTAAGTCAACGTCAATCAAGTCTGGCTTTATGTGACCCATCTTTTTTGGTTTGTTTTTGAAGCCCTTGGATGACACAGAACAAAAACAGAAATAAAGAAAAAAAGCCCTTTTAAACACGGAAGGTAAAAAACACGTTTCTATTTCTCTATAGCTGACTCCCTCTTACTAGGGATGATTAATCTTAGCGCTCCTTAAAGAAATTTGTGGTTAATATTTATTTTCTTTTAGTTTTTAGTTTTAGCAAGCAAGGTATACACACATTTATCACTTTTAAAAATAATCACACAGGGCCAAAATATCAGTCAAGGAAAAGTAGTAATCCCCTAACCCATCTCTTCTCCAAATTTCACTCATTAAAAACAAATAACTTGCACCTGATTTTAGCTGTTTCTCTTGATATTTACTTCCATACATCTAAATAATATGTTTATACTTTTATTTTTTAATGTATGATTTTAGAAATCATCCTAATATTGGGGGTGGGGGGCAAAAGTAGGTTTACTGTTGTGAGTTTGCAAAACAGTTTATTCTTGTATTATTTTCCATACAAACAACTGTAAACCTTTTACCCCACCCTGTGGTGTGAGACTTTAACTATTTCATTTCTAATCCCCACACCCTAACTTCTACCCCCAAAACATACATTCTCCCAATAGAGTAATACTGATTTTTTTGTAAATCAGTACTCAGTAGTTATAATATTACCACCATGAAGTAGCATTCCCTGTGAGCTATATTTTATATTCATCCATATATTCTATGAGGTCGGTCAAAATATTTACCATTTTTGAAATACTCAAATGAAAAAACATTAATCAAAGTTCTTTTTTTCATAGAAAAAAAATATCTCCTAGAAACTCCCTTCCCAGAACCCTCCATCTTCCGGCTCCAGTTGGACCAGCTGCACCCGGGCCAGCTGCACGGCTCCAATCAACCCCAGGATTCCCTCCGCCTCTCTGTGGCCAATCCCCATTTCCTAAGTCCCATGTCTTCTGGGAGCACATCCTTCAGTAAAAAGGAGTCAGAAAAGGTAATTTTTTGAATTCTTGCATGTCTGAAAATGAATCCATTCTACCCTCATACCTTTTTTTAAAAAAGCTCATTTTTAGGAGGCTTCTGGCCAAGATAGAGGCATAGGTAGACACACTGCGCCTCCTCGCACAACCAAAAGGACAACAACAATTTAAAGACAAAAAACAACCAGAACTGACAGAAAATCGAACCCCACGGAAGTCCATCAACCAAGGAGATAAAGAAGAAACATTCAACCAGACTGGTAGGAGGGGCGGAGACGGCAGCCGGGTGGCAATGCGGCAGCTGGAGGACCTCGCAGGGTGGTGGATTGTGGAACAAACGGGGCAGGCAGTGCTACCGCCAGCAGATCCCGTGGCCCACATTCGCACATAGATAAACCGGGAGGAATGGCAGGGGAGCGAAACAGACTGTGCAACCCAGGGCTCCAGCACAGGGAAATAAAGCCTCAAACCTCCGAGTGAAAACACCCGTGGGGGTTGAGGCGGCAGCAGGAGAAACTCCGATCCTCACAGGAGAGGTTGTTGGAGAGACCCACAGAGGCCTAGAGTATGCACAAGCCCACCCACCTGGGAATCAGCACCAGAGGGGCCCAGTTTGATTGTGGGTAGCAGAGGGAGTGACTGAAATCCAGCAGAGAGAGGAGCAAGCGCCATTGCTCTCTCTTGGCCCCTCCCCCACGTACAGCATCACAGCACAGCGACCAGCGTTACCCCGCCCCTGTGAACACCTAAGGCTTCGCCCCTTTACATAACAGGCCTGCCAAGACAAAGAAAAAAAAAATGGCCCAAATGAAAGAAGAGATCAAAGCTCCAGAAATAATACAGCTAAGCAGCGAACAGATAGCCAACCTATCAGATGCACAGTTCAAAACACTGGTAATTAGGATCCTCACAGAATTGGTTGAATTTGGTCGCAAATGAGATGAAAAAATGAAGGCTATGCTAAGAGAAACAAAATGTACAGGGAACCAATAGTGATGGGAAGGAAACTGGGACTCAAACCAATGGTGTGGACCAGAAAGAAGAAACATCCATCCAACCAGAACAGAATGAAGAAACAAGAATTCAGAAAAATGAGGAGAGGCTTAGGAACCTCCAGGACATCTTTAAACGTTTCAACATCCGAATTATAGGGGTGCCAGAAGGAGAAGAGGAAGAACAAAAAATTGAAAACTTATTTGAACAAATAATGAAGGAGAACTTCCCCAGTCTGGCAAAGGAAATAGACTTCCAGGAAGTCCAGGAAGCTCAGAGAGTCCCAAAGAAGCTGGACCCAAGGAGGAACACACCAAGGCACATCATAATTACATTAGCCAAGATTAAAGAGAAGGAGAGAATTTTAGAAGCAGCAAGAGAAAAGGAGGCAGTTACCTACAAAGGAGTTCCCATAAGACTGTCAGCTGATTTCTCAAAAGAGACCTTGCAGGCAAGAAGGGGCTGGAAAGAAGTATTCCAAGTCATGAAAGGCAAGGACCTACATCCAAGATTACTGTATCCAGCAAAGCTATCATTTAGAATGGAAGGGCAGATAAAGTGCTTCTCAGATAAGGTCAAGTTAAAGGAGTTCATCATCACCAAGCCCTTCTTCTATGAAATGTTGAAGGGATTTATCTAAGAAAAAGAAGATAAAAAATATGAACAGTAAAAATGACAGCAAACTCACAGTTATTAACAACCACACCTAAAACAAAAACAAAAGCAAACTAAGCAAACATCTAAAACACGAACAGAACCACAGAAATGGAGATCACATGAAGGGTTATCAATAGGGGAGGGAGAGAGAGGGGGGAAAGGTACAGAGAATAAGTAGCATAAATGGTAGGTAGAAAATAGACAGGGGGAGGGTAAGAATAGTGTAGGAAATGTAGAAGCCAAAGAACTTGCATGTATGACCCATGGACATGAACTATAGGGGGGGAATGTGGGAGGGAGGGGGTGGGTTGGATGGAGTGGAGTGAAGGGGGGGAAATGGGACAACTGTAACAGCATAATCAATAAATATATTTTAAAAAATATGTTTAAGAAAAGCTCATTTTTATTGCTTTCTTCCCATTACCATAATGTATCCCCCCCATATGCTCTTCCACCTCCACCCCCCCAACTGTCGCCACAGTGTTGTCTGTGTCTGTGAGTCCTTTTTCTTTTTTTGCTCAAAAGTTACAGTAGATAGAGAATTCTAAGTTGTTTATAATTTTCCATTGGGAATTAAGACATTGTTCCATTGTTTTGTTGCTGCCTATGCTGCTATTGCAAATGCCAACGCCATTCTGATTCCTGATCCTTTGCCCAGGAAGTGCTTCCTTCCTCTGATCATCACTGAACTCACAGTGTTCTTTGTTAACAGATAAAGAACTTCATAACAACGTGCCTTGACATGAGTCCTTTACCGTGTATTGTGATGGGAATCTCTCCTATATCAGAATTCATGTCTTTCAGTTTTAAGGAAGTTTTCTTATAATTTATTTTTGCATTTTTTCCCTTGCAACACTTAACTTTTCTCTCATATTTGCTACCTCTTTTTTTTTTTTGTCTTTTTGTTCTGCTTTCCAGAAATCTCCTCAAATTCTTCCATAAATTTTTCATCTTGGTTTTTGGGGGTTCATTTCTTTCTATTCTTTCATGCTGAAGGATTTCTTAAATACCCAGTAATCACTGGCTGTCCGTTTATACATTCAGATGTTCACTGAAGTAGTAATGGTAAGTGCCCCAGAATGTAAATTACCCATCAACAGCTCTTGGAAATTCCC
This sequence comes from Desmodus rotundus, assembly GCF_022682495.2. Classification (NCBI taxonomy): domain Eukaryota; kingdom Metazoa; phylum Chordata; class Mammalia; order Chiroptera; family Phyllostomidae; genus Desmodus; species Desmodus rotundus. Next base: position 63,376,185 of record NC_071398.1, read on the forward strand.
CATCGACAGCAGAACGGATTCATAACTGGGGTGTTCTACTGAATAAGCTGCAATTACTCAACAACGTGAGTGACACTCACACACGTGATACTGACCAAAAGACATCAGACCCGGCCATCACCCCACTACAGAAGACACTATGACACACCACCAACTGTGGCCCTCTGGACACCCAGGGGCCCACCGGCAATAAGTGCTGTGCCGCACACACGCACGCTCACACGCACACAGAAATCAGACTAAAAGTGTATGTGCTGTATAACTTCACTTACACACAAGAAAGGCAAAATCAATCTGGGCGCCAGCAGGCAGGGAACTGGTTACCCCGTGGCGGTGCAGACCCGATGCTCGGTGAGGGGAGCTTCTGCAGGACTCACCTGCGTTCTGTCTCTTTATCCAAGCTATGTGGGCATGTTCAGTCTGTGAAAGTTCCTCAAGCTGTACACTTATAATTCTGTTACATATGTGTGTGCGTATATAGGCATATTCATGTTTACTGAGTGCTTTACTTCAGTGCAAAACTCTTAAAACTATTGGAAGCTCTGTGTGAGTGGGTGCGGCTTATAGAGTTGGGGCCTCACGTCAGGGTCGTCATGCAGGAAGCTGAAGGGAATTGCCAACTGTCGCCACCTGGAGGCATTTTCATCCTGTGACCATTCGCATTCACGGAATCATCAGGTATCCAGATCTGGAGATATTTTTTCAGAGCTCATTCAAAATAATCCTCCATCACCATTTGCAGATGACATGACATTATACACAGAAAACACTCCGGAATCCACAAAAAAATTAAGAGAATAAAGTAGTTCAGAAAAGTAGCAGGATACAAAATTAATACAGAGCAACCCGTCACACTCTGACACACTAATAACGAACCATCAGAAGGAGAAATTAAGAAAACAACTGCACTTACAATTACATCAGAAAGAATAAAATGGGATTTCTGGTCAAGATGGTAAAGTAGGTCAGTTCTGTGCACACCTCCCCCCACAACCACATCAAAATTACAAGTAAATTATAGAACCTTGAGAACCATCTGAAGACTAGCTGAGCAGAACGCCCATAACTAAGGATAAAAAGAAAAAGCCTTGTGGAGACTGGTGGGGGGGTGGAAATGCTGAAAGGGGCAGGTCCCGCACCCGCCTGTGGCAGTTAAGAAATGAGATGGATATCCTGGCTAAGGAGGCCCCCCCTGAGGAGCGAGGGGTCTCGGCCATATACCGGGCTCCCCAGTGCAGAGTTCCACTGCCAGGAAGTGAAGTCCCCGTGACATGTGGCTGTGAAAACCAGCGGGGATTGCATCTGAGTGAGAGGAAAGGCTGCCAGAGGATTAGGCACTGCAGGCTTTAAAGGGAACACACGCAGACTTACAAACTCACTCCCAGGGGGCTCCAATGCAAAGGCAGCACCTTGAAAACGCCAAGGATATAAGGGGAGGAGCTACACTGACTGGCTTCAATGTGAGGGCTAAAGGGGCAAAAGTCAGGGCACCTCACTCCAGGCACAGAAGTACTGGCAGATGCCAGTGTTCCTTTGTTAAGCTCTCCTTGCACTAATCCCATAGGCAAGGCAGGTGCCAAATCTGAGCTCTGAATTAACCTGGCTAACACCATTCACCCTGTCCTGCTGATTCCCTGAGACCCAGCCCCACACAACTCACAGGCTGAGCCTGAACCAATTCCAGCAGCTCCCCCACAAGCAGCAGCCTGCCTGGACTTGAGCTGCAGCTCTCCGAAAATCTCTCAAAGGTCCACAAACCCCAAACACGCAGCAGCTGGCTTCAGCATGCCCTGTGCCTCTTGCTGAGCTATTCCAGGCCTGGCCCAAGAAGTGACTGCTCTCAACTGTATTGTAACTTCCATCAGGTAGCCCCAACCCTGGCATAAGCAGTGGCCAGTCTTGACTTGGAACAGAGCCCAAATAAACAGCCACAAATGTGGCACAAGTAGCAGCTAGCTTTAGCTCACAACAGGTGCCCATCAAAGAATCCCAAGCGCAATACTAGTGGCAGCTGACCTTAGTTCGCAGAAGAGCCTCTCCCAAGCACTTCCAAGCCAACCACAAGCAGCATCTGGGATAGCTGTGTAGCTCCTACCAGACAACCCCAAACCTGGCACAAGCAGTGGCTGACCTTGACCTTCACTAGAGTCCCCCCAAACCAACACACCTGGCAGCCAGCTTGAGACCACACCAGAGCACCCCCAAGCTCCACAAATGACACACCCAAAGGGTAGACTCGGCTGGCACCAGACCCTGCTACAGCAGCTCCTACCAGCCGCTGCACTACAGCTCATCCAACGTGGACATGGTCAGCTCGCACACCAGTCAGCCTGAGTCAATCCCACCCACTAACGTACCAACAAGCAATCAAGGCTCTGCTACAACAGGAGAGCACACTCAGTCATCACACGGGACACACCTGGAGCACCCAGGTGCAAAAGGAGTCTGTGCCACTGGGCCGCACAGGGCACCTACTGCATACGGCCACTGCCAAGACCCAGAGATGTGGCAGCTCCACCTGAAACATGGAAACAAACACAGGGGGCAGCCAAAATGAGGGGACAAAGAAACATCCCAAACGAAAGAACAGATCAAAACTCCAGAAAGAGAACTAAACAAAATGGAGACGAGCAATCTACCGGATGTAGAGTTCTACACACTGGTTATAAGGATGCTCAATGAAATGAGGGAAAGAGTAAATTAACTCAGTGTGAACCCCAACCAAGAGATAGGTAACATAAAAATGTAAATAGAAAACATAAAGAACCAGTCAGAAATGAAGAATACATTAGAGGGAATCAATATCTATTAGATAACACAGAGGATCAAATCAGCAATCTGAGAGACAAGGTAGCAGAAAACACCCAATCGCAACAGCAAAAAGCATTTTAAAAATGAGGGTAGTTTAAGGGACCTTTGGGACAATGTCAACAATAACAGTATTTGCATCATAGGGGTACCAGAGAAAAGACAGAAAGGGACTGAAAAAATATCACTTCAAATATTTTTTAAAAACTAAAAGCTTCAACCAACCCGGTAAAGGAAAGAGACATACAAGTCCAGGAAGCAGAAGGGGTCCCACACTAAACAAACACAAGGAGGCCCACGGCAAGACATACCGTAACTCAAATGCCAAAGGCTGAGGACAGAGAGGATCTTAAAAGCAGCAGGAGAAAACTAGCTAGTTATAAAAATAGTTAATGTGCAAGGGAGCTCCCCCGAGACTGTTGGCTGATTTCTCAAAAGAAACTTTCCAGGCCAGAAAAGAACAACAGGAAACGTTCCAAGTAATGAAAGGCAAAGACCCACAATCAAGACTGCTCTACCCAGCAAGGCTGTCATTTAGAGCCAAAGGAGAGATGGTACGTTTCCCACACAAGAAAAGACTAAAGGAGTCAATCACCACTAAACTAGTATTACAAGAAATGTTAAAGGGTTTCTCCAAGAAGATCAAAAACATGAATAAATGTAGAAAAGAAAAAAATTATCCCTGACAGAGACAAATACTTCAAAGTAGTGGATAAAGCTAGTAGAAAGATCATGTGTCATTAAAACAATAAAATAAAAGAGAAAAAGTAAAAATAATGACAAAAGAACAAACATGGAGGGGGTGAGTAAAAAAGTGTAGTGTTTTAGAATGTGTTCAAACTTAAGCAACCGTAAACTTGAAACAGTCTGCTATAATCATAGCTTAGTACACGTGAAGCACGTGTAAACACAAACCAAAAACCGGTAAGAGATATACAAGAAACACGGAAAGAGGAACCAAGGCATAGCACTATAGAAAGTCATCAACATACGAGAAAAGAGAACAGAGAATAAAAAAGGATCAGAGAAAAACTACAAAGACAATCAGAAAACAATATAATGTCAATATATAGTTACTTTAAATGTAAGTAGAATAAATGCTCTAATCAAAAGATATAGAGTAGCTAAATGGAGTTAAAAAAGTAAGACCTGTACATATGTGCCTGTAACCACCCACTTCAGATCAAAAGACATACACAGACTGAAGATAAAGGGTTGGAAGAAGACATTTTGAGCACATTCAAATGAAAAAAAGCTGGAGTAACACTACTCAGATCAGGGAAAATAGACTTTAAAACAAGGCTGTAAAAAGACACAATGAAGGGCATTTTATAATGATAATGGAATCAATCCAACAAGAGTATGTAACGCTCATAAAAACCTACACACCCAACATAGGGGCCCCTAAATCTACAGAGCAAACACTGACACACACAAAGGGAAAGACTGATAACAACACAGTAACAGTAGGGGACTTCAAACCCATTGACATCACTGGGTTCATCATCCAGACAGAAAATCATCAACAACAAACATGGTGGCCTTAAAATGACACATTACATCAGATGGACTTAATATTTTTGCGACAATTTTTTGGCACCCAAAAGCAGCAGAATATATATTCTTTGCAAGTGCACATGGGACATTTTCCAGGATAGACCACATATTACGTGACAAAATAAGTCTCAAAAAATTTAAGAAGACTGAAATCCTTTCAAGCATCTTCTCCAATCACAATAGTATGAAACTATAAATCAATTAGAAGAAAACCAAAAAACACACAAACAGATGGATGCTAAATAACACGCTACTAAACAATGAACGGGTTAACAATGAGATCAAGGAAGAAATAAAAAGATACCTTGAAACAAATGAAAATGAAAACACAACAATCCAAAATCTACCAGACAGAACCAAAGCAGTTCTAGAGGGAAATTTATAGACATACAGGCCTACCTAAAGAAACAAGAAAACTCTCAAATAAAATATCAAAACTTATATCTAAAAGAACTAGAAAAAGCAGAACAAACAAAGACCAAAGTGAGTAGAAGAAAAAAAAAATAATGATCAGTATGGAAATAAGTAAAATAGAGTCTAAAATAAAAACAGAAAAAAAGAGTCAATGAAACCAAGAGCTGGTTCTCTGAAAAGATAAAAAAAATGATAAATCTTTTGCCACACTCATCAAGAAAAAAAAGAGAGAGAGAGAGAGAGCACGCCCAAATAAAATCAGAAAGGAAGGAGAAGTGACAAACACCACCGCAGAAATGCAAGGGATTTTAATGAAATACTATAAACAATTATATGCCAACAAATTGGAAAACCTGAAATGGATATATTCCCCAAAATATACAATCTTCAAAGGCTAAATCAGGGAGAAAAAAAACAGAACAAAAACAGAAAATCTGAACAGAACAGCAACTGCTAATGAAATTGAATCAGTAGTCAAAAAATTCCCAAAAAACAAAAGCCTTGAACCAACCGGCTTCATCGGTAAATTTTGACAAATATTCAAAGAAGAATGAGTACCTATTCGTTTCCAACTATTCTAAAAAACTGAACAGAAGGAAAGTTCTTAAACTCAATTCGCAAGGCCAGCACTCCCCTGACACCAAAACCCGACACAGACGTTACAGAAAGAAAACTACAGGCCAATTTCCCTCATGAACCTAAGATACAAAAGTACTCAACCAAATTCAGCAACATAGTAAAAAGTTGAATTCAACTTGATCATCGTGATCAAGTTGAATTTATTTATAGGATGCTAGGCTGATACAAAACCTGCAAATCAATTAATGTGATACACAACATAAAATGAAGGATAAAGATCATATAATCATATTAATAAATGCAGAAAAAGCACTTGTCAAAATCCAACATCCATTCATGATAAAATGTCTCAGCAAAGTCGGGATAGAGGGAACATACCTCAACACAATAGAGGCCATATATGACAAATCACAGCTAACATCCTACTTAAAGGTGAAAAGCTGAAAGTTTTTCTGTAAGATCAAGGACAAGACAAGGACGTCTCCTTCCACCACTATTACTCAACAGAGTATTGGAAGTCCCAGCCACAGCAATCAGACAGGGAATAAAAAGCATCCAAATTGGACAGGAAGATGTAAAACTGTCATTATTTGCAAATAACGTAACTATACATAAAGAACCCTAAAGATTTCACCAAAAAAACTACTAGAACTGATATATAAATTCAGTAAAACAGCAGGATACAAAACTAATATTCAGAAATAGTTTGCAATTTTATACATCAATAAGGAACTACAAAGAAAAATTAAGAAAACAATCTCATTTACAAGTGCATCAAAATTAATAAAATACCTAGGAATAAATTTAACTGAAGAAAAAAACTGAAGAAGATACAAATAAATGGAAGCATATACGGTGCTCATAAGATAGGAAAAATTAACATCATTAAAATGCCCATACTACGCAAAGCAATTTATAGAGCCAACACCATTCCTATCAAAACACCAATGGTGTATTTCACAGATCTAGAATGAATAATCCTAAACTTTATATGGAACTGCAAAAGATCACAAAGAGCCACAGTAATCATGGGAAAAAAAAAAAGTTGGAGGCATCACATTACCTGACATCAAACTATACTATCAGGCCTAGTAACTGAAACAGTGTGGTACTGGCATATAAGAACAGACATATAGACTCAAAAACCAGCCTTGAGAGCCTAGAGATAAACCCATGCCCACAGGGTGAATTCATAGCTGATAAAGGAGGCAAGGACATACAATGGGGTGAACACATTCTATTCGGTAAGTGGGGTGGGTAAAACTGGACAGACATGAGCAAAAAATGAAACTAGACCACCTTCGTACACCATATACAATAAACTCAAAATGGATTAAAAACTTAAATATAACACTCAAATCCATAAAACTTCTAGAAGAAAACATAGGCAGTCAAATCTCAGACATTTCTCTTAGCAGTATTTTTCTCTGATATATCTCTGGGGGCAAGGGAAACAAAAGAAAAAATAAACAAACTGGACTACACCCAACCAGAAAGTTGTTGCAACTGATAATTAAAGGGTTTTAAGACGGCGGCATTGGCCTCCTCACACAAAGCTGGAAAGTACTGCTGGGGTGGACAAAAAGTCCATTGTTTTTTCCGTACAATGGCTCTCATAGCGCTTAGTTGCCTTTAACTTCATTCAAAACAATTTCACTAGATTGTATTGTGACAGTTGTCATATCAGCATGCTTTTAAAAAAAACATCAAAATTGGTGAATTTTTGTGGTCATTTTAATATTGAAGATGGAAGAAAACACACAACATTTTTGGTGTATTACGCTTTATTATTTCAAGAAAAGTAAAAAATGCACCTGAGACCCAAAAAGAGATTTGTGCAGTGTATGGAGAAGGTGCTGTGACTGATCGAATGTGTCAAAAGTGGTCTGCGACGTTTCTTAGTACTGTTGGCATTTTGGCCAAATAATTCTCTGCTGTGGAGCTGTTTGATGCATGGGAAGGTGTTTAGCAGCACCCCTGGCCTCTTCCCACCAGAAACCAATAGTGGGAGACAGCCGACATGCTCAAAATACCCAAATCAGTAAAGTTACTGGTGAAAATGAAAAATGTGTCTTTATTTTACAGAGAAAAAATCACAGACTTTTTGGTCAACCCAATATATGTCAACTACCTCTTTTCCAAGTTTCATTTATTTTACTTATGTACTTATGCCTCTTCAGTTATCAAAATTCATAAAAATTCAGTATTCTGTATGTAAATTCAACTAAAATTATGATTATTTTATGATTTTAAATATAAATGTTACAACATCAGGCTATTCAAGTCATCACTCTTTTTGCACTCCAAAAAGAAGACCTCTATCAAATTGACAACTGCAACTATACAATTATTTATGATCTTTAACAGAATCTTTAACTTATTTACATTGTTCATCAGTTTAATTTTACAAGTAAACTTCATGAGGTTCTGAGCTAAGTCCATACGGAAGCTAACAACCTAGTATTTACACTCATTTTCTGTGTTAGTTCCCTAACTCTATTATAAGCAAAAGATGGAGAAAAAAAAGAACACTAAAGATTCCACCATAAACCTATTATAAATTATAATAAATGAGTTCAGTAAAGTAGCAGGATACAAAATTAATATTCAGAAATAGGTTGCATTTTTATACAACAATAATAAACTATCAGAAAGAGAATTAAGAAAACAATCCCATCCAAATGCATGAAAAAGAACAAAATGCCTAGGAGGAAATTTAACCAAAGAGGTAAAAGACTTATACTCGGGAACCATAAGCAGGAGACTATACTTTCCACTTAAGTAGGAAAATGAAGATACAAATAAATGGGAGGATAGACTGTGCTCATTAATAAGAAGAATTAACATCATCAAAATAGGTCCATACAACCCAAAGCAATCTATAAATTCATTGCAATATTATTAAACTTCCAATGGCATTTTCCACAGAATTAGAACAGATAATGCTAACATTTATATGGAACCACAAACCCACGAGGCACTAGAGCAGCCCTGAGAAAGCACGAAGGCAGAGGCATCGCACTGCCTGCCAGCAAACCCCACTGAAGCGCTCCAATAAGCAAAACAGCAAGGTGCCGGCATGACACACGCAGGTCAGTGGACAGAATGACAAGTCCCGAAACAAACTCACACCATATGGTCAATCTATGCCAAAGAAGGCAAGAATATATCCTGTACAATGGGGTAAAGACAGCTTCTTCAAAAAATGGTGTTAGGAAAACTGGACAGATGCAAAAAAAATGAAACTAGACCACTTTCTTACAACACATCCAGGAACAAACTCAAAATGTATTAAAGATTTAAATGTAAGACCTGAAACCACAAAACTGCTAGAAGAAAACATAGGTAGTAAACTATCTGACATCACTCTGAGTAATAACTTTTTGATATGTCCCCTCAAGCAAGAGAAATAAAAGCAAAAACAAACAGGCCTTCAAACTAAGAAGCTTCTGCACAGCCAAGGAAACCATCAACAAAACAAAAAGACAACCTACTGAATAGGAGAATATATTCACGAATGATATATCAGATAAGGGGTTGATATCCAAAATACATAAGTAACTCATACAACTCAAATAAGAAAAAAAAAATCATCAAAAAATGAGCAGAGGACATAAAAAGGCATTTTTCCAAAGCAGACCTACAGGAGGTCAACAGACATGAAAAGATGCTCAACATCACTAATCATCAGGGAAATGCAAATCAAAACCACCATGAAATACCACTTCGCACAGTCTGAATGGCTGTTATCAAAAAGTCAGCAGATAACATGTGCTGGCAAGGACGGAGAAAGGGACCCTCGGGCACTGCTGGCCGGACTAAAACTGGTGCAGCCACTGTGGAAAACAGCGTGGGGTTTCTTCAGAAAACTGTGAGTAGATATACCGTGCCTCCCAGAAATTCCACTTCTGGGTATTTATCTGAAGAAAAGGAAAGCACTACTTTGAAAAGATCTGTGTACCCCTATGTTCACTGCAACATTATTTACAACAGCCAAGATACAGAAGCAACCTATTGATAGGTGTCTACTGATAGGTGAATAATAAAGACGTGGTACGTGTGTGTGTATATAATATATACTAATATATACATATATATATGTCCATGTATACATACACACTAGGTGCCAGAGTGGGGGTCTGCAAACTCTCCACAGAGCCCCAGCTAGAGGCCGCATTCAGCCCTCTCTCGTTTGCCCGGTTTTTAAAAAAGAATATAAATGGAGCCGGAGCTGCCATCCCAGAGGACCTGCCTCAGCCATCTGACCCCTCAGACCTTGGGGGTTTGGAACTGGCAATAACCTTGGAGCTGGGCCTAGACGACACAGTGGCCCACAGAACTGTCTACAAGGACAACAATAAAGCAGATATTACGACTCCTGGACTGCAAATTGAAAACATTCTTTAGAATCAGCATCACTACACTAGCTGCTCTGCACCCACAGCAACGCCTTCCTCCTGCTGACGGAACTGCCCCTCCCCTTTCTCACGAATGCCCCTTGCCCTCCCTCCCCATCAGAACACGATTCGGGTTCCTGCCTGAGCAGTGCTTCTCGACTAGCTCTTCTTTTTAAAAAAATCGGAAATAAATGCTTGTTGCCTCCTCTCCCTTTGTTTTTTTTTTTTTAAGATTTTATTTACTTATTTTTAGAGAGAGGGGAAGGGAGGGAGAAAGAGAGGGAGAGAAACATCCATCTGTTGCCTCTCGCATGCCCCCACCAGGGAGCTGGCCAGCAACCCAGGCATGGGCCCTGGCTGGAAACAAACCAGAGACCCTCTGGTTTTCTGGACGACACCTAACCCACTGAGCCACACCATTCAGGGCTCCCTTTGGCCTTTGATTTTTAAGTTAATGCCCTCAACATAACTGTGCAGCACTTGGTCGATGTAGCTCCTACTCTTAGACAAAGAGACAAAAGCGCTGGAGGCATTGCTGCATTCCTGGACTCTACAGACAGGAAATAAAAGGCCAAGTGAAACCCTACAAGACATGTTGACCTCTTAGTGTGCTGAACTTTCCATTTCATTGCCATTGAAATAATCATACTACTACATAACCAGGCACAGAAAAGGAAGTCACCACGGACTCAAAGCCACAATCACACGGCAGGTACAGGGCTACAGTGGAATGGACACCGAACTCAGATTTCAAAGTCAAAGACAGGGTTCCAAAGGAAAATGCCTGACCTGAGACCTGAAGGCTGTAAAAGAATTTGCAAAGATGGCCATGGGCGTAGCAAAGGAGGAATCAAGAAAAGCCTGAGAGATGAGCTGCAAGACAAAACCTACGGACATTCCAGGAAGGCCAAGAAATGCAGGGTGGAAGTGAAGATTATCATCAGCAAAGAATGTGAATTTACTGGAAGGGTACCAGGAAGTCAGAGAGCAGTGTTAAATACAAGTAAAACAAAAAGGTATGTGTTAAAGCACAGACAAGATGACAAGCCAGCTTCGGTGAGGATGAGGGGTAAGGGGAAAACAAGACTCAGCGAAAACAAAGTTTAAAAAGCTACTCCAGTAACCTAGATCGCAGGAGACACATTTTATCTGCAAACGTCCAGCTGGTATTTCAGGCCTCGTGGGCTACTTGTCTCCATGGCAGCCACTCAACTCAGCTGCTGTCCCAGAAAAGCTGACTTAGACAACGAGCACGTAAAACGCAGAGCCCGCGGTGCTCCGGCAGATTTAGCCAGACCAGGTCATTAGAAGCACGGATTGGGAAAAATATTTACATTAAAAAGATATTAGAAGGTAGAATCCAGAAGTTTGTTAATTGACAGTGTGGGAACAGTGAAGATAAAGCCACAGAAAAATTCCAAGTCCCTACTTTATCACCCTAGCTCCTCACAGAATAGGAAAGATGAGAGAAAGAACCGGGCTGGGTTGCGAGAAGGGTCTTACATTCGGCCCACGTTCCACCACCGAGCCTGGCGTCTGTGGGAAGGATTCTCCTCCCACAGGAAGTCGCCGCAAGTCACATGACAACACAGGGAGACACAACAATCTTCTCCCGGGTAGGGGAGTGAGCAATTAGAAAAATTAAAACACATTTAAGTCTACCTACTCCTAAGCTCATGCCTAAAGGATGAGATCTATCATTTTGCTACTGGTATAAATAAAAGATACTGGTATACCCACACACCTGTATATTCCTAGACCTCTATAACTGTATCTACCTTAAATAGATCACACATAGCTACCTTATGCTCCAGGTAATTTCACTTAATAGAGTTTCCATGTTTTAGAGAGGAAACTTTTATTTTTATTAAAATAACACTTACAAGGCTAATTAAAAAAACTTCCAACCTCACCTGTCCGTACCCTTGATTCCTACTTTTTTAAAAAAAATCTAATTACGATATGTACAGGTTTTCTTCAATTTTAGAAGCTATCCATTCACTTCTTACTGTTGAAGATGAGGAGACAGCTTTCTTATTTAGCCTTTCTGTGCCTTGGTTCCTTCACCTATAAAGTGGGAATAATAATACATCTACCATACAGACTGATGTAAGGATCAATTAACAGTGTGTGTGTATTAAAATGCAAGACACATACATGCTAAATATTAACCATTATTATTAATGTACCAAACACACATTAACATTTGATGTTTTGAGTGTTAAGATTACATAAATATTATTCCCAACTAAGTCAAGTAGTAAACAATGACTATTATTTCCTTTCTTAACAATTTTGTTTCTCCTAGAATTGTAATTGCCTTACTTTCTTTCATTCACTGAATTTTATACATACATCCCACAAATTCATCTTAAGACTCTCTATAAGTGTAACAAATCTGCCCCCAATGTCCCCTGAAAGGGGTCTGTCTCCCAGGGTCCGTCCTCCCGCTCCACTAGGCCCGGTTGTTTTTAGGCCTGAAATGAACCCTCATCTGGGGACGTCTCTTGACCGTCCTAGAACTCCCTTTACGTCTCTCTGTGCTGGCTGTGCCTCGCATTACAGATCCCTCTTTTCATTTGTTTACTCACTCCCAACACATGTCCTCCCATGCTTTCTGACAGAGGGTCATGGGTGATACACTGTTTTTGAGACTTTGAAGTTCTCAACAGGTCTTCCTGTGGTGCCTTTACACTTAATAGTGAGGCTGGGCATAAAGTTTTACGCCTAAAGTCATTTTGTCTCAGAACTTTGAAGGTTCCATTGCCCTCTGGCTTCCAGATGAGCAGAAGTTGCTACTGAGAGGCCCACTGGGATTCTGACTCCCCACTTCTGTATGTGGCTTGTTTCGATCCTTCCCTGTGCTCCCTACTTAACGCTGGCTCTAATTCCACACGTTCTTGTGATACTGTGATTTATAATAATATATATATATATGGAAAAAGCTGGATCCTTAAATTCAAGAAGCTAATAGAACACCTAAGTATCTCAATGCAAAAAGACCTGCTCCAAGATATTATATTAAAACTGTCAAAAGTTAATGACAGTGTTTTTCTTTTAGATTTTGTTTATTTATTTTTAGAGAGAGTGGAAAGGAAGGAGAGAAAGAGAGGGAGAGAAACATCAATGTGCTAGACATACCTTGATTGGTTGCCTCTGGCATGCCCCCCGACTGGGGACCTGGCCTGCAACCCAGGCGTGTGCCCTGACTGGGAGTCAAACCTGTGACCTTTCAGTTCGCAGGCCGACACTCAATCCACTGACCCACACCAGCCAGGGCCAAAGAAAGAATTCTTAAGGCAGCCAAGGGTCAGGGGAACTATAACCTATAAAGGAATCCCCATTAGATTATCATCAGATTTTTCAGCAGAAACCCTACAGGCTAGGACAGAGTAGAATCAAACATTCAAAATATTACGAGAGAGGAATCGCCAGCCAAAAATAATATATCCAGCAGTTATCCTTTAGCTATGATGGAGAAATACAGGCTTTTCCAGAAACAGAACCTGAGGGAACCGATCACCACAAGACCTACATTACAGGAAATGCTGAAAGGGGCTCTTCCACCTGAAACAAAGAGGCGAAAAGACACAAACTGTGACTGAGATGGCAAAAGACACACAGAAGCAGAAAACTGCAATTATATTTCACGATAGGGTATTAAACACTTAAATATAACAAAGGTTAAAAGGGCTAAAAGCATTTTGAAAAAGGACAACAGCTACCGCAATTTGGGAATGAACACACTGCATTGAAAAGTTTTTTAATGTGACAACAAAAACGTAAAGCGGGAAGGGGAAATGGACTGCACCTGCCCGGGCGGGTGGGGATAAGAGCGGTCAGGAGAGAAAGGACCATTACACATACGAAACTGCTTTTTACATAAACCTAATGGTAACCTCCAAACAAAAACCCAGGCCTAAGACACAACATAAAAAAGAGAAGAAACGAAGGCAAAAATAATAGGTTACCACCAAACTAAAGTGGCAGACAAAACACAGGGGAGACACAGAGCAACCGAAGCACAAAAGACAGAACGGCTGCAGGAAGTCCTTATATAGCAAGTAAGGGTCACCCGAAATGTAAACGCACTGATTCGCCAATTAAAAGGCACGGAGTGGCAGGATGGGTTAAGAAACAAGACCCAACGCTGTGTGGCCTTCAGGAGACCCATTTCGCCCACAAAGACAAACAAAGACGCCAAGTGAAGGGCTGGAAGATGATACCTCAAGCAAATGGCATCCAGAGGCGAAAAAAACAGGCATAAGCATACTTCTTTCAGACAAAATAGGTTTCAAGATAAAAAAGGTAACAAGACATAAAAATAAACATTTATAATGATCAAGAGGACAACACAACAAGAAGACATAACACTTTTCAATACCTAAGCACCCAGTCTGGAAGCACCAAAATACATTAAAGCAATTACTGACGGCAATACTGGGAGAAACTGACACAAACACAACTGTAGTCAGAGACCTAAATACCCCACGTACAGCAAAGGACAGGTCATCCAATCAGAAAGCCGGTGAGGAAATAATGGGCTTCGTCGGCATATTAGGCCAGACAGACATAATCAATATTTAAAGAGCTTTTTATCCAAAATGACAGAACATACATTCTTCTCAAGTGGACACAGAATATTCTCAATAACAGCCCATATGTTGGGGCACAAACCTAGTCTTGACAAATTTAAGACCACTGAAATCACACCAAGCAGATATTCCAACCACACTGGTATGAAACCAGAAATCAGGTACAAGAAAAAAGCTAGAAGAGCCACTAACCAAGTGGAGATCACACCACATGCTACTGGACACTGGTGGGTCAAAGAATAAAAGACACACGGGGACGAAAAAGAATGACAAGGGGACATAAAACTCGGAGGCTGCAGCAAAAGCAGCCCTAACAGGGAATTTTACAGCAGTACAGTCCTACCTCAGGAAACGAGAAAAATTTCAAATAGCAGATCGAACATTTCACCTTAAAGAACTAATATAAGAACAGATGAAGCCGAAGTCAGCCAAAGAAAATAAAATTTAGAACAAACTTAGAATTAAATGGAACAGAGAACGAAAAGACAACAGAAAAAAATAATGGAACAATAAGCTGGTTCTTTGAAAAGATAAAATTGACAAACCTCTAGCTCACTAAGGAAAAAAGAAAAAGCACTCAAAATCAGAAACAATAGAGAAGTTGCAGCAGGCACCGCAGAAATACAAAGGATTGTTCAAGAATACTACAAAAAGCTGTATATACACCACCAAATTTGATAACCTGGAAGAAAGAACAAATCCTTAGAAAAATGTAACCTTCCTAGACTGAACCACGAAGCACTGAGAAACCCAACTAGACCAATCAACAGTAAGTAAATTGAAAGAGTAACCAAGAACCATCCAAAAAACAAAAATCAGAACCAGATGGCTTCACTGATGAATCCTACCAAACACTGAAATATTTAATACCTACCTTTCTCAAACTCTTCCAAAAAATAATCAAATAAGAGGGAATAATTCCTAACTCATTTTATGAGGTTAACATTACCCTGATACCAAGAGAAAATGTACCCAGGTCTTTAAATATAGTAATTCTACCTTTAAAAATAGTGTTCTTATGATTCCCTAAATCGCTTGTTTTATCTCTTTCCTTTTTTTCTTTAGGTCTTAGACAGCTGATGCTCTTCAATTCCCCGTAAGAGGGAGGCACTAACATGCTGAATCCAAGTTCAGGGGGCAGTGGGTGGAGCCTGTTGAACAGTGGGCCTCACTTTAGAGAGGTAGCCCAACATTCCTCTTCTGGTGTCCTGAGGTCTTTTCTTTAGACAGTCAGTTTCTACAGAAAGAAATCACAGCCCTGGCTGGTGTGACTCAGTGGATTGCGGATTGAGTGCTGGCCAGCGAACCAAAGGGTCGCCAGTTCAATTCCCAGTCAGGGTGCGTGCCTGGGTTGAGGGCCAGGTCCCCTCGTGCAAGAGGCAACAACACATTGATGTTTCTCTCTTTCTCCCTCCCTTCCCCTCTCTCTAAAAGCAAATAAATAAAATCTTTTAAAAAATTTTTTTAAAAAAGAAAAGAAATTCCAGTCTTCTATTTGGGATTACAAAGCTGGCCACCACATGTGTACTTAACCTCCATCACTTATACAGCATTTCACCGCACTCTCAGTTGTGACTGGCGTTCCAGAATCCAGAACGTCTCTGGTTCCGCCTCTCCAGAGAACAGGCTTCAGCCCAGTCTTCTGCCAGAGGAGGCTAAGGGTCACTATGTGGCCGTGTAGAGTGAGAAAGAGGATGTGGGGATAGGCCCCTTAGCCGCAAGCTCAAACCAACCTATTTTCGTACTTCCAGTTCTACCTCACTCCTGCAGGTATGCCCACCTGCTGCATCCAATTCCTGAGTCTTTCAGAAATTAAGTGCAAGGGTGTTAAACAAGGAGAACACTTGTCCCTTACTGTCATTCCCTACTACACACGCTTGACATTTTTACCTTCTTCACTTTCCAACTTTTCAAACTGTGTTAACAGCTCTCATTTACTGTACTCTTCTCTTCCGTGCTTTTAATCCTTGGGGGCTAATATCTTTTTGTTATTTATTGTAATTTAAAAGGGGTTTCAGAATAGATCAGGTGGAGTTAAATGCCCACAAACTGTCATCCTCAATGAGGCGTCTCATCTGTCCTGCGCCCACCAACCAGCTTAAGAAATAAAACATTACAAACACAGCTGAAGTTGCCTCTGGGCTCGGGATCAGCCTTTTAACATTTTTTAGATAAAAGTGATGTGATTTTCTAACACTAACTTTTGTTATTCTAATACTAAAGAAAAGTTAAAGAAAAAAATAAAAAATATTTTTAAAAATAAAGGATAACGAATTAGAATGTTTTGCTTGCCTTAGCAAATATACCTAAAACACCTGGTTAAACAGGAGTAAGAGAAGCCATTCTCGTTCTATTGTCTTCTTTTGGGGGGGGGACTAAGTTGACCTTCATTCTGAAAATAATGTTAGACCTCAGACTTAATACATTCTCTCAATTAAGAAATTTTAGGAAACAATTTTCATTGGGAATATGTATGAATTTCTTGTGCACTACATTATGATCTCCCCTATTTTTTCTATTGCTGATTAAAGAAAATAGCTATACTGAAGTATAATTAGCATACTATAAAACACTCATTTTAGGTGTACAGTTTTAGTCATTCATTAGGTAAGTTTATAGTCCAACCATCAATAGATTCAAGATTTGGAGCATTTTCATTCACAAAGTAATTTTTATTTGTTAGGATTATTTTTATTACTGTTTCTCTCCCAGCTCACCGTAAGCTTCATGAGAAGAAAACTGCTGAGTGCTTTTGCTCGTTATTATCTAGACAAAGTGCCTGGCCTACTGCCTGACATATAGTAGGGAGGAACTCAACAAATACTTTTAAATGAAGAACTCGTAAGGACTGTTTCAGTTTTAAATTTGGTATTTCTTTCTCTTCTCTACTTTGACTCATTGTTTTCTTTCTCTAGATTCTTCATATGTGAACTTAAATCACATATGAAGAAATCACGTACTCTTTCTTCCCAATCTAGATATTTTTGTTAATATAGACATTTTGAGTGATATCATTTTATCAAGTATTACTTTGAAAAAGTTCCATAGATTTTGTTGTAACGTCTATATTATTTCTATCCTTCAAAAATACAGATAGAATATAGCCCCTCTCTACTCAAAAGCCATAAATTTTTTTTGATATTCTGCAGAATAATATCTGAAGTGCTCAGTAAAACAATCAAGTCAGCCCAAACTGATTCATGGCCTATTTTCTCACCTACATACCTGATACTCAAATCAGATTGGACTTCTTGCTCTTCCCTTAAACAAGTACTGCACTTATGTTTATAAATATTTTCTCTGTGCTCAGGATCTAGCAGAATGTCTTCTACGTAGTAGCTCAATAAATGTTTGTGGAGGAGTTTATACCACTTTTCATAATCCAAGTTAAGATTTTTAAAATTACATCTTTTACAGTTTTGAATTATATTATGCAATTTCTAATTTTATTGTACTATGACCTGATGTTAACACTGTTTATTATTTTGCTGTTTAATATTTTAATTTTTGTTTTCAAAATACCTATGTATTTGTCTTCAAGTTATATTTGTTTTCAAAATATTTATCTTTGTGTAATCTATTTTTAAACTGCATTAAATACTGTTTTGTATCCTATATTTTGGTCAATTTTTGTCTAAGACTTAAACATTTAAAAAGACTTCTTGGCTTTTCTCCCTCCACCGTTAGACTGTAGAATTCATGAGAGCAAGAACCACGTCTACCTTACCGAGTGCATCCTTAGCGCCTAGGACATGTGGGTGTGTTCAGCGTTGTCTTTCATTTTATTCTTTCCACCGCTACTAAACTTAAAAGTACACATCAAGAAGTTCTTAGGTAGATTGACTACCTTATGAGAGAACAATGAATAAAAATATACATAATAGAGGGAGTTCAATTAAATACAGCACAGGTGGCAAACACAAAGCCCGCAGGCCGAATCCGGCCCTCCACCTTGATTTATCCGGCCTGGCACCTTGTTTTTACTCGGTGGCAGTGCCGAGCTCCTTGCCCTAGTTAAGGAGTAGTTACATTGATACAGTCCTAACATTACATCCGGCCCTTTGAAGGCAACCACGAGGCTGATGTGGCCCCTGGTGAAAATGAGTTTGACACCCCTGATCTACAGCAACAGACACTGAGTTCACATTATGCATCGAGTTGTTCTAAGAGTGAGACACAAATACAATCTCTGCCCTTGCAGCTGATGAAGATGCACAGGCTGACAAATAACTGACCAAGTGCACTAAAAGGAAGGTATGTCCAAAATGGCCTGGAAGTAGAAGTTGACGAAACGCTTAAATTGGGTAGGGAAAGGAGGTGCGTCAGGAAATTCTATGGTAGTAAGTAAAATCCTTGGAAGGATAACGAAACCGAACCCAGATGAAGTACAATGCATGTTCTGGATGGGGCTAGAGATCGCAGAGGAGATGGAACTCCCATTCGGTGCTCTTTCCATTGCTCCAGGGGTGTCAGGCTCATTTCCACCGGGGGCCACATCGGCCTCGAGGTTGCCTTCAAAGGGCCGAATGTAATTTTAGGACTGTGTCAATGTAACTACTTCTTAACAGCTAAGCGAGAGCTCGGTGCTGCTGCCGGGCAGAAACAAGGTGGAGGGCCAGATTCGACCCGCTGGCCTTGTGTCTGCCACCTGTGCACTACACCATGCCTACTATCAATACTTCCGGCCTCTCACAAAAGAGTAACAGGAGAGCATTTAATAGTAACAAAATTAAGTTGAGGGATTTATTCACCCTAACCCCATCTCCCATTGATATGAAAAAGAAAATCAAGGACTATACAAAATTGTAACATTAGCCAAGCACCACATAGTTCAAACAGCTTTCTAGTTGACGGGCCTATAAACACGGGGCTACAAAGCAACCTTCCCGTGACTATCACCCTCTCCCTCCACATACTTGCTGACCCCACATCCCTGACTTTGGAATGTTAGAATATTTGATTCCCCCTCCCCTGTTATAAATTAATGAACTAGCACTCTGAGTCATACATCAGTTTTGGTTGCTTAGTGAGCATGAAATAACCCCAAGAATTTGCTCTGCAGTTCTAACAGCACTGTAGAGGAAAAGTTTACTCGAAACCAGTAATTGAAAAGGTGATTCAGGTCACAGATGGATTTTATTTGGCTTGCAGGGGAAGGAAGAGGAAGAGAAAACGAGAAGGGGAGAAGTGGGAAGGAGGGGGGAAGAGAAGAGGGGACCTAGCTCTAAACATATCCAGATATTTCATATAAAAGTGCACGTTCCCAAGGTTCTCCTGAAAACTCTGAAACTCTGTCAACTGTGGGCTACACCGACACCAAGTAAAACCGGGCAGAGTTAAGAAGCCACAGCTCCGCGAAATACGGGACGTTTGCTTTCTAGTTCATCCTAGGCCAACCGTTCCTTTCCATTCCCGGTACGGAGGCCGAAAGCCGGCTGTCATTTCCCATTCTGCTGGCAGTGGTGTTTGCCTTACAAAGGTCAAAGAATAAAGAATGCCACAGATGGTGGGTAAGTGCAGATTTTTTAAAGTACAATCCACTCTTTCCATTCATGCAGGAAGACAAAGCTAGAATCCAAGAAACCAATTTACCTTAATCTGAGTCTGTTCGATGGACTTTTCCCATATCTGCTGATCATATGCTCCAATCTGAAATAGGGAGGAGGCTATTTAAATGATGCAAAGGAAATCTTTGTATTGAGGTCAAACCTCACCAGAGTCGTAACTATTAAATATCAATATGATACCTGGAAAATGTGCTGCTCGGGGTTTGAATAAGTCATCTGTGTGGTATCTAGAATATGTCTCCACTTCTTCGGGAAAACTAGCGACGAATAAACGGTAAGGGACAGACAGCTCAGTAAGACTGTTGACAGCACGCTTCTGAGCGCGCAGATACAAATTTCATGTCTCCAAGGGCAGTTGGAGACATGAAACTGAAAGGTCATAAACAGAGTTTCAGAGCATTCCTGGGGCACAATGGATGTAGCCTGAAGAAGGGAGGTGCCTTGAAAATCTTACTCGGGGGCCTGGAACTGGGTTTACGAGACCTAACAACCTCGTCCGTCGGTTCTCCCTGTACGCTGAACGAGACCTCGGAAGAGTGCCTGCGGGAAACTAACGCGAACCTCTGTGCGGGAGCTCTGGCCGGAAGTGTGCTTTGCCGACGAAAAACACTGACATTACCTTCTTCTGGTACCACGATATAGCATCTCGCTCATTCGAGGCCATGTGTGTGTCCAGCCAGAGGATGGGCTTTCACTGAAAATGAAGGACAGCCGGAGTGAGTCCCGCTGCTGAAAGGCTCTCATCCCAGTCTGGGTAGAGGGCTCCAAGACCCTTTTTCTCGGCCTCCCCGGGAGCAGCTGCCTGGCTCTCCGGCTGCGTGCCAGGAAAAGATAAGATAAAAACAAAAGCGAGCCAAAAGCCTCCGGCGCAGCGGCGACCGCAGCAGCGTCTCCGCGTCGTTTCCCGCGAGTGTGTGGGTGGACGCGGGGGAGGGGGAGGGGAGGGGAGGGGGAGGGGAGGGGAGGTCGCGGTCGCTGACCTGCCCACCTGTCCCCACCCCCACCGTCCCCGGCGGCGTCCGGCTCTCACCTGGCGCCCGCTGCCCCGCAGTCCGGCGGTCGGGACCTTCCCCTTCAGTGGACCCAGCCCGGCCGTGAGGCTGCGGGCGAGGCGGCAAGCCGGGCGGGCGGCATCTTCTCCTTGAGGCGGAGACGCCGGCGGGGCCGTTACCATGGAGACCGCGGTGGCCGCGGCGGCGGAGGAGGCAGCAGTCCGCCCGGCGCCCACAGGACCGTCTGTTGCCACAGACCCGGCGTCCTCCACACCCGACCTACGGGGTCAACGGAGTGACCGTCCCATAAGCAAAGAACGAACTGGGAAGGAAGGGGGGTAAAAAGCGAAGGGGGACAGGGGGCTTCGCTAGGCCACCCGTCCCCACGGCGTCGGCGCCAGGCTGTGTGTCTGGCCGGAAAAGTCCGCGGCCGAGGCCCCCAGCCCCGGAAGGCGGCGGCCTCGGGGCAACGGACGCGCGTCCCCGCGGGCCGGGCCGTGACTCAGCGGCCGAGAGCGGGCGGCTGCGGCTCTGCGGACCCCGCGCAGCCGGCCGCGGCTTCCGCTTTCCGGGTCTCACCGCGGCGGTGGCTCCGCCCCGGCCCGGGCCCGCCCGCGCCAGCCGCGGGCCGCACTCCCGGATGCTGGGGCTGCGGAGCCGCGGCCCCGTCGCCTCGCAGGTCGCTTACTCGCCAGCGGCTTTTCCCGCTGTCGATCTAGAAGTCGCTCTCAATAGTCTTAATAGTTCCCGCTCATTTCTTTGTGCTTCGCTGTGGATACCTGTCTTCCCCAGCGGGCTCGTGGGCTGCACGCCTGGCACGAGCCTGGCGCGCAAGTTCTCAACCTTTGCTGAGTGAATGAGTGTTGCCGATTTACGCGGGGCTGGGACGAAGGGCCTGGCAGGCAGCCGCTTAGTTATTTCCAGCCTCTCCCGCTCTCAGCGCGAGGCTGTGGGGTGCTCAGGGGTAAGGGATGTGGAAGGCGCGAGGCTTGGGCAGAAGCAGGGCACCTTCCCAAACTAGAGTAGGGGGAGGGGGCGGCGGGAAGCACCGTTTCCAGGTTAAGAATCCAAGCAGGCTGACGGAGGTCAGGAGGGAGTAACGGCTGCTCCCCAACGTGACGATTTCAGGATGGGGTAAGGTTTTAAGCCGCTTTCCTCCTCTATACAGTTGTGGTGTGTGTGTGTCATTAATGAAGCACAGACCGCCCAACAACCGCCTCACCTCAACTGCAGCAGGGTCCTCGCTTGCCTGCCTGTGGCATTTGAGTCCGATGAAGCTAATCACAGGTGTAGTGGTTACACTAGCTGCCACTTCAGAAACCCTAAGTCCGGTTCTGGATGTCTGACAGACATCTCCAAGCGTCCATTAAATCGACTTCAGGTGAAAGTTACCCCCATCTTATCAATGAGGAAAATCTAGCGAGAAGATGAATGTGTCTCCCACAGAATTTAAAATGACCTCGCCCAGGCTTATTTTCAAATGGCACATAGGCACTGCTTTCCCTTTCTGCTTTTGCTTCTTGCCAGCTTTGCCCTTCTAGGCTAAACATTACAATTCTGTTGGGTTTCAAGACAAATGGCCAACTTAAAAAAACGGGATAAATGACAATGAAAAAGTCTTTTTTTGTATAGCTAAATATTTGCTTTGAATTACATTAATAGCAAAAACGTTTTACTTCATTGCTCAGCACTGGAAAGCGGCTTTTTGTGGCGTTATGGAAGAACAGATAGATAGATAGATCACATGAAGGAAGAAGCAGTGCGTAGCCAATTATCTTTCAGAAGCCCCTCTGTACTTTTCAAGTGCCTCCCAAGGCTGTCCCCGCACAAAGCGCGGACTTTGAACCTGAACTGCCTTCAGATCCCTGCTCCCACTAACGATCCGACGATTTGTCAACCCAGCAGGCCTGTTTTCTCACCTGTATTGTAAAGACTGTCTTGTTACTTTCCTACTTAAAGGCTGAGGATGGAGATACCCTCGTATTAAGTGTCTGGCCCACCACAGTTAACTCAAAAACCACTAGTTCCCTTTATCTTCCTTTACTAGTCAGAACCAAGGGCTAACGGTACTCAGGACAGGTCCACACAAATGAAAACGAACACGGAAAAGAATCCACTGCGTTGTAACTTAATACACCGATGACATCTCTATGCACCACCTTGGTTAACACTGCATGCGTGCACTTTCAGAAATACCGACACCAGCGGAATAAAAACGTAAGGTTGTCCTCAAAAGTAGGCATAAACAAATGCCAAGTGTGGTATTTCTCAGCATGGATGGGATTTCTCCCAGCCACCTAGGACCTTTTCTAAAATAGTAGAAAATAATAGGGGACATAGATTCGAGTGAGGGGATTAAATACTTTAAAAAAAGGTTCCAAGTAGCTTAGAATTCACATGGGTGATTCACTTTATCACAAAACATCAGTAAAGGACAAATCAGACTTTGTTTATTAAAAAAATACTTTACAGGAAAAAAAAAACCTCTATGCATTCCATTGTCCTATTTTACAAAGAAATAGCTTAACAATTTAACACACTTAGACAGCTACAAAAAAAGCACTGTGCTAAAAGATTATTCACACAAATTTAGATTTAAGACTATTCATTAAAAACCTTTTTAAAACACTTGTTAATGTCAATAAACAAACTAAGGCCACACAACGCAAATAGTCCGCCAGGCAAATTATACATTTCATCTATATGCAAAGACCTCTTAGATAAATTAAAGCCACAGGAAAAAAAAAGTCTTAGCTGCCAATCAAAATGGAGTTTAGTCACAAAAAAAAAAAACACTATTACATGAAAATTTACAACATGTGAAAGAAGTAGTACATAAGTATTCAGAGAGAATTGAAAAGTGCTATATTAAGAGACAGTGGTCTCAACTACATGCACAAGTGGATCCTAAAAAATGTATGAAGAAAATAGAAGGCCATAATATTTATGGAGAGATACTTGCTTTTAAAGCAACGAGCTTTCAGCATGAGGATCAGGTCCCTCATATGCTAAAGCGAAACACCTCTTTTACATTTCCTCTACTTACTGCATGACCAATAAATACAGCTACAACCTGTTTTGTAAAAAAATAAAACTTAGCAGAAATACGAACCTCTGGCATGTACTAGTCAAAAGTTCTTTTTAAAAAACCTTTAGCAATGACAAAACAGATTCATTAGAAAGACACAAACTCAATTATCCTGAAGGTATAAACGCAAATTTTTCATGGCAAATACCGATGAAAATATTAAGGACTAATATTAATGATCAAGAAGATATTCATTAAAGGTTTTCTTGAATTTTGGAGTCTTGTTCCTAAATTAGCTTTCATTCTGGACAATATTTATAAAGGGAAAGGCAATAAAGCAAATTTGCTCCAGGCATTAAGTATCAACTTCATGCCTATTAAGATTGATGAAAGATAACGCAAGACCTCTTTTCCTAAGGTTTAGTAAAGAATTTTATTTAATAAGCTCCTTTTTCCTACAAGAGCTTGTAATACTAGTCATCTGATATTCCAACTGTGTCTACGGGGAAAGGGCACCTTTCAAAAGTCTTTAAAAGTATTGAAATACCAGTGAAACAAATTGTAAGTGCTGAATGAGCAAATTAATAAACATACAATTAAGCCTAGAAATTCATTTTTAAAGTGTTAAAACTTTGGAAGGGAAAACTCATAGACAGGTTTTTATTATTATTGCTTTGTGAATTTGGAATACCTCTTTGAACCCTAATCCTAGTCCTAGCATACCTTGGTATAATTATAGAATGACTTCTGGGGGAGGGGGAAGACTTTTATTCTTATTAGTAAATACCATAAAGTAATTCTAGTCACTAAGTTAGAAATATTCACATACTGGGCCCTTTCCATAGCGCATTTAAAAATAATGTGCTCCACAAAGTACTAAAACTTAGAGCCACATTCTGCAAGTTCGCTCAAAGAGTTGGCACAACGGATAAGATACCAAAAAGGAAGATCAGCTTAAATCTCAGTTACAAGTTCACTGCCATCATCACTACTTCACAAATCAGAAGACGCCAGTTTGCTCCATGCCTCACTCCACCAAACCAAATAATTTAATGATTTAGAAAAGTTGCAATCATTTGTATCACTAAACTAGGATACAGCTTTGAAAGCGGTAAGAAACTCAAAACGTGGGCTTTTATATTCCTCAGTCTTTAAAGCATGCTATTAAAATCTAATACTCACTCACATAGGACATTCAGAGTTTCCAGATACATGACTAGCTAAATGGTTCTCTCTCCCTATTGCATTTCTAACATACAATGAATTAAGTAGTACATGATTTTAAACATTTTCATACTCTTTTAATGTGTTTCTATCGGAGGTGAGGGTAGAATGTTTATTAAAGGGAAGTGGGGATTTGCTTTTGATTGTAGGTCTTTGCAGATCCGCCGGGTCCTGAGTGGTCACACACAGAGCTGCTGGCTGTCAGGAGCCAGTCCCCTTGTTTGTTAGCAATGACCAGCTTAGATGGCAGATGGCATCTGCTGGATGGCAAGTGGGAGGTGGGGAAATCGGATCTTGGAAGACAAGAAAAATAAAAATAAAAGTTTTTGCTTTAGCAACCTTGTTCTTCATGATTCTTTTAAAAAACAAATGTTGCCTGAGAAGAATTTTACTTTGCACAGCCTAGTAAAGCTCTATGAAATTCTTCCGGACAGGAAAACAGAAACAGAAACAAACCCAAACCCACGCACTTTGTGATTAAACCCCCCACCCCCCACAATGAAAAAAACACCTTCAAAGGCAGGTCCCCCTTAAAAACTAGTCTTGATAAACTAGAATTTACCCCAGAATTTATACCCAAGATTTAAAAACACCCCTGCAATAATCACATTACTTTTCATACCATTCTAATTACCTTATTTACAGAGATAACTAAAACCAACATCACTTCCAATTCATAAATGGTTTACACTGAAATGTTTCTCTATTAGTCTTTATCCTTTTTAACAGAGAATACATACATATACATATATATATATAAGGAATAATACAGATTCTAACTAATCACTGCAGTATTTGCTGATGGTTACTTTTCTATCCGTTTACACAGTGACCTCTATACTTTGCTAATATGCATTTAACTACACAACAATATTGCACAAAGTAATATTTATATAAGATTTAACCTATTTCAGAATATTTTAGAGAAAATTCATATTTGATATTTCAAAAGATGCAGCTTAGTTTTCATGGTGACAGACATAACAAAGCAGCATCTGTTTTGCCTACGTTAATGTAAATATTCCAAATCTCGCCCTCCAGGAAAAAATCTCCAAATTGCACTATAATCAGGTAGATATAAGAATCTGGCCTTAGGTGTGGGAGTACTCTTCCTATAATAAACAAAAGGCCTATAATATTATTAACTAAGAGAAAGTAAATTGTGTATCACATTAACATTCTGAAACAACAGAAAGACTACACCAGCTATATGAACTGTGCCTGTTCAAAAATAAAAAAAATTAAATACTCAGGCACTAAGCATTGGGCTACCTGAAACTCTAGGAGGAAGTCCAGTGCCATATTTTTTACTGGAAAGTAACAACACAGAGTAACAGTAAATGAACTCCGGTATTCACCAGTTAAAACTGTGAACTGAAGTGTCTCAACAGTCAATCTCTGTCATGAAGAGGTTGGTGCCAGGTGACAAAAAGTTTTTCCTAAGTTTCATGCACAAAATATGGCAACCTCATCAGAAAGATTGGTATCATTCTCTAAGGTGGATATTCGTGATCAGTTTAGGAAGCAAAAGTATCCACACAGAGTGTGAGGAAGCCAGGAAGCAGAAAAACAGAGTGTCAAGCCAACATTATCTCTCTTATGCAAAACAGCTTCCAAGTTACCTTGTATTCTAGAAAGATTAATGAACCAGGATAATGAATGACCAAGGACTATTCATCTTCAGCTATTTTTAATTGAAATATCCACTGGGCTTTAAATAACAGATACAAAAAAAGATAGTTTGGATCAGAAAGTGCGGTGCTTTCTCTTTTGTTAAGAAACCAGAGAGCCACTGAATTTTCCTTTGAAACTGCCTGTTCTTTATGGTTGGAACTCAACAGCGTACTTGGCTCTGAACAAGATGCAGGAACTCCTCCCTGCGACCTATGCCGTTTCTACTGTAGAAATTGAATCTGTGCCATAAAGACAGAGTCCTCAACCATAAATCTAATCTTCCATCATAAAAACAGCAAATATGGCAAGAGACAAGGTAAAATTAAGGGAAGTGAATAATTTACCAAAAAAAGAACCTGTTATTCCAGAGAGTTATTCTGATTTGAAGAAGAGACTGAATTATTACCTCACACCTTAAAACAGAAAGTAGCAGCAGACCCACTATTACACACTGTACTAACGGGATAAGATACAACTCTTAACTTTGCATCATCTGTGTAAAAAAGATACGCTTGACATTTGTGGAATGTCATTTCTCTTTATAGAATTATAGGCAAGATTTCTCCGATAAAACTTAACTTAAGCCAGTTATAAAACTATAACTTCACATCAAAATTTAAAAAAGTTAAAAAATGTGTCTGAGTATGTACATGTCACACAGGAGCGCTTGCGTGTCCCTGTGGCTTGTGCTGCTGCTCAGAGTCCAGTCTGCTCTCCGCCTTTAAGACTGGAACCGGCGGGGCCAGCTGGTCTTGCTGCAGACGAAGTTCCGAGGGAGGGGAGAGGGACGACGACGCAGCTGTCAGCAGCTGCGCTTCCATGCAGGTGTCCTCGGGTTCGGTTTTCACCCTCACACACTGGGAGCCGGCTTCCAATTCTCGCTCTGCAGTTAAATCGCGGTCCACCTCAGAACTGCCCTCTGTGCTCTGAGTGGCTTCCACCACGGGGTGGTACTGTTTGAGCCTTATATGCCAGGCTAGGCTGCACACGGCCGACACCGTCTTGAACTGGTGAATGACGTTCCTGGGGATGAAGTAGATGTCATTGTCGCAGAGTTGGATCCTGGCGTAACGAATGCCTTCCCGCCTCATTTGGTTCAGTTTCGCTTCATCCACCCACTGCACACACTGAAGAGAAGAAAAGAGGTGCATGAGACTTTAATAAAATGAAATGCATCATTTAATAAATAAAATATTATCATTAGTACAGGAAACCAGTGGGGCCAAATTAAAGCTAAAGGAATATGAAATGATATACAGCTTTTAAATTTCCTGTAATGCTTGACAAACATTTTTCCTCACATTTCACTACCTCTCCAGCAACAGAGCACAGGCTCAGGTCAGGATGGCCTAGACAGTCCCTGAAGTACTTTCAATTGCAGCTAAGTATCGATATTCTTTGCTACTCACAAGGGCAACACCTATCTGCTTCTTCAGTGTATCGACCTTTTGCAGGTGAGGGCGCCCAGTGCCACGGGGTTCACAGCTGAGACTGCTCAGGGCCAGGACTGAGGAGCCGGGCCCTCTGACCATCCGGGCCCACCAGGCAAGCCCAAAGATTCAAGGGATCGCGAGCATTCTTATTGGGAAGCGCTGTTTCAATGACATTCGACACCCTCCACACAAAGCCTTAAATAGTAATACAATTAAATTCACCATCCCCTGTACCCAACTATAAGATAACATGCAGAATAAAATGGGTGAAGACTTCTTTCTGGTATCTCATCCCAAGGGTTATCACCTGGGAAACCGGAGGTTCGTGGAGGTCTAACTGCAGCCTCTGGACGACATCAGTAAAGTCCTCAGCGTGAAAGCAAATCACATCTTTGGTTATGCGAGGATGGTCACTCCTGAGATTAACAAAATGAAGTTTCAGAAACAATCAAGTAATGGAAAATGATGACCAACTTCAGTGTTTCTGTTCTTGGAACTACTACTCTAGCACAGGAACAGATATATAGCTCCTAAGAGCAAAGTATACATTTGCTTCTTTAATCAGCTTGAAAAACTAAGAACACTCAAACAGCTGTTTTTAAAACAGCAAATTAGCTGTCACCAAACTAAAACCACAGCGGCTAAAAACAAGGGGTTTTCTCCTGAACCAGCTGCATGCACTCACGGTCCTCTCACCACTGGGGTTCCCCATCACCCCGCCACCCTGCGAGGTCATCAGCCACACAAATAATCACCCTCCCCATTTCTCAAAGTAGAGAAGGGGAAGAAAAGCTGAATGATCTTTACCTTGAAATACTTATTATCAAGCTATGATTGAACTATTTTTTTTAGGCAGATCAGATCCAACTCTATAATACTACTGAAGGTCCTGACATCATAAATATGAAAAACAAAGCAAAATAAAAAGTTTTAGAATGAGCTTTGTTAAAGCTGTGCCCCAAGTGAATATAAAGGGCGTGGCCATTAGGGAAAACCGGTAAGGCAGCCCCTACGAAAGTTAAAAACAGAATTACCGTATGATCCAGCAATTCCACTTTGGGGTATAGATCCAAAAGATTAAAAGCAGGGACACCAAGTATTTGTTCCATCAGCCAAAAGGTGTCCACTGATGGATAAATAGATAAACACCATGTGGCATATACATATAGTGGAACACTATTCAGCCTTTAAAAGGAAGGAAACTGACACATGGCACAATACGGATGATCCCTGGGAATGCTATGCACTTTGAGGATATTATACTAAATAAAATAAGCCAGTCACAAAAGACAACTACTGTACGAGTCCGCCGATATGAGATACTATGGTGAAGGTCACAAAAACAGAAAGTAGAAATGACGATTAGCAGGAGCTGGGGTGGGGGAGAAACGGTAATTCCCTTTTACTCTTTATGGGTGTGAAGTTTCAGTTTTGCAAGATGAAAAAGTTAAGGAGATCTGTTTCACAACAATGTAAATATACTTAACATTACTGAACCATACACATAAAAGCGGTTCAGACTTTAACTTTTCATTTTGTTCTGTGCATTTTACAATTTTTCTAAAAACTAGTCCCCCATCGTTTCAACTGAGTCTGGATTTCCTCAGACAACATTAACCGACCCTGCAGCTGAGTCCCTAACTTACCATTCGCCAAACTGTACAGCTTTCAGAACCCCAACAGCAGCCGTGCTCTGCCAGTCAAACCCCTGACCTACATGATCAGCGTGAGCTCTTGTCCTGTCTTCAAAGAGGACTTCACGGGGTTCACTGGTCCGAGGTAGGTACTGGAGATTTTTAATTTCATTCATTGATCTGGAGTTGATTTGGTTGTAATGTAAAGGGAAGAAAAAAAGTATTAATAGTAATAAGGCAAAGAAGTCGGCTAAGATACCAAATTTCAAATGAGAGGAGGGCTAAGAGGGTTCAATGATTTTTATCATTAGCATTTAACACGCTCTATTGTAATGTTTAACGTGATTAGCTTCCTCTCTTGGTATGTAATGATAGTAAAGAAACCGTATCTTTGACCCAAATGCAGTGTGTGAATATATAAAATTTGGTTGCCTAGCAACGGAAAACACAACTCAAAGTTCAAGGCTATATATTGCTTTACTGAGTCATTTTTGACTCTCAAAACACCTGTAAATCTCACAATACTCTACACGGCTTGATTCGAGATGGCAAACTGAGTGTCTACATGAACATGAAAGCAAAAGGCTTTGCACTAACAGTGGGACAGAGGGAGAGGGAATGGGGAATGGATGGGGGTCCAGATGAAACCGAATTGACTGTGATTTGATAGCTATTCATACTGAATACATGGCAGCTGCTTATATTATCTTCTGCTTTTTATATGCTCAAACAATTCTAAATATAATAATCTAAAGTAATAGTTCGGGAATGAGTAAGAAGCAACAAAGGAAATAAATTACTGATAAAAAATTTTAAAGTGTCTCGGACAAATAAAGCTGAGAAGAGAGCCAAAGGCCTAAAGTAAACGATACAGAGGTGGCAGCTAAAAAGGCAGCAGGCTGCCCAACAGACCTTGAAGCTTACAAGTCAAAAAAACAACCAAACCAAAACCAAAAACCCCCGCCAGGTATAATGGTAATAACTGGACAGAAATGAAGGCTGAGGACGGGGAAATTAAAGTGAAATTCTGCAAATAAACCAGCCACCTGCCACCTGTGTGGGCAGGAGTATGGACAGGCAGACACCCACCCCCGTGGGGAGGGCTGTGGGTGACCCGCCCGCAGCCCTTCCTCAGCCTGTTCCAGATGGAACTCTGATTTTCATTAGGAGTCTGCTCCCATCTGTGACCTCATTCTCAAGTAGAGGTGGGAAAAAAGCTCAGTAATCTTCAACTTGAAATACTTATTATCAAGCTGTGATTGAACTACCTTCTAGAAAGATCAGATCCAACTCTACAATAATATTGAAGGTCCTGACATCTCATATACTCCTGAGTCCTGGTAAGCTCATTCCCCTTGCCAGTGACTGATTTGGGAACAGGCGTGAGCTGACTCTGGCTAGGACTGTTAGAGGAAATTGCCTAAGGAGACTTCCTGGAAGTTTCCTAGCTCTTAAGAGAGAAGTAAAAACAAAAGATAGTCCCTCCTTCTATTACCTATAAAGACGTGGTGCCTGGAACTGCTACAGCTATCTGGCAGCCATAGAGGAAGCCACCATTAGTATAATGCCGGGGCAAAAAAAAAAAAAAGACAGAAGCAGAAAAAAGGAAAACACCTGGTTCCTGGGCGGCAGCTCTGAGTCACTGACCATATGGCGCCTGGAGACAACCTCTCCGGACTTCCTGATATACAGAATAGCATTTCATGAACCAGTGTGAATTAAAAAATCTTATGAGTATATATGGATTAAAATTTAAAAAGTGAATAAGCCTAAATAGGTGAGGTTATGGGTATTTTTGCCTTCTTTTTATTTTCTTTCTATTAGCTAATGTTTTTAATTAAGTTTAGGAGGATCCGGAAATAAACAGTGGTCATTTCCACTCACCAGCATGGACTAGAACGCTGCTGTAGTTTCGGCTGACTGCCAGGTTTTACCATACCACCACCTCGCGTTCACATACAGTTTTTACAGAAAAACTATATGCGCTATCTCCAGTACCAAAGGGCATTCCATACTTAACGTTGGTATCGTTCTCCAACAAGCTTTAAGGTGAGGTGTAGACTAGTCCATTCTTACTCATTTCTGGGTACTTATTTTGAGTTGCTATTTGTAGTCTAAGCAAATACTCATTTTCAGTCTCATTATGCGAGATTTTTCATAGTACTAGAATGAGTTAATCTACATTTGTTTAAGAGCCTGAAAAACAGAACATATTAGCCCAATATGAACTATTATGGAGAATACATTATTGGTTTCATTCAGCAAACCCTGATCACCTGGGATGTGTCATAAAGACAGAGAATAGAACGCAGTCCCTGTCCTTAAAGACCTGAAAACTTAGTAAAAAAAACAAGAACATGTAAACCCAGAGAAGGAAACGATTAGGTAAAGGAACAAAGAAGAGCTTCACACGTAAAGTGAAATCTAAGCAGAGGTCTGAAGACCTAGGAAGAGTCTGGCAGACAGAGAGGAAGACGCGAGAAGGGCTGCACTGTAAGAAAGACGGACTGGGCGGAAGCTCAGAGCAGTGAGGGTCATGAGGGGAACGGAACTCATTGTGGTCGGGGGGACGAGAAGCGGGCACACCTGCAGAGGTACTGCTGGGACCAGATTATGAAGGATCCGTGTTAACCACACACAGGGGGTTGGACTTTTGTCCTGCAGGCAGTTAGGACCTATTTTTTAAGACAAGAAATAAAAATTAAGTGTTTTTAGCAGGATGCCTCACTCGAATGACTGCGTGACGTGTGAACCGGACTAAGGAACTGACCCCAAGGGCAGACTTAGTAAAAACAGCTCTTCACATAATCCAGACAAACGATGTTCAAACTGTGCTCAGGTCTCAATCATTTTCATAAGCCATCGACTTTCAAAAGGGCTCTTTGAGAGAAATAACTGTTACCGTCGTCTCTTGAAGGGGGACTTTGGCATATCTGCCGTAGGGATCATCTGCTCTCCCGGCCGCACCCACATGATAGGCCCGTCGTCACTCTGGGACCTACACTGGAGTCGCAGGCTGGACAGCGTGCCCCAGGGCAACGTCATCTGCGGGCCAGAGGAGTCACATCAAAACACGTTTAGACTATTTACAAGTGAACCTCCCCACCCAAATCTCTAAGAAGCTTATTTCATGTACATGTAGGGAGAAATAAATATATTTCACAGTAATTTACATATACAAAAAAGAAAAGAAATATTTTCTACTAAACATTTCTATTCAAAACACTGGATAAAATTTCATTTTAACCAGACACAGTAGCTTAATCTTTTTTAATGAAAAGTATCCACTTAAGTAATGATGAGAACTTTAATACTATGAATTAACACTCACTTTCAGAAATGGTGATTCTTCTAACATATCAAGGAACTCTGGGAAATAGTCACCAACTTCTTCATCGACAGCGCCAACGAGACTTATCTGCCTCATAGGGCCCGCCCGGTAGGTGCCGCAGCAGTACGTCCTGCTGACCTGCGGTACACACGAGAGAGGGAGACAGGCTGAAGACACCACCACGCAGTAAAACGGTGAGAACAGGGCACTGTTTCCAATGTTGCTATTTCTTCTACACACTAAGAACTCAACAGTCAGCACCTTGGATAAAGCCAGCAGTTACAGAAAAGCACCCGAGCACACGGACGAATACCCTGCTGTCTTTGCCATGAACAGAGACTCCAAGGTGCAAGTTAGTCTGTGGTCCCAACATCTCAATGAAATACTGAAGACATTAAGATTTACTTACACTTAGTTAGAGAATAATAATTGCTGAACTCTGTAAACACTTTAAGGTGATCTTTCTTTAGGAAAAAGTCAGTAAAGAAACAATAAAATGGGCAGGGCAGACCATGTTCAGACTAACCCTCCGCGCTCACTTTGGCCTCCCTAACTCGAAAGCCCTCACCAGCGGGCCAGACGCCTGCTGACTGTGACCCAGCCCGGGCTCCCATCGCTTCCACGTAATGCCGTCCACCCTGGTCAGGCTCATCTCTTCCCCTGTCCAACTTGTGCCCCAGTTATTTCTACCTGCAACGATTTGTCTCTTGAATCTGCCCTACTCGGAGAGTCTTCTTTGCTGTCAAACCATATCTTATCTATCTTTCTTTCAAAGACCAGTTTGAGACTTCTGTTCTTCTGGAAGCCTTCCTGATCACCTTTCATGATCTTTCCCTTTTCTGAAGTCTAATGTTACCTGCAAGCACATACACATTTTCTCTGTATCAACTCTCTAGTTAATTGAGGGCATATTCCACACAAAATTTGTACCTTGAAAAATCCTAGCATTCAAATGGAATCTACCAACATCAGTACAATCTGGTATTATTCTTTGAACCATTTCATGGATGTTCTTAAACTCCTACCTCATATTTATTTATTTAGTTAGTTATTTCCTCACCTGAGGACATTTTTTTTCCCATTGCTTTTAGAGAAGAAGGGTGGGGGGAGGGAGAGAGAACGAAAGAGAGGTATCAGTGTTAGAGAGAAATATCAATTGGTTGCCTTTTCCTACGTGCCCCAACTGGGGGGTCAAACCTGCAACCTTCGGTATGTGCCCTGACTGGGAATCCAACCCACGCACGACCTTTTGGTCCACAAGACAACACTCCAGCCAACTGAGCCACACCAGCCAGGGCCCACCTCCACCGCAGAATGAATGAATGTGTCTAAAGGGTAGAGACAGATCCTGTGTACACAGATGACTAGACTAAAAATGCTGCATTAACCAGGATTTCCACCTTGAATGAGTAACCTAGCATTTCTACCTCAGTTAAGATGGAGATTAAATTAAAAACCCTAACATACGCCTTTTTACAAAGTGGTTCTCTACTGAACATTCAAGACAAAACCAACTGCTACTACTTTAAAAAAAAGATGTTATTTATAGGGAAAGGGAGGAAGAAAGAGGAGGAAAGAAACATCAGTGTGCAAGAGATACATCAACGATCAGTTGGTTGCCTGTCAGGTACCTGGCCCGAAACCCAGGCATGTGCCCTGAGCAGGCAGTGAACCTGTAACCGACCCTTCAGCTTGCAGGCGGGCGCTCAATCCACTGAGCCACAGCAGCCAGAGCAATTTTCTTAAATGCCACCTCTTTTGCCTCAATAGAGAGCACGAATGCCCATCTAGTATTTCTTACACGATTCTTTCCTATTAGTTCTTTAGCAGCATTCTCAGAACCAACCCACTGTTTTTTCCCACAGACAATTTAACATCGCTGCCACCCATATACATACACATAGAAAAAAGGTCTTAGATCTGATTCTCAAACAGCAGGTTTTTAAAAAAAATTCCTTATAAGCTTTCTCCCAAAGTCACCTTAGATGACCTTCAAGCAGCAGTAACAGCCCAGGCCACAGTTACCTTGCATATGTTTGCATTACTTCCATCCGTCTGTGTGGTCAGCATGCTATGAAGAGCCTGGGAGGCAAACTGGGGAAGAGGCTGGTCAGGGACAGAGGATAAGGAAGAG
The DNA here is from genome assembly GCF_022682495.2 of Desmodus rotundus. Lineage (NCBI taxonomy): Eukaryota > Metazoa > Chordata > Mammalia > Chiroptera > Phyllostomidae > Desmodus > Desmodus rotundus. The sequence continues at coordinate 63,411,552 of NC_071398.1, forward strand.
GAAGGACAGGGGCTTCTCTGAGCATTATTCTAACTTTTCTCAGCCAAGCACCCTAAAATGATTAAGGCAGACTTAACCTTCAATACCAGTCCTAGAAATTGAATGCTTTCACATGTCATAAGAAATATCGGTATCCCCTCCCAAAATCTCCAACTACTCCCAATTATCAGAAGTTCCTTTACCAAAACAGGCTTTCAAATTATGCATAATGGTGGCATCTTATGGGAGAAAAAAAATTTAAAGACTTATCACTATTTAAAGCTCACATAACTCAAGACCAATCCTGAAGTACACTGCCATCTGGTAATTTTCAATTTACTGGGTCTGCTAGCTTTCCGATTATGCAACTCTTAACACGGTATTAATTTGAGGGAGTTCACATTAAATTTTACACATGAAGGAAGACTGAATATTTTTATATCACAGTACTCCAAGTTTTCCTAATTTAAATACCACTTCATTCAACAGCACTGAACTTGAAAACAACTTAAAATGCAAATACCTAGGATAACTACTACGTGACGTAAATAAATTTGAAGTATCCTTTCCTATTTGGAAAGAGAAAGAAAGTAAATCCGAAAAGGGGAAATTGTTAAATTTATGTTTGCCGAGACTAGAAATGAAGTAATTGCTATTAAACCCTAGTTTAAAAAAAAAAGGAGTGGTAGTAATAAACCTGATTAAGAGTGCTTCTCACGAGTAAAATTTTAAATAAATGTTAATGTCCGTGCTGCATTTCAGTAATAAACAGCACAGTGAGAAGAGGGACAGCATGTATTACCAGAAATTCAACAGGTACCAACTGTGAGACACACGCCAATCGAGCAAACTGTGGATCACCCCCCTGTGTCTGATCTACCGTCCTTGTTTTCAGTGCCAGCACTGCCTGGGCATACAGCTGGGCCAGGCTCCTGGGCAGCTGAATGTGGCCTGGGACTAGGTTCCGACCACTAAATGAGATGTTAGCGCAAGTTACATATGCAATTTCCAGAGTATGTCTTAATAAGCAAGCAGCCTGCTCTCCACTTCCTCTTTTGAGGGCCAGGTTCAACCGTGTGTATGACAAAACCAAAGGGAATAGCAAAACTTAAAGACAGAAGGAAAGCAGAATCCTGGATGACCTCACAGAAGACCTGTGGACTTCATGCTCGAGAAACTTTTATTTTGTTCTAGCCATGTCTGTGAGATGACCTCAGTGTTGTGCTGGGTTAGCCTCTAGCTTGTATGTATACTGTGCACTGAGGGGCAATACTCTGTGTCGCCCAGGTACCATCTGGATCATCTCCACGCTCCGGCCTAAAAAAGTTCTCTAACTAGAGCACACCCCAAAGAGAGCAATTAAGATGACTGGTGACTTGAAAACCATACAAACTGGAGAAAGAGTAAAGAAATTAAAAGTAATTCCAAAGTATTTAACTTCAAAGACTAAAGTGAGGACACAACAATTTTCAAATACTTGGAGGTTTATCACAGAATAGACTTACATAACTTTAAATAAAGAATAGAAACTGTAGGAAAGCCTTAATCACTTGGTTTGCTTTGGGTTTTTTTTTTTTTTTTAAGATTTTATTTATTTATTTTTAGAGAGGGAGGGAAGGAGGAAGAGAGGGACAGAAACATCAATGTGTGGTTGCCTCTCACGCCCTCTTCTGGGGACCTGGCCTGCAACCCAGGCACGTGCCCTGACTGGGAATTGAACAGGTAACCCTTTGGTTTGCAGGCCAGTGCTCAATCCACTGAGCCACACCAGCCAGGGCAAGTTCTGGGTTTTTTTTTTTTTTAAATCCTCACCCGAGAACATGCTTATTGACTTTAGAGAGAGGGGAAAGGAGGGAGAGAGAGAGGGAGAGAAACATCAATGTGAGAAACACTGATTGGTTGCCTCTCACATGAGTCCAGACGGAGGACCAAACCCACCACCTAGGTGTGGTATGTGCCTGACAGGGAATCCAACCCATGACCTTTCAGCTTACAGGATGATGCTCTAACAAATGGAGCCACACTAGCCAGGGCTTTACCATTATTTTAATAAGTTTACTGCCATTATATGCCAGGCACTGTCCTAAACACAGATACAGCAAACTAGACACATTCTTGGCTCCTGGAAACTTACAGTCCAGTGACAGGCAGACACCAATCTAAAGATTTAACTATGAACTGTGGCAAGTCTTCAGAATGGAATGTATAAGGTGCTGTGAAAAAGAACACGGGACCCTGATCTACGATTGTAGGGTGTTTCTCAAAGCAACACCGAGCAAAAATCTGTAGAGCACAAAAAATCTGTAGAGCATTTCTGTGTGCCTCAAGGACACAAAAATCCCTACGCTTCACCCTTTCTAAGGTCTAAAATAAATAAATAAATGAAGACGAGCCTGAAGAAATGGGCTGCAGCTGCACTGTGGCGAGCCTAGAGGACCACACTAAGAATTTCGGGCGCCCTGACCGGTAACTCGGTTGGTTAGGAAGTCATCAAGCTTGATCCCCTTCGGGACACACACAGCAACAACAAACCAATCTCAATCTCAGTCTCAGTCTCAATCCATCTCCCTCTCTCTCTAAGTTCTGTTTTTAAATTGAAGAATTTCGGGACATCACTAAAGGGTCTAGAGTTGTAAAAGGAAGTTATCAGATTTGCCTTTAGTTCTCAGGGGAGAGAAGCTTGGGGTTTCTGTTTGTTTTTGTTTCATTTTCTCGAAGGGGCCCTGACGGAGAGGAGACCAATTAGAAGGCTTCTGTAATATTCTAAATAAAAACCAACAGACTAAGCTAATAGTGGTGATCCAATTAAAAAATAAAGAAAAATAAAGATTTTAAAATACCCAGGAGATAAAATAGTCAGGACTCGGAGAAAGACTAGATCTGACAGGAGAGAAAGGGATGTCAAGGACGCCTGCCAGGCTGCAGCTCTGCAACCAGGTGGAGAAACCAGTCTTTGCACTGGAGGAGGACCAGGCGTGGGGAGAGGTGGTTATCTTCAGTTTTAGACAGGACGAGCTTGAAGGTGTGGTAGGCCGAGTAATGGCTCCCCAAGATATACAGGTACTAATCTCTGGAGCTTGTGCCTGTTACCTCATACGACAGAAGCACGTTGCAGCTGTGAATACATGAAGGCTTTGGGGATGGAGAGATGACCCTAGATCACCCAGGTGGGCCCTCAATGCAATCACAGGGGGTAGAGGGAGCTCTAATTAGAGAGGAGAAGGCAATGTGAGGATGGAAGCAGGGATGGGAGTCTTGTACTTTGAAGACTGGGGGATCGGGGGGAGCACCACAAACCAGTAAGTAAGAGATGGCCATGAGAAGCTAAAAAAGGCAAAACAAAAACACACCGTCCTCCTTCAGAGCTTACAGTCCTCCTTCAGAGCTTACGGAACGGCAAGAGACTAGACCTGTGTTGTTTTAAGGCGCTACATTTATGGTTATAACCGCAGTAGGAACACAAAGTACCCTTGAAACACCGAGGGGGTATGTCAGGAAGGGAGCTGCGTCTGAAATCAGAAGTGGTCTAGACTGAGGATATGAACCCTAGTTAATTGAAACTTCAGTCTTAAAAGAGACTTGATGGGAGAAATATAGAGTTCAAAAAGAAGGGGTATTGGGAAGCTCCAATTTAGAAAATCACAAAAAAGGGGAAGAAAAGCTGACAAAAAAGAATGTAAAGGAGTTGTCCAGAGGTCAGAGAGGTGAAGAAGAAAACTGAGAGAACACAGTATCATCACAAATGCAAAGTAAGAAAACCCTTCCAGAAGAGCTTGGTCAAAATGCTGCTGAGCCTCCCAGGAAGATGAAGACAAAATGCCCACTGGTGACTGAACTAGGAGGGCAGAGACCAGACCGGTGTGGGCTGAGGAGAGCCCAGGAAGCGGGGCCAACCCACGCAGGCGGCAAGCCTTTCGAGAAGTTTGCTGGGAAAGAGAAGGAAGCTGGGCATTAGAGGGGGATGAAGGACCCAGGGAGAATTTTTAAGATGAAAATGCTGAGCAACCCTCAACAAGCTGTATAAATAATGTTCATTCCCATAGGCAATGTAAGAAACTGTGAGTTAAACAAACAAAACGAAACAAACTCACAGACACAGAGAACAGACCGGTGGTTTCCAGAAAGGAGGGGAGTTGGGTGACTGGGTGCAAAAGGTGAAGGATTGAGAAGTACAGGTTGACAGTGACCAGACAATCACAGGGATGTGAAGTACGGCAGAGGGAATATGGTCCATATGTTGTAATTACTATGAATGATACCAGGTGGGTACTGGAAATACCAGGGGGAACATTCTGTAAAGTATATGCTGTCTAACCACCATGCTGTACCTGAAACTAATACAAAATAATACTGAATGTAAACTGTAATTGAAAAAATGAAAAATTAAAAAAACTTTTTGAAGTACGTAATGCCCCACAACTTCATTAATAGAAACTTCTGGATCTTTACTAATTTGGTAAACTGGCATTTTACTAGTTTTAACTTCACGTTCTTAGGAATGAAGTTGGATATCTTTTCAGATAAGGGGATTAAAGGGCCATTTGTATTTCTTTCTCTGTGAACAGCCCACTCACGATGCTTGCTTATTTTCATACTGGGTTGTGAGTATCTCTTATATATTTCTAGAGCTCTATAGTTTAGGAAGGTTTAATCTTCTGTCAAACATGACTTATGACTTGTCAATAATTTTTCATGATTTGTCTTTTGACTTTGTTTCCAGTGATTTTTATTTCGCTTTGTTTTGTTTGGGTCATAATTATAAAAAGACCTTACCCACTGCAAAGTTATGAGAATTCTTCCACTTTTCTTCTATTACATTTATGTCTCCACTTTCTACATATCAATCTTTGACCCCACTTGGTATCACTGGATACCAAGATATTACTCTACACAGGTACCCTGATGTCCCAAACACTATGTTCTCTCTGCCACCAGTGATCTGAGACGCTGTCGTTTTTATGTATCAAATGCCTGAATCTATTTGGCTCTGTCTCGGGACTCCTCTGTCTCATTAAGCGGCACGTACAAACTGGTGCGAACTTTCTGAATGACTGCATGTTTAGAATGTACTCATACGTGACTGCTTTTCTTTTTCAAAGCCTTCCTCACTGTCTTGCCCCTTCATTTTTTCATCTGAACTCCAAAATCACCTTGGTTGTCCCAGGGGAAAAAAAAAAAAACAACCATCGGGATTGTGTTCAATTTATAATTTAGGGAAAATCATTATTTTGATGCTGATGCTTCGTTTCCACTTCAGTCTTCTTTTGTGTTTTAATGCTAATAGGAAGAATTTGGTAAAGGTGATGAGGACTGATAGTTAGATGGGGGAAAGAACACATGGCTTATTTCTATTCCTTATCAAAACCCCACTCAAGGGAGAGTAAATAAAGAGGCTATAAATCCCAGAAGTTCAAAGAGAACAGATGTAAAAATGACAGCTATAAAATGTCAAAACATTTTTAGAAGATAAGAAGCATATAAGGGCATCAGGAGACTGAAAACTTCGAACACTGAGCGCCTGTAGGGAAGATACCCAAAAAGCCATTTGGTGCTATGGGACCACGTTAAGGCTAGGTATCGCATAACCGATGTGTGGAACAAAGCATGTAACTAAAAACAAAGGGGAGGAGTGTAAAATCTGAATAAAGGTCAGATAAACCCTCCACTTACCCCCCACCTCCCCATCCCTACATATTTTGTGGGGACAGTGAACCAGAGACTACAGAACAAAGCTAACCAGCGCAAGTCCGGAAGACAGCCACTACCCTGAAATCAGGAAATGAAGTAAAATTTTATTTACTCAACAATAAAATCACCTACCTACTTCCATGGGTAAGTTCCAAGAATTCTAGCAGACAGGGGTACAACCTACTCCACCTCCCTTGAAAAAATGTGGTGGATTCTTAACTGCAGAATTAGAAGCCCCCGGAAAAGATCTCTAAGTGTTGATATTTGGAGCTTTCCTTACAGCAATGTGGTCAGATTGCCTCTGCCCAGTCCCCAAACGGTTAAGTTCCACCTACGCATTCAGGGTTCTAACCGGCTCTGTACTGACTCACGCTGAAATATAAACAGATCACCAGACACATGAAGAAAACATCTAACACAAACGGAAAATTAAAACAAACAAAAAGGAATTTGATGAAACAGAGACAACTTAGGGAATAAAAGAAAATTTCAAAATAAGTACAATTAATATCAGAGATATAAAGATATTGCATCCATGAAACAATAACAAGAAGTTACTTTTAAAATAACACAAAGAAAAAGCTCTTAAATTCAAAACACTACAGCTTAAATAAATCACCGGGGGGGGGGGGGGGTGGAGGGAGGAAGACAGTTAAATCTCCCCAGAAAGTACAACACAAAGACAAAGAAAAATAAAAGGAAAAATTCAGTCATGAGGCCTAAATCCAACTAACAAAAGCTCAGAAAAAAAGAACAAATTGAAAAGTGAGGTAAGAAATAATACAAGAAAAGGTACCCAAGTCAAAGTGTAACAGGGTGCAGCCAAGGCGGGGGGAGGGGGTTGCCAAAAAGGGATTTGTAATGGGGTCCAGAACTCGGTGTCCAGGAAATGTTAGAAAAATATATATAGGATGTCCTCACCCCCACAAGTCTGAGCTGGGGGATGGGATGCATGGAGCAGGGCCATTGAGAGTTGTTTTGAATAGCAACAGTTTTGCAGATAACCTCTAAAACAGTCATTTAACATATCTATAACCTTTAACTGGTTTCATAGATATGTTAAACAGTTGTGGCCATGCTTTGAGCCAGGGGGATGGGCGTGACTTCAACCCATGATGTTAACTGGGAGGCAACTCCCCCTGGTTACAGAGCCTGCATAAGAGCTTGGAGATGGTTAGCTCCACACCACAGGGCCACACCTGCCCAGACTTACTTTGGAAGCCCAGTAAAGCTGGAAAAATATGGGAATGCTGGTCGTTGTGTCCAATTGTGGGAGGAGTCAGAAATGGTGCGGCAGAGGAAGATTGGCCCTGGGATTTAAACCCAGGCACGGCAGGCCTGCAGCATCTTTTGGGGACCACGTGGCTTAGGCAGAGAAGAACCACAGACTTCTATTTCTTTTTCTGAGATACGGTACCCCAGTCTGGGCAGAGGGGGAAGGAAGGACTGTGCGTTTGTGGGTATTCTAAAGGACTCTGGGATCTCAATGAAGACACTAAGTTACTACAACTTAAGTTTGTATAACTCTTTGAATAAATAATTCCTTTCCTTTTGACCAATCTCTGGCACTGAGAGACTTCTTTCCCTGGCAGTGGGCAAGGAAACCTAGTACAGGGTGGGGGACCCCCGGAACCTAGTACAGGGTGGGGGGCCCCCAGAGCACAAGGGTGGGTCCATTCGGTAATAGTACATCATTCACCCCCACCCCAGGTCTGTTCTGTAACAGAAAGACATACATTCCCATATTGAAAAGGCCTACTGCTCATCAAAATGAATATAAAAAGGCCCATAACAATGAGGCTTTAGAAAATCACGGGAATTCGGTGGCCTTCAACTGCACTGATGTTTCATTTCTTGGACAAAGCAGTAAGAACACAGGTAGCTGTTTGTCATTATTCTTTATTCCACTCTGGATGTATGAAATGTTTTATAATAAATTTAAAAACAACAAAAGACACATCCCAAGGCCTGTTAACCTCAGTTTCTGCAATGGTACAGCACAGACTTTGTAAGCTCCCAGACAGAACGAAGCAAAGCACCGAAAAAGCATCGGGGCTCACGACAACACTGGGTTTCCCAACAGCAACGCGGGCAGCTTGGAGAAAGACACCGGAGGGCCGCCTTTACATACCTGGAGAGAAACGGTCTTCAACCTGGAAGTCCACACCCACCTAAAGTACCAATCGAGTGTAACTGCAGAAGAAAGACCTTTAGACACATGAGGTCTCATTTGAGTCACTGAATATGGGCAACGGATCAGGAGAAAAGGCAAACAAATCCCAGGATGTAAGGGTTACATACAGGACATACAACCCAGGATAGACCTCTACACATATTCTCACTGCATGCAACATGGTGTTACGAAACAGTAAACAACCTAAAGGTCTAACAGGAGAATAGATAAATTGTGACACAGTCACACAACAAAATACCAAATACAGTGGTTAAAAGGAATGAACCAACTAGAGTTACATGTATCAACATAATTCTCAAAAGCAAGGCTGAACTAAAGCAATCTGCAAAATGATACATGCAACATAATACTCATAGAAGTATTAAATCACACAAAATACAAACATATACTATTTCTCTGTTCATACATGCATAGCAAAATATTAGAAGATACACTGAAATGATGAACCACAGTCAGAATAAGAATTTACTTCTGAGGAGAAAGAAAAGGCTTACTCTTTTATTTAAAATAAGGAAAAATATAAAGCAGGAATTCACTTAATATAATTTGCACTTTACATGTAAAGGGGGGATTAGGGGGGTGGAAGGAGAGTGAAGACCTTGAGCTCAGGAGTCCAGAGTTCCTGTTTGGGAAGACGAAAACGTTCTAGAAACGGACGCTGGTGACGGCTGCACAACACTGTGAATGTGCTGCATGCCAGTGAATTAGAGACTTAAAGCAGTCAAACAGTAAATGTTATTATGGATATTTTGTAACAGTTAAAAAAAAAACCCCTAAACAAGGAAAGGGATGAAATCCAGAACACAGAGGATTAGCTTTTCAGGAGGTGGGATACCTTCTTTATTGTAACAGGAGGGAATGCAGAAAAGATGTCTACAAAGTCTGAATAGTCATCATGACGGACAGGAAGGCAAGCTGACCAAAGAAAAGAATTACACTTCCTAGACAATGCTGAGGGCCCACTGGAAGCCTCTATGAAACCTTACAGAGACGAGCTCCTGAAAAAGAATGCAAAACTGACGTTTAGAAACATTTGCACTATGTAGAGTGTAGACAGGTTTATCTCCAAGGGCCCTGGATTTATGATTCTAGGAAATTCTAAGAGAATGGTATCTGCAGGTCAAATAAAGGAATCAGACTAATAGTAGTAGGTGGTATACAGTTTTAAATGGTGTTTTTTAAACCTGCCTGGTCACAGGAATTGAATTACTTGAGGTATTTATCTCAGGCCTCGTTCCAGACCTAATGAATCGGAATTTCCATGAGAGGACCCTAAGATTCTATTATGTGTTTGAAACTAACAACCCCAGATTATTCTTAGGATCTGGCAAGTCTGAGAAACTCTGGCCTGCAAATAGTACTCAAAAGCGAAGAACAAGTTGAGTTCTGCCACCTCCCAAAGAGTGTGTCCTGGGGGCACAGGGAAGGAAGCAACCAGTGTGAGAACTGGAGGAAGGCGAGCAGAGACCGGAGGGCAGAAAAACTGCCACTGCCTCGGAAACAGCAGACATTAATGCCAACCAGGGAAAATTTCACCCTCAGTAAAATCTGAAGGAGAAATAAGGAGAGGAGGGCTGTCATATCAAGGGGGAAAATACCTCTAAGAAAATACCACCTAGCTTTGCGTGCATTCAAAAAATGTAATGTATTTGTAATACTTACGAAGTTTAAACAATTATATTTGAGTACTATACACGCTGTCAATATGCATATGGCCTCTGAGACTGGAAACTCAACTTTAAAAAGTTATCTTGTATCAACTGCTGAGAGTTAAATAAGATCAACTGTGCTCCCAATACACACAACTTTTAGTAAGTCAGTTAAAAACTTAGAAGATAGCAGCTTTATTCATAATTGCCCAAACCTGGAAGCAAGTAAAGATGTCCTTCAGTAAGTAAATGGGTCAACTGTGATGCGTCTGTACACTGGAGTATTTTTCGATACTAAAATGAAAAGAGCTATCAAGCCACGAAAAGACATGGAGGAACCTTAAAATGTGTATTATTAAGTGAAAGAAGCCAATCTGAAAAGGCTACATATTACAGGGTGGGGCAAAAGTAGGTTTATAGTTGTTCGTATGGAAAATGATACAATAATTAATAAATAATACAAGAATAAACTGTGTTTTGCATACTCACAACTGTAAACCTACTTTTGCCCCCCCTGTATGTGATCCCAACTATATGACTTTCTGGAAAAGGTAAAACTACGAGGCAGGAAAAAGATCAGTGGTTGGCAGGGGTTGGAGGAGGGAGGAAAGGGACAAAGAGGCAGAACACAGAGGATTTTTAGGGCAAAGAAAATACTCTGTCCGCTACCATGACAGACGCACGTAACACCCACGGAGCGTGCAACTCCGAGAGTGAATGCTAATGCAAACCCTGGACTTCGGGGGATACGACAGGTCAACAGGGCACCACCGATCACAGTAAACGTACCATCTTGGGGAGGGGGGTGCAGACACCGGGGAAGGCTACGCATAGGTGGGGGCAAGGGGTATGTGAGAAAGCTCGGTGCCTTCTGCTCAATTTTGCTGCAAACCTAAAGTGGCTCTAAAACAAGAATTACCACCCTGGCCGGGTGGCTCAGCTAGAGCATCATCCTGTACACCAAAAGGTTGCAAGTTCGATTTCCTGTAAAGGCGCATATCCTTGGGCAAGAATTTTTTTTAAATTATTAAAAACAAAACTTAGTACTCAGCTAGAAATACACTATACGGAAAACCCTGTGTGGGGGGGGGGGGGAGATAATTATTTCACAGAACTCATGTTTCAAGGAGAAACCTATTTAAGCTGATTGTTTAAAAAACAGAAAGGAAAAAGCTACCCAGCAGTCTCTACCTAATCTTGTGACCTATGAATAATAGAAAGGCGTTTGCGGTTGAAAACGTACAGTGAAAAAGCAGTCTGAGTCGAAAGGGAGATTATACGCTGTACTTAGAATGACAGAAAAAAGAACCAAACCCACCATTTTATGCTGTTTCATTTTATAAAACCAGCGTCTTAAAATAGTTTTTCTTTTATATAACACATCGATGTGTAGTTCCTTAAGAGTTTCTCTCAGTTACCACCAAACCACAAAGCACCCTGCTAGTTCTGCTAGTACCACCAATCCACTACCGAATGTAATGATATTAATCAAACATGGTAAGCACCGGAAAAACCCACGTTAGGCCTTGCCACAATACACAATAAATGAAGAAATAACATGTGTGGATTTTCTCTGGCACAGGAGGTATTACCATGTTGTAATAATAAAAGCAACGTTTACAAGAACTTCTCAATAAAGTTAGAGGTATGATGCTTGGAAAAAAGACTTCAATATTATATATACATACAGAAGGTTAAAAAAAAGCAGAACTTAAAATACACACATTTGCCAGGTAAAGAGAAAAACCTTATTATAGTAGATACGCTCTTTAACCTTCTGCCCTCGCTCCCAGCACATTCCTGTGCACGCCCTTCTCTCCACATACACCTTTCAATAGACTTAGCTGCTCCAAGGTGAAAGCAGTCTCAGACCACTCCCCATTTAACTTCACTGTATTTTTAGTGTTCGGGATTTTTTGTTGCTTGTCTGCAATTCATGCACAGAATTTAAGACTTATAGCCTTGCTGGTTTGTGAACCAGCAACACCAGCATCATCTGGGAGCTTGTTAGAAATACAGACTATAAAGTTCCAACAGAGACGTACAAAGTCAAAATCTGCATTTTATATGCACATTAAAATTTGCTAAAACCTCACCTACAGGATTCAACACCATTCAAAGACAGGAAAAAACAATTCCTCTTTGAAGAACTGCCACTCTTTAACCTTGGAAAAGGTCGCAACCAAAATGTAACCTTCCTCCTCTATAAAACAAAGGCTAGGAAATGGTCCCCACCTACTCCAAAATCCTGTTAGTCCGTAAGATGACTAGAAGAATATTTCAATTTTTAATCAGTTTACCAGCTGCCATAAGATTTTTATAAAGAGGGGAGCCAAACATTGCATACTTATTGTAGAACATTTCAAAGTTTAAACCATTAAAAAAGTTTTTGCCCTGGCCAGTGTGGCTCAGTTGGTTGTAGTGTCATCCTGTAAACTGAAAGATTGTAGGTTTGATCCCCCATCAGGGCACATACCTAGGTTGGAGGTTTGGTCCCAGGCTGGGGCACAAACTAGAGGCAACTGATGGCAACAATGTGTTTCTCTCTCACATCAATGTTTCTCTCCCTCTCTCCCTCTCTCCCCCTCTCTCTAAAGTCAATAAGCATGCCCTCGGGTGAGGACTGAAAAAAAAAAAAAAGTTTTCTAGCACCGACAATTGCACGATATAATACCAAGCAAAAAAAAAAAAAATCAAATTATATTAATTTCTAAAACTACATATATATTTATATATTTTAGAGAAAAATACATTTCCAAGTGAACATTAATTTTTCTCTATTAAATGACCAAAAGATTCCACAAACACTTAAATGGTTTGGTCAAATTGCTATTTAGCTAATGACTATTTAAAACTAGTCGGACCAGAATAATCCTACACAATTATAAAAACAACATACTGTAGTCCTTTAGAGTAAAAACTCAAACTTTACAAAGTTATCTTTTCATCAACTGCTGAGAGTTAAGTCATCAAATTTGAGGATCAGCCTGGGGCTTTCATTAAGGTTTAGCTTGAACTCACCTCCTTTGGTGTTAGAATATTTAAGTTTTATAGAATATTCAAAGAAAAAAACACCTATATATCCATCCTAGCTTTGCAACTACAATAATTTAAAAATATAAAAATAACTAGTTCTTTCTTGCACAAAACAAATTACATTTTACCTCCCCCAGCTAGTGGAGATGAGTTCTAAAGTAGTGTTTCTATTCCCTAATGTGCATACGAATTACCGGGGGATCTTGTTAAAATGCAGATTCTGATTGAGAAGATCTCATCAGGGGTCTGAGAGGATGCACTTCTAGCAAGCTCCCAGTTGATGCCCAACTCATTCGTAGAGCACACTTTAAGTAACAAGCTTCCAAAAAAAAAAAGCGTACTTTACAATACTAAGATTGCCATGGTCTGCAAAGCACTGCTCTTGATGTTACCAATTCAATTCCCAATTGAGCAACCTAGCATTTCCCCCATCTTTATCTGACTTGATCCCTCATATGGATATGACACTTAATCACTCCATCATTCATAAAAGTTAGAAACCTTGTATCCGAAAACACCCTCTACCTTTCTTTTTGATCTCTTCCCTTATTCCTCTCCTTCCCTTATTCATACTGACAGGTGGGTGCATCACAGGATCCCACTCTCTGCTTTCTCTCGTTTCTATTCTAATGCTGTAGCCAGGATCACCTATATGCTAATGGATTCAACTTCCACATCTCCAGCCCAGCCATGTCTCCCCATCTTAGACCCACACGTTTAACTGCCTAACACACACACGGCTAAGCTTAGTCTTCACAGGAACTCCCAACAGAAAATACCTCAAACAGAACTCATCAACATCTTCCACCTCCAAACCAGCTTTTGTACCCCTGAAGTGACTTCGTGATCAGCACCACTACCAGCCCACTGTCCAAATCACCTCTATCCTTCTCCCTCACCAAGTACAAATAATCCCATCTTCTACTTATTTCCCAAATTTCATTCCTTCCTCTCTAGCATCAATATCAGTTTGGACACGAATCATTTCTGTCTGGTTACCATAGTAACCTAACCAGTCTTCTTACTTCAAATCTCATTTTCCTCCTCAGGCCCATCCTCCACACTACTGTGTAATCTTTGCAATATAACTTGATAACACGGCCCTATTAAAATTCACCAATGATTCCCCATAACCTTTAAGAAAAAGTACTAATTTTTCCTTTTTTAGTACAGCATATAAAGCTCGTCACAATCTTGATTTTGTCTGTTTCTCTGGTCTCGACCTCACCACCCCTTAAGTGGGCTTCTATCCTTGCCATATCAAGCTATCTGCAGCTTCCCCAAATGCCACATTCTTGAATGTCTGTGTGTTTGCACAGGCTATTCTTCTAATGCCCTCATTAAGCTAAGTACTAATCTTTCAAGGCTCTACTCAAGCACTGCATGCTTTGAAATGCCTTTTCGAATGACCTTGAGTCTGTGAGGTAACAGCATAAACCGTGCCCCCCCCAGCTGTTTTCCCTGTGCATGCCCGACGCTGTTGTCAAACTGCGCGGTAACCGCAGGTTCGAGCATCTCCTCCACTAGACTGGGCACATCAGTCAGCCCTTTTAAGAACAGAATGTGCTGCACATGGTAGGTTCTCAGTAAGTGTTTGCTGAATGATCTTGAAATACACTCATGAATAATTATTATGGTTACATAATTAAATTATACCTTCCAATAATTGTGTCTCTAAGGTAATAAAATATTTACTTCCATTTATTTTTGACTTAACAGAACTTCAAGGCTACAGGACCTTGGATAACAATGAACATCTCCAAGCCTCAGTTTCTTTGATGGAAACAGATAAAATTATTTACCTACCACACATGGGTTGTATTTAAAATATACAGATACGAATATGAAAGCATTTCGATAAACCACGAAGTTCTGAATAAATGCAAACTACTGTGTTAAGCTTCCATCCCAGCAGCTGCCAAAGTTTCATGGGTTACACTGACTTCCTCTCCCACACCCGCCTCATACTTCTCCCCAATGAGTCAAAATTCAGAAATGAAATTAAGTGCCAAGATCACTATAGCATGAGACTTATTCAACAGTCTTCAATATTCTCATGTGGTTGAAGTGTTTAATGATATCTAATTTAAAACTAATCTGATATGATTTTAAAAAGTGGTTATTTTATAAATATCAAAGTAAATCTCAAGGTAAGTTGTTGGTACAGTCAGTGAAATTTCAGCTCCATTTAAAAAAATTAACTGGAGGACAAAAATCAGCAGGGAATTATTTAAAGATATTGGCTCTAAATATCTTCACTTGATCTTAGCTGAAAGGCCAAGAAGAAATATCTAAGTATCTTGATCCACTACAGACTAACATTAAAGTTGAAAAGTCACCTTCACAAAACCAACACTATTTCCCCCCAAGTTTCTGGCTTATTTCGCAGTGTGCCTGCTGGTCTAACTATCAATCAGAAGAGAAAATGTGCTGCATCTTTCTAAACTAAAAAAGTGATAGAGCATGTTAGTTCTGCTCTCAGCACTATCTTTCTTTGTTAAAGAGGGACTTACGGGGACTATGGACTACATTAGAACTATTTTCAGTTCATTCTGCAATATTGGTAAAAATAGGATTCCTTAACCATCAAGGGGCAAAACTCCTTAAAAAAAAAAAAAGGAAAAAGAAAAAAACAAAATCTACTACAAAAGTCAGCACTTCGGTACCTGATTGTGGTAACAAGGCCAAAATCCAAGACGAAGCCCTTTATTGCACATGGTGTTCCAACGTCTTGGGCAGCCCCATCTTGCGACCTCTCCAGATTGGCTGCTCCTGCTCTCTCTACTGCAGAGAGAACTTCAATTAGAGAAATTCTGAAGCTCATAAATCTAAACTGGATACTCCCCTCACTGGAGGCAAGAATGGTAAGAATTACTAAAAAGATTTAAGTTAGAGGAGGTTTCAGATCAAAGTGGCTTGAAACCACGATAACGCAGACAGCTGAGAGTCTTATGACGCAACAGTCTATTGACTTAAAAAAAAAAACTTTAAGGAAAAGAATGGCAGCAAATTATTACATAACCTGAAACAAACAGGTTAGGTAATCATAAGTCTCTAAGAGTGCAACATTTTCCACTAAACTTGTGTAGAATTTATATTTATAACACAAATTTTAGCTGACCATTCATGTTCTTAATCCTTAGGACAAAAACAAGCAAGAAAAAAAAAAAACTAGGACATATTATCAACTTCATTTTATGCCCTAAAATAACTTCACTGAAAAAAAAAAAAAACCAAAAACGTGCAGTTAAAGACCACTGTTTAGGAAGGAGAGGTTTCCCTGCTGACTTAAGCCTAGCCGCCCAAGCCAGGCTTCGGAAAACGTCTTCGCCTGCGACAGCGCACAGGCAAAGGAGCAGCGGCTACGGCGGTCTTCCTAGTGACACTTCCAAGTCACAGAAAGGAGGTATGTTTCTGGGATAGACTGCCAACAAGTTACTGGGAAAAAAAAAAAAAAAAAAAAAAAACAGCAAAAACCTGGCAAATAAATAGGCCATTGCCCTCATGTGTTTTATCAGGACACAAAAGGTTAAGTTCACTGAAGTTACCTTGAGGCTACCAGATCTAAATCACGCCTTCCATACTAACGTTACCAGACCCATGAGAGAATGGATTAGTTTTCAAGCTGGTTTTTCATAAAGACCTGTAATCATGTATAACATGGATAGAGCATTTCTTAGACCAAGCAAATAATAAGCCACATCCCAATTCAGCAATCAAGGTTTTCAATTAGAGAAATAAACAATTTGAACCACATTTACGACAATGAACTGCTATCAAAAGTATGCTGGTGTGTGCTATGCAACAGAATGAGGTTAGTACTGTTGAGATACTGTAACTGGACTTACTAAATAATTTTAACAATGATTTCACCTTACCTGAGTGTGAAAATTTGAAATGGTGGTTGTTTCAATATCTTTCTTGCCCAGAATTTCCATTTTCACTGGAGTGTTGGGGAAATTAAAAGCAAAATAGTCCAAGAAGTCCGGGAGATAAGCAGCCGCTCCATGCACTATTGCTAAAGCATAGTAAGCAGCATTTTTCTCATTTTCACTGAATGTCAAAGCAAGAAACTCCTCAGAAAATCTCTCCATCTCCATTGGAGACAAAAATGAGAGTTCATCCATGTAAGCATGAAGGACAAGAGCACCACCATTGGACTGGTGTTCCTCATGAATAAAGTTGCTAAATTTAGTACCTGTTTTTAAGAAATTTCTGCGAATAGAATGCTCCTGGTGAGTCATAAAAGGTGTTTGCACTCCCTGGGGTACCCGATATTCTTGCATGCCCAAATTTAACCGGCACAGCTGTTCATCTTTCAGATACCTGAAGGACTCCTTATTGACTCCCGAAGTGCTATTTACTTGCCCTTGGGTGAGGATTTCCTTATTGATGCGCGTCAGGCCAGCACAGACAGTTTGTACTTCCTTATTGTACATTTTAAGGCGTCTTCCTCGCATATCTTCTCGGTGTTTCTTTTTCTTTTTCTTCTTTATTTTCTTCAAGACAAAATCATCGGCTCTCTGGGTTTTACCATTTTCATCTGGTGTTTCTGGCCACAATAATTAAAAAGAAGTTAGTTGCTAGGTCCAGTGTCAACATATAAGCTTCTTAAGGTACTTGATCTCAAATTAAAATGCCTATTCTCAGTTCCTATGCATTTCCCATTACATGTTTATAAAACGAATGAGACAAAAATCTCCAGTACAATAATATTCTGACCTGGAGATTATGCTAAAGAGTAGGTAAGGCAAAGGTCAGATATAACTTAGTATGACCTGCAATCAAAAAATTGAAGGAAATATAGGAGTAGTTGATTTCACATATGCCATACAGAATGGTGTATCTGTTCAGTAACCACTGTGAAATCGACACTGAAGCTTCTCATATCTTGCTGTCAGTCTACACATTATGCTGATACATGCAGGTGAAGCAAACAAAGGGAAATGGAGCTGTAAGACCCCATTTTGCCTACCAAATTACCAAAAAAAACCCTGGCATTCTCATGTACTGTTACTGCAAGTATAAACTGGTACAACTTTCATGAAGGGCAATTTGGTGCCCTCTAAAAGAAGTATGTACTGAAAGACTTGAAAATATGCCATTGTCAGACCCAAAAATTCCACTCCCAAGTAAAAATTACCTAAGGAAATATCTGAAGATACATAAAAATAGCCATGACAATTATTTAGGGAATTCCTTAAATGTCTAATAATAGGATATTAATTAAACTCTGGAACTTACATATGATAAAATACTACTCGACCACTAATAAAGTGTATTATAGATGATAAGAACTGACAAATTACAGGGTTACAAAATGCTTACATTGTTACTCTTGCAGAAAGCCTTCTCTTAGTAACTCTTCCCTCAATTTGGATTGCTATTCCTACTATGTGCTTCCTTATTGCTGTTACTTTCCATCACAGCACTTAACTACATTCAGTGTACTATTTATTAAATTTTCCACCCTTCCTCTAGACTGTAAGCAATCTAAAGTCAGATATACATATGTACATAGACAGATATACAGATATAGATCTTACCTTTCTTTCCAGAGTACCTAACACATATATAATCTTATCCTATTTTTATAATATTAAACGTTCATTCATTCAAACTTTTATTTAGTACCTACTATGTACCAAGGACACTTCTGGGAACTAGGAATACAGTATTAACTAAGACAGACATGATCCCTACTTTCTTGGACTTTACAGTCTAGTTGTACAAGAAAGAGAAAGTTATCCGTAGGTTACTAGATGCTGGGGAAGTTCTCTTTGGGAGCTGACATTTACACTGAGTCCTAAATAAGATAAAACAAGCATCTTTTTGAGAGAAAATTATTCCAGGGAGAAGCAAAGTACCTAAAGAGAGGAAAAAGTCTGACTTACCTATATGTTTTGTATATATACAACACAAAAAATTATCTGGAGAAATATATATATCAAAGAATTATGGTAGTTACGTAGGCTAGTAAGATTATAAATGCTTAGCATTCTTTTTTTCTTACCTATATTTTCTAATTTTCTGCAAAAACATATATTACTTTTATAATTAAATTAATAATAAACAGTATTAAGTTAATTAATTAAATGATAAAAGGTAATAATTTTATAATTAAAAATTATTACTTTTATTTTTAGCTTTGACTGGTGTGGCTCAGTGGATTGAGTGTGGGCCCAAGAACCACAGGGTCTCCATTTCGATTCCCAGTCAGGGCACATGCCTAGGTTGCTGGCCAGGTCCCCGATGGGGGGCGTGAGAGAGGCCACCACACATTGTTGTTTCTCTCCCTCTCTTTCTCCCTCCCTTCCCCTCTCTCAAAATAAATGAATACAATCTTTTTTTTTTTATTTATTTTTTAATTTTAAGGGATTATCATAGTTTGGCAAACCCAAATTAGGGTGCAACTTTTATTTCCTAGTTGGAAAATATACCTAGCTAGATTTCTTTAGGATTAAATATCAGGTATAGTCCTGACCAACCTTCAAGCATGGTGTGGTATAAACTGCATACAATTACCCACCCAACAACAGCATTTCTGACATGATTCAATTAATTCAGGGCTAAAACAGGTACTAATCCTGTCTTAATCCCAATTAATGCTATTACTACACCTGGGAAGAACAAGTTCAATAAATTTTACAGTAAAAAATTTACCTGGTATATAATATGTAAATATGTGATAGTTGCAGTGCTCTATACAAAATCATTCTCATCACCAGATATTACAGATTATAAAGCCCTTCAAAAGAAAATATTTAAAAGTACAAATCAAAGACTTTATACAGATACCGAATGTTTTTCATTCTGTTTAATGCTTGCTTTTAAACAAAAAGAAAACCACTTGCAAACATCACTTAGAATTAAACTGAGATCATTGACCAAAATATATGTATCATCAGATCATTTAAATTGGCAAGAGAAAAAGCAAAC
The DNA here is from genome assembly GCF_022682495.2 of Desmodus rotundus. NCBI lineage: Eukaryota > Metazoa > Chordata > Mammalia > Chiroptera > Phyllostomidae > Desmodus > Desmodus rotundus. Next base: position 63,431,037 of record NC_071398.1, read on the forward strand.
TTTTATCCTACATACGACTAAATCTTTGAGAATTCATTACAACACTTAGTCACGATCAATTTCTTACCAAATAAAATGAATCTAAATACTTTTCCCATATATCAAATCAATAATTTAGGCAATTCTGTCAAACAACTAAATGTTAACGCCATTAAACATAAAGGTTAATCCAATTTTTAAAAAAATCATCTAATTACCCTCTGCTAAATGTTTTAGCAATTTCACAGGAAAAGAAAAAGAAAATATCTCGGAATAGATTGTTATTTTAAGCTTCAGAGGAGGTATTTGGTATGCAGAAGATGAATCTGCAGAAGATGAATTGTAACCTAGATCTGCCACTGAAATTAACACCAAGGATCTGGCTCGACTGTAACACATTTTTGTTATTACTGTAAACTTAACGATGGTATTTCTAACATGGCCAAGTGTCTGTGGGTTTTATTCCACAACTCCTAAGAACCATTCAATTAATCCAACATAGTCCATCTCAAAAAAAGAAAAAACCCACCATTTAAGGAAATGAAAAAAGACCTTAAACTGATTGTCATCTCCTACTTCAACATGATAAAAGCTTAAAACGTGAAATAAATTTCAATCTATCTACTCGCTAACCCTGTTCTTCAAATTCTTATCCTTATCTAGGGCTGAGATATAGAAAGCTCACTTCTGTTTACAGAGAAATCTGAGACAACTTGTGTCACCGTAGCTAGTGAATTTCTTTGAATAAACAAGTATTATTTTTTAATTATTATGGTGGTAATTGAGAATGGAATACAAATACAAAGTTGTTAAAAGTCATTATACGAAGTTAGCCATCACTGCCTAATAAAAGTCAATGTCTTAGCAATACAAATTATTCAAACCAATGTTGTATGCCTTAAACTTACACAATGTTATCATATATCAGTTATACTCAATTTTTTAAAAAGTCACTGCCTAAAGAATTAACAATCGCCTTAGTAGAGGGTGTTAGTATTCCAACACAGAAAGTATTCCGACCAACTACACGTAAATAAAAATAAATTTTAAAATTAAAATGTCGATTTGGGGGAAAAAAACTATGATGGAACTTTTTTAAAAATGCATTCAGGAAGTAACATTTGAGTATTTCCCTACAGTGCAAAAGCTAAACTTTATTGACAAGAGTTCATTTATAGAAAAAGAGCCAAGCTATCCTGTGTCTCATTATGGAAAGCTCCCACACATCCAACTGTGAGGTCAATTATAAAGAGAAGTATGTAATTCTACAGGGGAAGACACAAACATTCATCTAGGAGACAAATTACTGGCTGTCTGTGAGTGCCGTCCTATGAACTAGAGTCACCAGTTAGATTCCCAGTCGGGGCACATGCCTAGATTGCAGGCCAGGTCCCCAGTAGGGGGACGTGCGAGAGGCAACCAACCACACACAGACGTATCTCTCCCTCTCTTTCTTCCTCCCTCCTTTCCCTTCTCTCTAAAAATAAATAAATAAAATCTATTTACAAAATTATATGTTCTAATATTATTATTATCAACTATCAAATAGCATAATTTATTTAATATCACTATTCAAAGTTCCCATGAATGCGGGGAAAAAATGAGCTTTCCACATTACAAAACATGAATCATAACACCATTCTTAGGCTTGAATTATAACTTAGAACTGAAAAAAAAAGTAATACCCTCATTCCTAGAAATCATGGTGGATGAGCAAAAACAAAACAACTTTTATATTTTATTAATCATAATAAAGAAAAAGACTAAAATTGTTTTCTGAAAACAAATTCTTTCTGGTTTTATTAAGCTCTTCCAGTTCCATATTTGAGACCTGACTGAAAAGGAAACACTAAGGAAACCTGTTCGTGCTGAAGGTCATTATTCGAGTAAACCACTGCGAGTGTCTAACACTGCCTCCCTTCACTGCCTGCTCCACCCCGCTATACTGCAGGGTCGACGAGTGGCTGGCAGGATTTGAATCCCTGTCCTGGCTGTACTACCTTTTTCAGGCTAATTTCTTTGTACTGTGTTTCTCATTGGTAAATGGGGGGGCGGGGGGCAGAATAATAGTCCTTTCTCACAAAATGAGTGTGCAGAATAAACAAAGCATATTAAAGTACTTAGAATAGCCCTAGAACATAACAAATACTCAGTACACGGATAACCACTATTATTACTCCAAAACAGCTGAATTGTAGAGACGGGAAAGTGTGGGCTTTTTAAAAACAGGTGCTTTATAGTTAGAAAGACCTAGGTCAATGTCCCAGCTCCACTGCTTACTATCGTCTCTGGGCAAGCTCATAAATCTCTCTAAACCTCAATTTTCTCATCTCAAAACATCATGAATACTAATATCTACCTCACAGTCACTGTTAGGACTGAGACGACATAAGGCCTCATAACTGTATCTGAACACAAGTCCTCACCACCTTTATTGTCATTTTCATATTTGATAATATTCCTTGAAATAATTGGCAGTAACTCTGAGATACCAAAACTAGAGCTACAAATCACCAACCCAGAGTTCCATGTATTATACCATAAGAGAAACACATAAAAGGGAAAACAAATCTCTGAAGGGGAGAAAACTATTATTCAACACCTGTCTGCTAGTAATCATGTTATCTCATTTTAACCCGCACACCAGTAAGACAGACATGCAAATCCTCTTTACAGAAAAGAAAACAACTTGAAACATGGTATGTTATTTATATTAGGTCTCAAAAAGCCAGTAGATGACAACCGAGATTCAAACAGCTCACTTGTCTGACACCAAAACACAAACTCTTCCAAAACACGCCATTCCATTCTCTTTCTGCCTGTTCTACACACTCCTCTCTGCAGCACCCCCAAGGGACCGTCAACTAAATGATCTAATTACAATTAATGGACTCGAGGCAGCTTGGAAGAACCTCTGATAAAGGGAGCATACTTTATTCAACAAATATTTTACTGAGTGTCCACTACATGATAATTCTGCAAGATCATAAAGGTGGCACTATGTTATACAAAAATTTTCATGGCCTTAAAGGCTTTTTTGCCTCTCTGGGAAAGGAAAAGCATCAGCCCCTGAAGTTGTTGCTCTGATAGATGGGATTACCTGTTTATTTCAGTCTCTCTATAATCCCAAAGTAATCCCCTACTCCTCCTATCACCAAAACAAGTATTTTGGGATTTAAAATTCCTGCCAACAGCTTTTTGACATCACAGAAAATTTCAATTAGTAGTCCGGCTTAGAGACATCCCTACGAGAGCAGTTGGACAGCTGGTCGTAGATGAAAAAATGAGAGAATGGAAGGCTGACTCACAGGGAACACATACACGCAATCCTGCCGTTGAATGACACTGGGGAAGAGAGCTACAGGCGGCGACTCACCCCTTTCCTTTTTTAAAAAATCACTAAAATCATAAATGTAACCAAGAATAATTAAAAAGAAGCATTACTTCCTTTGATGAGTTTTGAACGGAGAGGGTTTGTTTGTTTTATGCTTTTAATGAGCAGTAGGGAGAAAAAATATTACGATTTCAAAAGACATAAGTAACTATCAGTTTAAGACTCAAGCCTGCTGCTTAGGAGAAATAAAAAAAGGTTTTAATATCTCTTAATATTTATTATCTTCTAGATTCAGTTCTATCACTTTGTAACTAGAAGAGCTTAAGCATGTTACTTTGCCTCTTCAAAAATCATTTTATGTACCATTCTACAGATAAAGCAAGTTTAACTTAGCATTTACAGATTAATCTTTTGTTTCAACTACTTATGAGCAACTCCAAATGTCTGGAATCCGAAATCTGTGGTTAAGCTGTGCATGAGTTTGGATTGAGGACTGGTGTGCAGGAACATGGCTCGTGGCTGAAGGAGCAGCCTCAGGGGTCAGCAAACTTTTTCCACGAAGAGCCAGAGAGTACGAGTGGCAGGCCCCCTGACCTGTCTGAACAGCTCTGCTCTGCTGCACCTGAATGATACACCTGAATGAGTGGAGCGGCGTTCCATTAAAACTTTACCTCTGGGCACTGAATCAGAATTTCATGTGATTTCCACATGTCATGGGTTGCTTTTTTTTTCAACCATTTAAAATATAAAAAATTCTTAGCTCACAGGTCATACAAAAATAGGCAATGGAACTGATTTTTGACAAAGATGCAAAAGAAATTCAATGGAAAAATAGTCCTTTCAACAAAAGGTACTGGAACAACTGGCTAACCATAGGCAAACAGAAGAAAGAAAAAAAAAAAGGAACTCGGACCTCAACTTCACACCTTATACAAAATTAACTCCCATGGATCACAGATTCAAACGTAAAAGTTAAAATTATAAAACTTTCAGGAAAAAATAAAAGGAGAAAATCTTTGGGACCTAGGTCTTGAGACCACAGACCTGACACCAAAAGCATATTCATAAAAGAAAACAAAATCCATAAATTGAATTTCAACAAAATCTAAAACTTGCTCTGTGAAAGGACCTGTTAAGAGGACGGAAAGACAAACAGAGTGGGAAAAATACTTGCAAACCACACATCTGACAAAGGACCCTTATCTGTAACACAGAGAATTCTCCAACTTTCACTTAGTAATAAAAAACAAAAAATGCAATTAGAAGATGGGCAAAAAAGCCAGAGGGAACGGGGCAATGGGGGGGTGGTTAAAGGGGGATAAATGGTGATGGAAGGAGACCTGAGATGGCGTGGTGAACACAGAGTACAGTGTACAGGAGACGTGTTGTGGAACTGTGCACCTGAAACCCGCATAGTTTTGTTAACCAGTCTCCCCCCAATAAATTCAATAAAAAAGGGAAAAAAAGGAAAAAAAAGAAAATCAGCAAAAGACATAGACATTTTAATAATGAGGATATATGAACAGCAAATGATGACATGAAAAGATGTTAAATACCACTAGCCATTGGGAAAATGCAACTTAAGTCCATGATGAGATATCACTATACATCTACCAAAATAGATAAAATAAAAACAGTTAATACCAGATACTGGCAAAGATGTGGAGGAAATGCATCTCCCATATATTGCTGGTAGGACTGTAAAATGGTACAGATTAGCTAGAAAACAGTTTGGCAATGTCTTTTAAAAACAAAAATCAATGCCAAACATGCACTTACCATATGACCTAGCATTGCACTGGGCATGCAATTACATCCACACAAAGACCTGAACACGAATGTTCACAGAAGCTTTACTCACAAAAGCTAAACCGGAAACTAAACTGTCCTTTAATAAGTACATGGTCAAACTGTGGTATATCCATACCATAGAATACTATTCAGTAATGAAAAGGAGTGAGCTACTGATACATACAGTAACTTGAATGGGTTTCAAGAACATCATGCTTACTGAAGGCGGCCTGGCTAGCTCAGTCAGAACATCATGCTTAGTGAAAAAAAAAAATCTCAGAAAAATGACACACTGTATTATTCCATTTACATAACATTCTCAGAATCATGAAACTATAGAGCTAAATTAGTGGTTGCTGGAGAACGGATTAGTGGTTGCTAGGGGTTAGGGAGGGGGAGGAGCCACAGGGAGTTCCTAAGACAACACATGGATGGCATTAGGGGGATCTCCACGGTGTCGTAATAGTTGTGAATCTTCATTGCAGTGGTGGTTCAATTAATCTACAGATGATGAAATGGCACACAAGCACATGTACACACACCAATGTCAATTTCCTGGTACTGATATTATACAACAGTTATGTAAGATGTAACCTTTGGGGGAAAGAAACCCTGTCTACACTGCTTTCGCAATTTCCTGTGAGTATTTTATTACCTCAAAATAAGAAGTTAAAGTAGTTTCTAAAATCTTAAGGGAAGGGAAAACAGAGCTCCGTAAGTAACAACTCTAGCCACTCTTCTTACTAATCCTAGAGCGGTTTCAAGTACGAAGCATGATAAAATAACAGCACAGTCTTAACAGGGCCTCGTATCAGCCAGACGCTGTCTTCAGTGCTTCCCACGTATGGCCCCATTTAAAGCGCGAAACAACCTAATGAAAGAAACACCTCAACCCTATTCTACAAACAGGAATGTGAAGCCGGGGGAGGTTAAAGTCGTTTGCCCGTGGTCACATAGGAAGCGGTAGAGCCAACACTTAAACTCACATGGACTCCAGAGGCCTGCCTCTTGCATACCAGGGTAGTAAGTACAAAGATGCTCAGCAAAAAATAAAAGGTATCCAAAGTGTGTGTAAAAGCCTGGACTGAACAAGGTTAGACCAGGTTTTGTTCCGTGGGGTGCTCGGAACTTTTAAAATGCCAGCGTGTGTCAGGTACCCAGGAGGCTATGGTATTCAGTTCTCCCCACAGAAGGCATGATCCAGCAGTCTCTCATTCAAAACTTAAAATGTTTGGGCTTATTGTGATCATTTCAAAATGCATACAAATATTGAAGCACCATGTTGTGCACCTGAAACTAATATAATGTTGTATGTCAATTATGCCTCAATTTTTTTTTAAGTTTAAATGGCCTGACCTTAACCCACTTGTAGTGTTGGCGAACTACAGATGCTCTGAGCCACGCTGTCCAATGAGGTAGCCACTAGCCAAAAGGAACTATTTAATTATAAATTAATGAGAATTAAGTTAAATAAATAATTCAGTTCCTCAGTCATACCAGCCACATTTCAAGTCTTCAAGACTTGTTTCAAGGGCCACACGTGACGAACGGCTGCCATACTGGCCAGCACTGATATAGAACACTGGAGAAAGTTCTGTGGACAGCACTGGGTTAAAGGGTTTTTCTATTTGTTTAAGAAAAAAAAAGAAAACATGAGGCCTGGGCAAGGTCCAGAGAAGCACATTATGAATCATTATACATGAAACTGCCACTCTCCCCCTACAGAAGAGGGCTAGGTCAGAAATTCCTGACGGGACTGGCTACTGCCACCCCGACGTCCAAGTAAGGGGGAAGCGAAGGAGTGGGGAAATGAAGAGCAGAGAGAGAAAGCAACATCGCACAGCTGGGGGAGGAAACGGGACCTGGGACTCAGGAGATCTGGGTTCTAAGCCCTATTAGGCAAATGATTCATTTAAAATTTTTTGACATATATGTACTTGGTATTACTTTGGGCCCTGCTTTCCTTTTACTACACAGATTGAATTGGATGATCTCTAAAATACCTCTACCTCTAAATGGTTAAGACATAAACACACACGTGAAATGAGCAAGTAAGAACTAAGGTGAACGTAAAAGAGAGCAAGATCATTGCACACTGATGGTGGAAACTGGCACTCCGGTCAGCCTGGCACAAGTGCTATTCCTGAGGCTGAGACAGGGGTACCACCAAAGGGAGAAAGACTCACCCGAATTCAGTAAGTACTACTGGGAAGTTATTTGCAATAAACTGTACCATTTGGTAGTAGCACTCCCCCCCCCAAAAAAAATGATTAGCCTCAGACTTAGTCTAAGACCAACTATGAGAAGGAATCCAAGACTCACAAAACTTTGGATTGGCAGGCTGGTTCATTAACATGTCTGGCCCAGGAATAAGAAACACAGTAGTATCTTAAAATCTTCTTGAGGAGATACAACTAACAAATTACATAAAAGCATATACAAAATGCAAACGCATGGCATAATAAAAATTCATACAGCACCCTCCCCCTTCTTCCACAGAGAACACAAACCAAAGCTACAGGTACTTGGAAATAGAAAGACACCGATTCTTGCCACTGTAATTTCCCTAGAACCCACAACTAGATAGTCCTACACTTTCGGGTTAAACAGTCTTGACTTTAGCTGAGGTTACTGGAATTAAATAAATTCTCAATTTGTTGTGCCTACAAAATAAAATGCAACTGGAATTCTCGCCTCTACCATCTACTAATTAATGCGCGCTTCCCACTTTTTAGGGGCCCGACTGGCCCTGTTTCCTAGGATAAAAGGGAAGAGAAAACCTTCCCCATCCCTTTTCTGAGAATTAAGACCTAATACTAATGTTAAAAATGATTTTTACCTCCAGATAAAACAGAACGATCACAAACTGCGTTGACGTTTTACCTTACAGAAACTAAGGCAATCAGTGAGTCGAGACACCTCTCTAAGAATCCAAACTTATTAGAGCCCTCAACCATACCCGGGAAGATTTTGGAGCAGGAGAGTGTAAATATTAAAGCGACCATCAAGGAAAAGAAGAAAGGGTTTTAGCTAAAAGCCTTTACTTTAGAAAGGCAGTTTTTAATACCCCACCTACTAATCCCACGCCAAGCACCGCACCGCGCGAAAACCCTGCGGAATTTGAAAACAAACCTCGGTAAAGGATCTGGGAGGAGCGGGTGGGGGGCCTGGTAAGGGGATTAGTAACTGACAGCTCGGCCTGGGAGCGAGAAGCCTCAAGTAGGTCAGACTGTGTCAGCGGTTTGAAATCCAGAGTCCACCCCAGCGGGCTTAGGGGAGCAGAGCAGCAGGAGCCAGGCAGGGGTTTGGCGTCTTGCAGTGCTAAAGGGGCGGGATATCTGCACTAAGAGAGACCCAGAGCCCAAGCTCGGGGCAGTTCGCCTGCTCTCACCTCTCTTGGGGGCCTTGAGCAGAGGCACCCCTCCAGTCCTCTCGCCGTTTTCCTGCTTGTCCTTGTGCTTGAGATCGCCCGGAACGCAGGCGCTGGGGTCACCGTCGGAGCCGCGGTGGTGATGGTGTTTGTGCCGCTCCTTGTGGCCCTTATGCTTGGGCCCGGCCGCGCTCACCGTCAGGGGCGAGAAGGTGAAGAGGGCCGAGGTGCCTGGGGCTGGGAGCGGGGCAGCGACAGCGGGCCCGGCGGGGGCCAGCGAAGGTGGCGGCGGAGGCGGTAGGAGCAGAGGTTTAACGGGGCCTGGGATGGTTGGGGCTGCAGTCGTTGGCGGCAGCGGCCCGGGATGTTGGCGGCTGCGACGTCGCCGGTGAGGGGGAGCGAGAGGGGGGTCCTGGCTCGGCCGCCCCCGCTTCTCTTGAGACCCCCCACTGCTCACTCGGCGCTGTCGCTTCACTCCCCGCGGCGAGACCCCAGCGTGGGGCTTCTCCTTCCCCTCTTTGTCCGGCTCCTCCTGCGCCGCCACCGCCCGTACTACGCGCACCGCTCCGACCTGCGCAGCCATTTCACCCACAAACACACATTTAAATGGCCCGACCGCCCCCCCGTCCGCGTATCGCGCAAGCGCCTCCCGCGCACGGCCCGCTGGGCATTGAAGTCTCTCCGCCGCCCTCCACTTCTTCGCGGCTCTCGATCCGGGGCTGAACATGCCGGAAGCGGCCGTTCCCAGAGCTTCTCCGCGGGCCTCTCCACCGGAGCTCTATTGTAAGGCACCCTGGGCCGCGCAGAGCCTCATGGGAGCGGTAGTTCCCGCAAACCCCCGCCGCCTCGCTGGCTCCCGGGGCGGAGGAGCGCGAAGAGAGCGTGCGCCGAGTCACGCTCCGGGCTGCGACGCAGCCGCCGCTGGGCGGAGAGTTACCGCCAACCGCCTTAACGGCCCCAGTGATGTTAATGGCTCTCAGAGTCTGGCGGCGCGTTCCTAGGATCATCTTGTGCCCCTCCGTCATTTTACGCGGAGTAGTTGGTCTCCATAGTTTTAAATTTCGTATTCCTCTTTTAACCTTTGTGAGGTAAAAGAATCTCCGGCCTTTTATCCTTGAACCAGTGATAAGACGGAGAGGAAAAGGGAGGGACTTAGTAACATGTAAAATGAGGGAGGGTTTGCTTTGAAATCTAATGGGGCTGCAATTCAGAAGCGTTTTGACCCTTCTCGCGGGTGTTGCCATGGTGACAACTCCGAGGCAGGTGCAAGAACCTTCTCGGAGCCTCAAGAGCGCCGCCCCACGTCGCCGTCCAGTGCCTGGAAAGGTGGAGTCCAGCGTTATTTTGAACACATTCCTACAGTTAGGGAAAAAGTCTGGATGGGAAAACGTATTCTCATTTTTTTTAAAGGTTTGTCAAATCCTAAGTATAAGGTTGCATAAATTAGAGAAGTGTGCGTACCAGAGAACACGCCCCAAATCGTCGCTGTTCACCAACGCTTCCGTTCAGAAAGTCATTGACAATTTCGTCGTCACTTTAGGTTTTACCTAAGACTCTTTTAATATATATTGGTCCTTGATAAAGATATTCGGAGATGATTGATTACGATGAAGCACACAGATAAAATTACTGTGTTTTGATACCACTCGTGCCTGGAGACGTACGTGTTCAGCTAATTGAACACTACAGTGATGTTAGTTTAAAACCAATTTTATTGAGCACCTGTTGTGTGCTACAACAAACAGGTAGTAATATTTCATCCAAGTTACGCCTTCATTTGGCTTCCCAATGAAAAATAGTGGAAAACGCATGCTCTTTAAGTATTTCGTGCTTCTGAAAGTTAGACTTTTTGATATTAAAAATAAGTCACGTCATTTCGGAGAATCCTTTGTAATAATTACCCACTAACTTATTTGTTACATAAAATTAGATTTGAAAGATCAGACATCCTTAAAATGTCAGATCCATATTCATATAGAAAAAATTAGACTAGTGCCTCTGATTGGTTGAATATAAATTGCACGTGTTTACACAGAACCTTTGAAATGAAGAAAGTGCTACCAAAATATAGCTATTTTGTTGATTATTATTCTAGCTTTGGTAATTGCATAACTTTGGTTAAAATGTATCAGGAATGTAGTTGAACATCTTGTTAGTTTATATATACAAATAAAAGTGATCACAGTCATTATTTACTTTATTTTATTCTCTTAAATATAAATTCTTTTCTTACTTCTCCGATTTCCCACAACATTTGGGAAGATGTACAAGGTAAACTCCCTTTTAGGCAAAAATAACTCCAAGGGAATTGTCGCAAGCAGTAATTTTGTACTGCAAGCACAAGGTGAGATTTTTAAAAACTTTTTACAGTAAATTCTGGCAGTGTAGACATGTAATTGAGATCCAATTCTTACAAATCTTTTAAAGTTTATATTTATGTAGAAAAATCAAATAAAAATAACTTCCAAAAATGAAAAGTCTGTGCCCAAACTGTTTCTCCTACAGCATTCTCTACATAAGCTCAAGTGTCGAACTCTTTCTGCTGTTTCCAACCCAATATAAATGAGGGTAAACCTAAAACTGCACTTATTTTCAGGAAGGCAATGCACAATTGCCCTGTCTGCACTGGCGGCATCACGAATACAGAGCACTGACTAGCTAGCCGTGTTCTGGTCATACTTCTTTGCAGGGCACCTGTAGACTACAGTCCAAAGTTGCGTTAAATGTTCCAACTTGGTGGTGGGTTCCTTGGTCCTTTGGGTTTTGAAAAACGATTTGCAAAACCTGGGAACAAAAATAAAGTTGAAGGTGAAAAGGAGGAAGGGATTAGAATGTACAAATTGCCAATACTAAAAACGGGATGCAGAGTACAGAACAGGGAATATAGTCAATAATATTGTAATAACTGCGTGATGTCAGATGGATGTTAGCCTTCTAAGGGGTGATCACTTCGTAAGTTATAGAAATGTCTAATCACTATTTGTACACCTGGAACTAATATAATATTGTATATCGATTGTTATTGAAAAAAACATAAATAGTTTAAATAAAATTGAAAAAAGATTTTTATATAGAAATAGATACATGGATTTTAGAGTATATTATTATATATGCAAATACATGGATTTTTTCAAGAGGTTAGGCAGCATCTTTAATCAATTTAGTAATAGCATTATTACTGTTACTAGTAGTAGTAGTAATTAATGCTTCACCGATAACAATAGAATACTAATATTTTCAATGCGTAGAACGCTTACTAATTTAATAATGGTAATAATTAGATGAAGAAACCTGGTATAATAGCCTTTGGTAGTTCAGCACATACCCTTTTGTTTCAACTTTGTGGAGATATTACTGATACATAACACACAGGGTGTGGCAAAAGGAGGTTTACAGTTGTGAGAACATGAAAGAGTTTATTCTTCGATTTATTAATTATTGTGTTATTTTCCATGTGACCTGCTTTTGCCCCACCCTGCATGTAAGTTTAAGGTGCACAACACGGTGACTTGATACACATGTGTATCGCGAAATGATTACCACATTCAGGTTACTGAACACCTCCAATCCCCTCACATGAATTTTCTGTGCTGATTACATTGAAGGGTTACTCTCTCCACAACTTTTAAGTATAGGATGCAGCGCCGGCCAGTATTGGCTGGGCGGCGTCCTGTAGCTGAAAGGTTGCTGGTTTGAATCCCAGTCAGGGCACTTGACTAGGTTGTGGGTTCAATCCCTGACCAGGGCCCGTAGGAGAGGCACCCAGTCAGTGTTTCTCTGTCACATCACTGATTCTCTCCCTCTCCTTCCTCCTTTCCCCCCTCTAAGCCTGTCTTTGGAATTTTTTTTTTTAATAGATAATACAGTACTGTTGATTGTAGTTACCATTGCTGTACACGAGATCCCCGGAACTTACTCGTTTTAGAGCCGGAAGTTGGTGCCCTTCCACCAGCACCTCCCCATTCTCCCCACCCCCGCCCCGGCAACCACCATTCTACTCTGTATTTCTGTAGTTCAGGGTGTTGGGTGCCACTTATGAGTAAGGACATACATACAGTATTTGTCTTTCTCCGACTGACTGCACTTAGCATAATGCCTTCAAGTCCATCCATGCTATCACAAAAGGCGAGATTTCCTATTTTTTAATGGATAAATAATATTCATATACATAACTTTTCTCTATCCATTCATCTGTCGATGGACACTCAGGTTGTTTTGTGTGTTGCCTATTGTAAATAACGCAGTGAACACGGGGTGCAGGGCAGGTGTCTCTTTGAGACAATGATTTCATTTCCTTTGGGTATATACCTGAAAGTGGAAGTTCTGGGTCATCTGGCAGTTCTATTTTTAATTTTTTGAGGAAGTTGCATACTGTTTTCCATAGTGGCTGCATCACGTAATTTACATTTGCATCCACAGCCTCACCAACACTCGCCTCTTGTCTTTGGTGACACCCATTCTCACAGGTGTGAGATGGAATCTCACTGTGGTTCTGACTTGCATTTCCCTGATGCTTAGTGACGTTGAGCGTCTTTTCATGTCCGCTGTCCATTTACATGTGTATTTTGGGAAAAAAGAAGTCTACTTAAGTTCTTTGCCTATTTTTTATTCTGATTTTAAAAATAAAATCCTTTATCTACATCTTTTCACCCACTGCCCAGTCATCAATAAAACAAAACTGGGAAATTTCAATTACAGAAAAATAAGCACTATTGCTTTATAAAATTATGGTATTAAATGCACTTATACTTCTGCTTCAGCCCAGAAAGCCCTCAATTACTGAAAGACTATGTTCGAAAGGCTGAGAAAAAATAAAGTGGTGAACAATCCTGGAGAACTAAGTATGTAGTTAATCATTAATGTCTCTCCCTCCAACATTCCTCCCCCACCCACCCCAAAGAAGGAGGATTTGCACAATGAAGGCTTTTTCTGGCTTCTTTCGAAATATGAGACAAATAATGACACGGGTTCTTTGTCACTTCAGCAACACATGACTTCGCTTTTCTCTGTTGGAGGTATGTTTTCAAGGTACTCTTACACTTAGCACCTTTAGGGGTTCAAATTGAGCAATGAAAGATTTGAAATACAAAAGGAGAACAGAGAATGGTAAGTTCAAAGATATTCCTAAACCCTTAATTTCATCGTCTTGCAAAATTGTGGGTATAGCTACAGAATTCATGAAAGCATCGAATGAGGTATTTACTAAAGCATTCCGTACAAGGCCTGGCCCCTCACAGCCCAAGTGTTGCTTACATCTAACCCACTGCAAAACTATACCAGAGCTGGAAGAAAAGGAGGGGAGGAAAGAGGAAAAGAAGATAAAAAGATAAGAAGCCCAGTAAAATTTATTAATGGTGATGTTGAAAAAAATTGGGGGAGGAGGCGTACATCCTAGTTCACGTACACTTCATCCCTCTGAGTGGTAAAAAAGAAAATATATTTTGGACTAAAGAGTTTCACACAACAGTCACAAAATCATTCCCTCAGTCCACATAGCTTGATGGCGACCCAAGCGGACTGAGACAAGAAGGATGTAATGTGCAAGTGCTGAGCGTTTGACATTTGAGGGATGTCTACCTTCCGTCCTTTTCACCAATCAATTCTCAATAGTTTGGAACAGTAGTGAACTTATTTTTGCATGTAGGCCTGTTCCTGGAATATTAAAATGTTTATAAATGACTAAAATTTTTTAATTCAAATACTTTTTTAAGTGAAATATCCTTACAATTTATATTACCTCCTTATAAAAGAAAGCCAATGAGAAAGTTGTGCTGTTTTTTTTAATAGATACAGTGTCCAACTCTCAGGAGAAATGACACAGAGGCAGCTGTCTAATATTTTACCCCCATGTTAGACAAGAGTATTGTCAGGTTAGAATGGCTATGAGTTACTCACGTGGTATCCCTGGTTCAGGGAAAAAGAAGGAAGCAGGGAACATTTGTGTTCCAGGCAAAATTCGGCGCTTTTTTCATAATGTTCTATACGAATGTGTTCAACTAAATGATTTCATGAGAATGACTTCTTCTCATCCTAACTTCTTTTTATCTAACTATAACATTGCAAACCTTTGAGTTAATGTGATCCAAATAAAATTCACAGCCCAAGAAATAGGGTGAGACAGGGACCATAGCCCAGGAGTGGCAGAGATCACTACCCGCCCACCAAAATCTTGCCTTGCTGCTTCTTCAGAAATAGAATTGGAAACGGGCAACTGTACTATACTTCCCAGTGTCTTTTGCAATTTAGACATAGCACGTGTCTAAATTCTCAAGGGAACGTGAGCGATGCGATGCTGCCCCTTCCAGGGCAGTGCCTTAGGACCACCCCTCTTCCATGCTGCTCTCTCTTCTTGCCACCTGCCATCAGGATGCGGCAGCAGCCCAATTTTGACCACACCCCCCATAGGGACAATACCACAGAGCAGCAGTTCTCAAGGCGGGGTCCCCAGACCCTTTCAGGGAGTCCGTTCTTTGGTTAATAATAATTTTTAGTAGTAATGTCCTACATTAACTGCTGCACTTATTACGAAAAATATGTATAGTATACATGATGCCACCTTACATATACAATTATTTTAAGTTTAGAGCTGATACTGAAGGGTGATTGGACAAACAGTTCCTTTAAACTGTCAGAACTGCTTCAGCTCCTGCTGTTTGATGAGTTACACAAGGTAGCAACAACTGCTGGGGGTTTTAATCGCACTCCTGTATCTTTTATAACTTTGCTTAGATATGAACTGGAGTATTATGGCATCTCAGAATTTCTTTCATTTGGCTAGTCACATTCATTCGCTACATGCCAACATAGTCATTTGGTTACCTAATTTATTTTCTGCGAATGCTAGGTAATTTTATGTAAGAGAATATATAGTCTTATGTAAGATACTAAGCAGCAGTTGAGGTCAAAAATAAAAAGATAAATTGCGTGGAAAAGAACATGAATATAAGGACCTATACATGCAACCTCAAACCCGATTTAAAGTTGTTTCTCTTACACTGTAATGAATAATTTAGGTAAACTTTTTTTTAACTTTGCTGGATAAAACACACGTACCAAAATTCCGTAAGAAGCTGGAGTTATTCGACTGAACAGACTCTGCAGGCTTGTTTGGTGGGGAAGAGTTACAGAGACCTAGAAACGAAAGGAAAAAATGTAAGGGGAAGAACGACAAACTGAGATAACTGTATCGGGCCACGTAATTATTGAGCTGGAACATTTCCTTCAAAGTAATACTCTCAAACACACACATCAAATGTAACAAAACATAGATGCTTACCAGTAGGGCAACACTATAATCTCATTTGTGTGTGTATGTATTTTTAAAAGGTTTCTTTGCAAACAGGTTGTTTGTATAGTAAAACCCAACACGAAAGAAGGTCACTGGAGGTTTTATGAATGAGGGCCATTACATTGTGAAACAACTTTGGGGGGGCTTGCTTTCGAGTTCACCTCACTGCATTCCTACGGCTCACACACACTTTTCAATCATTTGTCCTCCACAGGGGTTCATGCACGGCAAAGTCTGCGATTTTTCTCACACTATTCTTTGCTCCTGGATTATCTTTCTTCACTTTCCATTATCGATGATTTTTCCCCCACTATAGACGATTCTAGTTAGGCCCAGAAACCCCCAAAAGCATTACGTTTCTTCGTTTTGCTACTTCAGCTACTTACAGACAGGCTTAAAATATACACAGGGGTGAGCATAAGTAGGTTGACAGCTGTGAGTACATGAAACAGAGTTTATTGTTTCATTATTTATTATCGAATTATTTGTTTGTATTTCAACTCTAAACCTACTTTTACCCACCCCTGTATTTCTCTTCCCAGTGCCTTCATAATTCATGTATCGGTTTCTGCCCAGTTTTGAAAACATGTTCCGTATTTTGTGGGAGCACTGTCTAGCAGTGAAAAAAGATAATTTCAGGTTTGTATAAACTTTATAAGAAACAGCACATAATTGGGAAAAAATGATTAAATAGTCGTCTTTTGTTTTCTTGTCAACAGTTTCAGGAAGCAGTATTAGGACATACCTAATCCTAGGATTCTAGAAACACCTCCCCAGTCCTGGAGGTACTTGAGTGTGAGTCACTATGGTGCATGCTGAATTTCAATCAGATTCAATTAAAATGTATTTATTGAGTACCTGCTATGTGCCACGCACTGGGCTAGGCACTGACAATAGGGACAGGCATAAGAAGTGGGAGCAGGTGAGAAAGTTCAGGAGATACCAATCATCGTGTCGGTTGCATATAAGCTGAGAGTTATACACATCCCTCAGAAAGAGAACAATTGTTCCAAAAGAGAATACCGTTTTCTACAACAGGAGATTAAGATTCTGCATCTATGTCAGAGAGAACCATTATTTTACATATTGGTTTGTCATAGGTATTTTTTATGCCACCTGCCCAGCATTAATTCCTCCTACCTCTGATAATAGAACTTGCATTTTCCTTTAGGAAATCACCTGTCCCCAGTTTTCAGCTCCCCACTTCTGGTGGAGCTGATTCTACCTTCAGATGACCTGGGACTAGGGCTGATTTTCAAGCAGGACTTTGCCGTGGTCACACCAGTTTTTGAGGCCTGACCTTGTTCGTGACTGGTCAGTGTCCACGAATAACAATTGTTAAATATGAGGTATGACACCACCCTCCTGGACCAGAGCATGGAATATACTGGCAATAACTGGTTCAGGACCCGCTTCGACTGTAAAGCAGTAAGAGAGCCGGGCTAAAGGGGGAAGCACACCGAGTCAGTAGTCACGAGCCATCTGGAGGGGAAGAGGACACACAGGCAAGTATAGGCAGATAGGGCTAAAGCTTCAGCATCCGTTTCGGAGCTAGAAATTGTTCTTCATTTAAGGGGAAAAGAGCAGAGGGTGAAGGCAGCTGAGAAGTAGAATTAGCCTCCATCTGGATTGTGACCTGGGAGCTCTCACTTAGATATAAGACTCAGTCCGCAGAGAGTCCCATGACTCCATCTGTGCCAACCCACGTCTACCTCAAGTTTCTGTGTCTTTATCTGATATCCCCAAGACAGGATTGGACCTGGAGAAAGAAGGGTTTTGGTTTGGCTTGGTTTTTAGAAAAAGAAACCTGGGTGTTTTAAAAGCTAAGCTGATCAAATCAATCTTTGGCTGGCTCTTCAAGCCACTCATTTCTTTGCTTTTAACTGTTTGATTCTCGTGTTTTATACTATACTTTCCTCCTCTCGGCATGTTTACATTCTCTTTTGGCTGGCTTTAGCCGTCATACTTTTCCATCACACTTTAGCCATCGGCTGAGAAACCAGTTCATTTTGGAGATGAAGACTAGAACAATTTTATGGACAGAAAGATAGAGTGAAAACTCGGAAGAAGGGTAAGATTCAGCTACAATCTTTTCACGCTTATAATACCTTAGGTAAGTTTTCTCAGTGTTCCTCATGCCTCCCTATGACACCAAGCAGCTGTGTGGTCCTGGGTGATGAATCAAGTGCATCAAAGCTATAAAAACTGTATCACCACGTTTTGTGTGCTTTGTAGTTGTAAATAAGGTTTTCTAAGATAATCGAGTTCCCATAGTTTCAGTAGTCCTTGGGTTTTGTTTTCATCACAGTTTAGCAAAATAGTAAGCAACAGACTCACTATTGCTAATAATACTTGGTAAAAATAGAAATGTGTCAATACTTTATTTCATTAAATCAACACATTTGTCTCACAATATGCTTTGCTGTGACTGTTTTCAAAGAAAACACATTTGAGGTTAGACTGCTGGGAATTTTAAACAGTACATTTGGATAACAGCATCTTAGGATGAGTAGAAAGTGCCAAACATCTTTGTATTATTCCAGTCCGTCACAGGAGCCCCCCCACCCCATCACCTTACGCCCTGCTCAGCATTATCCCTGTGGAACGCAGCACAGCACAAGGTTGGGGAGTGACCCAATCCATAGCACCTAGCAAGCCTCTGTTGAGGAAGTATATTAACTTTTTCACGGAGTGGTTACGTAACGAAGAATTAAACAATTATAAAAGCAGTGCATATGTTCTAAAAAAATAAGTGTAAAGATGCTTACTCTTTTTCACGTTCCGCAAAATTTTCAAACTCTACAGAAATGAAGAAAAGGAAAATGTTAATTTTTGTGTGTGAAATCCAAAATACTTTAATCAAGTAGAAATACAGACTTCAGTCAAAAGGATAAATTTCCTTTATTGTTTTTTAAATTGTATTTTTTTATTCATTTTTAGAGAGGGGAAGGGAGGGAGAAAGAGAGGGAGAGACATGTTAATGTGTGGTTGCCTCTCACGTGCCCCCTACTGGGAACCTGGCCCGCAACCAAGGCATGTGCCCTGACTGGGAATCCAACCGCAACCCTTTGGCTCGCAGGCCAGCACTCAACGCACTGAGCCACACCAGCCAGGGCAGGATTAATTTCCTTTAAAAATAGCCATCAAAATACACAAAACTATTTTTCCATCTTGCCACTTTTAATGCAGTGCAAAGTCTCCACTTGATTTCGTCTTGCTATTTTGCCCACCCATCTGAGAATCACACTGTGAATTTAGAAATAGTTCTATCGGACCACGAGGAAAAAACAGAGTTCCCTACTTCTCCTTTTTGGGACTATTCGAGAACCCACACGGCTCCTGAAGACAGCTGTGATCCACAGCCACTGCCGTTCTGGCCAAGGAGTTTTGTCAGTCATACTCGGCCCTCAGTTTACTAAGGTCCCATCCACGCTGTGAGCCACGCTCCTCCCTTCTCTTTCCTTACAGCAAACCATGTCCTCTGTGCCCTTCATCGTGGAGTGTCTAGCTTGTCTCTTCTGGGAAGCTACCCAGATTTCTCTTCTCCGCATACCCTCAGCTTGTGTGTTTAATCTGTCCCATGGTATTCAATTCTCCCTGACAGTTTCCGAGTGGTTTCTTACACAGGCATGCCGTCGTAACCATAACCTGTACTCTTTTCGAGGGCAGGTGGGTGTCCTTTATGGCATTTGTTTTCCTAACACACCTAACAGAAATGTAGTCTTCTATATACTAGATCTTTAATAAATTCTTTTTTTGAAAAAATTTTTAGATTTTTTAAATAGATCATTTATGTATAATTCAAACTCTCTTAGTAGAAACGCGACCATTCTCGGGCGATGGGCACACGATGCAGTGTGCAGGTGATGTTTGTTACGTTGTGCGCTGGAGACCTGGGCGGCTTTGTGAACCGATGTCACCCCAGTAAATTCAATTACAAAATTTTTAACGCTAGCGTTCTTGTTGTCTGTCTACCCAGTTTCTAACCCTCCTCATACAGATACCCATTGTAGCCTTCCAGAGTTATGTATAAATATACAATACAGATTCCATTTTGTTCCTTTTAAGCAAAAGTTAATTCATATGTAAATATAGTGAGAAAGTCCTCATTTTTTAGCTGCATAGTATTCCATTGTCTGCACATACCATGATTTATTTAATCAATTTCCCTAATGATTAATGCTTATGTTGTTCCCAATAGTCTGCTTTTACAAATAATACCACAGTAAATAGCCTGGATACAGTTCATTTCATGTAGGTACGTACATATTTGAGGGGTAAATTTCTAGAAGTGGATCAAGGGTATATGCATTTGATAGATATCGCTAAGTTGTCCTCCCCAGAAATTCTACCACCTTGACGTTCCCACCAGCAATGCAGGCGTGTGCTCCTGTCCCTGCGAGCATGTAGTCAAACTTTGGAATTTGCCATTCCGACCACTGAAAACCAGCATGTCACAGTGTTCTTAATTTGCATTTCTCTTATTATGAGTGAGGTTGAACATATCGAATGTTTAATGGGTAGATCGTGAATACTTATTTTGGTTTAAACGATCTCATCTCTTTTTTTTGCCCATTTTTCTACTAGGGTTCTTATTTTCTATGAATTCTAGGAATCTTTATACATTAAAGAAATAACTCCTTAGCTACAATGCCAGATGCAGATGTTTTTCTCCAATTTGTCCTCTGTCTTTTGATTTTTAAGGTGATTTTAGTTTCACCATGCAGAAATTTTCCATTTTATTTAAGAGAATGTATTTTCCGTTTTATTTAGGAACCTCTTCTTATGGTTCCTGGATTCTGAGTCATATATAGTTCATTCCCACTCACAGGTTGTAAAGTAATCTTTGCAAGTTTGTGGGGTTTTTTAGTACTTTTGGGGGTTGGTTTTCTTTGTTCATTTGTTTCTTGTTTTGTTTTTTTTTAAAAAAAAACATTTAAACATTTTACCCTCCTAGACTACATTCTGGTACAGCTGTGAAGCACAGATCCTAGCTTTTTCTTCAGGTGTGGATTCAGTTCATCCCACAACACTCACTAAGACACCCATCTTTAACTGCATACCAAATGCCTGCACATGCTTCAGTCTATTTCTGGACTCCCCGTCCTGCTCTGCTGTTGTGTGTTTTCTTCATACATCAATATCATACTATTTTAATTATTGGGGCTTTACAATGTTTTCCTAGCTGGTAAGGCTACCCTCCTTCCACTGTTTATACATTTATTTTCACTTTTTTCCACTTTTCTGGCCATTCTTGCTCTTTTCATCCTCCATATGAACTTTGGAATCAGTTTGTCTCATTCCAGAACAAAAAAAAAGTTGATGGTTTTATTGGGCAGGTTTAAACTAAGCTGTATTTTTTTTTCTTTTTGGTTTCCTTCTATTAATTTTGAAAGCCGTAAGACCAACCATTTCCGTGAAGATATATAATCTAATTTTTCATCTTAATGCTGGCAGCTGGCGGGGGTGGGGAACAAAGGGGGCACACTTTCAGTAATGAGAGGCTTCCGGCACGTTTCCATAAACTCCCATCTTCGTTACCTTACTCCTTGTGAAACTTTTTCCAGGGGTCTTCAGTGTCTGTTTTGAAGATGTTGAATTTTCCATGGCGTTAGGACAGCTAGCAGAATGAATCTCCATGGGCTGAGCCTGCATACCTAAAATAAATAAATAAATAAATAAATAAATAAATAAATAAATAAATAAATAAATAAAATAAAAGTGTTTTGTTACATAGCGGCTTAAGCTTTCGGGTTTTATACAGATATATATTCAGTAATCTTTGCTTGGAGTGTTTATGCATTGTTTTTACAATACATTATGGGATTTTGAAATGTATTATTCTTATCTTATTTAATCATTCCTTGTACCTTTCTCATTTAGGTCCTGCTTTATCGTTAACCTTTTAACAGCCTTGTTTCTAGAACTTTTTGGAGAAAGTGTTGCCACTTACAGTCTTCATCGGCAAGTACGAAGGACTCTGGGGTTCTTTCTGGGAGCGGAGGTGGGGGAGAAGAGCGGTCTTCTTGCAGGTCTGCAAGGAGAAGAGTGTGCGGCAAACTAAACACCCATCACTTAAAAGTCAAGGTCAAGACCCCTTTTGGGTTTTGTGTGACTTTCCCGTTTATTTACTTATTTACTTATTTATTTATTGTATTTTTTTCCATTCCCATTTACCCCCTTTTACCCTCGTCCACCTCCACCCACACTCCTCCCCACCCTTTCCAGTCTTTCATTATGCACCTACAACAACCAAATAAAAACTGATCTGAACGCGGACTGGAGCCTCGAGAACTTTGTTCTGCTAGCTCTCTAACCACTGAGCCTCTGATTGATTACAAACTCGTAAGCTCATTTACAAAAGTGGTTTTCCAAAGAAGCTGAACCGGAAGTTAATTTAGCTCCTAGTTCTCACTAGCATCTTGTAGAGCAGGCTGGGGAAAGAGGAACACTGGTCAGTGAAACCACAGGGAGGCAAACAGCCAAATCCAGAACACTAGCACTCTTTACGAATGGCCCGCTCTCCGCATGACAAATAAAATGGCATGACAAAATGTAAAAAGGAAGGAGACCTGTTACAAATTTTAAAAGATGTAAGAAACACATAAACCAAATACAATGTGTAGACTTTGTTTGAATCCAGGTTCAAATAAACCTACGGTGAAATGGCAGTGTTAAGACAGTTTGAGAAAACTGAACATGTCTGGGTATCAGGTAATATTAAGAAACTAGTTGATTTTATTGGTGTCATAATGCTACCATAGTAGGTTTAAAATAAGTGTTGAAATTTTTCATAATGGGACTATTTTCCCCTGATATAAGTCCTAGAGATACAAATGCTGCTCTGTCAGCAGAGGCCCTT
Source organism: Desmodus rotundus (assembly GCF_022682495.2). Taxonomy (NCBI): domain Eukaryota; kingdom Metazoa; phylum Chordata; class Mammalia; order Chiroptera; family Phyllostomidae; genus Desmodus; species Desmodus rotundus. Next base: position 63,453,661 of record NC_071398.1, read on the forward strand.
ATCACACAGTGCTGAGTATAACGATAGACTACATGAATGTCTCCTGAAAATGAAAATGGGGGTAAGGGCCAGTTTCACCTGCCATTGGTCATTTGGTTTTTTAGGCCTTCGCTTTTGTCTAGAAAGCAAGTTCTCTCGTTTATCCCTGTGCCCTGGGTAAAATGCAAAAGTAAAGGACGACACCGCACTTGTTTCTGGCACCTAACACAGCAAGTGGCATGCAGTAGGCATTTAATGAACATTTGATAACAACGTTGGGTAGCTTATCATCTAGTTCGCTACTAGAAAACACTCTGAGAACTTTCAGTTAACAATAAACTTCCACATATCTTCCTAAAATACCATTTTAATCTGGATACTGCCCCGATGAAGGACCTGCAATGCTTCCTACTCGCTGCACTAAATCTACATTCTTCTGCCTGACTCGCTGTGTGATAAAACGCAGGTGACAAACTCTGCTGTGACTGATGGAGTACGCTCACAGTGCTGTACAGCCAGCGCCGCGATCTAATTCCAAAACATTCTCACCACCCCGAAGGACATCAGAGTCCGCACTCCGTTAGTGGTCTCTCCCCGTTCCCTCCAGGGAAGACTGGCAACCACGAGTCTGCTTTCTCCACAGAGTCGCCTGTTCTGGCTATTTCATCTGCCTTGCTTCTGTCCTTCAGAATCTCCCCATATTTTACCTAGCCCAATTTATCGCCCGTACTTCCCAGAGGAGAGCCTCCGTTGCGGTTAAATTCACCGGCTCACCACTCGTCCTGCTGATTTCCCCTTTGGCGTCACTGTGACCCCGCCCCCTGCCCCTGGCGTTCCTCCTCCACCACCGGGCACCCACAGTCTGGGGTTTCTTTCTTCTCCCCAGGGAAGCCTCCCCTGAGCCGTGCAGTGACACCCTCCTTCTTTCCTAGACTCCGGGTGACTGTAAGCACAGCCACACCGATGACCGCTGCGTCGTTCCAGATGAGTGTTGACTCTGTCTACCCGACTTCAGTGTGACCCTTGCCAGTGCCCTTCCCTTCTCTCTCTTTTTCTCAAGCAAAATTTTCAAATATACTTCAAAGTAGAGAAATTAGTACAATGAACCTCCACAACCTCAGTTCAACAATTTTCACGATTTTTCCAGATTTGCTCAATCATATCCTTTTACCCTTTTATCTTTGCTAAATTATTTTAAAGCAAATCCTCTATGTTCTTCACAGCCTACCATTTTTTTACAGTCAATGTTATTTTGTATCAGTTCAGGTGAAGAGCGTGGTGGTTAGACAAGCATACACTGTACAAAGCGTTTCCCCTGATATGTCCCCACCCGGCCCCGTACATACTTATTACAATGTTATTGACTCTATTCCCTGTGCTGTACTTTACGTCCCTGTTAGTTATTATTTTGTAACTAACAATTTGCACTTTTAATCCCATTGCCTTTTTCACCCAGTCCCCAGTCCCCCTCCCCTCCGGTGACCAGCAGTCTGTTCTCTGCGTCTGTGAGCCTGTTTCAAGTTTGTTCATTTATTTTGTTCTTCAGATTGCACATGTAAGTGAAATCATTGGTGTTTGTCCTTCTAGAAGCACCCTTTCTTATACACCCTCCTAAAACGATATAAGGTACCCAGAGCTTGCCCAGGAAATGCTCACTTAATAATTATCGAATGAAAATTGTAACAGGTAACATTTAATGAGCGCTTATTATTTGACAATCTCTGTGCTTAAAGCTTCATGTGCATCATCGCACTTAATCCTCGTGGAAATCCTCTAAAAAAGGAGTTCTGGTATCCTCGTTTTATAAATGAGAGAAATGGATAGAATACATCATTTAACCAAGGTTGTGCTTTTTGATAACTATTGGAACTTCGGCGATTTGAATTAATGTCTGTCTGACACAGACGCCCCATTTTTAAACCTCTATGTTATCTACCTAGTTATGCACAATAATGACTACCATAAGGGAATATGTTAATATGAATAAATATGTTAAGGGCACCTACCACCTGTTATCGCGTATGGAAAGTACCTATCAGTGCCCAATAAACATTCGCTGTTGATGATGTTTTACAATGTCTAAGACAAGCAAAGCTCAGGGAAGCCCTGGTAAAGCAGCGGCAAGTTAAAGATCTAAACGGCCACAAAGAATTTTTAGAATCACCTTGTGAACAATGATGAAACCTATAAAATGAACTGCTGCAAAGGCGGAAGAGATACTACCTGAAATAGTTTTTTGAACAGGTTATATATCGAGGGGCAGATCCTAACATCCTGTCTTCACCCCACCCTTGACGAAACTCCTAGCCTGGGGGAACCAGAAATAAATCAATGAACAGTGGGCGCTATTCTGAGAACCCTGACACCTCCTGAGGTGGATCACTCTAAGCTTAATGAGCCATCCCTACATACAAATACTTAGGGCTAAAATCTCATCTAAAGCCAAGAGAATTTTTTTTACCTGAGTTGGGACGCTGGAGTTTTATACTCTAAAAGAAAAAAGGGAAAAGAAAGGAAAAGTGAAACAAGAACATGTACACAAATTTACAAGCTCAAAGCAATACGTGGCATTTTTGAAATTACGTTGCATATACCAGTAAGAGACAGCTATGAAATGTTGACCCTATTTTTTGTGACTTATAAGTGTGCTGGATTATAAAAAAAGCATCAACTCTTAAAGTAATTTTTGTATGTCAGGATGGTTGGTCCTAAACTGATCCTGTGTTGACCCATCTCCTCCCTACTCAGAACATTTCCCTGAAATGTTCACGGGTGGTAAGTTGTTGAAACTGAAGTTATTTCCTGGCACTGGAAAAGGAGGGGTTGTTCTTTGCTCTGGGAGTTATTAAGTGAAAGATCATTGATTGTAGCATATTTTTAACAATAATAATACCAATTAGTAGTAACTTAAAAGTATAATTCAAAAGGTAGAGAATATTTGCCTACCAGCATCGCAGTTGTAGGCATGCTTAAATGTTTTAGGTAATTACTTTTCTGATCTCTGAAATCGTAAGACAGTTGGTTCACAGAATATATACAAATGCATATCAGATGGTTGAAAGTGTAGATTTTTCTTCCAGAAGCAGAGAACATTATTCCAAGAGGCTTAACTCAGATACTATGGACATCTGTCACTCAGAAAAAAATTTCTCTCCATAAATACTTTATCACAGCTAACACGATACAGCCAAACAAGTGACTATTGCAAACAAGCTATCTACTTATGAAACATTTCTTTTTGCTTTAACTATCCTTCCAGAGTCAGCTCCAATGTTTCTACCTGACTAAGCCTTCCTTGACCACTTCCCACCTGAAGGGACTCCCACACTTTCAAACCTTCTGTCTTTCCCAGGGCATTGGTCCCATCTGCCTTGTGATGACGAACGGAGCAAAATACTCGTGTACACCTCCTGCATCTCCACTGCTAGACTCCAGATTTCTTAAGGGCAATAATCGGGTCTTACACATCTTTTTATCTACCACGTACCCTAGCAGATCATTTTGTAAGTGGGATCTGGTTAATGTCTATTGGTAATTAATAGGTGTTAGAAATACAAGGAGTAGGACTATAGTCTGTTGAATCCAAATGAGTAGAGTCAGAAAAAAAAAGTTATTGACCTTGCTTGGCCTAAGTCTCACAGGCTCATCGGGTTTGTCTGATTCAGATGTTCCACCCCACTCTAGTGGTCTTCCCATTTCTGTCATCACAGCTGAAGATAAAGACTTCGGAACAGTCAGTGGGACTTCTCCTGGAAGAGAGTAAATATGGTCCGAGTCTCCCAAGAGTTATAAATCTTCCTGAAAGCCACTGTTACTCAGCAATAGCACACAGAACATTGAAAGGACGTGAGACGTAACCCAGTTAATCCACACTTGGTTACACTTACTGAACTGTACTCACCAGCTTCCTCTTCCACAATAAAAGACTCAGGTGTCCGTTCCGGAAGTGGAGGGGGGATTTCATCATCTATTCTTGGGGAAGTTGCTATCCAAATGTCAGAAATATAATTATAATTTTTAATCAGGAAAATCCAAAGAAAATTATTACGTTCTAATCTTTATGTAAATCGCATCAAGCATCGTTACAATATTTAAGATGGCATCTGTTCACTCAAGGGAAAAGCAAAATAAATTCTCTCATCTTAAGTTGCAAACCCAGGAGGGTTTTGCTTCTTCAAAATGTGTTCTTTCTTTTAAAAGCTCCAACATATTTTGATTGAGTCACTGATTATCAGTTACCATATATGAAATATCATATTAATTAAATTACATAACTCCTGCCCCGATTGGTGTGGCTCAGTAGATTGGGCATCGTCCCGCAAACCAAAAGGTCAGCGGTTAGATTTCCGGTCAGGGCACATGCCTGGGTTGCAGTCCCAGTTCCCGGTGGGAGGGGAACGAGAGGAAACAGATGGATGTTTCTCTCACACATCAATGTTTCTCTCCCTCTTTCTCCCTCCCTTCCCCTTTCTCTAAAAATAAAAATGCAATCTTTTAATAAATGCAATTTTTTAAATTACATAATTATTTTTTGTTTCACATGGCATATACACTATAGCATCATAAAAGCACTTTAAGATTCAGTTACAAGCTAGGTTAAATCATAAAGATTTAGTATCTATAATTCATTTTACAAAGTGAAGACTATGTACGTTTTTTGGGTTTTTTTACAAAACACGGTTGTAACAGGGCTTTATTTTTTTCCCCCAGCCAAACCCACCTCCCTCCTTTGCCTCCACGCTCCCTCCCCCTTGGTTTTGAGGGTTTTCTGTATTTCTATAGACATACTCAGAATTTTTATAGAAAAAATGGAATGCTATTATAATAAACTGACACCAGAGGGCACACGTGTATGTTGCTCCAACCCCTGAAGATAAGGATTTATCTTTTAATATTGGTGCTCAGAGACCAGAACAGGGACAGGCTCACAGAAATGGAGACCACAGGGAGGGTTATCAGCGGGGAGGGGAGGGGGCAGAATGGGGGAAAAGGTACCGGGAGTAAGAAGTATTAATGGTAGGTACAAAATGGACAGGGGGAAGTTAAGAATAGTATAGGAGATGGAGAAGCCAAAGATCTTATATGTATGACCCATGGACATGAACTAAGGGGGGAGAAGGCTGGTGGGAGGGGTGGTGGGGGTGGAGGGGAATGAAAGGGAGAAAAAAAAATGGGACGACTGTAGTAACATACAAAAAAATGAAAAAAAGAAGAAAATTCCTTTAATTTACAAAACAAAATCAAAGTATATAAAATAACCTAATCAAAGAAGGAAGTAGACCCAGGTAAAATATTTTTGTAACAAAGCTACACATCTACACATCTATTAAGGCAGGGATGTCAAACTCATTTTCACCGGGGGCCACATCAGCCTCACGGTTGCCTTCAAAGGGCCAAAATAATTTTGGGACTGTATAACTGTAACTACTCCTTAACTAGTAATGAGTTGAAATTACATTTGGCCCTTTGAAGGCAACCCCGAGGCTGATGTGGCCCCCGGTGAAAATGAGTTTGACAGCCCTGTATTAAGGAACTGTACAACAATGTTACAAAGTAAAAGCTCTACTTCTTATTCAGGTGGAATATTTTTTATAAATTTCTGATAATCTACCTAAGAGAGTTAAACTTACTCTTTGCTCTCCTTCTCTTCTTCCACATCAAACTATTATAATTTTCTCTAACAAGATATTTACTTCTAATATCAAACCACTCGGTAAAACAGTATGCGTAATAGGCAAAAATCTCGAAGTATTATGTATGAACGTGAAGTAGTATGTGTGATTAAAATCCTACACAGAATATAGAAAACATATTCTCATCTAATAAGTTATCACAAAAAGGCAGGAGAAACTTCAGCGCTCTTCCTCCAACTGCCTCATCAAGAGACCACCACCCTTAGCTGCATGTTCAGCTCAGTGTAGCCACGTGGTTGTGCAGCAAAAATTCCGAGTGACCGTGTGGTGCCGCTGATCAGATCTGTCCCTGTGTTCTTTCGGAAGTTGCTTCTGTAGCCTAAGGGTGAGTTGTGGGCCTTTGACATACATTCCCAGGACTGAGAATTGCCTTTGTTAGAAGCGCTCCCGTTGGCGTAGATGCTGGATCGGAGGTCATATAGACCGTGGAACGTTACATGTTTGTTTATGCTGTTTTCAATGTGTCACATCATTGAAGGGGAAGGAAGCACACAGAGAAGTACAAGGGGGAGGATGAAAAGAAACCAAACCTGGAGAAACAAAACCTAAAAGGCCACACAAACTTGTAAAAATAACTTACCAACTATGGCTGTGTCTTGGCTCAGTGTGGGGGGGGCATTGGTTGGAGGATTCGTCGCTGCAGAATCGAGTGACTCATAATAAGGAAATAGGGTTGCAGGGGACGTTGGAAACAGAGAACAAGGTGACACAGTCCTCTCTTGTTTCTCAGGTAAATCAAGAGACATCTTGGAACCAGTACTGCTTGGAGACAATGAAGGGAAATAAGGGCCTTCTACTAAAGACAGGTGAGAACGCGCAGTGAAAGCACTTGGGTGGAGCTGCTTTGCGCTAGCGGCCTGCGGCACTTGGGGCCCCGAGTCACACAACAGTGTGTAATTCAGTTCTCCTGAAGAAACAGGCATCGCTTTGCAAGCTGCCTCAAGACAAGAGCTGTTCGGCTGAGGTTCCAAATGAGAAAAGTTTTCCTTGATGCCCAGTTCCTTGGCATCTCTCTGTTGTATCAGTTCGAAGGGAGTGGATTTGGTCCGCGTTATGCACCCCTTTGAATTGAAATATCTTTCTGCTGCATTTACAGGTTTAGAATTAGGACATGCTGCAAACGAAATGGAGCTCAAGTCCAAACTCTGGTGCTTCTGAAGAGGCTCCCCAGCCACGGCGAACGCCTTGGCCTCCCATTTCATGGCGCGGTCAGCATTTTTGTTACAACCACAGTTGAGCTCCAAAAACTCAAAAGTACTGTTCTGTGGAGCAGGGTGCAAAGCTAAGTCTTTCTTTTCTCTCATTTCAGAAGTCCTAAGGTGAAAGGAAGAAGCTTCTGCGTTTTCCCCCCTTAGCTGTTGGTTCGTCACTTCTGCTGCTAGTGTGCCACTGGAAGAAAAAGAAAGTAACAATGGTACCACACCCCCAGCGGGCCTCTTCCTCACTTTCCCCAGATTCACAATGAGTCGTGAGCAGGACGTGTGCCTCTGAGACACATTCAGACATGTAAAATTACACTCACCTTTTTGGTAAGTTAAGAGAATAAATATCTGCTTCTAGACTGGGATTTTGCTCAGGAACTGAATACTTTGCTTGAATCTTCAAGAGAAATAAGAGATTGTTTTTTAGTGAAGCGATGACAGTGACATAGTTTATATTCATAAGGCTGAGAAGTCATTTTCCAGAAGATATAAAGATTTAAAATAATTCATAAAAGAGATGAGTTTCCAAAATACTGAACCCAACAAGAGCATGTTCATATATGGAGACCCGAAGGGTCAGAATAAAGGGTCAATGGTGTTACAGAAATTAGAAAGGATTTACTTACAGCATCATCTTTTCAAACGTGGGAGTTTTACAATGTTCTTGGGGGTGGCTGTATTCTTAAGAACACTCTACCTCCGGAGATTTCATCATCGCAACCCTTCATGTTAGTGGGTGCTTATGAGGTCCCATACGTACCTCATCTTGTTCTACCTTGTTCTTCCTTACTATGCTCCAGCTACACTGGTTTGGGGCTTTTGTTGTTGTTGTTGTTATTTTTGTTTTTTGTTTGTTTTGCCATTCCTTAGGCACACCAAACTTCTTTCCAATGCAAAGCTTTTACCCTCTGGTTGAAATACTCTCGCTCCAGATTTTGCATGGCTGGCTCCTTCTACGGAACTATTCTTTACTTAAATGTCAGCTACATAAGGAAACCTTCCCTGACCCCTCAACCTAAAACCACACTCCAGCTCATTTGCCCAGCCACTCTCAGCCTGTATTTTCTTCATAGTAATGATTCCATTATGACATTTGTAACCGAGGCTCACGGAATCGAAGGTACCATTGACTGTAAAATGGATCTTGATTTCGGAGATGTTTAAATGTAAAAAAAAAAAAAAAGTCACCAGCAATTGTAAGATAACACCTGTTATGGGTTTAGTTGTGACTCTCACAAAGATATGTTAAACTCCAACCCCTTATATCTTTAACTGGCCTTATTTAAAAGGAGGGTCTTTGCAGATGTACTTAGTTAAGATGAGGCCATACCGGATTGGGTGGGTCCTAACATGGTGACATGTGTCCTTTCAAGTAGAGAAAATAGACACTCGGAGACACACAGGGGGAGTGTTGTGTAATGAACTTGTAATGACAGAGAAGGAAACTGGAGTAACGCATCTGCAAGTTAATGGACACCAAGGATTGCTGGCGGACTCCAGAAGCTAGGAGGAAGCAAGGAGGATCTTTTCCCCCAGAGCTTTGAGAGAGAGCGTGGTCCTGCTTACACCGTTATTTTGGACCTCCTGCCTCCAGAACTGAGGAAATAAATTTGTTGTGTGAGCCCTCCACGGTTTGTGGTACTTGTTACCGCAGGACTAAGCAACTGATTCAGAGACTTTACTACCCCACTGTCAATAATGGATAGAACATTGAGACAGACAGAAGATCAATAAGGAATCAATAAATATCAATAGAGGGCAGATATTAGCAACACCATAAACCAATTAATCCTAAAACACTCTACCCGACAACATATACCTTCTCCTCAAACGCATATGGAACATTCTCCAGGACAGACCACATGTCAAGCCACAGAACAAGTCTTAATAAATTTTAACAGACTGAAGTTATACAAAGTATCTCTTTAAATCATAATCAATGTTTAGAAACTAGAAATCAATAACAGAAAGAAAACATAAAAATTCACAAATATATGTAAAACAAACAGTCTTAAACAACTAAGGGGTCAAAGAAGAAATCACAATGAAAATTAGAAAATATTTAGAAATGAATGAAAACATAATATAGCAAAATAGATGGGATACAGTGAAAGAAGTGGCTCAGCAAGAAACTTGTATCTGGAAATGCCCACCTTAAAAAAGAAGAAAATTTCCAGATGAATAACTTACAAGTTAAGGAACTAGAAAAAAAGAAAACCAAACCCAAAGCTAGCAGAAAGGGGGAAATATTACAGATTAGAGCAGAGATAAATGAAATGGAGACTAAGAAAACAGTAGAGAAAATTAACAGAACCAACAGTGGATCTATTAAAAAGATCAATAAAATTGACAGAACTTTAGCTAGATTTACTAAGGAAAAAAGAAGACTCAAAGTTTTAAAATCTCAAGTTACAGGAAAGAAGTGGGACATTACTACCAATTTTACAGAAATAAAAAGTATAAGACAACGATATGAACAATTATATGCCAACAAATCATATAAGCTAGAGGAAATGGACAAATTCCTAGAAACATGTGATCAACCAAAACTGACTCAGAAAGAAACAGACAATCAGAACAGACCTACAATGTGAATAGACTGAATTAGTAATCAATGGCCCCCAACGAAGAAAAGCCCAGCACCAGATGGCTTCATTTGTGAGTTCTACCAATTATTTAAGGAAGAGTTAATACCCATGCTCCACAAACTCTTCCAAAAAATTGAAAGGGCAGAATCACTTCCTAAGTCCATCTATGAGGCCAGCATTACCCCGATACCAAAGCCAGACAAAGACACTACAGAAAAAAGAAAACTAGAGACTACTATCCTTTATGAATATTGATGCTAAAGTCCTTAACCAAACACTAGCAAACTGAACTCAGCAGCACATTAAGAGCATTATATACCATGACAAAGTGGGGTTTATTCCCAGAATGCAAGAATGGGTCAGCAAATAAAAATCATTGTAATACACCACCTTCATATAATGAAGGGGGAGGAAAACCTCATAATCATATTAATTGGTGCAGAAAAAAAGCACTTAACAAAATTCATAATAAAAACATTCAGTAAGTCCTGGCCATGCTGTACACCAAAAGGTTGCGAGTTCGATCCCTGGTCAGGGTGCAAGTACGGGAAGCAGCCAATCGATGTTTCTCTCTCACATAGATGTTTCTCTCTCTCTCTGTCTGTCTCTCTCCATCTCTCTCCCTCCTTGCCTCCCTTCCTCTCTCTCTAAGAATCAATAAACATATCCTTGAGTGAGAAGTAAAAAAAACCCAAAACACTCAGCAAACTAGGAACATAAGGGAACTTCCTCAATATGATAAAGGCCACACAGGAAAAACCCACAGCTAACATCATACGCAATGTTGAAAGACTGAAAGCTTTTCCCTAAGATCAAGAATAAGGCAAGGATGCTGACTTCCGCCACTTCTAATTAACATAGTACTAGAAGTTCTAGCCAGAGCAATTAGGCAGGAAAAAATAAAAAATAAAAAGCATCCAAATTGGAAAAGAGGAAGTAAAGTTGTTATCTGCAGATGGCATGATCTTATATGTCAAAAGATACCACATACAAAAAAAGCTAGAGCTTTTTTTTGTTAGTATGATAAACAAATGCAGCAAAGTCGACAAATACAAATCAACACACGAAAACCAGTTATATTTCTGTACATCAGCAAAAACAATCTGAAAGGAAAATTTAAAAATAACTATTGTATTTACATTAGCAACAAAAAAGTACTTAGGAATAAATTTAACCAAGAAAGACTTGTATGTTTAAAATGATAAAACACTGCCGACAGAGCCAGAACAATCTGGAAAAAGAAGCATAGAGTTGGAGGACTCACACGGCCTCATTTCACGGTGTACTACGAAGCTACAGTAATAAGACAATGTGGTACAGGCATAGGACCAATGGAATAAATAGCCTGGCAAGGAACTTCTATATGTGGGCATTTGATTTTTGATGAGGGTGCCAAGACCATTCAATGGAGAAAAGACAGTATTTTCAACAAGTGGTGCTGCAAGAGCTGGATATTCACATGCAAAAGAATGAAGTTGGACCCTTACTGCACACCATATACAAACATTAACTCAAAATGAATCAAATACCTAAACATAAGAGTTAAAACTATAAAACTCCTTTCTTAAGAGAAAGAAAACATAGAAAGCTTCATGACATTGGATTCAGAAACAATTCCTTGGATGTAACACCAAAGGCATTAGCAACAAAAGGAAAAATAAACAAATTGGATTTTATAAAAATTAAAAACTTCCATGAACCAAAGTACACAATCAACAGAATAAAAGGCCAGTCTACAGAATGGAAGACAATGTTTACAAATCACATATCTGATAAAGGATTAAAATTCAGAGTATAAAGAAAACTCTAAAAACTCCACAACAACAAGCAAACAAACAAAAGAAACAATTCAAAAACGGGCAAAGGAATCATGCTGCGTTAAATAAGCCAGATACAAAAGAATAAGCATATGATTCCCCTTATATAATGTACCTAAAATAGGCAAATGCATAAAGACAAAAAGAAGTTACTAGGGGTTGGGGTAGGGGGAATGGAGAGATTCTGTTTTAGATGCTGAAAATTTTCTAGAAATAAACAGTAATTGTCATACACATTGTAGAGGTGTTTAATGCCACTACACTGTACACTTAAAAATGGTTAAAATGGTAAGTATGAATGAGGAAGTGTCTCCTCCTGTTCTGTTTTCTGGTACAGCTTGTATAAAATTGCTGTTAATTTTTCATTAAACATTTGGTGGGATTCTCAAGGGAGACTATGTGGACCTGGAGATTTCTTCTGTGGGAGTTTTAAACTTACAAATCATTATGGGGCTATTCAAATCACCTATTTCATACTGAGTGAGTTGTGGTAGTTTGTGTTTCTGGAGGAAGGAACTCATTTTGTCTAAGTGGTAAAATTAAACGTGTTGAGCTGTTCATGTCATATTCCTTTATTACCCGTTTCTATCTGCAGAGACTGTAGAGATATCCCGTTTCATTCCTGATATTGGTCATTGTTACCTTTGCCCTTTTTTCTTGATTACTCTTCCTAGGAGTTTGTAAATTTTATTGCTCTTTTCAAAGAACCAGCTCTTTGGTTCACTGATTTTTCTCTATTGTTTTTCTGTTCACAATTTCATTGATTCCTGTTCTTTATTATTTGCTTCCATTTTCTCTGGCATTTTCTCCTCTCTTTTTTTTTTTTCTGTATTCTCAAAGTGGGAGTTTACATTATTGGTTTGAGACTTTCCTGTTTTCCGATGTATACACTTGGAGTGCTATAAACTTCCCCATCAGCACTGCTGTCGTTCTGCCCCACAAATGTGATGTATATTTTCATTTTTAGTCAGTTCAATGCATTTTTTAAAATTTCCCTTGATACTTCTCCTTTGACTCAATGGATTTAGAGGAGTGTGGTTAGTTTCCAAGTATTTGGATCTTTTCCTGTTATCTTTTTGTCATTGGCTTCTATTTTGTTTTCATTGTAATCAGGAAATACATTTCATATGATTTCAATTCTTATAAATGTTTCAGATTGTTTAATGGCCCATGATATGATTCATCCTGCTACACGTTCCATCAGCATTTGAAAAGTATGTGTATTCATGTGTTATTGGGTGGAGTGTTCTGTAAATATCAGTTTGATCCTGTCGGTTGATGGTCTTGTTCAGTGCCGTATTCTTGCAGATTTTCTGTCAAGTTCTTCTACCAACTGTTGAGAAAGGGACATTGAGGACTCCAGCTATAATCGTGGATTTGTCTATTCCTCCTTTCATTTCTATCAGTTTTTGCAGCTCTGTTGGTCCATACACACTTAGGATTGCTATGACTTACTGGTGAATTAACCCTTATATTATTATATAATGTCCCCCCCTGTCTGTGATCATTTTCTTTGCTCTACTTTATCTGATGTTAATACAGGGTGGGGAAAAAGTAGGTTTACAGTTGTTTGTATGGAAATTAATACAATAGTTAATAAAAATAATACAAGAATACACCATGTGTTTCACATACAACTATAAACCTTTGCCTCACCCTGTACAGCTATTTCTGCTTTCCTTTTATTCATGTTTACATGATATATCTTTTTTTCAACTAACCTATATATTTGAAGTATGTTTGTTACAGACAGTATATAGTTGGGTCATGTTTTCAATACACTTTGCCAACTTTCTGTCCATTGGTGTCTTTATACCATTTACATTTAGTGTAATCATTGATTTTAGGGCTTAAGTCTGCCATTTTATTTTTTGTTTTCCGTTTGTTCTCTCAATTTCACATTTCTCATTTCTTCTTCCTGTACTTTTTTAGAATTTCATTTTGATTTATGTATGGTTTTTTTCAAGTGTGTCTTTGTATAGCTTTTGTAGCTGTAGTTCTTGGTAATACATTATGATGGGGGACCCAAAAAACCCTGGAATTATTTTCTGGAGGGCAGACCTCTTGTAGTTCAGGCTTCCCCAGGGAGATGAGTGTTCTAGGAACCCATCTGTATCAGTATACCAGCTGGCGTTGTTGTGAGAGGCTGTGTTCAGCTTCAGTGAATTTTTTTTGACGACTCAATGCATTTGCTCATTTCATCATGGGTGATTTAGGAGCACACCTGCCCATACTGTGCTGAGTTTTCAGCAGTTTTTGATCAAAAAAATCTCATGACCCTCGTGCTCCACCCTCCCCATTTACCCAACCTCACCCTGAGCAAGTTTTTTTTGTTTCCCTTGACGAAAAAAGTCCTCAAAGGGAAATGTTTTGTGGATGTAGAAGTGAAACAAAAAAATGGCAGAAGCACTAAAAAGCATCAAAATCGACAAGTTCAAAAACTGCTTTGAGCAGTGGAAAAAATGTCTCGATAGGTGTGTTGCATCAAATGGATAATACTTTGAAGGTGCCTGAAATTTAAACATGTAAGAATAAATACACAATTTTTTTATGAATAAATTCCAGATTTTTCAGGTCCCCCTCATACATACGCACAACTTATCAGTCTCCAGGTGTTATCATTTTGCCAGTTCAGGTACAGAACCCTTACCTCCCTGGACATTCCTAACTCTTCCCTGCTTGTGTAATTATCTTAAATATTTCCTCTAATACATTTAAAACCACATTAGACAATGTTATAATTTTTGCTTCCATCATCAAACAATTTAGAAAACTTAAGAGAAGGAAAACCCATTGTGTTTATCCATGTTTTTCCTTCTTTCATAATTTCCTTTCTGTTTAGGAAACTTCCTTTGCTATTTTTTTAGGGTAAGTCTGCTGGTGACAAATTCTCTTAGTTTTTCTTCATCTGAGAATGTCTTGATTCCCCCTTCATTCCTGAAGGATATTTTCACTGGGTGTGGAATTCCCAGTTGACAGTTCTTTTCTTTCACTATTTGAAAAATATTGTGCCATTCTTTCTGGCCTCCCTGGTTTCTGATGACAAATCCATTGTCATTCTGTTTTCCTCCTACAGTTTAGGTCATTTTTCTCCAGCTGCTTCCCAGAATCTTTGTCTTTAGGTTCAGAGGTTTAATTATGATGAGTCTTTCGATACTTTTTTAGCCTTTAGTCTTTTTTCTCCTCTGCTCCTTGGACTTCAATGACACAAATGCTACTTTTTTTTTTTTTTTTTTTTTTTTTTTTTTTTTTTTTTGCTGCAGTCCCTTAGTTCTCTAAGGTTCTGTTTATTTTTCAGTTTATTTTATTTCTGTTGTTCAGATTGGGCAATTTCTATTTTTCTATCTTTTACTTCATTAATTCTTTCTTCTGTACCCAGTATTCTGCTGTTGAGCCTATTTACTAAGCTATTTTGTTTCAATTGCTGTATTTTTCAGTTCTTTTTTATATCTTGTTTCTTTGTTGAGTCTTTATATTTCTTTGCTGGGCCTTTCTGGGTTTTTTTTAATTCGTTTTAAGCATGTTTGTAAGTGCTTTTATTGAAGTATTTTTATCATAGCTGCCTTCATAAGTTTGGCAGATAATCTAACATCTCTGTCATCTCAGTCTTGTCTTTCATTCATTTGGTTTGAGATACGATGCTCTGGATCTTAGTTTAACCTTCTCTCTTAGCTGTTTGTTTGTTTTTGACTCCGTTCTGACAGGAGAAGGGGGTGCTGCTGCCTTGTCACTACCAGGTGGATTCTATGTCCTCCACCTGTCTCCTCACTTGACCTCTGTTGATACTCAAGGGGCACACCATGGGAGAGGCTCCCGTGTCGCCCCTGACACTGTGGTGCGGGGGCCTTCTTCCTGTCGGATGATGGTGGAAGTCCCGACTATCCGTCAGGCCTCTTCTGACCCTAACTTCAGTGGGGAGGCATTGGGGCGCCATGTTACTGCCAAGGAGAAGTTCAGACTCTCCATGTGGTCTTCATTGGCATTGCAGGGAAACCACCTTGCAGATGGGTGGGGATGGAAGTCCTAGCTCTCTGCTTGACCTTTAGGACACCACCCCTGCACTTTATCATGGTCCCGTGCCACTGGGAATCTAGGCTCCCCACTCAGCCTTTGCTAGCATGGGGTTGAGGGCTATTTTTTTTATTCGGTGTTGACTGAAGCAGAGTGATTATTATCTAAAGGTTTTATGTCTTGCTGGGCCTCCCCTTTCCTGGTCCTTAGGCTAGAGAGAGCAGGCTCTTGTTAGCTCTTCTTTTGTCTGCACTGTTGAGCCTGGAATATATGAGGCAAAGGAAAACCTAAAGGACTCACCATTATGTCTTTTCTTGGGTCCAAGTCCCTAGCTGGTCTGTCTTCTTAAATTTGTTTTATATGTAATGTCCAGGGGGTTTTGGTTGCCCTCAGTGGGAGGAATAGGAAAGAGTATGCCTACTCAATATTCCCAGAAACAGAAGTTCTCTTTTCTATCTTTAACCAGTTTCCTCAGTGGGAGCATGAGCAATATTCCCGTGTTCCCGTCTACTGACCGAGGACCTGACCCAAAGGACCCAACTGGCTAGAGTCGCAGCACTGCTACCGGGCTCAGTTCTACCGCCAGCTCCCGAAACCCAAATAAAATACTAGCTGCACTACTCTAGCAACACATTAAAAGGATGTTTTTTGTTCAAGAAGGGTTTTTTCTAAGAGTATGAATATCGTTTGACACTAACAGAGCCAATGATGTGACCGTATTAGCAGGTGAAAGGAGAAAAATCCCTGTGGCCATCCCACAAATGCAAAAAATATGCAATTGACGGAATTTAACATTCTTCCTGAAAAAATTCTTAATAAAGTAGAAATCAACAAATACTTTCTTTAAACAATTAAAATACAAATAGCTCTAATCAAGTCAGCATCACACTTAGTAGTGAAACATGAGAATCTTTCCCACTAAAATTAGGTCAGCCCTATCGCCTCTATTATTTAACCTTGTTCAGGGAGTACTAGTCACAAATAGGATGTAAGTAACATTTTCTGGCAGTTATGCTTGTATTTCCACCATCTTCCACCGTGTCGTTTCTCCTTGGAGTTGACAGTAACTATAGGATTGCTTAGGTCATTCCCTCGCCTCAACAGTTTCTCTGGCTATCTTTCCCTTGCCATGCTTCATCATCAACTGATAGAATTATGATCAGGGTCATCTCTTATATACTCTGTATTCTTAATTTCTTAATTTTTATTTATTGATTTTTAGAGAGAGAGAGGAAGAGAGAGAGGGAAAGAGAGAGGAACATTGATGTATTATTCCACTTATTCATGCATTCATTGGTGGCTTCTTGTCTGTGCCCTGACCAGGGATCGAACCCACAGCCTTGGTGTATCGGGATGATGATCTAACCAAATGAGCTACCTAGCCAGGGCTACATTTTGTCCTCTTAATGCTGTGAAAACAGTAGGTCTTCAGTGAATATTTTCAGATTATCTATCCAAAATGTGATGTTAAAAATTAAATTAATATGTATATGTTATATACACCTAGGAAGGTACCAGTAAGTCAGTAATTTTGTGATTACACAGTATTTGATTTACCAATTTTTGTAATAAGATCAAAATAGCATACCCTAGAATACTCAGTATTTTTACATTGGAATTTGGTGAAATCATAATTTCTTTCATACCTAAGGCTTTCAGCTAAACATCCTTTGGATATCGTAAAATATTCTCAAAATTTGATGAGACACACACAAACAAAGTGAGGCCGGAGTAACTGAAAAACTACATCGGTACCCAACTACAGTTTCACTCTGGCACCGGCACTCTCATTTCCACGTTACCGCACAGCTGTCTAACACATGGGAACAGAGTGTGTGCTCGCTCTTTCTCACCTCGCTTCGAAATTTAGCTCAACGTCGTGCGCAAGAGGTTTACCCAACGATGCATTTTCTAAGTACCTCAATTATTTGCCCTTCTCCACAGGAGATCTGCAATGCAGCCCATGCCTACGGGACGCTCCAAGTTAGTTATGACGATAAATAACAAGCTAAGTCCTTCAATTAATCTAAGATCCCCTCACCAAATCAAACATTTCTTTAAAAATTAACAAAACATCAAGTTCAAAGTTTACCTCTGTTCCAGAGTGTCTATCTCTGATGACATCCATCTGTCTCTTAAACAGTTCTAATACAGCTTTGTAGACCAGCTCATACTGTTCCTGGAGAGCATCACCAACCAGAACAAGGAAAATAAACACATGCCTTGGTGAACAACTGAACCAGGTTGCAGAAATAGGGATACCAATCAACCAATCAAATCCCAGGATAACAAACCCGAAAAAGCCATTAACATTAGTTTAATGACAGTGCCTGATATTAGCATAGCCCACTTCAGATTTCAAAGCACTTTTAGGTGGCTAGAAACAACTAACTATTTGTTCTACTTCTAACTAATATACAAGGAAGGGACTTGCAGCATGTTTTTTATGTTCTAACCCCACTTTCTCACCGATCTGTCCTTCCATCACCATCCCTTTAATTCCGCTTTCCTTGCTCATATGTTACAAATTTGATTTCATATTGGATGCATTGTTTTTTGGTGAGCTACCTCTACCTTTTCTGGAAAAAGGTGGATACATTGTGGCTGATGGGTAGATAGACGGCTTGAATACGTAATATTTAACTTGACCCTTATAACGGACCTATAAACAAGCTAGGCTGTTATTCCTGTTTGTAGACTATTTGTCCAAGGTCACTCGGAAGTACTTCCAGGACTTGGGTTAGAACCTGAATCTTCTGACCCTCAGTATAGTGCACTTAGACCAGACTGCTGGAGTTCTGTCCCAGTGAAGACGTCAAATAAGACATCATTGAGTAGAGTTTGGAAATGTACGGTTATAAAGTGGTTTCACTGTAGAGAAATGAGTCTTCTATACTCACAATGTTCATAGGTTTTTACTGCTCTGCTCTTTCCTCTCTACCAGCTCAAGCACTTGATTTTGTATCTACTTTTTTCTCTCTATATATATTTTTCATTTTTATTGTATTTTTTCCATTACCATGTGTCCCCCTTATGCTCCCTCCCCCCAGCAATTGCCACACTGTTGTCCATGCCCATGAGCCCTTTTTCCTTTTTGCTCAATCCCTCCACCCCTTAAACCCCCGCCCTTAGCTGTCGGCCTGCTCTCTATCTGTGAGTCTGTCTCTATTTTGCTTGTTAGTTCAGTTTGTTCATTAGATTCCACAAATGAGTGAATCATATGGTACATAAGCCACTCAGAGAAAGACAAACACCGTATGTATCTACTTTCCATCTGAAAGGGCCTGTTCAGGGTTTTCCGTGACCCTTTACACAATCTTATACAAGTAAAGCCCAACTTTTTCCAAATATAACTTTAGCAGGAGAACAATGCAGAGTCTGCGTCAACCAGCACGGCCATTGGTACACTTTTTAAACTTCTTAAGAACAGAGAAAAATCGTACAGGAAGCACTCATCTGGTTCCTGTGCTATTTCCTGGTTACAGTAGTGTCAGAAAAAGCAGCTCCAACCGGTAAGAAGTTTGCTCAGCTGGTCGTTGATAATGCCAGAATGTGAAAGCTAACTTAAAATTGTGTTAGCCACCTCCCAACTCTTAAAAATAGGCCTGAAATGGACTTTTTTTCTGTCACGGGAATGGTTCTATTAATTGAGTCAATATTACAACTCAATATTCTACAACTTAGTTGCATACGTGGACGTGGTCAGCCGTCTTTTAAGTCTGACAGTCTCAAACCAGCCAAGGCTTTCATTTCACATAAACTTTCCTCCTCCCAGGTCGAATATAGAAAACACCTACAGTCGACACATGAAAAAAAATTATTTTTCCACTAGCTATTAGTGGAAAACTTGTGTGGGCCAAACAGAAGGTTTATTTTATAATAGCTCTTCACTTTTTCCCTTTGGTTCACAGCTTCTAGATGAAAATATCCAAACTGCCGCTGTCGATGGTTCTGCCTCCAAACCTGTGTCAGTTTGTTTGCCTTAAACATGGGACGGCCTTGCTATTTAAGCAGGAAAAAGTAGCTCTAACTTTATTATGCCAAAGTGTCTGACACCTAATATCAATGAATGTTTGATGGATGAATGAGAAACTGTAGCCTAAAGATGGAGACCATTTAGATATGTGGGTAAAATAACTGCTGAGGAAATTTGGGTGAAATTAACATTGTAAAAGCGATGGATTTGGGCTGGGACTGTTTCACCTAGGAGGGAGAACTTGAACTTGGACAGGAGAGGAGAACACCGGGGAAGAGCATTACTAATGGAGTGAAGGAGTGTGAGCAATCTGGGATGGGTTAGGATATTGTGATACGTATATCATCATATATATAGTGTGATTGTAATTCTATTTTTTTAACTGTGCATAGATTAAGGAGCAGGAGAGACTACAGAAAAATAGTAGCAGCGGTTACCTAAGGGATAGGATCATGGTTGATTTTACTTTCATTTTTCATTCTTTCCTAAAATGAGCATAGACTGCATGCTCCGGATTCTGTTACCACGTCCTGAAGTAGCAAATATCTTTGATTTTCTACAGTTTCAGAAATTAATTAGTATTACAGAGTTTCAAGTTAACCTGACCCAACTATTTCTTTCTAGGAAGTCAAACAACTTGTTGAACTTTTTCAGCATCCTTTGGAAGAAATATTATATTGGTTTCTTGATATTTTCTGGACAGTAAAATACAAGGGATGAAAGGAATTTGACCCAGGGCGAGGAATACTGGGGAAAATGTTGGGATATTCAGAGTTGGAGGAAATGGGAATGGACTAAGGCACTTAACAGGAAACTGCTGTTACAGCTAAGCAGTCGGCTGGTTTGGGGGGCCCTGCTGTTGAACGGAGAGGTGGGGCAAGACTCCGACACATATTAGGATCCATTCACCACAGTCTGTACCTGAGTTTGAACAAACGAAGGCCTCTGTGTTCGCATTTCCTGGATCAAATTAAAAATACTGAAGTTCTCAGGAATTATCTATCAAATAAAAGGAAAAATATCTTACTCCCTTGTTTCTGTATTTGTTAATAAATCATTGCCATTTTCTCATAGTCTTGTGGCTTCCATATCTGCTCTCCTAACATGGGATAATATCAGAAAATAGATATAGTTTTTAAATTAATGAAGATTCTCGTCACTTGCATCATGATTTACAGCCCGGTGTTTTCCCTAGAAAAGGCTGAAGCAGCTGTTCAGCCTGATTTCACATGGGTGATCAAGTGTCTGAAGGTAAAGTGAAGTTAAAATGAAGAAGACTCAGTAGATGAGCCAGTATGAGTTTCATGAAATAAAAGGGCTTGGCAGGCAGTTCTCAAGCCCTTATCTTAAACGTCCCTCCTCTTATTAGACTTCTAGAAAACCAAGTATAGATTGGAACACAAAGCTTGATGGTGGTAAATTGAGTGCATCTATTAAAGCAGTTTGGATAAAGGAAGGGTGACCACATCACTTAGGGCAGTGGGCCCCTCCATCTATACCATGTGTCAGAGCAGCTGGAGAGCTGGCTGGGCCCCCAGCTCCAGAGTCTCTGCTTCAGTCCATCCCAGGCTGGGCCTAACATTTTGCATTTCTAACAAGTTCTCGGGTGCTGATGCTAATGCTGCTTAACTGGGGACCTCACGTTGAGAACCACCAACTGAGCCACTCAACTCACTGAATCATCTGACAAAGCAGGTCTACGAGTCAACCTTCTCGAAAAGACAGATGAATTGCGGAGGTGGGTGTTTTGAAGACCCAAACACTTCCTAAGCCTGAAAGGAGCAGGGTGAACAAATGGGAAGTGCCTGCCGAGAGAAACTCACCCCGTCTTTTAGCAACATCCATGTATAATCGATAGCACAGATGACACCGGTCCTTCCACAGCCGGCACTGAAATAAAACATCACAACAAGAGCATTTGTAACTGCAGACAGTGGGTCATTTAACAGTCGCTGGAAAATTTCACCAGCAGATCTGAGGAAGAAGAAACCTAAGACAATGAAACTCTCTAAACACTACCATCTCCCAAACGTGATTGCAGATTGCCACTTGTCACTCTGAATTTCAGGACAGATCCTGGGCAACGGCTCCCAGCAAGAGTCTCTAGAGCTGTCCTGGTCACAGGCAACTTATCAGAAAAAATATTAATGTAATGCTTGGCTTGAATTTATTATAGTTTGCTTCTACCATGAGCTTTCTCTCTCTATCACATTTCTAAGCTTCTTTCCTTTCTGATCAACTGGAAAAAATGAGGCGAGGATTAAGAGCCCATACCCTATATGTTCACACCACCTTAACCTCCATCTAAGTCAGTCCTCCTTCCGTAGAAGCAAGAGTCCCGGCCAGACTGCGACAAGGGGGCCGTTCTGGGTAGCAGGCTCACGCAAGAACATCATACCTGCAGTGAACGCAGATGGGCAGGCTGTCATCCTCTTGGTAGCAACGCACGTCCCAGATGAGCTCAAGAATGGGGTCTATAGATGAAGGCACGTCGTGATCCGGCCAGTTCCTGTAGTGAAGCTGGTAGATAGTCCGAGTTTCCTATACAAAAAGTAGCCGGCATAAAAGGAGAGTTCAAGGTTAGGGCTCCACCTCATTCTACCACAAGACTCCTCTGACTTGCTAAGTATCAACTTTTTCCTCTTTGCAATTTATGCTGCTTTCTTCCCTATAGACCTCTGGTGACCGTATGTCTACAAAGAACAACTAGGTGATTTCAGGTCACTTATTATTGGCCTGTCCCTATCTGCCCCACTCAGCAGAGGAGGTAGATACGAAGATAGTCCAACCTGGAGCTTCCCAACTGAGAAACTTCACACGGGGCATAGATATGCTGATATATTAAATCCCTTCGTCTCAGAGAGACTGGGCAGCCTGAGCTCTCCAGTTGGCTTGCAGCCTCTCTTCACCCTACAAAAACTGTTTTATACGTGGTCATGGTGTGAAATAGATTGGGGAGCCCAGATGCCACCAAAGATCTCTTCTGAATATGAAGATGATTCAAGAACAACACAGGCCCCCCCATCACTCCCCGTTGTCTTAGGCCCAGCCCAAGTCATATACATATATGTCGACCTGCCTGATCTCTGCAGGCTTTTGAATTTGCCGCCCCATTCTATACTTACGCTGTTGAACTTGACTTTTAGAGTCCTGATTATATAATGAGATTTTCTATTTTCAGCTTCCTAGGAAGTAAATTAAAATATTAGTTATTTCAAGGACTAAGATTCAAAAACAACTCTCTGTAAAGTAGATCCCAAGCGTTGGCTCAGCCGTGTGGAAACGGGCATCACACTTACACAGGAGACGGAGAACGGGCCAAGCTGCAGCTGCGACTCTCCCGGCTCAGCCCAGTAGCGCTCACACTTTTTCTGTTGCACAAAGCAGAAGACAGTGATTTCCCTCCATATATTCTAGTCTCTTCCAAGTAACAAAACCCACTCCCTCATTCAGAAGCCAATTCAGCTCTGCGTCCTTCACCTTAGGTGAGGAACTTCTAACTCCCTTGGCCTTCAACCCCAACTTCATGGTCTGGAATCTCCAAGGATGGGAAAACAAACATGAAAGACTATATAGATGACAGACTTCCTAGAAGTCTGAAAAAGTGGAAACAGGAAATACGAGAAATACAAATTTCTTGTATTTCAAAAAGATCAACACAAGTCACGTCTACGAAAAGTTGCACAAGCTAAGTTCCCTTGGTTTTAACTGGAATTGTACCAATTCAGAATGGCAACGATAGCTTAGAAGAATGCTGTTCAATAGAAATATAATGTGAGCTATATATGTAATTTTAAATTTTCTAATAGCCACATTCAAAAAAACAACAACCCTGACCACATAGCTCAGTTGGTTAGAGCATCGTTCCAACACATGAGGTTTGTGGATTCCATCCCCTAGTTGGGGCACATGCAGGAATCAACCAATGGGTGCATGAATGGGTGGGGCAACAAATGGATGTTGTCCCCTCCTCTCTCTCTAAAAATCAATAAATTAAAAAAAATTTTAAATCAAGGGGGAGGGTAGAGGTGGAGGAAGGAGGTGGGACTGGCTGGGGTGGGGTGGAGGGATGGGGAGAAAATGCAGACAATTGTAACTGAATAAAAATAAATAAGTAAATTTAAAAAAATAAAAAAACATTTTAAACAGAAATGAAAAAAGGGAAATTAATTTTAATAATATAACTTACATGGCCAATACATCAAAAACATTTTCAACATGTAATCAATATAAAACAGCCATTAGATATTTGACACTTTAAGCTGTCTTCAAAATACAGTATGTGTTTAATTTCATAGTATATCTACATTAATATGCTAAATTTTCATTGGCAATACTTTATTTCCATTTAGAGTCCATAAAATGTATAGTTGAAAAAGATTCAGATACCTGAGTTGTTCCAAACATACTTAAAGTTTTCCAATAACTGAATTCCATATCAGTTTTTAAAATTAAATTTCTTAAAATAAAATAATTGAGTTCTTCAGTCACACCAGCCATATTCCAAGAGCTCAGTAGCAACATGTGGCTAGTGGATGCCACGTTGGATAGCACAGGGTTAGGAGCTCTTCCTGGCACTTAAAGGTGTCTGATTAATATAACGGAAAGATAAATGGTTACTTTAAAAAGCATACCTTATTTTTCTCTGAAAACACAGGAGTGTACTGGGAAAATGGACAAAAGGGGTTCGTAGGAGTAAAAAACAAACAAACAAAAGAAGTCTTGAGAGTCATTTGGCATTCCCAAATTGAAAACTGGCAAGATGAGCACAAATTTTACCTGGTGGCACATAAGAAAAGTTCTGCTACCAATTTTGCCCCTTGTTTTCCTTCTTTCCCTTACCTTTAGGTAGGCTAGAGTGCACTCACCTTCCCCATTTCGAACTCCATGCATGCCATAACAATGATCTGGGGGACGAAAGGGACAGAAACTTAACCACTGCTCCAGTTAGAAAGAGCAGATAATACTGTCCAAGGGTCCCAGGGTCAGAAAGTGTTAATTATTCTTTTCTGGGGGTTTTTTAACCAAAAAAGAAATCTTGATAAATTACAAACTGTTGCTCCTACTCTTCCTTCTTTCTCTCCCCACTTCTCTTTTTCTCTATTCAAATCAGTAAATTCTTATTAACAAATGAGCCTGTCAAGATGAGAACTTTCATTTCCTTGAAGAGTGACATCATGATTTTGACTAAGACATAGCAGAACACCGAAATTCTGGTGACTAACCAAAAGAAGCACTAATTTAACACATGGGAAACCTCAGTCGCATATCCCGGTGCCCTTAGCCCCTCTATCCCTAAAAATGAGAGAACAGTAACGAAAGTAATGCTGCTCTTACCAGGACACTGTATTCCCAAATCATCCTCCAGAAGTCCAGGACAGTTGTAGACAAAGGCCCCTGGGTGGCAATGTAAGCCTGGGGTCCATAAACTCCCTAACAGGGAACAGAAATTATTACATAGGGTGACTACAAACAACACCCCTTTGTTCTTGTCCAGTATTTCCTTCCCTTTTTTTTAGGTAGCTAGAGAAACATAGTCCACTATCCTCCCCCATTTCTTAGGTTCCCAGGGAATATGGAATGTGGACTGTACCTTAATGAAATTGGCATTGATGTAACTGGAATCCTCATCAGAGGTTAGTAAGGACAGCTCTACTCGGCTATGATCATCTAGGATACAAAAGAAAAACATAGGATAATTACGGGGGCTTAGTCCGAGGGTTTCCTGTAAGTCAGGGACTAGCACTGTGAACAGCGGTTTGAAGAGTGAGTGGATGAATGAATCAGTGAATGAATGAATGAATGAACGTTCTTTTGTAGTCGTAACTAGTACAAACTAACTTGTCAAAGCCGTGTTCCTGGACTAAGAACAGCAAGCGATGGGTGAGAAGAGATAGGAATAACTGAACTTGGGAGGAGGTACGAGTTTATAGGGAGAAATGAAACTCACAGGGCAAGATATCCTTGTATCTGTTTTTCTTGATGTTCTTGGGCCTCTCCGCCACAGTCGTGGGGTAGGTTCTGTCTGTCTTGTATTTGGTGGAGAGTCTTTTCAGCTTCTGTAATAAAATTCCAATAATTAAATCTTCCTAGAGAAAAGAGGCAAAAAGCTATCTCTAGAGAGCTTTTGAAGGGACCAAAGTTTCGCCACCCTGAAGCTGCCTTTTGGCGGTATTAATTAAGGAAACAGGACTCAGAAAGAAACTTTGATCCTCCCCCTTCGCTGACTAAGAGATTCAGACGGAGAAACCTGCTTCGTGAAGGAGACCTCAGGAGGCTCCCCTTAGGCTAATTTGAATCGAGTATGGTAAATAAGAGGGCCTCAGGCCCCCCTGTATCCCACTGCTTCTGAATCACCTAGCAAGGACTTCCTGTGTGTGTGCGTGTGCGCGTGTGTTCCGCTCTTCCTCAAATACCTGTTCATTGCCCATTCTCACTTCTGAAACCCAATACCCCGTTCCCCTACTTTCTCCTTTGTCCAAAAATGTCATCTACCCAATGCTGCCTCCCTGTTTTTGAAATTTTCATGGAATTATCATGCCTATGTGAATTCCTCATGCACATGTATTAAACTTTGATTTTCTCCCATTAATCTGTCTCTGTTAATTGGGTATTAGCCTAGCCTAGAAGAACTTAGAAGGTGGGAGGAAAAGTATTAATGTTTTTTACTCTTACCCCACTCTTTCCTTCTTCACTACCCCAACACTCTATTTCAGCCCCTTTAGCATCTTCTAAGGCTGAGTCCATTTGTGACAGAGCCCCAGAGAATAAGGATAGAGAGTTCAGTGACATTTGGAAGAGTGAAATGATCACACTTACTGCCACTGAGCCACAAATAGCTAAAACGTAGAGCTGAAACTGGTGAATATTTAAGAAATCGGCCTCTTCTGAAAACAAACTATAGGTGTTGTCCAATGGGTCAAATAATAAAAGTTTAATTTACTTTCTTTACAGCTACGATAGGCTATCTTAAGTAGACATGGAGCTTACGCTGAATTAAATCTCTCTAGATCTAACAAAATTTCAAAGATTCAGTCCCCAAAGCAGTCACTATTTTATGACCGAAACTTCAAGCCCACCCCTCAACCAGCGATCTTTAAATAGTATCATTCTGTGTTGGTAGAATACCACCTGGACCAGTCAGGGGTTAGCATAATACGGTTGAACAAGATTCCTTAAGATTGTGAAGTAACTCCTTAAATTTATTCCCATTTGCCAACATTATACTTCAGACCAAATTTCAGGTCAGAAGAAATGATGGTTCTTCTTTAGCTCCTTCTTATAAATCAATCTTGTACCAAATTTTGTTTAACGCCCTTATCATTCCAAGAAACAGGCAGGATAGGAAGAAGTTAGGGAAAGCTCCCCACAAGGGGAATGAGGAATTCCTCTGCGAGCCCCCCCCACCTCCATGCGTGATCAAAGGAAAACAGTTTATGGCAGGAAACTCCTATGGTGGTCACAGAAGTCTCAACAACAAGGACCGGCTAAAACCAGGTCAAGCCAAGGTGGAAGAAAAACTGACCAGAGAACAACCCCAAAGCTCGTTATACCATCATTATAATGAAAACTGACACCACGAGTAGAAGTGGGGCCAAGGGGAACCAGCGCCATGACACTTCCGGAACAGACCATATTAGAAAGAAAACCACAACCAAAAGGTAGAGCCAGAATCTGGCACCACAGAGTTCAAAACAACCCACCCTTGGAAACACACAAAATCCCAAGAACTGAATGACCGGCGCGAAACTGAGTCTCAAGTGCACCTGCGTCCGCTCAGAAGTGTAGTTTCTTCCTTCACAGCAGGGCCCTGTGAGACTCGCAACTGGGGAGGGGGGCAGTGGACGGCTCAACCCCTGATCGTGTCTCCAGGAACCCGTGTCCTACCCTCTTTTTCTTTACTTGAATAAACCTTGTTTTTGCTTTCATGGGGACTCGTTCTTGAATTCTTTCCCATGCAAGTCAAGAGCCTGGAAGTCCTGGACCATGCTGGGGTGTAGGGGAGGAAGGTGGAGGAGGGGAGGGGAGGGCAGGGCCAGCACCAGGCACATTTAATAAATCTGACCTTTGGGAACCCTTATTCGACTTGAGAAAGATAAGGGTAAGACATCTGTGATAGCAAATACATATTTGTCAAATTTAACTACAGAAAATAATGGGTATTATTTACCCACTATTTAGTAGGGAATTGGTCCAATGAAGATCATAAACCACTTCCTATGGGTCAGACCCCTCAGCGTTTATTCAGTTTTCATTCTCTTAACTTCCTTCTTGAAATTTCCTCCTCTAGCGGCCCTTATTAGTCTACTCTATCTTGCTTCTCCTCTTTCTTCCCTGACTTCCCTTTCCCATTTCTCAGTCTCACTGGCTCTCTGTCCATTTCCATCTTCTAATTGTGAATTATCCGAAGTTCCCAAGTAAGGTCCTCAACTCTCCGCTCTTCTCTCACTGTATACGTTTGCACAGGAATATCATACACTCTTACAGAAGGCATAGCAATGGTTTTAAATTTTTTACTTAACTGATCAAAATTGACTTACGCCTCCAACCCCTACTGGATGTCTCAAATTTCTATATGGAGATTAGATCACTAAGTTTCAATCCTGAATTCCCACTTGTGTCCTAGACATTCCCGCTTGGGTATCTTATCATAGTTGTTCCCTTTGCTAGTGCCAATGGCACTGTCTTTATCCCAGGTAGCCACACTCCAGAAACTGGGAGTCACTTCTGGTTCCCCTCTTCCCACAATTCCTACGTCTGATTCAGTCAGCAAGTTCAACTGATTCTTTCCACGCAGTATCTTGCATCCGCCTTCCTCCCTATGCTCACTGCACACACCATAATTCAGGCCCTTTCCCCTCACGGTGGCCCGTTAACAGTTGTTTCTTAACTCTTCCTCCCACTTTTCTGTCTTTCCCCACTGAAATCTGTTAGGCATGGTTGTACCAAGATAAACTTACTAAAATATTGCCTTTTTATCTTGCTCATGCTCCAAACAATTCAGTGAATCCCCCTTGCTACCAGGGAAAAGTCTACACTCCTTAGCCAGGTGCTTAAGATTCTCCCCACATGGACCAAAGTTTCACCACCCTGAAGCTGCCTTTTTGGGATATTAATTTTAAGTTGTTTCTTAAGAAACAAGACTCAGAAAGAATCTTTGATCTTCTCTCCTCTCCTGCCCAAGAGATTCAGACAGAGAAACCTGCTTCAGAAAGGAGAACTTAATGTGTTCCGCTTAGCCTAATTTGAATTAAGTATGGAAAATAGAGGGCTTCAGACTGTTAGCTAGGTACCGCGTGCCCCATCGTCTCTGAGTCACCTAGAACACAGATAAAGGTTGTGTGCGTACATGTGAGTGTGTGTGTGTGGGGGGGGGGCTGTGCTTGTTTACCTGCCTTGACCGCCACCTTCAACAATGGGACAGGGTGGCTTTTTCTTCCCTACTGCATTCATCTTCCTGGAGCCATCCGGCTGGATGACAAAGGGGACACTCACAGAAAACAGCACGTAGGAAATTCCGACAGAATTGTTAACTTGGAAAGTGGGAAAGATTCTTTCCACCCTCTACCCCCCATAGCTTACTTTGAGGTCAGACCACTGTGAAATCCTCCTTTTTTGTTGTTCCCCTTTTCTCCCCGTCGACCCCCCAGGCCCCAGCACCCCAATCGAGAACAAAACAGAGCAGAATTAGAACAGAAGTGATAAACCATACCAAGAAAGGAGAAACTCTGAGGGTAGGAAGCAAAAGGGCATAAAAGAGAAAGCAGGGCCGCGGAGGTGTGTTGGGGCTGCAGAAGAAAAGATAGGCCAAGGTGGGGAAGGTATTTCTCTGCAAATCTCAGAGTAGGAGATGCGAGTTCCCTGCCAGCGGCACCAGCGAGAGACCTCAGGGGAAGAGCTGCTGAGACAGTAAAGAGTCCAGAGCAGGACAGAGGATACAGTCAGTGATATTGTAATAACTGTGTGTGGTGCCAGGCGGGTACCAGAGAGACTCACTGGGGCAAACACTTCATAAGGTATATATATAAATGTCCAACCACTGTGCTATACACCTGAAACTAATAAAATACTGGATATTTACTATAACTGAAAAAATATATAAAATAAAAATAAAGTAAAAATGGAAAGAAAAATAAAAGAAGCCAGCATCCCTCCTGGGCCTGATGAGAGACCAGATTCTGCGGGTGCTGGAGGAGCCAAGAGTAAGCTCATTTGATCTGTGGACTATGCTACCCCTTTCCTTTCAAGACATGAAAGTGGAGGCGAGGGCCTGGCCATCACATGCTAGAAATCAGGACTGAGTCTTTTGCACGGTCTCCTCATTGCCTAGGAAATTAATTACTGATAAATGAGTGAAGTTCACTTGCAGAAGAGAAAAAGAAAGCACGAGACCCCAATATCTTAGCCTCCGAAGACTGCATTATTGTAATGAAGGCATAGCGTAAGTCATATTTCCGAGGGGGAGCAATGAGACTTGGTCCTCCTGCGCTAGCTGGGACAGGGAAGAAAAGTTCGGCTGTCTGCAGAGCCTCTCAAGGTAGCTCCTCAGTGTCTTATGGCTGCAGGTCAGTGTTATTACCTCTCCCTCGACTCCAACAGGACTGAGAAATAAATGCTAATAAATGGAATTAGGAGCTTGGGCCTCTGAATCCAGTGAACAAGAGGACTGCTGGCGGGAACGGGGGACAAGATTCAACTGGCCCTGAGATAACCCAGCTGTGTGCAAGGATGGATTCTGTAATATAACGTAGAGTGAAAGAAGGAAGACATTACAAAGACATTTACATGAAGTTCAAAAACCGGGAAGATGAGTGTCTATTGTTCAGTGACATATCCAGGTCTTGAAGCTACATGACAACAAAGAACAAAAACCATCTCAGGGTGGTGTTTACCTTGAGTCTGGCGGGAGTTTGGCGAGTTATGATCTGGAAAGACACCCAGATTTCTGAGGTGAGGGCAATGTTCTTTTTCTTGACCTGTGTGGTGCTTACATGGGTACCTCCTTTATTACTAGTTGTTAAATTGTATATGTGTGTTGAAAGCACATTTCTGTGTATATGTTAGATTCTGCATTCTTTTAAAGTTAAAAATGATAAGACCAATGAAGAAACTGGAAGCAACCGGGTGTGGAGGAGGGTAGAGAACTAAGAGCACGGGCTCAAAAGTTAGAAAGCTTTAGGGTTTCCAACCAGAGTTTCAAATCCTAGACTTGCCATTTTTACGGGTAAAAGGAAGATAACACTTCCCCTTGGAGTTGTAGTGGTTAAGATTATATACGGCAACCCACTTCGACTGCCTCCTAGAAGGTAAGCAGTCAAAAAACAGGTGTCTATATTATCCTTTATAGTTATTAATTTAAGATCAGCAAGGTGGTAGAGAAGATGATACGATACTGTAAATTAAAAACTCTTTTGGAAATATTTGGCACTACTTACCAATTTGATACTAATATTCTGTGACCCTTTGTGTGAACACTTTGGAGACTCTTGCCTTAGGATATAATCCAAAAACCACATGGACAAACATATTTATTGCAGGGTTATTAATAATCATGGGAAATTAGAAATAACCTACACGTCCAACAACAGAGAAATAATCTGATTATTTGGGTGCCTGCTACATGTCAGGAATTTTGTGTAGCTATTCTATTATCTTCAGAGCAGCTCTGCGAAGTGAATATTATTTGTTTCCACTTTGTATTACTTTTCTTAAGGTCACACAGCTGATAATAGGCAGAACCTAAATTCAAACCCAGATTTATCTGGCCCCAAAGTTATTATAAGTACAGATGGTGAAGCAAGAAGACTTGAACTCAGAACTCAGTTGCACCGCTGTGCATTAGCTGTGTGACCCCAAGCAAGTCATTAACCTCTCTGTGTCAACTGTGCCTTCCTCAATGGATTAAATAAGTCACTAAATAAGTATTTAGAACAGTTTCTATAACAGGTATAGAAGCATTAGCTATTATTATGATTATTTTTTTCTCATTATACCAAACTGCATCAGAAGTCATTAATAGATTTTAATCAACCTGATAGTTTTGGTGCAATGTTAAGTGAAAATAAGAGTAAAAAATTGTATCTATGCTTATAATTACAATAATATAAAAGGCACTACATAAATAGACAAGAACTAGAACTTTTCTACCCCCCCTCCAAAAAAATTGTATTTGCTGGGATCTTGGTACTATGGTGAATTTATTTTCTTTTAACTTGCAATAACATTATTTTATAAGAATAGCAACAATAAGTCTTTGCCCTGGCTGGGTTGCTCAGTGGGTTGGAGCACTGTCTCATGCATCGAAAGGTGCAGGTTCGACCTTCCATCAGAGTGTGGAAGGGGGGCAACCGATTAATGTTTCTCTCTCACATCGATGTTTTTCTCTCTCTCTTTCTTCCTTCCTCTCTCTCTAAAATCAATAAACATTTCCTCAGGTGAGGATTTTTTTAAAAAAGAATAGCAACAAGCAACATAGGGTTTTTTAAAAAAAGAAAAATTCAGTTTGTCAGGGCATCGCTTTAATACACCAAGCGGGCCGGTTGGATTCCTGGTCGGGGGCACATACAAGATTCAAACAATGAATGCATCAATGAGTGGGACAACAGAGTGATCTCTCTCTCTCACTCTCTCTCTCTCTCCTCTCTTGCTCACTTTAAAACTCAATCAATGAACATTTTTTTAAAAAAAGAAGAAGAGATTTTCCATACCGTAGTTGCACACTGCATTTCTGCTATTAGAAACTGTACTAACTAGGGCCTCACCCTCAGGCTCGGCCCTTTGAGGGACTCAGTGTTACTGGCTGAAGCAAGGAACTAATTTCACAGGCTCTGAAATAACAGGTCCAGGTTAAATTTCACGTCTATGGCTGAATGGCTAAATGAGCTTAGACCAGGTAGTTAAACTCTCCGAGCCTCAGTTTCCTTGTCTGTAAGCCAGAGATTGTAACTACCTCATAGGATTTTTTTTTAATGCATAGTAAACAAGATAATGAATGTGATGTTTCCTTGACACCCCACCAAGACTATCACAGTTATAATTAAACCTTTAATAGCGTAACCAGTTGTTTAACGTCTGCCTCTCGAAGACATCCTCCAGCGCCTGGGGAGACAGGCTCCACCGCAGCACGGAGCCAGTGCCAGCTCCCAGCACAATGCTTTGCACGCAGTAAGCACTCGATAAAATATTTGAATGAATGCATGAAAACCTTGTAGGAGCGGTCAACAGCAGTTTCAACCACAGAAAGGGTTACTGAATTTAGTCTTGGCCCAGACGAGCGGACCTAAGTGGCACGGTGTGGCGTTGGCGGCCACAGCACAGCTTCGTGCTCTACACAGCGACAGCCGGCCAGGGGCACGTGGGGACTGAAGGCTCAGCCATAGACCGAGAAGCGCTAACAGTGGCCTGTGTCCCAGAATCAGTCCTTAGATCTCAGCAACATCACATCCTGGGGGAATACATTAAAGGCTTCAGGTGGGATTTGGGTCATGACCAGGTGGAACATCCCCTTCCCTCTCCCGCAACTCAATGGTAGTGTTTATCTTGCCCAAGCAAGCAAACTGTCCTCCTTCACCCCCCCCCTCACCCCCCCCCAAAGCTAGTCTCTCTTCTATCTCAGCTGAACCTTTAGGTGGGGCCGAGAGCAAGACTTTGTTTTTCCACTGGAGGCCATGAGTCAGTGAACAGTGAGGTTCCACTTAATCACCCAAAAATAAGGTCCTCAACCAGGAGCTAAAAAAGCAAGGAAGTGATTAATGTAAAAGTCAGGACAGTGATTATTCTCAGGGCAGGGCAGGGTGGGGTGCGGGCGAGGGACCCAATGGGGAAGGAATAGACAGGAGCCTCCTGAGGCCTGGCAATGCTCTAGCCCTCCGGCTGGGTGGTGGTGGCTTTGCATTCACACTCTCACGCCTTTGCTGCACTTCTCTAAATGTGCATTACAGTTCACAATTTTCCATAGCTTGAGAAGACAGACTATAAAAGGTTTGTAAGCAGGGAAAAAATGACTGGGTTTTAATTACTAAGAGATCACCTGGGTGTTGAACAGAGAATTATTGGAAGGGGGAGCAAGGCCACAGGCAGAGAAAACCGGAGGGGAACTGACTGTACAATTCGATGAGAGGTTTTAATGACTGAGCAAAGAAAAGGTGAAACAGTAGGGATACAGTCTATATCATCATCATCATTATTATTTTAGTCCTCATCCGAGGATATGTTTACTGATTTGAGAGAGAGAGAAACACCAATGTGAGAAACGTAGATCGGCTGCCTCCCAAACTGACCCGGACGGAACCCACAACCTATTTTTCTGCCCTGACAAGGGATCAGACAAACCCACAAGCAACCGACTGAGCCACCCGGCCAGGGCTAGTCTACATTATGTCTTTAAAACACAACCAAAATAAAACAGAGGCTGGCTCTGCCCCCTCGGCTCACATTTTACCTCTCTGCGTTGGGTGAATTTGGCTCAGGAACCACATTCCATGGGCAGGGAACTGTCTAAGCAGGACTCTCCCCCTCCCGCCATCCCCACGGACTCTCCCCAGAGGGACTCAGACTGCCTGGCCAGTGGCGTTAGAGCACACTTTCCATGGCACCACACTATCATCCAAGTAGAGCCGACACAGAGGTTTCTATTATAATAGGAAATAATTCAATCATAATATCTGATCACTAGAGACTTCACAGAGCATCGTGTTATCTATTACCAGAGTATTACTCCATGAGGGCAAAGGTTTTGGCTTTGCTCAGTACTGTATCTTCGCACTGAACTTGGAACAGATTGGGTGTTCAAAAAATGTTACTGAATGAATGACCACCTTTAATTATTCTTGGTACTTACTCATCACAGCAATCCTGTGAGAATAGGCAGGACATGAATTATTCTCCCCATTTGAGAAGTTAGAGAAGAGAGAGGAGGGAACATGTCAAATAGTTGATCATTCGGTTGGTGACAGAATCACAATTTCATTTCAGGATTGTACTTCAGTTCCTTCATGCTCCCTGTTTCTTCACAGCTGAAGAGCTAAGGTTTGGAGTTCTCCTAGCGCTGACACACCGGCTGGGAGCACTCCAAAATACGTCGGGGGTACTGTCAGGCACCCTAAGTTGCGGGGTGGGCTGGGCTGCAGGGTGCCCGAGGCCCCCCCTAGTCCATTGCATCGGTAATCACAGCCCCCCAGCAGACGTGGGGTTCCTCTCCATCACCTAATCTCCCTGGTTTAGGGGTTCTCACTGCATACCTCAATTTTCTCTACTCCCCATCCTAGCCCTTCCACTCCTCCAAGAAAAGGCCAAGGAAACCCTGTTGTTGCAAAAACACAGGTTTCAATCTTCTTTTTTATCTTAGAAAAAAATTTAAAAAAAATAAAGAACTGCGGCAGCAGGTTCTTGGTCGTCGAAGTGAAATCCCCTGGGGAGGCTACATAAAAAGGTTCCGTGAAAAGTTACCCTTGGTCTCTCTCCTCTTCATATTAATTAAAGTTAGTTACTGGAAGCATAAGTTATACCTCAGGCACCAGGGAATGCCAGATGTTCAATTAATATTAGTACTTATACACCTGGAACTAGGTATGTCTGCTGCAGAGTTCTAGTCAAACTCCAAGAGCTGGCAAAGAAAGTTTTAAAAACCAGTCCCTTGGAGAGAATATCTAAAATGCACACAGAGCTCAGAGAAGTCAAACTCTTAGGTGGCCTCCTTCCGCTCCTCCCCTGAGCGGTCCGATACTCGCTGTATCTCAAGAGCAATTTGGTCTCGGAAAGTGGGACCACCCAAGTCAGTAAAAGTCCCTGCAGCTCCCCCAAGGGGGCCACGCAGCGGACTCACCAGAAATTCACTGGCGAACTCCTCTCTGATCGTTTTCTTGTTCTGGACCTCATCCAGGAACTTCTGCAGAATCCGCCTCTGGTCCATGCTGCGGGGCGACAGAGACCCTCTGCCAGCAAGTCATGGGAGGGCATGGCCCGTGTGTCTCATGGCCGAGACGCCGGCGAGAAGCCACTGCTGCAGCCTGAGCCGAGCATGTTGAAGGCTGTGGTTTACTGACTTCATCACAAGCCTGAGAGGAAATTAGTATGTAACCAGCCTTTGTGGTCACACAACAAAGCCATCCTCTCCCTCCCGGGCCCTAGCGCCTTCCTCCTCAAGGAAGGAGTCTGGTTACAACTCAAGTTTTTAACAAACAAGACACTAACCAGAATATAACGTGTGGTCAGCTAGCTCTGAGGCTGTTCCACTCCAACCCCTCTATTTTTTATTTTTTATTTTTATTTTTTTGCTTCCTAGAGAAAAGGTAGAATGACAGGTCTCCTGCAGGGATTCTGCCTCTGCCCATTTCCCCCCCGTGAGCACAGAGGCCTTGTTGACACCTGTTTCCTCACGTCCCAGATGAACCCCGCCAAGGTCTGTTAGGCCCAGGAAGGGAGACAGACACTGTTTGGCTGTTTGGAGTCAAGAAGGTTTTTTTTAAGTTTTTTGTCGCGGTGATCAATGGCAAACTCCTGTTCATCAAGAGAAGGCATTTTTAGTCAGAACTCTGAAGTCTGCCGCGTAGACCTCAAACTCTCTTTCGGATGAAGCAAAGTCAGCTGCTCCTGACAAAGCCAGTGCCTGTCCCCGGGCTGGGGAAGTCCTGGCCTCATTCAGGGAAGTGTGGTGGATTTCGGGACTCCCACGAGCGCCCAGTACTTTCTGAGCTTCACTTGGGTTCTGGATATGTAGACTGAGAGCATTGGTCTATTGAGGATCCAGGAGCACAGAGGTCCTCGGCGCCCCCCTCAACCCCAGGGGGTAACCCAATCAGGAAGTTAGCATACTATCCCCTGCATGTAATGAAGGAAACTATGAAGGAACAGAAAAGAGCAAAGCAACCACCTTGCTGGCAACAGCTTAACTTTCAGGACAGAAAGCCTGAAGAACTACTTCTAGAGAAGACATTTCTGCTCTGCAGCTCAGGCCTTAAAAAAAGGCCATTGTTTCAGGAAGCCACCCTGTGTGTGGCATTTTGACCCCATCTGACAGGCAGGCTGTTCTGGAAAAAGCTTCCACATCTCAGCCTGCATAAATTGTCTCCTCAGTGCGTACAAACCTACCTAAGAGTGTCTCATTCAGCGTGAGAACAACCAAAAATCAGCCTATTGCCTCTTTGAGGACAGATTTCAACGGTTGTATTCACGAAATTAGTCTGAAATGGTCCTGAAGAAAATTTTTAAATGTGCTATGAGAACTTCCTCTAGTTATTGGCAATCCTCTCTGTTTTGCAACATTAACTCCCTTCAGGAAATCATGATTCTGAACAGTACAGGCTTCCTCCACTTTGCTGAGCCCCACGACACGAACGGAAAGGTCGCTGAGGTGGGCTGCTTAGCGGCAATGTGAAGCCAATAAAGAATTTCAATCCCAATCCACGTAATAAATTAAAATGAACCATAATTCTTCAACGATATTTGTTGCCAATAGGATAGTATTTCTCAAATTATCCCCTTTAGCATTAAAAGAGTGTTTCTTGCTGCTCTAAATAATGCAATGTTTAATTTGGCTATTTTAACACATAAAATATGGGGCAATTTTTTAAAGGTCAAAATTTCAAGTTTACAATAGCTAAAATCATGTAAAACTATGTACATGGGTTTTTTCTTAAAGATTTTATTTATTTTAGTTACAGGGGAAGGAAGGCAGAAAGAGAGACAGGAGAAGGAAGGGAGAAAGAGAGGGCGAGAAACATCAATGTGCAAGAGAAACATAGATTGGTTGCCTCTCGCACACCCCCTACTGGGGACCTGGCCCACAAGCCAGGTATGTGCCCTGGCTGGGAATAGAACTGGCACCACTTAGGTTTGCAGGCCAACACTCAATCCACTGAGCCACACCAGCCAGGGCAAACTATGTACATGTTTAAATGAAGACTAAAAGATGTAAAAAAGAATCAATTGTTTAAGCGTTGGGATTAAGAATGCTATAAAAAAGTTCTTCTTTAAAAAAATTACTATATCACTTTTTAAATTAGAAAAGAAAGACAAAAATCCATTTATTTGTTCAAAAAATATACTGAGTATCCACTAAATGCTGAGAACTATGTAAGAGGCTGGGTATAGAACAGTAAACAAGACAGGATATGGTGAAAACATGATTAACCAGTTAATAAAGCATCTCAGAAACTAAAGAAATGGACTTAATTACTGATAAAAAATATTCCAAACTAACTTGCTTATTTTCAGAGTAGCAAAGCTTAATCTGAGAAGGAAAATGATTTTCTGTATTTGAACAAAAAAGAGATATATACAGTTTCATAATCTGTCCCCTAAGAATGCCCTCACTTACATCAAAACCAGA
Source organism: Desmodus rotundus (assembly GCF_022682495.2). Taxonomy (NCBI): domain Eukaryota; kingdom Metazoa; phylum Chordata; class Mammalia; order Chiroptera; family Phyllostomidae; genus Desmodus; species Desmodus rotundus. Next base: position 63,491,255 of record NC_071398.1, read on the forward strand.
ACTTTTCTAATGAATAAACAAGAAGATTCCTAACAAAATGAAATTTAAATCTATATTTTCCTCAGGCTCATATTTCAGAACAATCTCTTTCTTATTTTCTTGGGGAGGGAGAAAATGGAGACAGGTATTTGAAAGAAAAACTTACTTAGACTTTTACCAAAAATATAAGGATCTGAAAATAATGTCTTAGCGGAACCACAGATCGTTTCTGAAGCAAATAGTGATTCTTAAGAGCCTCTTCGACTCTATAGAAACATCATGAAATTACCAAACCTCAAAAACCCACTTAGCTGAGAGGCCACTTCCTGAGCAGACCACTCAAGCAAGCAAGCAAAAAAAAAAAAAAAAAAAAAAAAAATCCAACCCAAAAAACAACAACAACAACAAAAAACGGAAGAAGAAAACAAAGAATGTGTTTTGTTTTAAATAAATCGAAGCTACTCCTTAATTTTTCACATTTCCTTCTGCAGGTACGGGATGCCTTTTGGTGGAGATTCTGATGACTCACTTGCATCTTGTGGGAAGATCAAGAACAGGGGAGAGGAAATGAGTCCTGCAGCAAAGATTGTCAGGTACCTAAAAAATGCTTAAACGTGTCTGGCCCAAGCCCTGAGTGAACTCAACAATTCCATGCAGTAAAAGCCTCATGAACTCTCCATCAGAACCATCAAGGGTGAGTTCTGGTGGAAAGTGAAATTGTGAATGAGCAGTGAGAAAGGAACGTCCCACCGCTCCCTCATGGGGCTCTGGTGTAATATGCCAGCAGAGTGCCCATCACATCGTCACCAGCAGGAGGGGAGTGTGCCAGTTTAGGGGGAAATATCATCACAGAGGTCAGGAGTTAGATGGCAAAAAACCTTGAACCAAAGAGAATGTCAGGGGAGATTATGAGGACGAGGTACCCTCGTCAATGGTTTTCGCAGAACATCCGCCTCTCTCTACGAGGAGGCATGTTTTACCCTAGCGATGCTGCTTCCCCTACGTTCCAGGGTCACTGATTTGACATGGGCTGTGTGTGCTATCTGTGAAACGGTCCTTCACAAGCATCCTCTTAGTCAGCAAGGCCTATTGGTCCTTCCTCCTCGATGTATTTTAGACTCAACTCCCAGGTTAACCACCATTCATTCCCCTTTCACATCCCATTCCCACAGCAATAAGCTCTTAGTTATCTTCCTCTCTCTCTATTTCCCACTCTAGTATCTACTGGTAACCAAGGCTGGGGGAAAGGTCTTAAAGCCACTTTAACCTGAAGGACCAAAGTACTTACTAGTGCAGAGTCTATGGGAACAAGCCCGGATTGCCACTGGGATCCAGGAAAGGGGATCCAAGTCAATTCCTATCAAGTGTCCCCACCCAGCTTGTCACCGAGCCAATTCCTTTCTGGAGCCCCACCCAGCCTATCCAGCCACACACCCATCTCACCGAACAAGTAGACCTTCTTCCTCCTACTGCCCCTTCTTTTGCTGCTTCTCATCTTTCCCCCTAATTTTCACCAAGATGGAAATAAAGCCATAAATCCTCATTACTCCTTTCTTCCAAAATCCTATCCCATCTCCACCTCACCACACCCTTCTCTGAGCCCGAATCCTTTCAGTATAAATATTTATGTTCAGCTATAGAACTTTTCTCAGTTTCTTCACATGTTCCTTGTCTCCCACCAGTTTATTTAAGAGTTTATTCGAAAGAAAACACAAAAACTGCCCCCTGCAGTTTTAAGTTTATCAACGGCATTGCTAGTTTCTTCTATGCATTCGCATAACTCATAGGGCTTAAGGTGGTCGCCAGCACATCTGAAAGAAGTGTACTGCGATAGAGTGAGCTGCAGAATGAGGTTTGGTGAGGGGTCCTCGCTGACTTGGCCACCCGCTGCCTCAGTTACTCCAGGTCTCTTGCCTGGCACAGTCTATGTTTGTCGCTGGCGAGGCACTTGCACTTTGCCAGGAGCAGATGGGCCTTCCCTGCAGGGAGGTCCAGGAACCTGGCAAAGGGGCCTCCCTGAACGCGGTGACTCGAGCAGCGGGGCTAGTCTTACGAAAGGAATGGGGTTGCTAATGAGACACACGGTCCAGCCCCGGAGGGCTGCAATGGCCAGAAAAAAACATATGACTTCCTTAACTTCCACAAGAGACCTTCCTTTCTTCTTTTATAACTAGACATGGAAGAGGTTTATGAAGCTCCTCTAATGAAGCCTTTTGCTCATGTTTTCACATCATCCACAGCAGGGACGTCCCCTACCCACCTTCCAGTCTGCTTCTTGTCACTACAGCATTCTGAGATTCTCCGAGCTCTTCAGGTCACCTGCTGTGAACTTCAGAGCTTCCCACACACAACACAGGGACTCCGGGAATCATACTCTGCCTTTGCTTTCAGAAACACAATCCTCTTAGGAGGCAAAGGTCAACTAATAACTTGCAATAGAAGCAATTTCCTTTTCTTTTTTTTTTTTACTAGCCATTCAGGACTCTTGGTGAGGTTTGGTTGGCATCGTGTTCAAAATGTAATCAGACTTGAAGCCTTGTGTTTTGTTTAATGTCCATTTAGCCTCCATCATTCATTCATTCATTCAGAGACCCACACACGTGCAAGAGTGTGAGGGGGGAGGGGAGCTGCAGAAGTGTTGCACAGATTATTTTCATTTGAGGATCCTTTAGTCTACCAGGGAAGGTAACTACACAAATAACTACAATTTAAGGCAATTGTGATAAGAAATATGGTGCAAACCAAAGTTTAAGGTGGCAAAGATCACTTCTCATTCAGGTTATCTGGGTAGCTTTCGTGGAGAAAGTGACATTTGAGTTGGATCTTAAAGACACAGAGCGAGAGAGAAAGCCGTGCGAAACACAGAGAACAGCAGGAGGACAGCTTAGTGACCGGCTCCACGTGACTGGAGCATTGGTTATGGAGAGGAGCCTTGATGGATAAGGGTGGAATGGGCCACTGGGGCCAGATTGCAAGGGAAGTTTGAGAACCAGGCTGAAAAGTCAGGCTTTAGCCCTGGCTGGTGCGGCTCAGCGGACTGAGTGCTGGCCTGCAAACCAAAGAGTCATCGGTTGATTCCCAGTCGGAGCACATGCTTGAGTTGCGGGCCAGGTTCCCCGGTGTGGGGCATGCGAGAGGCAACCACACATTGATGTTTCTCTCCCTCTCTTTCTCCCTCCCTTCTCCTTTGTCTAAAAATATACAAATAAAATATTTTTTAAAGCCAGGCTTTATTTGATGGGCAGTGGAAAACCACTTAAGGATTTTTTTTTTTACAGCTTCATTGACGTATTGCTGACATACAATAAACCATGCATTTCAAAGTGGACAATTTAACAAGTTTTGGTATGTGCAGGCACCCACGGAACCACGGCCACAGTCAAGGTAATGAACACACCCAATGCCCTTCAGAAGTTCCACTGGAAGATTGTGAGAGAATGTCAATCAAAACAATGCTTTGGGAAAATGTTTCTTGCTATAAATAAATAAATAAATGCTCCCTTCTGATAAAGTTTTGAAAGCCTCGTAATTTCCTTCAGTGGTATGTACAGTATTGGGGGGGGTTGTTTCTTAAGATTTTATTTATTTATTTTTAGAGGGGGGGGAGAGGAGGGAGAAAGAGAGGGAAACATCAATGTGTGGTTGTCTCTCATGCACCCCTTAATGGGGACCTGGCCTGCAATCCAGGCATGTGCCCTGACTGGGAATCGAACCAGCGATCTTTTGGTTCACAGGCTGGCACTCAATCCACCAAGCCACACTAGCCAGGGCATGTAACCATAGTTTGCCGTGTATAATGCACACCCACATTTTTGGCCCAAACTTTCAAGAAAAAAATCTTTCACTTTAATTTTTTAATTCAATTTTTATTTATTTATATTTAGAAAGAAAACTGATTCTCATAGTCCAGGGTTTTATTTTGAATACAGATATCATTATTACTTTCTAGAGTTATACTTTTAATGCATAATCATAAATAAAAGAATTAAAACATTTATATAGATATGGAATTAGTACTACCCAGGTATAATGTGCATCCTTACTTTCCCTCAAAAACTTGGGCAAAAAAGTATGCATTACACACAGCAAAATATGGCATATGAGGTCTGTCCAGAAGGCATCCAACCAGGTAATATGAAAAATAGAGACATTTATTGAAGAAGATACAAGATACAAGAAACAATGTACACAGGACAATGATGTCACAGTTCATTCAAGGGCACCTTGGGACCCCACGCAGTTCTCCCAGTCATCATCAACTGCCCATATTTTCCTGAATCCCATCAATGGTCTGAAATCTCTTCTCTTTCAAAGGTGATTTTAGTTTTGGGAAAAGACAGAAATCTCAAGGTGCCAAATCTGGGCTGTAGTGGGGCTGAGTCACCTGGGTGATTTGATGTTTCGCCAAAAAACTCTGCATGAGACATGATGCGCGAGTAGGCATGTTGTCGTGATGAAGCTGCCAGTCACCAGTTGCCCATAGCCACAGCCTCCTGATCACCCAATAGTTTCTATGGAGGAATGTTCAAGCTTAATGCAAAATCTGATGCAGACTCATTGCTCTACTCGCTCATTTTGAATGTGACAGCCACACAGTACACATGCTCACTCAATGGCATCTACTGCCCCCACTGACTAGTACGGTAAAGCCATCATTATTCACGCATGTGCATTCCAGTCCACTCTTCTTGGCTGCCAGGTTACATCAATGTCATGCAAACTGTTCTTATTATATTAACAATGGTTGGACATTTTTCTGGACAGGCCTCATAATTTCAAAATGAGTTATACCCTATCTAAAAATGAATAAAACCACAGACAAAGGAACCACAGCCTCGGTCAATCTGGTGGCAGACTGTGTAGAGGACAGACTGGAATTGGACAAGCCTAGAACAGGAGAATCAATTGAAAGCTTAACTAGGAGTCTTTACCGATAGCTCAGACAGGTAGTGATAAACTCTTACAGGAAGAATCAGAACAGCCCTGGCTGGCATGGCTCAGTGGATTGAGCACTGGCCTGCAAACCACAGGGTTGCTGGCTTGATTCCCAGTCAGGGCACATGCCTAGGGTTCAGCCAGGTCCCCAGTAGGGGGCATATAAGAAGCAACCACACATTGATGTTTCCCTTCCTCTCTGTCTCCTCCCCCTCTGTCTAAAACTAAAATAAATATTTTTAAAAAGAATCAGAACAAAAAGGACGGAAATATGTGACAAAGACTACTTGGGTGAGAAGAATGGGAAAAAGGAAAAAATGACTGAGGTTCTGAGCTAGTTGGATGGTAATCAGGGATCCTATGTTTGTACATATGTATATGAATAGATTATCTATTCATAACCTTACAAATAGTTTTGCAAGTTAGGCTAAGTGTGCATTTACGGGTTTCGAATCTGCTCCGCTCTCCCTGTAGTTTCTCCCGGGTTTACACCACTACCGCTCTCCTGGCCTCCCGGTAATCTCTCAGTCTCCCCCAGCCCCTCTTTTCCTCCTGCTTGCTCCGACTCTGTCAGAAACCAAACACACAGAGAGTCATGGTCAGTAAGTGACTGCAGTGAGAGATAAAAATGCTACCTGCTTCTATGGAAAGTGCCATGGGAAGCCCGAATCCTGGTTTATTCCCACAAGGTGCTGACACTGACTTCCTAATGGGAAAGTCACAAGTGTGTCCTCAGAAAAACAACCTCAAAAAAACTTTACCTTTCAAATGGCTCAGCAGATCAATAAGCACACATTTCCCATTTTTGAGAGAGAGAAAAAAGGAACCGAACAGACTGCATTACGGAACAACGGGAAAATGAGAAAGGATGGGAATGTGGAAATCACAATCTTATTGCGACACATGGGGTGAGAGCCCCCCTCGGCTCTTCTGTTCCTCTGTGACAGGGGTTCGGGGAACAAGAGGGTTCATAAGCTGAGGCAGAAAGTCTCAACACCTCCCTCACACAAGCACCCCAGCTTGTAGACTTTCCAGTGCCACAAACAATCGTCTGCATTTCTAAATGTAACTGGAGGTTTCCACATTCTTAGACATGACTTCCATACTTCCTAATGAAATTACCATTTATGTGGAACACTGTAATTTTATTTTCTAATGAAATGATACAGGAAATAAGATTCCATATGTAGCCATTGCGTTTACAATAAGTTTTTTCAATTTTTTCAACATATATTCTGCATTTTGAGACATAGGCTTATATTGGGTTGGCCAAAATACTCATTGAATTTTTTCCATAAGATGGCTCTAGTAGTGCTTAGTTGTCTTTAACTTCATTTGAAACAATTTTTTTGGATTGTACCATGACATCTGTCATATCAGTGTGCATTTAAAAAACTTACCAAAATTGGTGAATTTTTGTGCAGCCATTTTAATACTGAAAGTGGAAAAAGACATGCAACATTTTGGGCACATTATGCTTTATTATTTCCAGAAGGGTAAAAACACAACTGAAATGCAAAAAAAGATTTGTGCAGTGTATGCAGAAGGTGCTGTGATTGATCAAACGTGTCAAAAGTGGTTTGTGAAGTTTCTTGGTACTATTGACATTTTGGTCAAATAATTCTTTGATGTGGGGCTGTCTCATGCATTGGAAGTAGTTTGGCAGCACCCCTGGCCTCTACCCATTAGAGGCCAATAGCAGGAAATAGCTGATGTACTCAAAATATCCAAATCAATAAAGTAATTGGTGAAAATGAAAAATATGTCTTTCATTTTATGGAAAAAACATAACAGACTTTTTGGCCAACCCAATATATCATTCAATTGAGATTGCACTTGCTGGGAACTAGTTTGAATGCATAGACAGAAGAATTTTATTTCATGAACAGAAAAGCATTAGGCAAAGTGAAAACAGTGACTTTGCCTCAGAGGTCAAATACCACAAAACTAACCATTTTGAGTTAATAGTAATGGAAAGGACAAAGGAATACATCATGTATCTTCAACTGGCAGTAAGAAGGGTAATTTCTACTAAAGAGAAATATGAAATCTCATTTCTGGCTTGCTAACCTATTGCAATTGATCCAGTAACAGAGGAAAGAGCCTAACTTGAAAAAGTCAAACTTCTAGTTAAGATGGTGACGTAGGCAGACATGGCACAAGCACATCAAAATTACAACTAAAACGTAGAACCACCATTACTCAGAAGCATCAGAAATCGAGTTGAATGGAAGTCTGACAATTATGGAATTGAAGAAACCACACCCATCCACACTGGTAGGAGGAGTGCAGAAGCAGAGAGGCCTGGCCCCACACCCATGTGGAAAAAAATTCGGAAGGGTATCTTGGGAGTGAGGAGTCCCAGCCCCACATCAGGCCCCCCAGCACAGGATTCCAGTGCCAGGAAGGTAAGTCCCCACAACTTCTGGATGCAAAAACCATGGGGACTGAATTGGTGGAGGAGGCTGCTGGAGCCCTAAGCAGTTCCTCTTGGGGAACCCACACATGGACTCACCTTCTCAGACTCACTCCCTCTGAGCTCCAGCATCGGGGTGGCAGTTTGAAGGGCACCAGTGGTATGTGGGGAGAGACTGAAGTGTCTGGCATCAAGGTGAGCAGAGGCCATTGTCCCTTTGCTGAGCCCTCCCCCATAGAGCCAGTAGGCTGGTGCTATATCTGAGACTCCATCAACCTGGCTAACACTGTGTGACCCAACTTGGAGATCCCCAGAGGCTCAACCCACCCAAGCTGCTTTTCTGTAAGAATGGTCGGTCTTGGCTCCTAAATCCGATCACACAAGCAACAGCTAGCTTCAGTGAGCCCTAGCAGCAGCCAGATCACATTCACAGCTTGGCCTCATCCGAGAATCTCCAAGCCCAGCACAAGTAGCAGCCACCTCAGACTGCTTCATAGCCCAGCAATGTGGCCCCGGGAAAACCACAGGTAGGGACTTACCTTGGCCTGCACCACCTGGGAAACCCCAGGACCACTTTCTCTTGGGAAACCCCAAGAAGTGGACAACTACAGACCACATCAGAGCACCACCACGCTGCCCCTGCACAGCTGACCCTCCACAGGGGGCAGAAGTTGGTGCACAGTGGTCACAGCCAGGCCTTACAGCTGACTGGCCTGGGCAAATCCCTCCTCTTGACCTGCCAACAGCAACCAAGGCTCAACTACAAGAGGAGGGTGTACTCAGCCCACTCAAAGGGCGCACCTCGAGTACCCAGCTTGGGTGATAGGGGGGGCTGTGCCACTGGACCCCACAGGACACCTACTACATGAGGTCACACAATCAAGACATGGAATCAAAGCAGCTCTACCTAATACATAGAAACAAATACAGGGAGGCTGCCAAAACCAGGAGACAAAGAAACATGGCCCAAATGAAAGAACAGATCAAAACTCCAAAAAAGAGCTAAATGAAATGGAGATAAGCAATCTATCAGATGCAGAGTTCAAAACACTGGTCATAAGGATGCTCAAGGAACTTAGTGAGGATCTCAGCAGCATCAAAAGGATCCAGTCAGAAATGAAGGATACACTAATGGAAACAAAGAACAATTCACAGGGAAACAAAAGTAGAATGAATGAAGCCAAGAACCAAATCGGTGATTTGGAACATAGGGAAGCAAAAAACAACCATGCAGAACAACAAGAAGAAAAAAGGATCCAACAAAATGAGGATAGTATAAACAGCCTCTGGGACAACCTTAAGTGGTCCAACATTCACCTCAGAGGAGTGCCAGAAGGAGAAAAGAAAGAGTAAGAAATTGGAAATCTATCTGAAAAAATAGTGAAAGAAAACTTCCCTAATTTGATGAAAGAAATAGACATGCAAGTCCAGGAAGCACAGAGTCCCAATTATGATGGATGCAAAGAGGCCCACTCCAAGACACATGATAATTAAAAGGCCAAAGGTTAAAGATAAGAGAGGCTCTTAAAAGCAAGAGAAGTTAGTTACCAGAAGGTTGCCAGGTGGAGGGGGGAGGGGGGAAATGGGTGAAGAGGTGAGGGAATTAAGAAGTACAAATAGGCAGTTACAGAATAGCCATGGGGATGTAAAGTACAGTGTGGGAAATGGAGTAGCCAAAGAAAGAATTTATACACATGACTCATGGACATGAACAATGATAGAGGGATTGCCTGAGGGAGTAGGGGGCACTGGGTGGAGGTGGGCAAAGGGGGAAAAATCGGGACAACTGTAATAGCATAACCGATAAAATATAATTTAAAAAAGAAAGGTCAAAATAATTAGCAGCACTGTCTTTATTTTTATGCATTTAGGGGAGCCAGGTAAGCTGGCTGGCTGAAGGGAGGGGATGTGGTTAGCTCTGTAAACTTTAGCCAAAGACATTAACACCTCTTTAAAATAGAACAATGTTTTCCTTCCTGAGTGGAGGTAAGTAATCTGGTTTGGGGGTTTTTGGATGGCGTCTCTACTTGATCATTGCTTACTAATCTATGAGATTATTAAAAACTATTATGAGATGCACAGACCATACAAACCATATGCCTTGCTTCTGACTACCTCCAATCACCCGTGGTAGAGCCTGGGGAACGTATACCCTCTCTGGACAACCCAGGAGTCACAGACTGTGCAAACCCCCTGGGACTAAATTCTGAAAAAGTGTTATCTTTTTTACAATTGTGTTTGCCAGGAATTATCAGGATTGCAACAGAGTTTAATTAACTCAAGGAGAAATGTTCATTAAGCTTTAGGGGAGGGGTCTGCAAGCTTAAATGGTCAGAGAGTAAATGTTTAAGCTTTAAGGGGCCATAGGGTGTCTGCCATAACTACTCAACTCTGCACAGCAGTCCTAAAACAGTCAGATCGCATGCAACCAAGTGTAGCTGCAGTCCAATAAAACTTTATTTACAACAAAAAAAACTGCAGCAGGCTGCATTGGCCTGTGGGCTACAACTTGCCAATCTGTGCTCTGAAGTGATGCTGTTCAAACACTATCTGTATATCAGAAGCACCGGTGGAACTAGTTAGAAAGGAAGGAGCCTAGGCCCCAGCCCACCGCTACAGAATCAGAATCTCTGGGGATGGGACCTGGACATTACCAATTTACAAGGTCCACAAGTGACACGTGAGCCACACTTTAAAGTCACTGTGGTATGTGAGATGGCCCAACTGTCCTAGATGTGGGCCAGCACTTCCTGCACTCTCTGGCAGTAGAAAGACGGTTGTTTTGTCTTTCTCTGACCTTTCTAATGGAAGAGCACATGAGTAAACCACTATTTTTTTTTTACTTCCAACCCTGAGAAAGCACAAAATAATTCTGCTCAGGTGAAATTAACATGAATTTAAAGGAAAATCTTCAACTTAAAGTAACAAGATTCCCCAACCAAAAACCTCCCTGAAATCCTTTTGACTACCAAATTAGTAGACAAGATTTTTAACCAAAGACAGGGCTAAACCTTAAGGAATAGTTTACTGTGTGCTCTCTTTCCCCAAAAATGACTCCAGCAAAGGCCTGCCCTGGGTTGCCTGGAATCCCACTATTAGCAAGTCACTGCTTTGTGTCTAGAGGTCTTTGCTTCAACAGAACCTTATTAAAACAGAAAGTATAAAATCTCTATGGGCCTCTGGAAGCTGCTCCCAACTTTATCAATAGAAAAATAAATTATACAGCCAAGTTCAGTAAGTGTTGCTTTTTTTTTTATTTGGTTGTTTGTCTGTTTTAATTGCCAGAAATCAATCACCTGATCAGTCAGACAAAAAGAGATGTTCAGGCTGCGAAACTGTTCCGCCTCCTCTTCAGCTTTCCACATTTTCCTAGGAAGGACAATGAGTATCCAGCAGTCAAAGAGGTGGTCATCGGGAACTTCCTAAGGAAACCAGGGATGAGCTACAGGTACCCACAGGGAATGCAGCTCCCCCTAGGGCTTCTGCTGACCCTGGCAATGAAGGGGAGTGCTCTAGGAGAGCAGAGGCCCCAGTGATGACTAACACATGGGCCTAGAGTGCCTGCTCTAGTTCTCACCACAGCAGACAACACTGATTGTTTCTTGTCAGACAACAAATACTCAGATGATTCTGAACTGCCTCAACACACGCCCGAAGATGTTAGGCGAAGGAGACCCAGGAATTTACCAGGTAACAGGGCGAAGCCAGGCTGAGACTAGAACTCAACCACAAATACACTTTACAGGTGTGTAGGCACTGGAAGTTCGCTTCATATAGTTAGCAGTCAGCACGTTAGGCGGCACGACTCTGGAGTCCAATGTCCACAGGCCAAGCTTCTGAATGCTCATGGCAAAAACCATCCTGGCCTTTCTAGAAAAGTAGGGAGGTGTGTTTTCCTGCTTGGTTTCCAACTTACAGGAAGAATCATGAATTGGAGTCCCAGGTATTAGTCCCAGGCATCAGTAGCAAATGCCTCCCAAAGCCAGGGGCCCCGACATACTTACCCATCCTCCCTGGGCCTGGACGAACTCCCGGATGGCACCATTCCCATTGATCATATTTGTTATGGGGGTCACCACCTGTCTTGCCATTTGAGGAGCCATGCGGGCCACACATTCAAGGAGTTTCACTGACACTGCCAAAAAGGCTCTCTCATAAGCTAAGGTAGTATCCTGAGCACACCAGGCCTTGCTGAGAGCGTTTACTGTGTCCTGAAGCGCAGCTTCTACCTGGGGAGAGACACAGGCCAGGATCAATGGAATATCACTAGAAAGTGCAGGATGCTGCAGGCACAGGAACCCAGGAAAGCAAGTGTTTCCCAGAGAGCGGCCAGTGTACCACTGGTTGTGGCTAGGTGACCTTAGGGAGTAAATGGATCGACTTTTCTCACTTTCGTTTTGGATTGACTGTAATGGCTATGAGAAAAACCAGAGGCAGACCCATGATTTCAGATAGTATTGCCTAGGATGAACCAAATGATTGAAAGAGAAACGAAATGACTGAGAGAAAATTACGAAGTACATCATAATACAACTGATCAAACTGTGCAGGTATTGCTTGAATGACTGAAGTCTGGGAATCTCTAAAGTAAAAAAAACAAAAAAAAAACCCCACAAGATTTGCTTTTCCTTTGTCCTTCCCAAAAAAATTTGGTTCAGAAGCCATTAGGTAGGGCCAAGCAAGACCTTACTGCAGTGTAGTGTAGGGACAACCCACGGTGGTCAGAGCAGAGTGCCAGAGCCCACACAAGCTGAGAAGGGCATCCAAGGAAGGGTACCTAGATCTTCGTACCCAAATATGGTTTCCCATTCAAAGAAACCAGACCTCCCTGGAGGATGGCTGATTTCCAGACTGGGAATGCAAAACACAGGTCTCCTGTTACAAATTAAGGAAGTACCCAGAGAATGACAGGGACATGCCAAAAAGGCACAGTCCAGATTGAAAGAACTCCCACTGGCCAAAGCTGGGGCAATGTAAGCATTCAAATAAATCAGGAGAGTAGCTCTGGCTGGTGTGGCTCAGCGGACTGAGTGTCAGCCTGCGAACCAAAGGGTTGTCTGTTCTATTCCCAGGCAGGGCACGTGCCTCAGTTGCAGGCCATAGTTTCCAGTAGGGGGCGTTGTGAGAGGCAACCACACATTAATGATTCTCTCCCTCTCTTTCTCCTTCCCTTCCCCTGTCTAAAAATAAATAAAGTCTTTTAAAAAACAATGATAGTAACACATTATAGCGCATTGAATAAGGTAGGAACTCATGAGTCTATGCTGATGTATAAAATAAATGGATTGAAATTGTGATGAGCTATGGGATATTTACACGGTTCCAAAGTCCCTCCCTACTAAACACGGTTCCAAAGTCCCTCCCTACTAAACACGTGATTACAAAAGTGAAAAGAGTAAGCTTACAGTGGAGGAGGCTTGCAGACTCCATTTTAGTGATTGAAGTCACCACCAGCAATGGGAAAAACTGAAATGAGTGCCACTTGGCGGAACGAGAATGACCCAGTGACACTTCTGTGATTTTCCTACCAAAGCTGTATCTCCTGAATCTATTTATGAGAAAATACCAAACACACCCAAGTTAAGGGGCATTCTACAAAATAACTGAAGTGTATAATCTTCAAGCATCACAGCCATGAAAATCAATGAAAGACTAAGGAATTACTCCAGATTAGAGGAGACTCAAAGGGCATAACTTACTGCAACATCTGATTCTCACCTGTGTCTTTTTGCTGTAAATGACATCATTGGAACAACTGGCAAAAGTGAATGGGATTTTAGGATGGGATGAAAATGTATCCTTGATAATTAATTTCCTGGTTTTGATGGTTAGATTGTGGTTACATAACAGAATGCCCTTCCTTCAAGGAAATATAACAGGATTATGGGGGTGATGAAATATCATGTTTGCTACTTACTATCATATGATTCAAGTGGGAAATTCTTTGTACAATACACGTAGCTTTTCTGTGAGTTTGAGGCTGTTTCAAGAAAAATTTCTAATTTAAAAAATGAAAAGTACATTCAGCTCTCAGCTACCTAGGAAAAGCGCCCGTGCAAGCAGTCAGGTGTAATACAGCTAGTTCTGCCAGAGTGGTGAGTAGGCACACCACCCAAGCCGTGTGAAGCAGGAAGAATAAAGCACAATGGTTCTGGGATCAGTTCCTAACATCCATACTTATTGTGTAGGGATGCAAAGTACAGCATAGAAAATATAGTCAATAACATTGTAATAACTATGTACAGTACCAGATGGGTACTGGAAATAATGGGGGGGGGGCAGGGGAAGGAAGGGAACATTTTGGAAAGTATATGGTTTTCTAACCACTATGCTATACACCGAAAGCATTACAAAATAATACTGAATGTGAACTGTAATGGAAAAATAAATTTAAAAACAAAAAAGGAAAAAAAAAATACTGTGTAACCTAATTACTTATTTCCCCAGTTCTTAGTTTCCTTCCCTGCTTCAATGTCTATGAAGTCAGGAAATACTTGCTGAGAGCCTATTATGTATTAGGCACTGTTCTAATTGTGTGACCACAGTGGTGAGCAAAACGGGCTAGATGTTTGCTCCCATGGCGTTATCTGAAGACGGGAGAGGTCGTGCTACGGGTAACAGTTTCTCTAGTCCCTCAGAGAGCAGAGCAGGGATCAAATCAGATAATAACTGTAAAGCGTTTAGAATATCTCCTGGCACATGGTAAGTGAAAAATTATCACTTACCGTTGTTGATATCAATGAGTAACATCTTCTAGAACATTGTCTGTGGTCTTCATATCACATACAGAGTCCCAGTGCCACTGCTAGTAACCAGCGTCCTGTTGAAGGGCCAGATGTGCCCAGTGGCCTGTACCTCATCCCTCATTGCACCAAACTTGTCAACTGCCTATCCTTCCTGTACATAATGTCACTGCTGAACCATGGGTGGGGGGATGTGCCCACGTCCAGAAGAACAGGGATTAAAACAGGTGCATAAAATAGTAAAGTGCTATAGGTATGTTCTGTGCCACCAAGCACAGCTTGGACAAAAAACAAATAGAAGCAATGTGAACAGTGTCCAGCCTACACCAAAAGCTTTCCACCTCGGTACCACTAAGGTCTTGCTGAAGTCCTAAGGAAGGGGCAATTGGAGAATTCCTGCCACATCTCCTTGAGTAAAAGTCAGTCCCCAAATCTTTCACAGAACATTTTGGGTCACACTCCTATGGGAGTAGTAAGAAAAGGGTATCTGAAATAGTTAGACACAACAAGCAGTAAATAGAAAGTAGTAGAAACTTGACCTGTCCCCGAGTGGTTTCTTTGATGACACTTCTAACAGAAGTTTCCAGTTCTTCATTGAACTGGTCCCCCAACATCCGAAGGCGACCAGCAATGATGGCCACGTCAAAGGTGCAAGCCTCTCCTAAAACAGAGAGAACACAGTCCCAATTGTCACAACGTTTGAAGGGAAGGCAAGTCCCAGGAATCTGGGCATTGGAGGAAGTTCTGTAGGCATGTAAACGATTTTGGCCTCCCTCCCTCCTGAGAACATCTTCAATGTTCTATCAAAGCCAGCAGTCAGAAAAACTCCCTTCAGAGTCTCTTTCCCTTCCATAGAGACTCCAGGTATTGCTGAACGCTTCGAGTTTTCCTTCTGAAACTTCAATGGAAATCAGAGACCATACTCAGATTCTCCTACCAACCTGCAATGACCACCTCGGCCAGGAGCCTTACCTGAATCCACCTCATCGACACAACACAGGCTCCGGGTGGCAGCAGCCTGCAAAGGTATGCCTAAGAAGTCCGAGAGAAGAAAGTCCACAATGCATTCCGTTTGCTCCTCAAAAGTCCGGGGCGTCTTCATTTTAGACATCTGCTGCCAAGTTTGGCTTTTCCGTCAAACAAGCAATTTGGAGCTCAGCAGGGAGTCAGAGACACTGTAAACCAGCAAAGACGTCAATTTCCCTAACGGGACATAAAATCCAAGAGCCTTCCCAACCACCTTTCTCCAAAAACAGCTGCTCAGGTCTGTGGGTCTGGTCTGAAGCGCATACTCACACAGAAATGGGAAATTTGCTGAAAACTTTCAGTTCCTTGTCTTGAAACCACACCCTAGCCAGCATCTAAGATTAATGAATAACTTTTATAGATAGGTTGCCAATTTAAAACTGAAATAGAGTTGAGGAAGAACCTCTTGGGTAATTTTATTGAGAAACACTCCTTGTGTGGTTCAATTGCGGTGTAACTTCAAGAAGGAAGGGTTTGCAGTTGAATAATAGGCATTCAGGTCCTGGTGATCACAATTATTTGCCATAATAAGTCAATATTCATTGAGTAGCTACACGCAAGGAGCTCCACCTGGCATGACAAATAACACAGAGAAATGACACAGACTCAGTCCCCACCCCCATGGAGCTAACATGTGCTTCAGCATGAATGACAGATATTAAACAACTAATCACATAACTGCTGTGCTTACTGAGCTAGAATGTGTGATGAGTGTGTAAACGGGAAACAAATCCAGGGGGCGAGGACGGCTTCCTTGAAGCAGTAACACCGGAGGTGAGCTGTGGAGGCCGAGTGGGCGTTCTGGAGGCAGAGAGGAGGAGGAAGACCATTCCAAGTGGAGGGAATAGGATATACAAAAGCTGAAAAACTTAAACAGCAATGACACAAACAAACAAAACCTTGGGCATTTGAGGAATTGAAATGCAGATAATACGAAGTATTTCCCCGGGGAATTAAATAAGATAATGTGGAATGACTCAGCAGCATCTGACACACAGTAAATGTTAAATGTCTTCCTTTCAGTCCAAGACCTAATGACCAGGATGCAGAAGATCTGGGATGTACTCTCTAACAGGGTTAATTAGGGTTTTCCTAACAGGCCCGGACTCCACCCCTGTTTTACAAGACATCAGGATTGGACACTCACCCACAATGGCTTCCTTCTTCGTGTAGCTGCACCTGGATGTCGGGTGTGGGGGCCAGAAGCAGCACACAAACATATCAGCTTTTCCAGTGCATTCTGACCTGGTGAATGAGTAAGAGATTCAAGCGTAAATGCTAAGTCAGTTGCTCAGAATGCAATTTCTATTGCGCAAAATAATCAGAGGCCATCTTCTGTTTTCTATTTCATTTTATAAAATCAAATGACTATGAACTGCTTTGGTCTAGGAACAGGACTGGTAGCCAAAGAGCCATTTTCATTTGTCATTATCTGTCACTAGGGTTGAGACATCAGTTACTACTCAGTAGGCTTCACACCTCAAAGGTCAGAAGGTCTCTCAGAGATAATTTTAGGCTAACTGCCTTTCACACTCAGCTAATCATTGACAATCTAAGGGTTCCAACAAATACATTGACATAATCCCAAAATAATACACAAAAGCAAAAAACCTCTATAAGACACCATCCAACTAGTATAAAATAGCCTGCCCAAGGGAGGTGGCAGAACAGAAATTTAAAACCAAGTCTGTCCTACCTCCAACAGTAAACCTTTCCACAGTAATAAACCACCTTCCTCATTTCACCACTGGCGTCCTTATGGACAAAGCCACCTGCCGTCGCTGGTCTTGCACGATCAGTATTGTAAGGCCACAGATGCCGAGTGTGCGCTCTCCCAGGCGCTGTGGAGCCCATTTTCCTTCTTTGTCTATTTTTCTTTGGGCCTCCCAAACCATCCCCACTGGCCCGCATCCCCTTCACTCTTGTTTTTCTGATATTGCACTCCTAATTATTCCTGAAAAACGAGGACAGACTTTTTTCGCTGTCACTTGCTTCTTTTGCCATTCGGGCCACAACAATTTATATCCCTCTCCCAAAGCCTCATCTTTTTGTATCGTTGGCTCAAAGTCCAGGACCTTGGTGTGTGCACCAGGTCTGCATGTGGGTGAGAACCCTCAGGGACAATTCCTCTTAATGTGGAGACCTAGAACTAAGGAAATACTACTGGGTTGGCCAAAAAGTCCAGGTGGTTTTTTCCATAAACTAAAAGACACATTTTTCATTTTCACCAACAGCTCTGTTGATCTGGGTATTTTGAGAATGTCGGCTATCTCCCACGTGGTATAATGTTGATTGTTCTCAATTAATGTCTCAATTTGCTCGCTATCAACTTCCATCAGTCTATCCGACCGTGAAACATTATCCAGTGAGAAAACTCCAGCATGAAACTTCGCAAACTAGTTTTGACACATTCGATCAGTCACAGCACCTTCTCCACACACTGCACAAATCTTTTCTTACCTTTCAGTTGCATTGTTACCTTTCTTGAAACAATAAAGCATAATATGCCAAAAATGTTGCATATTTTCTTCCATGTCCCTATTAAAATGGCTGTACAAAAGTTCACCAATTTTGATGGTTTTTTTAAACGCACACTGATGTGACAGCTGTCGCAATGCAATCTAACAAAATAGTTTTGAAAAGAGTTGAAGACAACGAAGTGCTACTAGCACCATCTTACAGAAAAAAAAAACAAATGTTACTTTTTGGCCAACCCAACAAGTTATTTGTCTCCCCAAACACCCAATATATGAGAAAGGGATAGAAAAAATGTAACACAACTCCCATTCAAAAGGAGTGGGAGGGGAAGAGGGGCATACAACAACACAACTGTGTCAGAAACTATGCAAATGGTCGACTCTGCCGTGTTCCAAAGCTCCAGGGTCATTAAATGTGTTACATTCTATTTACCAACTGAGAGAGACATTCAAGGCCTTTTTTCTCAAAAGTACAATATCACCTACCCTCATAGATTTAAAAAGTAAATACTCAACATCAACATGTCACATCATCAAACCACATATCTGCAGAGGCTAAAACAAGCCCCGAGAGACAAGGAATATTAAATAACTACCTTACATATACATATAAGATAGTTATTTATAATGTGTGGTTTAGTCATTTTGCTTATAAATTAGTAAAACTAGGCTACAGTTAAGAGAAATCAGTTCTCCATTGAGATCATCTTAAAACGACACTTCCAAAAGCAACAGTTTCGTATTGTGCTTATGCCCCTTCCATGACAGAAAATGGACTAAGTACAACAACTTAATCTTCTAAAAACTCCAAAAGCTGGGATTCCTTCAGTAACATTTGTTCAATTGTTGAGCCATACTTAATTTTATTTAGGTCAAACTTTTAATTATAGTCTTTAATTTTTAAAAAAGGCAATCAATTTACTTCATTTCTACACCTACGTCCTGATCCCCTGCAGCACCTCCAATGGGCAGCACTCTGAGCTTCAACTGTATTTAACTGAACAAGTCGAAATACGGAAAAGCAATTCTGAACTGTACTGACCCCGGTATTTCCAGTCCCTGGGGACCCGTGGTCTAGAGATCAACTGTTCCCAGTTGGGGGTCATTTTACCCCCTAGAGCGCCTTTGGCAACATCTGGAAACATTTTTAGTTGTCACAACTGGGGCTTCTATTGGCATCTAGTAGGTAGATGCCAGAGATGCTGCCAACAATCATCCTACAATAAAATCCCCCACAACAAAGAATGATTTTGCCCCCAATATCAACAGTGCCAATTTTGAGAAACCCTAGTCAAGATGGAATTCCATTATTTTCTTCATAGTTGATACAATATAACAAAACACACTTCAAGCACCAATCCCAAAACACCATCAGAATCTGACTACTTAAACCGTTCCTTCAATAAATACTTGAGTAATCACTAGGTGGCAGACATTGCAAAGGAAACAAAGACCATCGCTACCCTTAGAAATTGAACAGTGGGAACAAACAGCTGGCAAAACCCAGGCCCTGACCCCAAATTCGATACTGCCTGTTATCTACTCCTATTAAGAGCCTAGCTGGGAGAAGAAATGGGCGAAAAGTTATTTGGAGGATATGGGGTCTAGCAGTCATGTGAAACCCATTACTAACTTCCCATGGGAAACTTATACATGTCACTCAGTACAAGGTTCTGAGTATATGAAACTACCTGTCAATTTCTTTCACAAGTTAGAATTGGAATGTTCCTTCCTCTCTGATGCCAACTGTGTAACTATCTGTCTCCACTCTGACAATGAACCACTTACACAACTAAATCTGCAGCTCAACTGTATCAGCTGTGCGGGCCCTTACCATGGTGTGTTCCCCATCTCCAGTCCAGCTGGTCCTAACTAGTATTTTCGTCTTTCCTGTTTGGGATTCTCTAGTTATTTCTGCCTTACCATCATTTTATTAAATCTGTTCTTGCACCCTGGATGGTGCAGCTCAGTGGATTGAGAAGGGGCTGCGAACCAAAGGGTCGCTGGTTCAATTCCCAGTCAGGGCACATGCCTGGATTGCAGGCCAGGTCCCCAGTAGGGGGTGCACCAGAGGCAACCACACACTGATATTTCTCTCCCTCTTTTTCTCCCTCCCTTCCCCTCTCTAAACTTAAAAAAATAAATAAAATAATCTAGACTGAAAGGAAAGGCATTGGAGCATGGGGAGACGCAGGGCGGCACAACCACAACCAGAGCGCAAGGCCACAGAACCCCTGTCACCTCACTGTCAGCTTGTTCCCTACACCATCTCTTGTGCTGTAAATGTGAGTTATTAACTCCCCTGTGCCCACTGAGGTAAAAAGGCAGATGCAGGCTTCTGGAACCATTCTAGGCTACTGCAACACCCCTCAATGCCAGGAACCCTGGGAAGGGGTGACAAACTTTGAACGAAGAAAAGGAAGTAAAGGTGCCTGACTGGCGGTGTGGCAGTCACCGGGCAGGAGCAGCAGCGAGAACCCCGTGGTCTGCACAGCCACACATCCCCTGTCCCACGTCGCCCCTCTCCACCGCCCCGCCTCTGGTGACTTCTGTGACTCCATTGAGTGCCAGGACAGCCTCCCCTTCTACTGCCTCTGCCCTGAAGGCCTCATGGGCCTCATTCCCAAAGAGACTGAGAAAGGTCCTTTCCCAAATCCCTGCCACTATGATGAGTCATTGCCAGGTGATCGATGATGACTCACACGCTGGGACGTCTTCACCCAGTATATCTGCAAGTGTCCTCAAGGCTACACAGGCACCTGCTGCGAGGCCATCTGCGCCACACCGCTGGGCATGGAGATCGATGCCACCATCAACTGGCAGATCTCCACCTCACCCGTGCACTTGGGCTTCGTGGGTGTGCAGCCCTGGGCCCCAGAGCTGGCCCGCATGCACCGCACAGGCATTGCCAAGGCCTGGACAGCCAGCAACTACGGTGAGATCCCCAGATCCACGTGAAACTGACGCGCAATATGCAGGTGACGGATGTGGTGACACAGGGCACTAGCTGTGCAGGCACTGCAGAGTACTGAGCACTTTCCAGCTGGCTTACAGCCTCAGTGGGGAAAAGCTCCAGTTCATTCAGGGAGAAGGGGACCCAGGAAACAAGGTATTTATGGGTAATTTGCACAACAATGGCCTGAAGACCAACGTCTTTGACTTCCCTCTAGAGGTGCAGTATGTATGGCTGGTGCCCATCATCAGCCACTGAGGCTGCGCCCTGCACTTTGAGCTCCTTGGCTGTGAGTTGAATGGAGGTGCTGAACCCCTGGGCCAGGACAGTGCCACCCCCAACAGGCAGACCACAGCCTCCACATGTGCAGGACCTGGGGCCTGAGTTCCTTCAGCTGGAGTCCTTCCATGTGGGGCTAGACAGGCAGAGCAAGCTCAATGCCTGGGCTGCTGAGGGCCTCTGCCTCCGAGTGGCTGCAGATCCACTTCGGCTCCCGGAAGCATGTGACCAGCACCCTCACACAGGAGGTCCGAGACTATGGCCACATCCTGCACATGGCAGCCTGCAGGCAGCCCAGTGATGAGGGCATGAATGGGACCCAGTACAGGGAACCGGAGAGAGCAAGGTCTTCCCAGGCACACGGACTGCGACCCCCATGAGGAGAACGTGTTTGAGAAGCCCTCCCTGGCTCACTTTGTATGCACCCTGCCCACAGCCTGGTACCACCGAGTCACCCTGCGTGTGGACTATTGGGCTGTTAGTAGGCTTGCTGAAGTGACCGGGACAGCCGAGGGGCACCTGCCCCTTCCCTGGCCCTCCTGACCTGCTGTGGACCTCCTGCCTCCTCCACCTACCCCCCACTACCAACAACAGTACCCTGGGTGGGGCTTCAGTCACTTCTACCTTCCTCTGTCTCTTCTCACGCCAAACCTCCCACATGCCCCACCTCCTACCAGCCCGTGGTGCCCAGCCCCCATGCTATCCCATTTCCTGAGGCGCTGTGGGAGTTGAGTAAGTCTGGGATGGACAGGGAAGAGCAAAGTCAGGGGAGTGGGTTACCTGCACCTCTACGGATCCCCAATTCTAGCCTGTGTCCTCCACAGGCTACCTCCCACACCCCGTCCCCACGGTCCTGAGGCACCAGGCTGGAGATAATGGTCTCCTGCCTCTCAGCCCTGAGGCTGCCCCCCCACCACAGCTGCCACCTAGACTCAGACACTCCTTCCCCTCACCTCCTCGGAGACCCCACTTGACCCTTGTGCTGCAGCCTAGGAAGACACAGAAGGGCCTGGGGTGGGCCTGTGGAGAGACGGGAGGAGGCAGGGGGGCAGGGGGTCCTGGGTGCTGGCTCTTCGCTGTAGAGCACACTGACAGCTTCCAAAATACATCACTCAAAAAAAGTGACAAGAAAACAGTAACAGTAGTACTGCTAGACACACGTACTAACTGCTCTTGCAGTCTGCAGGAGACCCTCAGTGAAGGCAGTGAGGGTCACGGAAAACGTCCTGAAAGAGCTCACGACTGGGACGGACACTGACAGACAGGACTAGGTGTTGCTTAAATAAAGATTGGAGGGCGAGGAAATGTTCTAGGCCAGAAATAAAAGCAGGTGTCAAGGCACAGAGGTGAGAGAGAGCCTGGTGTATTTGGGGACCTGCAAGTGGCTTGCTTTTGCCAGAACAGAGGGTGTTGGAGGGGCCGGTGAGCCATGACACGGAAGACAGGGACCTCTGGCCTCAGGCACATGGGGACAGTGGGGCGTTTCTGCAGTGGACCATCCAGGGGAGAGAACACGGCGCCCACGAATGATGACTCCATCAGTGTCCGCGGACGTCGAGTACCTTTAATCAGTGAAACTCCCTGAACTGATCGGATAAGAACGCATGCCCTGTCCTGACCCTCATTCCCATCCCGGCACCACCACCACTGACCTTTACACCACCACCTGGAAAAATGCAGTCATTCACCAGTAGGTCTGAGAGGAATAGGTCAATGGTTTTTGGACAAAAACGTGAGAATCCTGATTCCCAGATTTCCCAATCTCCTTTGCATTTGATGTTATCTGGACTTACAAGCAGCTCCAACCAGAAAGACTAAGAAACTCCGACAGCTGTTCACCTTACTCCGGACAGGCAGCACAACGCGGCTAGGATTTTATGTCTCCAATGGTTCCCAGCACAGTTCCTAACACAGAGGTGAAGCTGCCCAGGGCCTCAGTCCTCGCCCCGCTTTGCTTCACAGAGACCTGCATCACTAAGGTCTCAGGCTCCCACAGCAGCTCTGTTAAAAACAGGCAGCCGGTGTCATCCTGAGCACTGAGGTAGGCTTTCCAGGGCCGGGCCCCCGCCCTGCTCACTGCGATGGTCTGGATGTTCACGACTTGCAGGGCCATCTGGAGTGTGTCAGGAGGGACCACTCCCTGCCAAGGGAGCACCTGATGGTGGGCGACTTCGAGGCTAAGCCAAGCTTTCTCAAAAGTCTCAGCAGCAAGGTGGTGACTGGGGACTAGCATGAGGGCTCCGGAGTCGGGGAGTTCTTGTACCTTCTCCTTGTTCTCTTCAGGAATCAGGGGTCCTGCAAGAGTCAGGACGCTGGTGTCAGAGACGTTCTTCATTTACAGAAACTACATTTTTTTATCTAGATTTCCCGAAGTACACAATGTGACCTTTATCTTTGCATAAATGGCTCAGATGGCCTATGATGAACTTCTTTCTTGCTTACCAGCTCAGGCAACAGTCTGAGATTTAGCTAGGGCATTCTGCTTCCTACCAGTCACCACAAAAGGTAACAACTTTTTGTGATAAGATAGAAAGTAAGGACTATGTTACCTGATGCGGCAAAGGCTGCAGTGTTGGGCAGCTCGGGGCCACGACGCTCTGCCCCCTGGCATTTAGAGATGGTGGCCCAGCGGGCTTTGCCATATACTGGCACCAGGGTGTTGAAGTCTGAGGCCCAGCTATTCACAGGTCTTTCTGCCTGATCCTCCAAAAGTCCAAGAGAAGGGTCAGACTTCGGGCTACACAGGATCCGCTTAACTTCACCAACGCCAGCTAAAAGGAGGCGGTAATAGAAGAGACCTCGGTCCCGTACTGCCATATCCTTTTCTTCCTCTGAGGCAAGACAACAGATTGCGTTAATGAAAACCAGTCTCCTCCTACCCCTGTACCAACCAAAAGAGGAGGGAAAAATGAAGGACAGAGAAAACCCTAGGAAACATTAACATTTTCGTCTTGGGTCCCAGACGCGATTCAGGGAACAAGGAAAGCCGTGGGAATTTTTACTGCAGGTCAGGCAGGCGCTCGTCCCGTCTGGAGAACCTACCTATGCAGTAATACAACAGGCGTCCCAGCGTGTCCTGGCACTCGGCGGGGCGCGAGAGGAAAAGGCGCAGCAGTGCCGTGAGCAGCTCCATCTTCACAGCTGGAAACGTCTCTGACTTCACGTTCTCTACAAAGTCTTCCAGCACATAAGGAGCATTGGGCATCCGCTCCCCATGGACACCAAGCAGCCAAATGAGCGCCTGCTTCCCCTGGGGAATGAAGGAGTAAGAACGAGTGCTCAACTTCTGGTTGTCTAAAACACAGGAGATAGGACACAGTTACAGGTGTTGCTTTCATCCTAGTGTCAGCAAGGAAGTGTAGTTTTTTATTTATTTCAGCTTGCACTGTGTTGATCCCACCTCCTGCACTTCCTACATCAAACACAAACGAAATCCTACTGCACCAAAGGAGACTCGAGGCCTTTACAGTCTATGCTGACGTGGCAACAAGGCTTCCTCAGCTTTGGGGCCTCTGCCCCAATCTGGGGTTAAATGTTTCAGTGAGAGCTACTGAAAGACTTCTCTAAATTACTTCATGATTACAAAATAATCATGGTCGTTAACCTGGAGTGCAAATCAGCGTCATCTGCAAGGTTTCTTGGCAATATACGTGCCTAGCCCTGGCTGGTGTGGCTCAGTGGTCGAGTGCCAGCCTGTGAACCAAAGGGTGGTGGGTCTGATTCCCAGTCAGGGCACGTGCCTGGGTTGTGGGCCATGTCCCCAGTAGGGGGCATGCAAGAAGCAACCACAGGATATTCTCTCCCTCTTTCTCCCTTCCCCTCTCTAAATAATAAATAAGTAAAATCTTTAAAAATATACATATATGTGTGTGTGTCTCGGTCCCTCACTCCTGCATATTTAAGTCAGTGGAACTGGGGTGAAGCCTGGATATTTATAAAAATTCCACAAATGATTTTGACTTTCATTCCAGCTGAGAATCCCAAGATCTAAATTTGACTAAAGCTGTTTGAGAGAACAATGGAACCAAAGTATTTGTAATGAAAACCATAGACAGACCCCAATGTTTTCATACTTTATGTCCCATCTGCACTAAAAGAGACTCTGAGGTGCCAATCAATTCTCAGAATCCCCACGTCAGACACCAGGTGGAAAGAGCACGTAGAAGCACGTCAGAGCACGGGGGCCCACGCAGGGGCCCTCGGCCTTGAAGCCAAGGAGAAATGCTACCTCGCTGTCCTGAATGGTGTCCTCGCAGCCGGGCAGGGCCTGACACACGGCGTCCGTGCACTGCGGACACAGCCACACCAGGTCTCGGAAGGTCTGCACCACCGCTACAGCCAGGGTGGGGACACAAGGGCACGGGGTCAGAGCCGCCACGCAGAGAGACGCCGTAGGACAAGCCCTCTGTTCGGACTGGGTCTCAGGTGAGTTTCTTTAAGTGGGCGTTGCAGGGTGGTCAATGGTTATCTGAGAAATGTCTGATGTGGGCCATGATTTCTTAAGTGAATGTCGCTCTCAGCAGAGTGCGGGGGCGGGTGGGGGGGGGAGGAATGAGCGAACAGATGTGAAAGCCTCGCTAAGAAGGTGAAGCTGTATGCAAACATGGGGCGGGGTGTTGTTGAATGACACTCTGAGGACAGCATAAACGGAGCTGCCAGGGCTGGGCCTACGGTGAGCCAAGCCAGGGGCCGAGGGTGTGTGATTTAGAAAGACACGCAGGGTTAGCACTCGTGTGAACCGAGAGTGTGTGCCCCTTTAAATTTGTGTCTCCTCGGCACTTGGCTTGCCTCACCCCAGTCCCTGCCCTGGAAGCCACCACTTTCCTAATGAAGCCATCACAAAAAGTCAAGGAGGGGAAATAAGAGGCCAGGCTGTCCCAAGTGCCCTTCATCATCTACAGTACAGCCTGCGGCCCACGGCCACCTGAAGACCCTGGCCCGTTAGATCCCTAGAGACCATGCTTCTCTGAGGGCAACAGGTGATGCAAATGAAAAAAAAAAGTTTAAGCGTCTATGTTATGCAACAGTAAGTATTTTTTGAGCAACTACTCTAGGCCAGGCCAGCAACGAAAAAGCCCTAGAAAGGTAGCCAGTACCGGTGGTGATGTGCTCCTGCCGAAGGCCCAGCAGCTCTGTTAGGATCTGCACACACTGGTCTGTGTAGGTCCTGGCGACGCCCCCTGGGGACAAGGAGGGAAAGGAAGAAAATTGTTCAGTCACGTACTGGCACCTCATCCTAAAATAATTCTGCACCAGCCAAAGACAAAGGCAACCAGAGGTGCCTAAAAACATCACCCCTTGCTTGATGAAATGTGAACCGAAGTTTGCTATAAAGAGAAATTTGGTAAAGATGTACTTGTTTTTTGTGTTTTTCATAGACCAGTTGAAAACTGAATGTTCATGGAAAAAAAATTTCCCACAGACCAAGGCTGAAAACTCTCAGTAACAAAGAACTTTGTCTGGCAGGCTGGCGAGAGGCAGCAGCGTGGGCTGCGACACACCTGCACGGAACCTGACTGCTGGGAAGCCTCGACTGCAGCCTCCTGGCCGCAGGATTTCCACTCTCCGCCTGGTCCCTCTTCTCTGCCCCTGAAAACAGCCACATTTTATTCCCCGTGGGAGGGCTCCTTCTCCTCCTCCACGGGAAGCCCTCCAATGCTTAGCTCCCCAGCTGCTTTCATTCTGCGGGTTACTCTAGCTTTTAGATTCCAGACAGAGTAGCATGAAAAGGTCTGTAAGGTAGGATGTATTCGGTGTTGGTCCATACTCAGCGCAATACGTAGCCCACAAGAGCTGCTCCACAAAGGAGGGCGACTGCACACAGGACTTTGAGTCCGGGAAGCTGGGGCCCAGCCTCAGTTCAGGAGCCTTGTGACCTTGTGGCCATTCAACAACCTTTAGATGCCTGGGTTTCTTCATCTTTAAAACGAGGCTAATTACACTCGTCCACTTTCCCTGACTGCCTCGTAAGACAGTAGTAAGATGGTGACCAGGAAAGCAATTTGGATAGTAACAATGAAAGGCAATACAAATTTTAAGTATTACAATTTGGGTTTCCTGCGTTCCCTATCCTGAAAGATATGGCAATACCAGGGTTGACAAAAAAATCCTTCCTCCCCTCGTTCGTCATCATTGCCCCAATTCTTTGGTGCAAGGTGCTCTGTCCCTGAGGTAAGATTCCTTCCCTTTTGCTCCGTCTGGTTCCACAGCATTCTGGCTGGGTGGTGTAGGCTCTCAGAAAGGAGAAGCAGTGGGCACCTACCTATGGCAGAGATGGCCGCCTGCGCAAAGTCAGCAGACACGTCAGTGCAGTACCCTCGAAGCTCCTCCAGCACCTGCTGTACGTTCTCGTCGTTCACCAGCTCACACAGCACCTCCACCTTCTGGAGCTTGATGTAGTGCGGCTCCGAGTAGGAGCAGAAGAACTTCTTGTAGTGGCCACTAAAGTGGCCTGGCAAACTATGCAAGATCTGGCGCACATGACAGAGGGCCACGAAACAGAGCTCGCGGCTCTCCGAGGAACAGGCCGCCAGCAACGGTCCCTTGACTCGCACGAGCACATCCGTTTGTACGTGGGGGAATTTCTTTGCCAGGATCAGAAAGAGTTTGGTGGCTCCCATCACCACACTTGGGCTACTGCTCTTGAGAAAGCTGTCCAAGAGATTAAGAATGTCAAACAGTTCCTCCTCACTGCGGGGTTGGTAGCGTAGCAGGAAGTTCAGTACTTCGGCCTGACCCCACTGGTCCAGTTTGGGCATTCTATCCAAGAAAGAAAAGAAAAGTGCTATTTTAGCAACAAAATTAGGACCATCTCCATGCTACTGTCGTGCCACCTGTCATCTGTTTTCGTAACAAAGGGAGACTTCTTAAAAATAGGCTGTGCCATATCAAACTATTCTTTTTACGTACTCTTTAAGGTTTACACAAAATAGACTTTAAATTCTAAGACGAGTTTACAGTACAAATGCACACTTGTCTAACGCCAAAGACATAATCGTGACCACTTCACCCTAGATCCAGATCTCCTACATTTTAACCCAGCACACATGGCTTGTTTGGGGGACGTAATAACTGTAGAGGAGGACAGAACCTATCCCCACAGGACGTTTCTGCCGTATCACTGAAAGGACCTAAGGCAAGTGAAAGAAACTCTCTCCATGCAATATGAGGAAGTTAATAGTTATGATTAACTTTCTTTACTACCCCACAGAAGGTGTTCACGATCTCTCCTTAACTCAACCCACTGGTAAAACCCTCCTAGGACGTGGATCTCATCATAATAAAAAGAGCACAGAGGCCAGGCATCCAGACCGATTCAGGAGATGGTGGGCGATGGGCTTATTGATGACAACACCTCCTTCCTGTTTCAGAATTTCCTCTAGAGACCTCAGGCAGTTCACCACCACAATTGGGTCCTGGTCACGCAGCAAACTGTATAGTTCATTTACCAGGGCACCATCTAGAAAAGAGAACAGAGACCTCTGATAAAGAAGAAAAGCTTCAGAGTCACGGGAATAGAGCCACAGCGGGAGCTCCAGGTGGACAAAGCTGAGCTTCTCTGCTCCAAAAATCACAAAGGCAATACAAAGTCAAGGCCAAAAACGTGCCATCTCCACTCCATTCTAAGTAGCTAAGGCAAAGGATCTCCCCTGGGCCCCAAAGAAAGGGCTCCTGTAATCTCAGAAAATATCAAGCCTTGCCACCTACTTAAAGGGACATGCACAGAAACAGGGCCACATTATCACTTCCTACCAAAGCTACATAATCTTTCACAGTGTCACACATATAGTACAGGCACGAGTACGTATCGATCAGGAGGGGTTCCACTGACACTTACCCACTTCAGAGTCCCCATGAAGATTATGCATCTTGGCGCAGCCCAGGACCGCCACCCTCCTGACGTACGAAGCCTTATCCCGCAGACCGTTGAGAACCGGCTGTTGGATGTACTCCTGCACGCCAGGCATCCTAAGCAACACACCCTGGAATCAGCCAGCCCCCGGAATCCTACTTGGACAGAGCCGGCCCCTGTTCACTTAACAGAGGATTTAGGGGATGTCTGAATGTGTGCCGCTCAGATCATGAACTGGAGAAAGCTGCTGCCAAACTTAAAAGGCATATTTGACTTTTCATCTGGAATGATGCCGCACATGCAGCAAACACACACACACCCACACCCACGCTGCAACTGTTTAGAAATCTTCAACCCACACTAAGAACTAGCTCACCTAGAGTGAGGATGGAAAACTCCCTCTAATGAACCTGTGCGATGTAGGTTTGTAAGCCACAGCAAAGGCTGAAAAGGTTTCTTTTCAGCTTATAAGATTGTTTTCCCCAGGATGAAGGAGCTCAAATAAATGATCATCGAAAGCCTGCCCTTTGACCTCCTGAATTCACGGGCCTCTGAGAAGCAGGCAGGGGACAGAGTGCTCACCTGAGGCTACACATGCTCCGCAGCGCCAGCCCTCGCACCATCGGGTTGGGGTCCGAGCAGTCTTTGCACAGTGTGTTGATGGCCAGGAGAGCCAGAT
The DNA here is from genome assembly GCF_022682495.2 of Desmodus rotundus. Lineage (NCBI taxonomy): Eukaryota > Metazoa > Chordata > Mammalia > Chiroptera > Phyllostomidae > Desmodus > Desmodus rotundus. Next base: position 63,520,594 of record NC_071398.1, read on the forward strand.
CTGGCTTCAGCGGGGCGTACGTGCACATGTAGTGATACACCAGCTTCTTCTGAACAACATCGACGGTGGCACTGGCCTTCACCATTTCCATGAACACACCAGACACGTCCGCACCTTGAGTCATGTGCCTGAAACCAGCCCACACAGCAGGAAGAAGTACAGCACGTAATCCCCAACCTACCGTGGGTGGTTTTCTATACCTGCCCTGGTTACCAACTGGATTGTGATCTCTGAAGGGGAAGCAACCGGGCCCCCTTGTCTCTTACGTCACACCAGCGGCCTGCAATATGTCATCTTCTATTCATCCAACCAACACTTACTGAACTCCTAGTACACTCCACTTCAGCTTTTACACACCAGGAAACCGCTCTGGGGGACACAATCTCGAAGAAGGTATGGTCTCCTAGCTTTAGCAACTCAAAGATGACTGAGGAGCCAGGCAAGAGCACCACTAACTGCAGCACCACAGATAGAGGTCCACTACTGCCAGAAAATCACAAAACCTTTCCCCAGAGGAAGTAACAGCTGAACAAACAGGGCTCACCAGGCAGGTGTGTGGGTAAGTAATGGCACACGCCACGTGGCATGTAGACGTGAGCAAGAACGGTACATTCTTTTGAGTCTACAGGTAGCGTGAGCCCGGTGTTCCTTGGGTGCTATGATAAAAAAAGAGTTTGGACTTTATTCTGTAGGCCGCCATTTCTCAGTCTATGGTCTCCTACAGGAATCAGAGGGGATATGTGTTTAAAATGCAGATTCCTGGGTTCCATTTTCCACCTTACTCAAATCACAAAGACTAGATTGGAGGAAAAACCTACATTTTGTTAAAGCACCCCACGGGACTTTTGTTCATACTAAAGTTTGTGATCCACAGCTATGGGCAAGGCGTACATGTTCAAATTCGTATGTTGGAAAAATCATTCCGCCTGAAATGAGGGGGCAAGAGGACCCGCTAGTATGTTCCTGCGATTGCTTTGAGAATGAAACCAGAACAGCAATACCATTTTCCTTTTTAAAAGGATGGCTATTTAGAACTCTGAACCCATCTGACGTGAGAAGCGAAGATCAAGCGTCGTGAAGATTGGCTCCCTGGCTTGGTCAGCGGGGTAGCGACATTCTTCAACACACAGATATGCGGGAGAGCAGGTTTGGGGAGGGGAAAGGAGGTTAGGTGCTACTTTGCACGTCTTTGAAGAAGCGACCCGGGGGAAATGCCACGCAGGCGGAGATAAGAACGGTCTGTCCTAGGTTTGATACAGGTCTGGGAGTCAGTAGTTTCGATTAAAGACATGGATGAAACCAGCCAGCTGAATAAATGAGGTAAAAAACAAGGCTCCCGGGAGAAGGCCGAGAGGGCACTCCAGAGAAGCCGGAAGCCCAAATCCCAGCGCGGCCAGGCGCAGTTGCCCTGCGCGCGGCGGCCGGCCCGCGGGGCCCGGGGTGGGGGGGCGAGCGCGCAGGCTGATACCTAATCACTCGCTGGATCACATTCCGGTAGCGCAGCCTGTCGGCCTGAATGTGAGGGTTACACAGAGCCTTCTTCAGCTCCTTCACCACGTCCTCGGAGCCGAGGTACGGCATCTTCCCGAACGCTCCCGGGGCGGCTCCCACAGCCGCGACGTGGGAACCTGGGTAAAGCAAGTGCCAGGGAAACGACCAGAAGCGGGGTGCCGCCGCGGCCGCGGCCTCCGCACGGCCCGGTACGCTCGACCTTCGACCCGCTCAGCGCCCAGCGGGCCCCGCCCCCCACCGCCGCCGCCGCCGCCGGCCCGGGGGTTCCTTCCCGAGACTCGCCGGCCGGCTCGCCCCGCCCTCCGCGCTTCCCTCTACCTTTAGGCCCCCGGCGGGATTGCCAGTCCCGCGGGCCCGTGGTCCGCAGACCCCACCCTCTCCCTCTGGAGCCGCCCGTCTGGCGCCTCCACGCGGTTGCTGCCACAGTAGGCCCTATCGCGCTTTCTGCGGAAGTCCCGCCTCCTCCTCCAGAGGCCGCGCAGAGCAGCTGCCACGCACGCTCCCCGCGCCGAGCGCCGAGCGGAGCCCCGGCTCTGACCTTAGGGCGCCCTTCCCCCAGCCTCTCAACCCCGAGCGCGGCCCGCGGCTCCGTGCATTGGCGCGGCGGCGGGGAATCGGAAATCGGCTACCTCGGCCTGTCTCCGCCCAGCAGCGCGCGCTTTGAGTGTAGGGCTCCCGCGCGCGGGTGGCAATTGACGCGCCGCGCGCGGGTGCGAGTGACGCCCCGCAGGGCGGTTTCCGCAGTGTGCGAGTCCGCTTCTGGACTCCCGCAGCGCCGTCACTTCCTTCCCTTTTCCTGCCCGCTCTCGTAACTCAGTCCGCGTCGGGACTGGCTGTTTTGGCCCCGTCCTGGCCCCGGCGTGCCTTTTTCCGGGGCCGTTGTAGGAGGCTCACCCAGAGCCCCGGTTCCATGAGGAGCCCATTGGTGACTCCAGCCCAGCCACCATGAATGGGGCCCTGATCCCGCACACGCCCATCGCCGTGGACTTCTGGAGCCTGCGCCGGGCGGGTTCCGCACGGCTCTTTTTCCTGTCCCACATGCACTCGGACCACACCGTGGGGCTGTCGAGCACCTGGGCGCGGCCCCTCTACTGCTCCCCAATCACGGCTCTCCTCCTGCACCGTCACCTGCAGGTACCGGGAGCTGGAGTCGGGCTCCGAGCGCTGGTCCTGGCGTCTGGGTGGGACTTCAGGTGTATGGCAGCCGTGAAGTCACAGCGTAGAGGCCAGGAGGACTGGTTGCTGCAAGCGCGGGAGTTGTTTGAACCCAGAAATGCATCTCTAGCCGAAACAGGAGTGTGGCTTCCACCTGGCACACTTGGGAATGTATCCGCTATACGTTGGGGAGACCTTTTAGTCCAACCAAGGAAGCTGTACCTGCCTTTTCACAAGAGCTAGGCTAATGTTTCCCCAGCTTGCCGCATCGTAATGTGCCGGCTAGATCCGCAGATTCTCCACCACTTCCCTTTGCTCCCCCATCTGGTTCAGGACATACAGCCGGCCGGCGCAGGTCCTGGAAATCGGGTGGGAATTTTTTTGAAACAGGTGCCCCCAAGGGATTGTGATCAGGAAAGTTTGAGCATCGCTGACTAGACTGTTTTCCGGGCTCTTAATGTAGAATTGTACAGAGGGGGCGGGTGGCGACTGGGAGAGGGAAGAGGGCATTGTTTGGGGATCCACATTACAGCTTCTGCTCCGGGGTGGCTCGGTCTTTGGTCAGCTTTCCCTGATTCGTGAAAGGAAGAGCTTCCGGTCCAGGGCGTGGACTCTGTGTTCACTATGGTATGACCAACTGTTTCGTCAGGTGTCTAAGCAGTGGATCCGAGCCCTGGAGGTTGGCCAGAGCCATGTCCTGCCTCTAGATGAACTTGGGAGAGAGACCATGACTGTAACCTTGATGGATGCCAATCACTGCCCTGGCTCTGTTATGTTTCTCTTTGAAGGCTACTTTGGAACCATCCTCTACACAGGTGGGCCTCCCCAGGGGTCCCTCCTGCCTTTTCAGCCTAGACACTACTCTCTTGAGCAGCCTTAACTTATAACAGAAGTCTGGAGGCCTCCTAGCTTCATCTCATATGAGCACCAGCCCTTTCTTAACCGATTTCTCACACTTTAAGGGTCCAAGCCTGGTAATGGAGCAGGATAGAGGCATTTCCACAAGGAAGCTCTACTATGCCTATTAGTTCAGTGCCAGACTCCAGGACAGTTTTCCGCAGGCCAGTAGGCACATGCCCATTTGTTGTTGCAGGCGGGAGATTCGGCTCCTATCTTTTGTCTCTTTGCCCCTAGGTGACTTTCGGTATACACCGTCCATGCTAAAGGAGCCAGCCCTGAGCCTGGGGAAGCAGATCCATACCTTATACCTCGACAACACCAACTGTAACCCAGAGCTGGTTCTTCCCTCCCAACAAGAAGCGGCCTGCCAGATTGTCGAGCTCATTCGAAAGCATCCACAGCACAATGTAAAGATCGGTGAGTGGTTTCCTTTCCTTTTTCTCTCACCCGTAGGTAGTGCAACTAGGTTCTTCACGGGTGTCTCCCATCTTTCAAGTCTTTGTGCAGGAGATCTCCCCTTCCACATGAAACCTACCGTGACCATCTTATTTAAACTTGCTGTCTGCCCGCCATCCCTACTCCCACATCGCCAACTCTTGATTGATCTCCTACCAATCTGACTGTTTCATTTTTTCATAGCTCTCATTACCTTCCACTGTACCCTATGTTTTAATATGCTGTTACTTTTTGTTTACTGTCTGTCCTCCACTTCCCTTGCCCTTACCCCCACATAAACTCCTTGAGAGCGTGGATGAACGTGGGAGGAAGTCTTGCGTGTTTGTGGGACAGAGAATCAGCAGCCAATGTGACAGGCGCACAATGCAGGAGGAGACTGGAAAGGCCGGAGGGGCAGAAGTGCTTGTGAAAGACGTTTTGAACTTTATCCTAAAGGCAACCGTAGCTCTTAGGACAAAAAACTTTGTTTCAAGTAGGAGAAGAACAATATTGCAATCATCACCTTATGGTGGATTCCATAATTTATATACTTACTATATTTAGTTTTTATTAGATAATTAGATATTAGTCTCCCTCTGCTAGACTGTAAGTTCCAGAATGGCAGGGCTCTTTGTTTTAATTATGGATATGCCCCTAATACATGATGAGGCATTTCATAAATATCTGTTGTATGAGTGAGTGAAATGTATCAATATGTAGATATTCCAGTGAGTGTTGTGCTGAAAATTAGATACAGTGAGAAGCCACCTGTATGTTTGTTCTGATGTTTTCCACAAGAGCACACCATATTTTGGGGACTCTTCTATTGGAATTGCCTTTTGCGATAGTTTATGAAAGACCACTTTTGTTTTAAAAAAAGGTAATAGGCTTAGTTCTAAATGACTTTTTTTGACTGTTTCCAAAATTATAATAAATCCACAAAAGGGAAAAGATTTGCCACCATGGCAAATGCTATAAAAGGATGTGCCCCAACTTTGAAAGGAGTTTCAGGGCGGGGTCAAACGGAGGCGTGGGAAACATTGGGGACCTGCCAGGATGACTCCCACGTGCGTGGAGGGATGGCCCTTTCTCGCAGGATTGCTTGACTGCTCGTGAAGAACTGTCAGTCCTACTGTTCTCAGACTTTTCAATGCAGATTTCCCAGAGGAGCACAGCTCACTAGGACGGTCTGTAGGAGGGCTGGCTTCGTTTTGCAAATATATAATAAGCGCCTACTATGTGCCAGCCATTCAGATAAGCAGTGGGATGGAAAGATGAATAATATTAGGGCTTACAGTCTAGCAGTAAAGGACCTAAAAAAGGTTTAAAAAGTTGGGAGGACAGGGAGAGAGAAAAGAAAATCAGCTACATTTGTGCCTAAAGAGTGAAGATTGCAACCGTAGGAATAATGTGAATGTAAAAACGTAAGTTCTCTAAAGGAGTTCACACAGAGTCTGGTTGTGGATTTGAAATACATCTCCAGAAAGGGCCTGAGAACAGCCACTGAACATGCCTCTCACGTCTCACTGCAGCCAGCACTCACCCACAGGCCTCCATTTTTCCAGGGTCAATACTTTCTCGCCGGGACTCCTGCTTTCAGCGTCCCCTCCGGGCCACTGAGTCACACTGCCGGGTTTTTTTAGCGAAAGCCCAGCCTGCTCTGATCATACTGTTCCTGCGGAGAGAATGAGCCGTTTTCCCTCCTCATGCGCTGCAGTGGCTTCCTTTCACTTACAGAAGGAAGTGTGAGTTCCTTAGCAGTACACACAGTGCTGTGTATGGCCCTTGTTTACCTCCCTAGGGTCACTTCTTATTTATTTAACATTTTTTTATTTATATATTTTTTCACTTTTTAGAGAGAGGGGAAGGGAGGGAGAAAGAGAGGGAGAGAAACATCAACTGGTTCCTGCACCGCCTCCCTCCCCGCACACGCCCCAATCAGGGGATGAATCAGCAATCCAAGCCTGTGCCCTGACTGTGAATTGAACCAGCCACCTTGAACTTTGCAGGACGAAGCCCAACCGAGCCACACCAATTAGGGTGTGTCACTTCCTAGAATTTACTGGGTGACATTGGTTAATTACATATAAGTTTCAGGTGTACAATTCTATTGTACATCATCTGTGTGTTGCATTGTGTGCTCACCACCCAAAGTCTCGTCTCCCTCCATTCACCAAATTCAGGGGAGGGCAAAAGTAGGTTTACAATTGTGAGTACGCACTATTTCTTCATTAATTATTGTATTTATTTGTTCTGCAACTGTAAACCTACTTTTCTCCATCCCTGTATTTGACACCCTTTACTCTCTTCTTCCTCCCCCAATGCACCCTACCCCTTTGGTAACCCCCTTTCTGTTGTCTGCATCTATGAGTTCATTTGTTTTGTTTGTTCACTCATTGCTTTCTGTTTTATATCCCGCATATGAGTGTTTTTTTCCATCCGACTTCTTTCCCTTAGCATGTCATCCCCTGGATTCATCCGTGTTGTCGCATATGGCTGTATTTCGCCTGGTCTTGTGGTTAAGTAGTATTCCATTGTATAAATGCACCACATCTTCTTTATCTAATCATCCAATAGAAGTCGAGTGTCATTTCTTACCAGTTCCTTCTTTGTACTATAGGAGCACCAGCCCCTTTACAATGTTCTCTGCCATTCCCTTCCCTTGCCAGATTAGCTTGGACTCATCCTTTAACACTCGGCTCAGTCATCATTTTCAGGATACTTTTTCTAACTTCATCAACGGATAAATTCTTTTCTATGTCCTCATAATACTGTGTGCATGCCCCTGGCATTGCCCTTAACCACGTGGTTTACGGTTCCCACCGAGATTACTCTCCTAGAGGACTGAGACTTTTTGTTGTCACAGTGTCTGTCCCTTGGTAGGTGCTTTCCTTTGTTGAACTGAATGACTGAGTGAATTCTGTGCTAACTTCTCTGTTTACCCCATTTTCCATATCCCTCAGCTCACGTGCCGTGCCATCCCTGATGTATTCTGATTGCCCGGTTCGTGTTGAACATTTGGTTCATCTTCATTCTCTTCCTTCTCTTACTTTCCCCAACCCCATTACCACTATTCAGGACTCTATAACCTGGGGAAAGAGTCCCTGCTGGAGCAGCTGGCGCTGGAATTTCAGACCTGGGTGGTCCTGAGTCCTCGGCGCCTGGAGTTGGTGCAGCTGTTGGGCCTGGCAGACGTGTTCACAGTGGAGAAGGAGGCTGGCCGCATCCATGCCGTGGACCACATGGAGGTCTGCCGTTCCGCCATGCTGCATTGGAACCAGACCCACCCTACTATTGCAGTCCTTCCCACAAGCCGGAAAATCCCCCGCGCCCACCCCGATATCCACGTCATCCCTTACTCCGACCATTCCTCCTACTCGGAGCTTCGTGCCTTTGTCGCAGCTCTGAAGCCTTGCCAGGTGGTGCCCATTGTCAGGCGACAGCCCTACCAGGACTACTTTCAGGACATCCTGAGCCCCAGGCTCTCCATGCCCCCAATTCCAGACTCCGTGCAGCAATACATGAGTTCCTCCTCTAGAAAACCCAGTGTTCTGTGCCTGTTAGGAAGGAGGCTCAAGAGGCCAAGAACCCAGGGTGTCATGTTTGAATCTCTTGAGGAAAAGGCTGATCAATTTCAAGCTGACAGGGACTCAAAGGAGGCCAAGAACAAGAACCTTTCTGGGAACCTTGAGAAGCCGCCCTCCCACCATCCTTTGCAGATTAAGAAGCCGTTGTTCCCAGACTTCTGCAGCAAAGAGTGGGGTGGGGCAGTCCCTTTCTCTGAGTCCCAGAAGAGGGTGACCGTACTGACTGCCCCCTTGGGTTTTTCAGTTCATTTAAGGTCCACAGATGAGGAATTCATCTCTCCGGAAACTGGGGAGGAAATTGGTGTAGGGCCCCACTTGGTCCCCAGGGGAGACAGTGATGGCTCAGCAGCCTCTGGGACCCAGCACGTGAGGGGGGGCCATAATACACCCCCATCGCACAGCAGTAAGGCTCTCCCTCCTCCGGATTCTGAGTTTGGCAGCCTGACACTAAAATACCTCCTGACTCCAGTGAACTTTTTCCAGGAGAGGTTCTCTTCCAGGGGCTTTGACCAGCAAGTGGAAGAATACCACAAATCCTTGCTAAGTCCAGATAGAGGAGAGTATAACCTTGTTTGATCCTGCACTACAGTTTGAAAGATAGTGGATGATGGCTGGTGGGAGTTTGTTTAGGGCCTTTCCTGCCTTCCCAGGATCCTTTTGGGCTCACCTTGGAGCAGCACTAATTCAAGTGTGTTCACTGGAAGCCTAATGCCTACAGCCTCTTCAGTTTATGGTTGACTGTTTGAAAACCATTTTCATTAAAACCCCTTCACAGTATAAGTCCATGGTTAGGTTCTAAGGAGGCCTGCATAACCATCTGTTTACATTTCTTTAATACAGTATTTCTCCAACGTTTTAGAACATGCAGTCCTCTTAGGTGGCTGCAGAAAGACTTAAAGAGTCTGCATAAAAGGCCCAGGTTGCCCTGGCTGGTGTGGCTCACTGGATTGAGTGCAGGACTGCGAGGCAAAGGGTCACTAGTTCGATTCCTAGTCAGGGCCCATGCCTGTGTTGTGGGCCAGGTTCCCAGTGGGGGCACTTTAGAGGTGACTACACATTGATGTTTTCTCTCCCTCTCTCCTTCCCTTCCCCTTTCTCTAAAAATAAATTTAAAAAATCTTTTTTAAAAAGGCCCAGGTTATTCCCATTGTTATTTTGTATGCATCGTGCCATTCTCCTTGCCCCCTCCTACCTTTTCCTAGGCAAAGGTCCCTAGGTAGTTCTTTATTTAATTAGGAGTTGTGCTGGAGATTAAAGTGGTGATCCAGGCAGCACATTCCAGTCACGAATGTCACTGACTTGCTATGACCCCGTCCAAGCGACTTCCTGTCCCTGCCACCGAGAGGGAACAGGAAGTGATGACGAGCCCTGGAACAGTGGAGAAAAATTCCATCTTTGCCTCCCTGAGAGTTTGCAGTTGGTGTCACTGGGGACCTACCTGGAACAGGGCCAGCTGGGGGATTGGGCACCCCTCACCAAGGCAGTACCTGGGACCAGGCTTAGGGCTTAGGGTACGAGGGGCCTCCCAGCTGCCTGGAGGCCCTAACTTTGAAATAAAGTTGCAAAAGATCAAATGGGCTGCCAGATATTCCTGATTGTGCACATAGCTGGGATATTTACTGCCCGCCCCCTGCCCCCACGCCCTCTGGTTGAGCAGGGAGCCAGAGCGCACAGCCTGTTTGTTTCAGTATCCAGGGCAGAGACCAAGGAGCCAGCTGGTGGAGGGGGTGGGGGCCTGCAGTCTTGCCCTGTCCTTCTGCTCCTGGCCTGACAAAATGCCAAGCCAATAAGCAGGACAGCAGATATCCGGCTCAGAGAGGGCACAGGCATGTAGAGCTGGGCATGTGGATAAAAACTGCTTCAGAAGGGCTCCTCAAGCCTTCATGATGAAGCCTCTGTTTCTCCCCCCGGGGAAAAACAGTTGTATCCTTTGGGAGGAAGATATGAAGAGTTTAGGAACCATTCTAGGGCCATGCTCCTGGGCAAGCTGTCCACAGCTGTGTGTTGACAGTGACCTTCCCTGGAAGCCTCCCTCGGGCCCACTGGGAGCCGCAGCCGGTGGGCCTGCGGGACTGCAGGAAACAGGCCTTGTCCTGGGCCGGAGTCCAGGGCACCCTGGGCCCACAGACCACGTTAGACAGCAGAGCCTCTGTTCCCTGGCTGCCGAGCAGACCGAGATACCCACCTCTGCTGGTGGCTGTGGAGGGCAGATAATTGGGGAAATTCCTAGCTCACTGCCTACCACGTGATGGGTGTTTTGAAGTACTGGGTCTCTTAGCCTCTGGTTCTTTAAAAAATTTATATCTAAAATAAGTAACTTGGGGAATCATATGAAAATATAAAGAAAAACTAAAATTCCTTCAGGTAGAGCAATTGTTTTAGCCCTTTTCTGCACACGTAAATGTATTAAATATATAATTTTTTTTAATTGGGGTAATATTCCTGGTAATATATATAAAACTACATATAGTTTTATATTCTGCAGGTTACTTAGTATCTTCAGAATTTCCTTGCATTATTAAATATTCAAAATGTATTTTAATAGTATATTAAATACTTTAATAGTATGATGCCCTATCATATGGGTGCATCTTAAATCATTTCCATAATATTCAAAATGTTCTGTGTCCTTTTCCACAACTGTACATATCACAGTGACCATCCTTGTCATATATCATGGAATTAAAAAAAAAACTTTTAATTTTATTGATTTTTAGAGAGGGAGGGAGAGAAAGAAACATCGATTTGTTGTTCCACTCATTGATTGATTCCTGTATGTGCCCTGACTGGGGATCAAACCCACAACCTTGGCATATCAGGACGATGCTCTAACCGCTTAGCTACCCGGCCAGGGCTCATGGTACTTTGTTTATTAAATTACTGAAAGTGGAATTACATTTAAAGTTCTTGATGTACATTGTGGCCTTGCCCTCCAGAAGGGTTTTCTTACCATCCTTTCTGCAGAAGAGGCTAGCATTAAAATACCTTGAGGGCTCATCAAGTTCAAATGCTGTTATTAGAATGGTACATGTAAACACTTGGAAACTCATAGTCTGTGTTAATAAAGATTCACTAAGAGGTGTGGGCAAGGCTTAGCCAGGCTTCCTCTAGGAGCTTCTAGCTGTCTCACTTCTACTCTACGAAGGTGTCTGGGAGAGATAAGGTAGTCTTCAGTACGAGGGCCCCCAGGGTGGCTTTATCTCCTAGCAACAAGGGGACCTGTCTACTCTTGTGACATGCTGTGTCACCCATTTTCCTTGAAGGGGGATCTGTAGGAATTCAAGTGGAGGAGTAGAAGCAAAGGGCTTTGAGAAACTTGGGTGTTGGTGGCAAGTCAATAATCAGTAATGGGAAAATTCCATACTATTCTCCGAAAGTAAATTTGCCTGGCTTCTAACAGGGATTGGCAAATGCCTTATTTGTTTTGGTTTCTCAACACTCTCTCGTATCGAAATGCTACATGGCATATATCTAAGTAGCCACTTTATCTTTAGAATCTAAGGATGACCCCATAGGTCTATGAAGATATTGCATTAGGCACGAAGGTACCAGGAGAAAGGAAGTTCCCTAGAGATGACTTAAGTTATTTGTTTCAGGACCTGTGGAGAAACTTATACTTTTCCACAAGGACTTTGACAGTGACTTAAGTCCCTTTCGAGGAGAAAATCTGCTTAGCGGGCCTTGCAGGGCTATCTCTCACTCCTGACTCAGACAGACTTCCCGCTGTGGCAGGAAACAGGAGATGTGAGTGTGCTTGTTCAGGAAAAGGGATCTGGGCCCTGGCTGGGTAGCTTCGTTGGTTAGAGCATAGTCCTCATATACCAACATTGCAGTCTGCTCCCAGGTCAGGGCACAGAGAGAGTCGACCAACGAATGCGTAAATGAGTGGAACAACAAATCGATGCCTCTCCCTCTCTCTCTTTCTCTCTCTCCCCTCCCCTCTTCCTGTCTCTCTCTTAAAGTCAATAAATTTTAAAAAAGGAGAGATTTGGACCTAGGTTCTCTATCTCAAGTCCACTCCCAGGGAGACAGTTCACTCTGCATTCTTCAAGTGGTGCTTAAGTAGGAGAAGTCCTGTCTGGGGGTCCATGTGCCCTTATTTTGATGCTACCACTGGTGAGTAGGGGTCAGTCTGTTACCTGCCTCCCACCCCCCACCCTCCCTAACCACCACCACCATCACAAGCTATTTTGTCCTGGGTTCCTGGTGCTTCCCACTTACTGTTCCCTGGGACATCCCACTGACATCGATACAGAAAGATTCTGCTTGCCTTCATAATCACAGAATTGTGAACAAGACAGAAACTGCCCTTCCCACATGGAATTTACATTCTAAAGGAGACAGTATAAATAAGTGCCAGGTAGTGAGAAGCGCTAAGAAGAAAATAAAGCTGGCTGATAGTGTTGGGGGAAGACAGATTCAGGTTGAGGAAGTGTCCTTGGGATTGACACATGAGCTGCGCCCTGAGTGATGGAAAGGAGCCATCGGCTGAAGACCTGGAGGGATCATCCTTGCAAAGATCGTGTGATGGGCATGAACTTTGTGCCTGAGGAACATCCAGAAGAGCTTGTGGCCAGGGAGGAGAAGAAAAGGAGCTCAGAGAGGTTGGATTGGGAGTGACATAATAAAAATAAGAAGTTCGGGGGGGAGGGAGATTTCTTACATTTTTTAAATTAAATTATTTTTTATTATATTTTATTGATTATGCTATTACAGAGGTCCTGATTTTTTGCCCTTTGCCCACCTCCACATAGTCCCCCCTACACCCTCAGGCAATCCCCCCCCCACCATTGTTTATGTCCATAGGTCATGCATGTAAGTTCTTCGGATACTCCATGTCCGATACTGTACTTAACATCCCCATGGATATTCTGGAACTGCCTATTTGTACTTAATCCTTTCGCCTCTTTACCGGTTTTTCCCCTACCCCCTCCTATCTGGCAACTATCTGGTAACTAATTTCTTTTCTCTTGCTACTTTTAAGAGTCATTTTTTATCTTTAAACTTTGGCCTTCTAATTATGATGTGTCTTAGAGTGGACCTCTTTGCATCCATCATAATTGAGACTCTCTGTGCTTCCTGGACTTGCATGTCTATTTCCTTCACCAAATTAGGGAAGTTCACTGTCACTATTTTTTCAGATAGATTTCCACTTTCTTGCTCTTTCTCCTCTCCTTCTGGCACCCGTATATACAAATATTGGACCTCTTGAAGTGGTCCCAGCGGCTATTTACACGATCCTCATTTTTTTGGATTCTTGTTGTTCTGTGTGGTTGTTTTGGTTCCTTATGTTTCAAATTATTGATTTGATTCTTGACTTCGTCCACTCTACTGTTTTCTCCATATAAATTGTTCTTTATTTCAATTAATGTATCCTTCATTTCTGACTGGATTTCTTTTTTTTATGCTGCTGAGGTCCTCACCAAGTTCCTTGAGCATCCTTATACCCAGTGTTTTGAACTCTGCATCTGATAGATTGCTTATCTCCATTTTGTTTAGCTCTTTTTGTGGAATTTCGATCTGTTCTTTCATTTGGGCCATGTTCCTTTGTCACCTCATTGTGGCAGCCTCCCTGTGTTTGCTTCTAGTATTAGGTAGAGCTGCTTTGACTCTGTGTCTTAGTAGTGTGGCCCAATGTAGTAGGTGTCCTGTAGGGTCCAGTGGCACAGCCTCCCCTATCACCCAAGCTGGGTACTCGAGGTGCGCCCTTTGTGTGGGCTGAGTACGCCCTCCTCTTGTAGTTGAGCCTTGGCTGCTGTTGGCAGGTCAATGGGAGGGGCTTACCCAGTCAGCTGCTGAGGACTGGCTGTGATCACTGACCACCAACCTCTGCCCTCGGTGGAGGATCAGCTGTGCAGGGGCAGGGTGGTGGTGCTCCAATGTGGTCTGTAGCTGTCCACTGGGTGTGCTGGCCTTGGAGTTTCCCAGGTGGTGCAGGCCAAGGTCAGCCCCCACCTGTGTTATGCCCAGGTACCCTGCCTGAGCTATAAAGCAATCTGAGATGGCTGCTACTTGTGCTGGGCTTGGAGATTCTCAGGTGAGGCCAAGCTGTGAATCTAATCTGGCTGCTGCTAGGGCTCACTGAAGCCTGCTGTTACTTGTTTGATAAGATTTAGGAGCCAAGATGGGCCATTCTTATGGAAAAGCAGCTGGGTAGGTAGAGCCTCTGGGGATCTCCAAGGTCGGTCAAACAGCGTTAGTCAGTTTGATGGAGTCTCAGATATGGTGCCAGTTTACTGGCTCTGTGGGGGGAAGGTTTAGCCAAGGGGCTATGGCCTCTGCTCGCCCTGATGCCAGACACTTCAGTCTCTCCCTGCATACCACTGGTGACTTTCAGGCTTCTACCCTGGTGCTGGAGCTCAGAGGGAGTGAGTCTGAGTAGGTGAGTCTGTGTGTGGGTTCTTTAAAAGGAAGTGCTTGGGGCTCCAGCATTTATTTCCACTGACTCAATCCCTGCTGGTTTTTACAGCCAGAATTTGCGGGGATTTATTTTCCTGGCACTGGAATCCTGGCCTGGTGGGGGCCTGGGGTGGGTCTGGGAGTTCTCGCTCCCAAGATGTCCCTCCTGAACTTTTATCCATGTGGATGTGGGACCAGCCCATTCCACATCTGCGCCCCTCCTACCAGTCTGGATGGGGTGGTTTCTTTAATTTTGTAGTTGTCAGACTCGACTTCTGTTGTTCCTGAGTGATGGTTGTTCTATATTTTAGTTGTAATTATGATGTGGTTGTGTGAAGAAGTGAGCCATGTCTGCCTAAGCCACCACGTTGACCAGAAGTCCAGAAGTTTGGGTTTTCATCTCGGAAAATGGGCGGCTATTAGAGCGCTTCACTGAAGGGGAGTGATACAATCTGATACGTAGTTTTAAAATCGACAAGTAGAGAGTGGGGCTGGAATGAAAGCATGAATACCAGTTAGGAAGCTCTTGCAGCAGTGAGAGGTGCTGGTGAGCTGGGCTGGGATTTGCGGAAGAAAGGGGCTGTGCCCGGCGCTCAGATCTAGTAGAGAGTATGAGCATTACCTCTTTAGCAGGAGCAGGTACAGGGACAAAGATAAGCCTTTTCCTCCACCAAAGCTTCACAAAGGAGATGTGTATCTATAACCACATAGAGACCCACAGATATTATACTTATGCATGTATTTGGAGGGAATGAAGAAGAAAAGAATGAGTGAGTTTATTTACAACATATCTGAATATTTTATGAATTAATACTATCTCCTCTAAAAGACATGTTTCATAACTATATACTTAGGGGGAAAAACATGGTTTACTTGCTTTGGAGACAACACAAGCCTTAGGGTGAGAGGTCACATTTCCTGAGAGACTAAGACTCTTCAATAAAACATTTCACTTACCAGAGAATACTTTTTAAATTATTTAAATTATTATGATGCTTTAACCATAAAGGTTCATAGAGAATAACATTAGTCCTGATCTTTGGATATTTGTGTGTGAGGAGAGATCTGTAAGCTCTAATGGAGACCAGAGTATAGTCGAATTCAGTCTGAATTGAGCCTTTTTAATTCACAAGTCGCTATCTTCTAATCCTTACAGAAGAGCATGGAATTAACGAGGTAATTTTTAGCTGGTGAGTGCATCCTCTCTCTGCAAGCCTTCGAGTCAATATAGACATAATTAAAGCATGCAGTCCCTTTGAGTCAAGGTAGGAGTGAAGCCCTGACTGGTGTGGTTCTGTGGGTTGAGCAACGTCCCATAAACCAGAAGGTCTCCAGTTTGATTTCAGGTCACATGCTTGGGTTGCAGGCCAGGTTCCCTGGTTGGTGGCATGTGAGAGGCAACGGATTGATGTTTCTCACACATCGATGTTTCTCTCTCCCACTCTTTCTCACTCCCTTCTCCTCTAAAAAATAAAATCTAAAAAAAAAAAACCCCACCAGGAGTGAAAATTCCATAGCTGTTATTCCATATTTCACTTCTCAAAGACTTTCTGGTTGCACAGACAGTATCAGTAGAGATGAATAGTTGAATAGTAATGGATTCAGAATTATTTTGGAGTAACATTAAAGAAATTTTCTTTTTTAAAAATAAAGATTCTATTTATTTATTTAGAGAGGAAAAGACTGGGAGAAAGACAGGAAGAGAAACTTTGATATGTGTGGTTGCCTCTCGTGCATCCTCTACTGGGGACCTGG
Organism: Desmodus rotundus; assembly: GCF_022682495.2. Classification (NCBI taxonomy): domain Eukaryota; kingdom Metazoa; phylum Chordata; class Mammalia; order Chiroptera; family Phyllostomidae; genus Desmodus; species Desmodus rotundus. The sequence goes on from NC_071398.1 coordinate 63,536,337, forward strand.
CCCACAACCCAGGCATGTGCCCTGACTGGGAATTGAACTGGTGACCATTTGGTTCGCAGGCTGGCACTCAATCCACTGAGCCACACCAGCCAGGGCAAGAAGTTTTGTGATGGATGGAATGAGGGAGGTGAGGAAAAGGTACTATATCCATTTTCAGGGTGAGGAAATGGAGCATGCCTATTCACACCCTAGGAAACTGAGTCAGGATTCCCACTGACATCAGACTCCGAAGCCCACGTTTTCCTTCTGCACAGGATATCCTAGGGGAATGGAGGTTGGTCAGGTGGAAGTCTATTTCACATTCGGGAATTTTGCCTCTAGGATTTTGATAGGGCACCTCCTACCCCACCCCCAGAGAACCACTTGCTAAGTACTTGATGACAGTTAACCAACTTTATTTATTTATTTATTTATTTATTTTTAGAGAGGGGGAAGGGAGGGAGAAAGAAACATCGATGTGTGAGAGAAACATAGATTAGTTGCCTCTCGCACACCCACAACTGGGGACCTGGCTCCCAACCCACGCATGTGCCCTGACTGGGAATTGAACTGGCGCGACTTTTCCGATTGCAGGATGATGCTTTGCACACTGTGACTAAACTGTAATTTACTCAGCAAAATAGTTATTAGTACCAATCACACGTCAGGAATTGTGTCAGGGAAAGGATACAACATTGTGGCCTTTTTGATTTCTGAAGTGCAAAGTGACACAGCACAAATAATACTCAATTATGAAAGTCTGAGTTCCTGTCCTGACTCATTGCCGACTACCCTGTGGGTCTCTGTGTGCCTTCCCAGGGCATTTATTGGGGCTTTGCTTTTGCTTAGAACTCATGAGAGGTTAAGACATACGAAATGCAGGTGCCCAAAGCTCGTATGACGATTGGTCAAAAAGGTGAGGAGGTACAGAACGGCAGAGGCATGAGAAACAATGGTGACCCAGGGAAGGGGAGAGAAGAGCCCTATCACTTAGTTTTGTTCACTAAAGGGTTGGTGTGTGGAGAACTGGAGAGTAAGACAGAGTCATCTAGGTGACATCTAGACGAGGGAGGAACTAGACACATGGAGGGGGGGGTCCTGAGGGGGAGTTAACATGGTTGTATGAGCATCCAGGCACTTGCTCTTCCCCCAGAATGATCTCTGGGTTGACCCTCGAAAATAAGGAGAATTAGGGGTAAAATCTCTTGCCTATTATCTTTCATTCCTACAAATCTTCCATCTTTTTTTTTTTAACTTGGGGTGAGCTTCACGTAACATACAACTGACCATTTTAAAGTGCACAACTCGGTGGTGTTTAGTGCCCTCACATGTTGGCGACCACGTCTCTCTAGTTCCGCCTTCCCTTTCTTCTCATTACTGGTATTTGACTTTTGCTCTCTTACCCAAGCTCCTATTCCACCAAAGCCATCCTTTCTGCTGGGACCCAGTCCCCAGAATGTCCTCTTCGGATGCAAAAAGAAAACAAAGACTAGCAGGACTCAGACTTGAGAGCGGACGGGTCACATTCCTACCTGCAATCACACTCCTCAGCCCAGCAACCAACCCAGCTTTAGAGGTGATGTTGGGGAAGGAGGGGAGTACAGAGGTGGTGAGGAGACAAGGCCTTCTCCCAATATAGAGGAGGGACCTTTGTGAAGAAATGGAACAGACTCACTCCCCTGATCATCCTGGGCGAGTTCCTAATGTGGGGAGTGCCTTGCTTCTCAGCTTGGTATGTACCACGCTCCCCTCTGCCCTGGTTTTAGTTTCTAGCCCCTCAGCTCCACAGCAGCCTAGGGCAGCGGCTGATAACCTCTTCTTTCCAAGACAGCACTTGTCACACCTATGTATATGGTAATATAATTGCATATTTATTCTTTGGTTCACAATTTGCATTGAAAATGTACTTACGATCATTACTAAAAACAAATAACACCTCCCTGATGGCCCAGCAGTAGTGCCATCTTTTTTAAGTCCCTGCTCAGTCAACAGAAATACTTCAAGAAGCTTCTGCTGTGACCTCCAGACACAGTTAACTGGTATAGTCCTCAGCATTTTTAACACCACTTTGAAGACCAGTATCACAGACTTGTGGTAACTGTTCCTAATTGGTCACCTTAACTATATTGTGAGACCCTGGAGGGCAAAGAATATGCTTTATTCATTTTTTAAATTCTAACTCAGTGCCTGGTACTTATTATAATAAATCCTGGAAGAGGAAAAGGATTCTATTCTAACTTCCATCAAGTGCATGCTGGATTCACCCTCCATGGAACCAGCTAAGGGAACAGAACTTTTCCTGGTTGCTTCTTGACAACTGAAACAGAGCCGTCAGAAAGACTCAGTTCTGATCTCCGGGATGGGCTTGATGTGGACAGCACAGGCCCAAGCAGCTTCCTTGGATACCGACAGCAGAACACGGGACTTGACCAGAATAGCGTCCGTCATGCAGTTGGGCCAAACCGTCCTTCCTGGTTTGTGAGTCACCACTCATACTATGAAAAAATCCCACGTAGACACCACAGCACTTCTGTTCCCACTGTTTCTAAAATTGCTGTTACTAAGATCAACAGTGACTTTCTAATTGCTAAGCCCACTGGCCACTCTTCAGTCCTCATTCTCCTTTTTTTTAGAACATTTGGACACCGTGGACCATCTCCATCTTCTAGAAAATCTCTGCTGTACCAGTTAAGACTGATTTGGGTTGCAAATAATAGGAAACTTATCCAACGGTGTCCTTAAAACACAAGAACATTCATGTGCTTAAAAAGAAGTCCAGAAATCCAGGTTCACTTAGAAGCTCCACTATGTGTTGTCTTCATCTTTGTTTGCTGTCACATTTATGGTCACAAGATGACAACGGCAGCTCCAGACCTCGTGTCATTTCCTCTGTTGGCTCAAAGGAGTTCTCCACATCCTGCCTCCTTTCCTTGACTTCAGATCACTGCTCTCATCTGGCTTTCCCAGTAGTGCAGCTGCTGGTTTCTACCTGAATTCTCGTTTTCTTCCTGGCCCCTTGGATCCCCCTGTTTGGATAATTTTCTTAGCTTTCCACATCAGTTTCTCTCAAGACACAGCCTTTGACCACAGTCTTCTACTTGGCCTTAGGCACTGCAGTTCCTGAACAAGTGACTTCTTGCCTGTGACCTTGAACCTAGGCGCTAGAGGGATATCATACCCTAGAGGAGACTTCAGTGCTTCCAGCTTGCAGTAGCTCAATCTACCTCTTCAGCTGCCCTGACTTCTGGGAGGAAGCAGTTTACCTATCTGCCCCCTTCTCTCCAGGTTCCCTGCTTGACCAAACCCTCTTCATAGTTTTCTTTTTCTTCTTTTCCCCCAATCCTCACCCTAGGATAGATTCATTGATTTTTTATTTTTATTTTTTTTAAGAGAGAAAGGGAGCAAGGGAGAGAGAAACATCTCTGTGAAAGAGAAACATTGAGTCAGTGACCTTAGGCTGGGGTGGGGGGGTGGGGGGGCTCAACCAGGGATGTAACCTGAAACCTGGGTATGTGCCCTGACCAGTAATGGAACCTGTGACCATTTTGGTCTACAGGATGATGCTCCAACCAACTGAGCCACCTGTCCAGGGCTACACCCTCATCATAGTTTTCTAGTCAGGCCCCCTCTCTCGTCTTCAGCCACTCCAGCCAGCATCCTCCTCACCACCAGTCCCCTCTTTAATGTACGGGTTCCTTCATAGTACCTGTCTTATTAAACCTCTAATAGCTTTTCGCTGCCTTTCACAATCTGATCCCACCTGCCTTGCTGTCAGTAATTCCCTGTTCTGTCACTCTGCTGCACTGTAAGCTCCTTCTGGGAATGGAGCATGCCTTATCCCCTTCGTATCCTGACTTTCTAATACACTGCCTTACACACAGAAGATCCTCAGTAGACATTTGCTGAATGGACAAATGAACTCCAGCTACACCAAACTCTCAAACTTCTTTGGCTGTACCATGCTCAAATATCACTCTCTTTGAAAGCGTTCCCTGACTGTCATTCAAGTGTTATATATGTCTCCATGCAATTCCCACCCCCCACCCCCAGCCCAACCAGGAGACTGTAAGCTCTTTAAGGAAAAGAGCACGCCTCCTTACTCAGCTTGCGTCTGGTCCAGTGTTGAGAAGAGTGCCTGGTGCAGAGCAGGCATATTGGCAGTTTGTTGGATAGATGGATGGATGATACTAGAGGGCAAAATATTAAACGTAAAGGTCTGTGTGTAGTGAGACAGACTGAGGAAATGACCTAAGAATAGTGAAAATAGAGATCAACAAGGATACGTAATTAAGTAGTCAGATGGTAATTCAGAACTGGATAATCAGAAAAAAGTGTGAGTGTGTGTTTGGGGGGTGTATTAATCAATCCGGAAAGACTCCCTAGGAGTGAGTTTTGAGATGTGTGTGAAAAGAGGAGAGGGACGTAACTTGGGCGAGCAGGAGCTGAGAAGCATCACAGAGCTGGGCCGAACCACAGCGTGGTAGTAAGCACTGAGTGTGTTTGCAGCCTTTTTGAGCGGGACCTCTTCTACCCCAAAGTCAAGTTCTGCCTTTCTCCTGGCTCACCACACAGACATGCTCATCCACTCTCTGTTCTGATGTTTCCTAGGCCAGCCCAATGTAGGACTGTATGTTCTCTCGGTTTCTGTGAGAATAAGCAAACAGAACTGTCCTGTTTTGCTAACCCTGGTTCTCTAGGGAAATAACTTTCCTGTTCCCAATAAAATAGAACTGCTCCCAGTGGTGTTAAGTCAGGAGAGAAACCCAAAGCTAGTATTAACCACTTTAGCACAACCTCATAGAAATTCTTTGTGTGGGGGGATGGGGGGAGATGGGGATCCCAAGAGGTCTAGGATGTCTGAGCTCTGAGGAAGACAGCTTGTTAGCAAAATCTTGCCATGGCCACACCTGCCCCCGCCTTCTGGAAGAGTGCAGTGCGGGCGCCCAGGAGGCTGGGCAGCCACTTTCTGGGCTCCCATCACCGCAGCCTGCAGCGCTTGTGGAATGGAAAACACAGACTATTCTACTCCCTAAAAACGTCCCCTCTTAGGAGTCAGAACGTTTTGTGCAGCGGGAGGTCCATGTGAGGTCCCGCGGAAACTCTCGACCCCGGGAGATGGCATCTGTAGGGCCTCCTGCTAGGGGACCCCACTTTTCACGCAGGGTCCACCCCCCACCCCGCCCCGAATGCTGGGTGCCCCACACACTGGGTTTCCTGGATCCCCAGCCTTCCGATCTCCCAGGGGAGGCAGCAAAATCGTGGTCGCCGTCGCGCACCGCGTATTTTGAGTGGTGGGTTGGGGCACCGCAACTTCTCCTCACCCGCTACCACAAACGCAGGGGCCGCGAGGCATCCACGCCTGCGCCGCGGGCCTCCCTCCCCTGCGGCGGCTCCGGGGGGGCGTCACGGCTCTTTGGGGTGTCGCGCCGCCCGTGGTGACGTCACACAGGCCGGCTGACGTTTCACAGCCGGGCCCTCCCGCCGCCACCAAGGCCCCCAGCGACCGCCGAGGGGCCGGCGGGGAGGGCGGGGACGCGGGAACGCAGCCCCCTGCCCTCGGGCCGCACCGCCCCCCAGCCGCCAGCTGCCAGCGCCGCTCCGGGGCGGAGCCACCACCACTTCCGCCCAGTAGGTGTCACTGCGCGGGGCTGGCCGAGGGCGCCGCGGGGCGGGGCGGCCGAATGGGGCGGCCGCTCGGCGCTCATTTCGTCGGGTCTGGCGACGGCTGCGGCTGCGGAGCGCGGGGCCGGCGGCGGCCCGGGACGGCTGCGGGAGGCCGAGGCGGGAGCCCCAGGGGCTGAGGCGGGCGGGCGGCGGAGCCTGCGGGGGGCTGAGGGGGCTCCCCCCGCGGGACGGGCGCGGGGCGGCTCCGGGGGGCCGGGGCCGGGCCGGCTCGCGCGGCGGGTATGATGACCCGGCGGCGGGGCCCCGGATCTCGTCTCCTCCGCCGCCTCCTCGCGGCTGCCCCAGCTCGCGGCTGAGAACCACACACACCGGCGGTGAGTGGCCGCGGGCGGGGGGCCGGCCGGGAGCGGCCTCCGATCTGCGCGCTGAGGGCCCGGGCCGCGGCTCCCCGGACGCTGGCCTGCGGGGCGGGGTGGGGGGGCGCCGCTCAGGGGAGCCGCCGCCCGGGCCGGCACTCGGCCGCGGGGCGGACTGTGGCCCCGGGGAAGCCGGCACGCTCCGGGCTGGCCTCCGGGGTGACTCCCCCCGCCAGCCACCGCCTGGGCGCGCTGCCGTCCCCCGGTGACAGGGGCGCCCCGGCGCGGCGGGTGTGCGTGGGTCTCGCAGCCCGGCGCCGCGCGCGACCTGGGAGTGGGGCGGGGACGGCGGGCTGCCTGGGAAGCTTCGCTGCGCCCCGCCGGCGGTCTCTTCGTTGAGCTCGCCCCGCGAGGTGCCTGTGCGCCGGCCGCCGTGCAGGTCTGGCCGGAGGGAAACTTTCGCTGCGCGCCGGCACTTTCCCGAGCGTTCGCTCCGGGGGAGGGGGGCGGGCGGAAGGGAACTGCCGGGCTCCCAGGCGGGCGAGGCCCGCACGGTCCCCAGGTCTGCGCGAGGGAGGCTGTGAGCACCTCGCGACCCAGACCCGGGGTCGGGGCCGGGTCTGCGTTGGTGGCGGGCGCGCCGTGTCCCGTCTGCGGGCCAGTGGGGCTGCGGAAGGGAAGCCGCCCGGGGCTGCAGCGCGGCCGCCCCCCCCGTGGTCCTGGGTGCTCGCGGCGGGTTCGCTGATGGCAGCGAAATGAGCCTTTGGACTGTGGGCTCCTGTGCGCAGCCCGAGCGTTCCCTGGTCTGTGTCCTGGTGACGCGGATGCGAACGGCGGTGTGGCTTCCTGCCCCCGACGAAGGGGGTTAAATTAAGTGGCTGATGCCCTCGGCAGAACCTACACTTTTGCTCTTGTTTGTGTAAAGCTATTTTTGATTCTTGGTCTGCAGTTGTGTGTGTGTGTGTGTGTGTGTGTGTGTGTTTTAAAGATTGCAGAGGATGCAAATCATTACCAGCTTTTTTCCACATATAGGCCTGTCAAACATTTTTTAAAAAGCTCCTAGCAAGTCGTTTAATCTAATAGTTGTTGTTCAGCTGGCGACTTGGGACCGTCACACGCAAGAGCGTCGGGGCCTGTGTTCCGCGGGACGGTCTGCCGCGGCGAAGGCGTCGCCGACTGTAAGGTGCTGTCCTGGCCTGGAGGGTGTTTTGCTGAAGCGCTTGCGGTTGCAGCTGCAGGCAGCCGGGCCCGAGAGCGTCTGGTGGTCACAGCGGGGAGCGAGGTCTCGGAAACGGGGGCTCGTGCTGAGGATGTTTGCGCCAACAGTTTCCCCTGACTTTGAACGCTAGTTTTATGGATTGTAGAGCAAGTTCATAACAACTTGGGACTAAAAACCAAGCCAGAACTCCCCTCTGAAAAAAAAGAATCTCCAAATTCCTGATCCTCGAGAAAGTGGAATTCTTTCGCTCTGTGGTTTTGTTTTCGTAAGCACAGTGGTTGTGTTGGCAGAAATCAGTGAGCCCGACCTGCCTTGTAAACTTCGGACACTCGGGACTCGTGCAACTCGTTGTTAGTTGTGTATTGTGCCCGGTCCTTTTGTGATTTGAAGTCATTCGTAAACTTGAACTTCCCGGTCTGCTCTTTCATTTTCATTTCACAGCTGTGTAGAGCACCCATTAATTTTTTTTTCAGTGTTTTTTTAAGTTACAGTTACTAGTTCCTCCCCAGGTTCTTCCCTTACATTTCATGCCACTCCGAATACTAGTCATCAAAATCAATTTTCCTTCAAGTGTCACTTCAACAATCACTGATTTGCTTTTTGATTCCTTTTCTGATTTGTGTTCCAGCTCTCCCAGCTCCCTAAATAAATGTCTTACGTATTTTTGTAGAACATAATTTGGCACCTTTGTGTGTCATATCACTGAAGCACATTCTAAGCTCCGGGGAGACAGGAACACTGAGGTGTGTTCCTTTTGGATTCCTTAAGGGCACCTTAAGGGTACAGTGCTTTCCCAGAGAGCTTTACACAAAAGAAATCAGAAGGCCTGAGTTCTTTGCTAGCATCTCTACTCCTTATCTGGCTTTTGTGGGTCTCCTTTCTCTCATTTTGAAATTAGGGAGTTTTAGGAAGAGTGTTGTGAGGTCCGTTTTAGCTGTAAAAATTCCTGTATGTGTTAGCCAGTGTCTTCTCCAATCAAATACATTTTTGGTTCTGATTTTTCTCCCTCCTCTGAACAGTTGTCCATTTTCCTACATCCCTTGCGTACGGGCAGAAGTTATACATCTGAAAGGGTTCTTTCCCCCTTTCACCTGCCAAACGGTTGTTTCCTTGTTTGGGTGCTGTGTACAGGCCTTTGCTGGCTGATCTGAACGGGGTCCTCTTTTGGTGTCTCTCTGTTTCAGACTGAGCTGTGTTTGAATTTGACACCCTCCTTACTCGGTTCAGACCTGTAGACTGTCCTGTACACATACTAAGATAGTACCTTTTTATCACACACAAAAAGCACCTGCTTTCCGTTTTGTTCCGATCCTAGAGATTCGTCCTTCCAAATCTCAGAGAGCTATTATTGACATTCAGGAAATGGTATCCTGCCTGGAAAGCAAGCACCCCTCAGCCAGTTTACCAAAATATTGCAGAGTTGGTTTGTATGGCCGGGAATTATAGAATTGCAGAGTTAGTCCTTCGCCAGCTGACACCACCTATTTCACACCCTATTTTTGTATCCTGGTTGGGGAACTGGCTTGTTTCACGTGGTTCCCTATGAAGGAAGCGGTACCGGAAAGGGGGTGGAGAGCTTTGCTTCAAAGAGTGCCCTTAGCATTTCAAGCTTATTTCTCCTTTTGTATTACTATACTTAGAAAGTCAATTAATATTGATGAAATTTTTCTTGTAGATAAGAGACTTCTTTCCATTTCATCATGTGAGTATGTCTGTAACTTAGTGAATGACTTCCGAGATCCCCTTAATGGTTACAAACACACGGAGAAGGAACGTGTTCTCTGTAGAGTCATTCATTCTAGCAATCATTCGACACAGACTGTGTGCCATCCGTTGTGATAGATGCTGGTGGTAAAAAAAAAAGGGCACCTAGTCCACTGTTGAGATCTGCCCTCACGACCCTTGCAGATGAGAATCGACTTTTAAATCAGTAATTACAAAGAGTACTACTTAGAATGAAATCCGGAGTGGCCCACAAGCCACGAGCTCTTTTCTGCCCCTTTGGGCCTGGTTTCTATCATTTTCTCCCTTGTTCCGTTCCACCTACACTGGTCGCTTTTTCAGATAGGCGAGAACAGTGCCAGGCAGCTAGACGCGCCTGTTCGGTGAATAGATGAAAAGAATGAGTACCAGGGTGGTATGCAGTAGTAGGGGGTGCTGTGGGAGCCTTTGGTAGCAAACCTCCCCGAGTATGAAGTGGTCCAGGGAAGGCCTTCCTGAGGATGTTTGTCAGCGTACGGCTGTCTAAACAACATTCTAGCTGAAGGAAAAAGTTCTCTGATGTACCAGCCTGAATGTTCCAGGTTGAAGTGAGCACTCCTGGTGGGCTGACGGCTCTGCTCTGTATGACCGTTCAGGGATCCATGTTCCCTCCGTCTTGTTGCTCTGCTGTCCCGTGGGCCCTATTTCATGGTGGAAGCTGGGTCTTCATGGGTTCCTGTGGGGGGGCAAAGGCAAAGGAACACGAGCCTCACCCACACATCACTTCCTGTCGGAGAGAGGGTCCGGTGAGTGCAGTCCAGCCTGGGACGAAGAAGAGAGTAGATTTTGATCCCAACCGACAGCCCGTCATGCCACACTGGAAAGCCAGTTGTAGGCAGGGACCAAAAGGATGAGCAGAAGTCAGAAAAAGGGGAGGCCGAAGGGAAGATGCAGTCCAGTGACGGAGTGTGATGTGCGAGGCTGCCAGGGTGGCAGGAGGCAAGGCCTGCCCTCGGCACCCAGGGAAACGGAGTACTGCTGCAAGGGAGAGTGCCCAGGGCAAGGGCGGGTGAAACAGGGCTGCAGAACCGATCCGGTCCAGATCTCGCAAGGCCCCAAACTAGGGGCGTTGGGCTTTATCTGAAGGTGAGGTGGGGGCAGGTAGGCATTTTGAAAAGTGTCCGTTGTAAGAAGGGAGAAGGGAGCATAAGAAGGGGTCTTGAGAGTCCCGTGGGGGAGACAGTTTAGGCTATTGATGTAAGTAGTCCAGACCATGCAGCAGGGGTAGAGAAACGTGGGTGGAGTAGAGAGAGAGTTGGTGTTCTGGCGAAAGAATTTTCTTGCTGAACTTGTCTTGCTTAATTTTTACAGAATGTGTATTTTTGTTTACATACTTTGATGATAAGAATGTTTTTTATATGTCATGTCAGACAAGTGCCAGAAGAAATCAGGATGTAGTACTGATTTTAGGTTGTTAAGATCACCAAGTGTTAAATTATACCAAAGAGGCAAAGCTGACACTAAGCAGTAGCAGTGGGAATATAGTGTTGGTGTGTCAGGGAAAAGATGAAGTTACTGCCCTGGCTGGCGTGGCTCAGTGGATTGAGCGCAGGCCTTCAATCTGAAAGGTTTGTGGGTTCCATTCCCAGTCAGGGCACATGCCTGGGTTGTGGGCAAGGTCCCCAGTTGGGGGTGTGCATGAGGCAACCAGCTGACTTTTCTCTTTTACACCGATGTTTCTCTCCCTCTCTTTCTCCCTCCCTTCTCCTCTCTCTGAAAATAAATAAAATCTTAAAAAAAAAAAAAAAAAGATGGAAGTCACTGAAAGCTAAGGGCAAAACACTGGCCTAGTAATTACCTTGGTTGTCATACCCAGTTCTGATCCCGGTTATAATACTTCAAATTTTTATGGTAAGATTATCCACCTGTAGTGACTTAGTGCGGAGCACCCAATAAAATGTTGTTAAATAGATGTGACCATTGCAGGGAGTGGGGGAGCTGTTAATTTTACTGTTTTTGAAAGCCTCGGATTCTAGCAAGACTCAGTTCTCTTTTTAGTAGTAAGTGCAGGTACCAGTGGCCTTTTGCCTTTAGTTTTAGTTCAGGATTAATGTGGTGGGCAAATTTGTCATTATGTTTAAATGCTTAAACCCTTGGAAAGTCAGGTTTGAAATATAAAGACTAGTTTATTGCGGGAGTTGAGCTACAGCATTTTCAGGAAGTTGGAAATAACTTCTAGTTTATTGGGAACTGTTCTCCTGTGAGCTGAAAATATTTGTAGTTGAGTTTTGGGAGATTATGGACTATGCAGAAGGTTAGTGCCCGTAACTCTCCCCAACCCTTCCCCCACCATTGTTCAAGAGTCACTGTAATTTCCTTACCAGAGAGGGCTGATACATAGTAAGTTTCCCACAGATGTTAGTTGTGTTTCATGTTTTTCCTTGGGAGGTCTCGGCCTAGGAAGAAAATTGCCTGCCTGTTTGCAAAGGCAAATCTGGTGACGTAGTATCTTTATCCTGTGTCTAGAAATGGCCATTTTTAGCGGAATTTCAGAATGTTATATAAGTAAGAGTGTTGATTTTTTGTAGGCAACTTTGATTCTGCATTTTCTCCTCTCCTGGTGCTTGCTGAGGTTGGGGTGAGCCTCAGCCACGCCGGGGGAGCCCCGGTGGCGTGACGCCGATGTCAGTGCTGTGCACCCTGGCTGTGGGGCAGGCCGGAAGTTTGTCTTACTGAGTAAGAATTATATTCATATTTATACTGAAACTTCCAGGGAAACGTTCACGAACTTGGGCTTTTTGCAGTGCTGTATGTGGAGATTTGAAACCATCAGTGTCTGTTAATTTGTTTACTGGAGGAAGAGTTGTCACTGACATTACTCTGGTAAATGCAGTATTTTTAAAAAGTGGCTACTTACGAACATACTTTAAAAAAAATTGGCATTACATCTTATGAATTCTCTTCAGTATTATTTTAAGCCCACATATTCCTAGATATAACTACAAACTGCAAATTTTGTATTCCAGATCTTTTATTAAGTAATTTTAGAAAGAAATAGAGAATGTCCCCGTACGTGCTTATGGTTTTTGAATTAGTAGCTCAGCAGATAGACAATGGGAAACACATTTTGCAGATCTACTTCCTTTCTTCAAAATTGGCTCAATTTTATGACAAATATTTTTTGCATATATTTTAATAGGTAAATTTTGTAAAGGCACTACTACATGATTTCAGATTTTTCTTTTATTATAATTTAGGGGGTGTTTTTTCTTTGCAGAGAGTAAAGTTTTTATTCACTCTCCAAGAAAGGAGGGCAGTGGTGTGGAGAGACACGAGCAGTGAGTGGGGGGGCTTTGAGATTCTATTGGATATAATTGGATTAAAAGGGAGGTGCTGCGGTGAGGCTCCTGGGCTGTTGGGGCATTGTGATGGAGGCTGCAATTTGTCCCAATGTTATCTTCTGCCTGGGGCTGCAGGGAGTGGTCAGTTCAGTTCTTCCAGTAATTCCCAGTCCTGGAATGACTGCTATGAACCTGGTGACAAAGCCAGGTACCAGGCCTGGTGGCTCTAATCAGTCTTTGAAAGTCAATCTTGATTCCTTAAGGCTTTCTGGTGATATCCAGGGTCAGGGTGCAGGCAGGGCTTCGATAAGAGTTGCCAAGTTCTAGATACCAATCTCTGGCCGGTGAGGAGGACGCTGTGGGCAGATTCCGGAGAGATGGAGAAGTTTGAGCATCCTCTCTCCCCACCTCACAGAGACGGGGCTGGGGGTCAGCCCTGGTGGAGCTTCCGCTGCCCACTGCTCCCCTAGTCGCGAGTCTGAGGAGGCCGGAGGAGAGGGAGGAATTGAGAATGTCCCTGTACGGACCACCACAATGTTAGAGTGGTCAGTGACACGGGCTGTGGAAGAATTCACAAATGGGAAAGTGTAGAAAATAAGGTTTTTATTCATTCTCCAAGAAAGGAGAGGGGCATGGTGTAGAGAGAGATACACCAGCCTATTATAATTTAGCATTATGTCAGCAATATAGTTAGAACAAGTTGACTTGTAAATTCATAGCTTTGGAGTTAAATTGCACGGACTTTAGCCTTTAATTTGCACTTTTTTTTTCTTTTCGAGGTTCATCTAAATTATGGGAACTCTTGTTTGAAGTAAATCCAGACTGCATTTTTAGAAGTTGAAGGCTGAGGATTTGTTCGTTCCAGCTGTCTAGTCCAGTGCAGATGGTTTTTAGTTGTATTCAGGCACAAAGAAATGTACACATTGCTTTTTTATGTTCTGTAACATCCTTTGCCACGCTTTCTTCCTTTCTAGTTGTATGTTTATTCTCTTATGAGTAGTAGAATTATACTATGTGTATTGGAGTGGAGCTTCCCCCGTTTCTTTAGGACTGCAGAGCTAAAAGGCAAGGGCATTAAAAACCAAAACAAGCATTTGGAAATGCTGCAGTTTAATGAGTGGTAGTCACCCAACAAATACCCAATGTCTGTGTATCGCCAGAGCCTGTGGTAGGTTCTGGTGATAAGAAACAAGTAACAGGACAGATGTGGTACCTGCCCTCCCTCATGGAACTTGTCCTGCAGCTGGAATGTAATAAATAATTTCAAGTTACAAGGGAGGAACTGGGTGCTCTGGGAGTGCATGGTGGGGGTGAGGCAGGGGTCGGGTGTGTGTGTGTGTGTGTGTGTGTGTGTGTGTGAACAGTTTTCCCAGCAGAAAATCTATGTTGAGTTAGAAGGCTTTCCAAAAAACTTACAGAAGGGCAGTGTGGCTGGAATTGAGGTCAAGGTGGAGAGATTTTGGAAGACAGCAGCCAAAAACCTCTTTTGGAGAGTTTTTTTTTTTTTTTTAAATCCTCACCCAAGGATGTGCTTATTGATTTCAGAGAGAGGGAGGGTGAGAGAGAAGCAACAAGTGGCTGCCTCCTGCAGGTGCGACCAGGGATGGAACCCCCCACCGAGAACTTGTGCCCTGATGGGGACTCAAACCCACTGTCTTTTGGAGTACAGCACACTCCAACTAGCTGAACCACCTGGCCAGGGCAGTTTTGAAGAGTGTTTTAAGGCGGGCTGAGGATTTGGGGCTCCCCATGGCAATGGAAACCCAGGAGACTGGAGGAGGGAGAAAGCTTTGCATCATCCTGAGACTTTCCTTCTTAAAAAAGAAAGGGCTGCCATCCAGTTTGCATAGGACTTCTCCCTCCCCTCCCCCACTTCCCCTAATATACAAGATTAGTTTGGAGGCTACTGGAAATGTGAATGAATTAGAATGTTCCAACAGGGTAGAGAAAAAGGGCTGGCTTGAGATACACTTAGGAGGTAGAATTGAAGATTTGGTCATAGATTAGATATTGGTAAGGGAGAGGAATGAGTCAGGATAATAATAATAGTGAATGAGTTCCAGGCATTATTACATGTATTAAATCTTTAAATTCTCTCAATAACTCCAAGAAGTAGGTATTGCTCTATGTATTTTATAGATAAGGAATCAGACTCTCTGCCTCCCTGGTTTTTGCCTTGAGGTGTTGGGTCGTTGAGATAGAAACCTGGGGTGGAGTGGAGGCTCCTCAGCTTAATTTTGAATTTGAGCTGTCTTTAAGATGTCCAAGTTGCAGTGTGAAGTGGTTTTTTGGAAATAAGGATTTGGGTTCAAGAGAGAAAAATCTGGGTTAGAAAGAGAGATCTGAGAACCTTTTGCAGATGATTAATCCTGGGAAGTAGTTACCGAAAGAGGGAAAAGTGTGGAGCAAGAGAAGAGGAATTCGTATAAAGCTCCAAGGCGTCTGAGGGCTATATTGCTGAGAAGGGAGAAGGTAAGTATGAAATGGCTTGTACGCTGTGTCAAATGTTTGGACTTTATTCTGAAAGTGTCAGCGTTGGGTTTAGTCTTTGGATGAATTGAGCCTGGGGTGACTATGGGACAGAAAGGTGGGCTGCCTTTCCTCTTTTTCATTCTTATTTTAAAAAGATTTTATTTATTTATTTTTAGAGAGTTGGAAAGGGAGGGAAAAAGAGGAGAGAAACATCAATGTGTGTTTGCCTCTTGTGTGCCCCGCCCACTGGGAACCTGGCCTGCAACCCAGGCATGTGCCCTGACTGGGAATCAAACCAGGGACCCTTTGGTTCGCAGAACGGCACTCAATCCACTGAGCCACACTAACCAGGGCTCCTCTTGTTTTTCTAAGAATAACATCCTGTGTTTCTTCAGAAGTTCCTGTCCAGGCTTTGTGTCATCCTCATTGCTTTCTTCTGGTCAGTTTACCAGTGGTCCTTTTACAGTGTAGTGGACAAAACTAGACACTATTTTATGCATGATCTGAGCAGAATGGATAGCCTTCACATTATCCACCGCGTTCTGGCCACTGTTTCTGTGAATATCGTTTAAGATTAAATTAGCCTTTGATGTGAGGGGAACATTGTAACATAATGTATCCCTTACCACCCGAAGGTGGTTTTCATGTGTTTTAATGCTAAACCTTGTCTCTCGTCCTGGTGCTTTGTGCCAGTTGTATTTGGGATCTAAGTGGGAGTCTGTGTTTGTGTTAAATTTAATCTGCTGGATTTGCCTTACGGTTTCTACCCTACGGTGCTCTTTCTGGACCTGTTATTTAGTAATATTGAGTATCCTGCCCAAATTCGGTTCATCTGTGAATTTTATAAGTATGCCATCTATGTCTAAATTTAAATAATTGTTTAAACAGTTAATCAGGGCAGGAATGAGGACGGAGCTGTGAAATGAGTTCTGTGGCCCGAGAGCTGGGTTTGAAATACAGTGCTGCCTGCCGCTTAATAGCTGTGTTGTTTTGGGCAAATTACTTTTAATGACTCTGGACCTTAGTTTCCTCGTCTATACAATGGAAATAATGATAGTTTCTGTTTCCAAGGGTTGTGGTGAGGATTAAGTGAGTAACGCCATGTGAAGAGCTTAGACTACTATGCAGTAAGTGATCAATCATCTAAATTATTATTATGTTATTTTTTATAAACCATCAGAGATGTTTCTACTTCTTTAACCATATGTCCTATTTATTGCTGAGTTCCAAAGAGCGATTAAGGATGTGTAATTAGACCATAAAGTTTATCCCTCTGTAACAGGAAACATGTTTTGGAAAATGCATAACATGAAACCCCAGCCAGATGTGTTTGCTTGTGGTTCTTCTTAACGAAAAGTTTTCTTAGACGCTCATTGAGGGGCTGTGTAAAACTGAGGGTCTGAGTCTTCCTCTCTGTCCTGCAGGTATGGCATCACAGCTGCAGGTGTTTTCCCCCCCGTCAGTGTCGTCCAGTGCCTTCTGCAGTGCGAAGAAACTGAAAATAGAGCCCTCCGGCTGGGATGTTTCTGGACAGAGCAGCAGCGACAAATATTACCCCCACAGCAAAACCCTCCCGGCTGCACAAGGGCAAGCCAACTCCTCTCACCAGGTAGCAAATTTCAACATCCCTGCTTATGACCAGGGCCTCCTCCTCCCGGCCCCTGCCGTGGAGCACATTGTTGTGACAGCTGCCGACAGCTCCGCCAGTGCTGCTACGTCGACCTTCCAAAGCAGCCAGACCCTGACTCACAGGAGCAACGTTTCTTTGCTTGAGCCATATCAAAAATGTGGATTGAAAAGAAAAAGTGAGGAAGTGGACAGCAACGGTAGCGTGCAGATCATAGAAGAACATCCCCCTCTCATGCTGCAAAACAGGACTGTGGTGGGTGCCGCTGCCACGACCACCACTGTGACCACGAAGAGTAGCAGTTCCAGTGGAGAAGGGGATTACCAGCTGGTCCAGCATGAGATCCTTTGCTCTATGACCAACAGCTACGAAGTCTTGGAGTTCCTAGGCCGGGGAACGTTCGGGCAGGTGGCTAAGTGCTGGAAGCGGAGCACCAAGGAAATCGTGGCTATTAAAATCCTGAAGAACCACCCCTCCTATGCCAGACAAGGACAGATTGAAGTGAGCATCCTTTCCCGCCTAAGCAGTGAAAATGCTGATGAGTATAATTTTGTGCGTTCTTATGAGTGCTTTCAGCATAAGAATCACACCTGCCTCGTGTTCGAGATGCTGGAGCAGAACTTATATGATTTCCTAAAGCAGAACAAGTTTAGCCCACTGCCACTCAAGTACATCAGACCGATCTTGCAGCAGGTGGCCACAGCCCTGATGAAGCTCAAGAGCCTTGGTCTGATTCATGCCGACCTTAAGCCAGAAAACATAATGCTGGTCGATCCAGTGCGCCAGCCCTACCGAGTGAAGGTCATCGATTTTGGTTCTGCTAGTCACGTTTCCAAGGCTGTGTGCTCAACCTACTTGCAGTCACGTTACTACAGGCAAGTGGCAAGTGCTAAAAAGCTAATCTTAGACTCAAGATCTATCTTTACATTTAATGTATGTTACATAGGGATACATATAACAATGAATTTATTTACAGGTTCCAAGACAGAAGTAGGAAAATAATTTAGTTAAGGGTACACCATTCCTATAAGTAGCATTATTTTATAGCTGAAATCTTATTTAACAATGGAAAAATTAATTCAGTCTGATTCCTAAGGTTGTTCCTAGTTGAATCATGTAGTTGACCCTTGAACAACAGTGCAGTTAGGGGGAACCTGCATATAACTTACGACTTCCCCAAAACTTAAGTTGGTTTTCAGTATCCGCAGGAGATTAGTTCCAGGACCCCTGCTGATACCAAAATTCGCAGATCCTCGAGGCCCTTTTACAAATTGGTATAAAGTACATCAGTGCACACAGCTCACCCTCCACACTGCGGGGCCCCCAGTGTCAGATTGAAAACAGTACAGGTAGTTATTGGGAAAAAAGCCTGCACATGGTGGGCCCTTGCAGTTCAAACCCTTGTTCAAGTATCAACTGTACTAGTGTCTGGTTTTCTTTAGTATCGTTATACCTAACTTTTTTCTTTAAAAGACTTTAAATATGTAAAGGTGTTTACTTATTTGTAATGAATTTGAGCATATGCTGTGATTTTTTCTTTTTCTTTTTTATGCTGCTACTTTTTCTAAGTTCATATCCTGGCAGGTAAGATGCCTTGGGAATAATTCCAGGTTTAACTGTAGCAATATTTTATTCTCCCACATTTTCTGTCTTGCCTAATAAAGGGAATTGAATTGGATGATTGCTAAGGTCTCCTCCTGTTTTAACATTCTCTCTAATACTTTGATAACTGACTTGGTTACCCTCCAACGGTCTTCACTCAAGTCAAGTGCTGGTATTCACAGGGGTGAGCAGAAGTAGGTTTGCAATTGTGAGTATGCAAAACAGAGTTTATTCTCATATAGTATTCATTACCTATTGTACTGGGTTGGCCAAAAAGTCCCTTACGTTTTTTCTGTACGATGGACCTAGTAATGCTTAGTTGTCTTTAACTACATTTGAAACAATTTTGCCAGATTGCGTTGTGACAGCTATCATATCAGCGTGCTTTAAAAAAAAAACTTATCAAAATTGGTGAATTTTACGCAGCTATTTTAATATGGGAGATGGAAAAAGATAAGCAACATTTTCAGCATGTTATGCTTTAGGTAAAAACACAACTGAAACGCCAAAAAAGATTTGTGCAGTGTATGGAGCAGGTGCTGTGACTGATCAGAAGTGGTCTGCGAAGTTTCTTGGTACTGTTGACATTTTGGCCAAATAATTCTTTGGTGTGGGGCTGTCTTATGCAATGGAAGGTGTTTAGCAGCACCCCTGGCCTCTACCCACTGGAAGCCTATAGCAGGAGAGAGCCAGCATACTCAAAATACCCAGATCAATAAAGTTATTGGTGAAAATGAAAGATGTGTCTTTTATTTTACTGAAAAACCTAAATGGACTTTTTGGCCAACCCAGAGTTATTTTCCATACAAACAACTCTGTCTGCCCACCCTGTACGATTCTGTCTGTACTGTAATCAAGGACTATTAGTGAAAGAAGAGGGGAAAGTCTTTTTTTTAATTGATTGAATTTTTTTAGAGAGCGGAAGGGAGAGGGCGAGAGAAAAACAGAGACAGTGAGAGAAACATCAGTTTGTTGTTCCAGTTGTTGATGCATTCGTTGGTTGCTTCTTGTATGTGCCCTGACCGGAGATCGAACCCACAACCTTGGCTTATGAGGATGAGGCTCTACCCAACTGAGTTACCCAGCCAGGGAGAGGGGAAAGCCTTTTAAAAATGAACTTTTATTTCTCAGTACATTTATTTACCTACGTACTAATTGTAGTAAAACTTACCTAACACGAAGTTTACCATTTTAATTATTTATTTTAAGAGTACCATTTCATTGTCATTAAATACATTCACGATGTTGTGTAACCATCACTACTATTTCCAAATTTTTTTTAGAACCCAAAACGGAAACTGTAACCATGAAGTAGTAACTCCACCTTTCCCCCCACCCGTGTTAACCTCTACTTGACTCTGTCTCTCTGAATTTGCCTAGTCTAGACAGTGCATGTAAGTGAAATCATACATTTGTCCCCTTAGGTCTGGCTTACCTTACTGTAAACCCATACTGTAACATGTATCAGAATTTCATTCCTTTTCACGACTGAATAGTTTTCCATTGCACGTACATACCACACTTTGTTTATCCAGTCATTTGTTGATGGACACTGGATTGTTTGCAAGTTTTGGCTATTGTGAGTAACGCTGCAGTGAACATTGGTATTCAGTTGCTTAAGTCTCTGTTTTCAGTTCTTTCGGGTGTATAGTTGGAAGTAGAATGGCTGAGTCATATGGTAATTCTGTGTTCACATTTTTAAGGAACCACCTGTTTTCCAAGGCTGCTGCACTGTTTTACATTCCCATCAGCAGTGCGTGAGGGTTCTAGTTTCTCCACGTCCTCACCAACACTTGTAATTTTCTGGGGTATTTTTATTGTAGTCATCCTTATGTATATGAAATGCTACCTCATTGTGGTTTCGATTTGCATTTCCCAAATGATGAGTGATGTTGAACATCTTTTCACATGTTTATTGCCCGGCCATCTGTTTATCTTTGGAGAAATGTCTGCTCAAGTCCTTGTCCATTTTTTAATTGTTTTTTTTGTTGTTGTTCTTCTTGAGTTGTAGGAGTTATTTATATATTCTGGGTATTTATCCCTTATCAGATATTTGATTTGCAGAGTTTTTCTCCCATCCATGGGGATGACTTTTCACTGTTTTTTCCACAAAAGTTTTAAACTGTGATGAAGTCTAATTTGTCAGTTTTTTCTTTTGTTGTTTGTGCTTTTAGTATCACATCCAAGAAATCATTTCCAAACCAATGTTATGGAGCTTTTCCTCTGTGTTTTCTTCTAAGAGTTTTATATTTTTAGCTCTTATATTTAGGTCTTTGATCCATTTTGAGTATGGTGTAATTTTTGTGTATGGTGTAAAGTAAGAGTCCAGTTTTATTATTTTGCGTGTGGACATTCCGTTTTCCCAGCACCATTTGCTGGAAAGACTGCCCTTTCTCCACTGGATGGTCTTGGCATTCGTCAAAACCCTTTAACCATATATGTGAGGGTTTACTCCTGGGCTGTCTGTTCTACTCCATTGGCCTGTTTGTCTGTCTTTATGCCAGTACCACACTGTTTTGATTACTTGTAGCTTTGTAGTAGGTTTTGGAGTCAGGAAGTAGGAGACCTCCAGCTTTATTCTCTTTCAAGGTTGTTTGGCGGTCTCAAGGAGTGTCTTGAGGGCCACATGAGTTTTAGGGTGGGTTTTTCTATTTTTACAGATTGATTTTTGATAGGGATCACACTGCATCTGTAAATCACTTTGGTTAATATTGACATTGGAACAACATTGTCTTCCAGTCTGCTCTCCGCTATTTTTATTTTTCGTTTCCCAGTTTTATAAAGCTGTGCCGTTTCTTCCTTGAGTGAGATAGAGGAGAGAAATTCCTAGCGCCTTTGGTTTCCGATTTCATGTTGTGTTGGACGACTTGGCTAATGTTGAGTATCTCACCTCCATTTATTTATTCATGACTTGGGAGACTTAGGTCCCAGTTTTGCTTCTAATCTTTTCCTTTGAGCAATCCCCCCCACCCCCAGCACATTTACAGGTGCACGGAAGAGTTCAGTGCCGCATGTCATTTTGAGCACTGGGGAGGAGGAAGGAGAACACAGCTGAGGGATGGGGGCCCATCAGCTGTTGCGTTCTCGATCTTTTATCTAGTCGGGTCTGCAGGTGTTCTTTCACTGTCTGCCCTCTCACAAAGTGCATTCTCTTGTGGTAACTGATGCAATTTTAAGATTGAAAAAGAGCAGTAGATCTAAGATTATTCATGAAATGTTGATGGAATTTTCTCTTAAAGAGAAAAAGGAAATCTCAGGGATGAAACAGTTCTGGCTACTTGGCTTTTGCTAGTATGAAATTTGAATAATTTTCAGTTGCTGGTCTTTGCCTCTTTTAAATTTAATTTAAGCTGTTATTTGAGTAATTTGGTTCTGCTTTTTTATAGAAAATATTTTTCAAAATTAAAAAATATTGTTAAAATTTGTTTATTTTTAGAGCGAGGGGAAGGGAAGGAGAAAGAGAGGGCGAGAAACATCAGTGTGAGAGAGAAACATCGATTGGTTGCCTCTTGCATGTGCCTCAACCAGGGACCGAACACCCAGCCCAGGCATGTGCCCTGACCGGAATTGATCTGGCAAATTTTTGCTTTGTGGGACAAAGCCCAGCCAACTGAGCCACACTGGTCAAAGCCTATTATCAAAATTTTAAATCCACTGGCAATTATTCTTCAACAAAGTCCTGTAAATCCATTGCATTTAGTTGTTGACTATTTGAGAAATTTTAAATGGAGCACAGTTTACCCCTTAGAAACAGTGATTCTGTGCGTTACTGAGTAACAACTGTGCATTCTGAGGTTCAATATCCAGGGCTTGACTCTGTTTAGGATTTAACATGAATGCTCTGGAGTGTTATGATGGAATAGCAGCTCAGGCACTCCTCCTCCATCCTTCGTTTTATCCACAGTGTCCTCCTGTTGCTTTGTTGCCTTATTAGAGTCCATTAAGTCCTCACCCTCTTGCCTTTCAGAAAACCTCTCAAATCCTTTCCACCAGTGAAGCATTCTGGCTCTAAGGCTGCCTTCCTCTCACCCTCCTTTTTAGTTTACATTGTTGCATCTTGCTGATAACATGCCAAAATATTACCATTCGACATACATTTTGCCACTGTGTTGTCTCTGTTGGCCCATGGGCATGGCTGAGTGACTCAGGCAGTGGAAATAACACACTCTTATTTCCTGGTCCACTATAAATGTAAACTAATTCCAAGAAAAGTTGCTGTCTTTGGGGTTTCAGTTTTAGGCACAAAGATTTCCATGCTTACAAGCTCAGTGCTTTAACATTCTGAACACACTAGCTGGCCTTCATTTAAAGCTGAGATCACTGTATTTGTTCTGTATGGAAGGACAAAGTCTAGAGAAAGAAAGCATATTTTCCCTTTGTCCTAGATAAACAAACAGTCCAGTTTCATCTGAGCCACAGATGTAGGAAGTGTGAATTTATGTAACACCTCTGATCCAGTAAGTTTGGTGCCTCTGCGACAGGCAGGAAGAAGCAAGTGCGTTCAGGAAAATGCATGGAGAAGGATTGCTGTTGGGTGATTGTGACCTCCGCTTGCTCTGGGTTCCAGTGGAAGAAAGCTTTGTGACCTTAGAGGAATCCTTCCATTTAAAGAAGTTTGAGGTTGGGAAATCGAAAGGCAGGGATTGCTGTTTCTACCACCTGGTATTATAGTAATTAGAGCTTGTTTAGTGTTTGTTCTTTAAGGGTGGGATGTATGTTCAAAGGGGAGACCACCATGTCCGAAGTAGAACTAATGCCATTTTTCTACTAGAGTGAACACTGCCAGTCTCCTGCCCCTCTTTCCTGTGCTTTAATAAGTAATTTTTTCACTGCCCGCCCATTAGAATGTCAGAGCTGGAAAGGGACCTACAGCAGTAATTATCTAACTCAGGCTCCGTATTTTACAGATGAAGTAGAACCAGAATATAGTGTCTATAGAGTTTATGTTAAGGGATTGAGAAATAATGGAGGCCAAGGGGAAGGATGATGTAGTAATGAGAATATTACCAAGAATTACAATCTGAATTCAGAGTTTGAAACATTCATTCTAGAAATGAACATGCTCTAACTAAATGATTCCTTTCTGTTCAGTAAAAGCAAATAGCTCAGTCTGTTTGCTTCCAAGAGCTTAGGTAAGTCTGACATTTCTAGGCTGAAATAATAGTGACAGTCCCTCAACAGACTGAACAGCCTTATTTTCATTTTATTTTACTTAGATTGCTTTCAGTTTTTTTCCCCTTTTGATACCTTTTGTGTGTGGTAGATGTTGCTGTTTTGAGGGAGCTTTGGCTGGAAATCCTTAGCTGCTCTTACTACTCCAGAAGCAGGGTGAGACCAAATGGAAAAACTGATTCCCGGCAATCTCCAGGGTTTGTTCTTGAATAGGGCTTGGGGCTGGAATTAGCGTGTTTCTTAGTTTCCCTGAGACTTCAGGTTTTATCACATGTCGTTACTACCTTTTTAAAGAAGTAAGTTACTGGGTTCCTGCCCCCTCCCTGTGACCTACCTTTTGGATTTTAAAATGTCTTCCTGGTAGAGTGGAAACGGCAGAATCACTCGCTCTCTTCAGTTGGTGCTTAGGAATGTTCTGAGCCCAGTTTTTACTTTGGCACAGAGCCATTTGCATTCTCCCTGCCAGCTATTTTTGGCACTGTCGTGAACTTGAAAATTAATGATTCTGCTCACTGAAAGTAAAAATTTTGTTCCTTCTAGATTTTAGAAAAGCTTTTATGTTTCTGGGTCCTCTTACCCTCTTGTTTGTTAATGCTGTCAGACTTGTGCCGTCTTAAAAACATGCCATAGTGGTCGGGATTTATTTGAACTCGGAAATTCCATCCCGGAGCTCCAGCCACCTGCAGTGGGCATATCGCTTTTGATGGCCGTTTCTTTGGCTAGCGAAGCCGCAGTTCACATCAGATAGTACAAAAACTGTCCGTTTCGCGGTTCCTCCCATAGCTGTCACCTAGTGTCAGTCTCGACAGGCCTGGATCTTTTGCTATTTCTCTGCAAGATCAAGAAAACTTCCAGACCCTGTGGAGTCCTCCCATTTACCCTGTTTTCATAGAAATTTACTTGGGGAGGATCCTCTTATTTAGGGAACTACCTTTATACCCTCTCGCACTTGATCTTTGCCCCTAGCTCCTCCTAGGCCCTCATGAGGAGCCAGAGTCTGTTGGATGCTTCTTAATGGAGAGATCTGCTTTTCCATTATCACCTGTTAAATGAGGGATCTGGATCTGGTGTCCTTACAGATTCAAGTTGGATGACTTGTGAGAAGGAGAGGAAGTTATTTGGAGAAGTTGCTAAAGTGTTTTAAGAGACTGCCTGGGTTCCATCATGTGCTAATTGTGTGGCCTTGGGCAACATACTTAACCTCTCAATACCCAGCTTCTTCATCTGTAAAATGCAAATGATACTTTATTGCGTAGAATCTGAGATACCATCGATTAGAAGGGGCAACATTGATTGTGTGCCAATGAGAAAGTAAAAGCACTGCCTCAAAACTAAAATATACTATCATTTGCAAGGATCTTCTTCATTTTAGAGATGCTAAAATGTGTAAAACTGTGCATCTGAGAATTAATGGCTTAATAGTAATAGTACCACTTTCACAAGATTGCTGTCAGGGTCACGTGACTCCACATACGCCAGTGCATGGCACACAGCACTCCGTGTCATCTGTTAGTGTCACTGATAATAGTGTCACCTGTTAGTATCATTCCCTTTCTGAATCATTTATGTCTTAAGTTTGGTCACACTTTGAAAAATGCCATGTATTGTATTCCACCATGCCAAATAGATTTTTATGGATGGGTATGTACTTCACTTTTTACTTACTTAGGGACAGTGTAATATACTCAACTCCAGAGCTAGACTTCTAGGATTCAAATTTTAGCTCTGCCGCTTACTATGTGATTTTGGGCAAGTTACTTAGTATATGTGCCTCAGTTTCCTCCTCTGTAAGTGAGGATAACAATTTTGCCTTGAATGTGTTCATGTATATAAAGCTCTAAGTTTATGACATTATCTTAGTCTTCTTTTTAAGCATTAATGGAAGTGAATATTTCTAAAAGCATACAAAGAACTCAAAGTATTAAAATAATGCTAATATAATAAGTTACTGTTATATCCAACACTAATATAGTACTTCCGTGTGTTAGGAGAGTTTGCTGTACAAGAGCTTTAATATTTATTATGATTACCAATTGCTTATTTGTATAAGCCGTATAACAGAGACATTAAGTAATTGGCTGCAGCCATTAAAGAGTGGAGCCAGGATCTGGCCCCTGATAGGCTGGCTCCAGAGTCCCGCTCTCAGCCACCCCGAGGTATTTATCAGCTAAGCTGTTTAATTGTTTTTTCATAATTAAAAAGGTACTAGAGGTAAAAAGAATAACTCTATGATTCCCTCTCTGTGATTTCAAAATTCAGAAACCTCTAAATACTAAAAATCTTTTTCTCAGTTTGGTATAAACTCATTTATTGGCAGGACCTGACTTGAACCTGCGTAAGGCTGTTGCAAGTCTCTATTCAGCGGACTTAGTATGACTGCTTGTGTGCTTTGTTGCAGAAATGTTCATGTATTTGATTATGAGTGCTTTCCTAAACTCCTTTGGGGTTATTATGTAATATGTAGTATATACATGGTTGTATCTTTCTGAAATACAAAAAGCTCTGAATTCCAAAAACACATCTGGCCCCAAGAGTTTTGAACGACGGACTGTATACCAAAGAACATTTTCAGTTTAGTTAAATCAGTGTGTCTTTAGTTGATACTAAAACAGGATTTAGTCAGTATTGTTCATTTTCCCAAATAACATGTATTGTTTCTATCTACTCTTTTTGTTCTTGCTAGAGCCCCTGAAATTATTCTTGGATTACCGTTTTGTGAAGCTATTGATATGTGGTCCCTGGGCTGTGTGATAGCTGAGCTGTTCCTGGGGTGGCCTCTTTATCCTGGTGCTTCAGAATATGATCAGGTAAGAGGGTTTATTAAATGGAAACAGAAGGAAGTAGTTACTAGTGAAGTAGAGTCTAGAAGACACGAAGTACTGGTGAAGTATTTAGATGGTAGGGAAAGGGTCGTTCATTTAGAAAGAGTTTTTACAGACTAGAAATTTCACTACCTGCTTTTTAGTCTGAAGTTATGTTTGCAATTCCACAATTAAAAAGGGATTTTATTTTATATTACCTTAGATGGGTACTTTTCCAGATCTGTAATGATTTATTAGAGTATTAACTTAGGTGAACTAAGGCAAATTATGAGTTGAGAGTAAAGTAAGGATGAGGACTTGGGAGTTTAAGAGTACGTGGGCTCATTCACACCTGTCGCGTTTGTCACACATGATGCGCACTGGAGGAAGCGCTCTCTGCGTACCCACTGGGCCCGGAGTCGGAGATGGACAGTGGGTCTCTGTGGAATTGGGCTTAGGAGGGGACGCATGGGCCTTGGAAAGTATTGCAGTGAATGACCTGTGTCTCGAACAGACAAGCTTTGGTTGATAATGCTACATTTCCTAAAGAGCTGGTCCTGAGGGAAAAAGTTTTGCCAAGGTTTTGAAATAAATTGTGGATTCTCATTTTTTGTTTTTTTAAAAAAGTGGATCATTAAAGCCTACTGGCTTTCAGCTTTTTGAGGGCAGTGACTGTTTCATTCCGTCAGTGTAACTCAGCTGTTGACACTGTGTCTGGCACATAGATGCATGCGATTTGGGGGAGAGGGTTTTTCTTTTCTATTTTTTTCTGGTTTTTTTTTTTTCCAGTTTGAAAGTCACAGACAATATAACTTTCTATAATTAGCTTAGGAGAAAAGTGGAGAACCCACTGGTAGTAGGAAGAAGCCAGAGTCTTCTAGGTTCAGGCATTTGATGAAATATTCCGTTACTGTGCATTTCCATTGCTTTCCCACGGCAGAGCATGCGGCAGAGACTTGGAACGCGCATGCCTGAAGCTAGGTTACTCTTATGTTCCATACCTAGGTTGCTAGCAGGGCTGTTCTTGCCACAGTAGTTGGCTGTGCCCCAGACAAATAGGGTACTGGTCTGTTCCCACAAATCTTTATCGTGGTCTTCACTGCAAGGAGGGCACTGCCACGTGCTCCTGGCCAGGGGATCTTGTTTGAGGTTGCTGGTTTGGTCGACAGCATCCTGCTCCATCCAACTTCTGTCGGCACAGCTTGAGGTACAATGGATAATTTCAGTCCAAGGAGCCTGATGATGAGCCAGCGTTGAAGGGACAAGGATCCAATTTGCGGCATCAGGATGATTCTTTTTGCACTTGATAAGATGATAAGGAAACCTGCAGGCCCTTATCTGGTGGTTCCTATTATGAAACAAAAGGTTTGCTGGAATTTCTAAAAGGACACAAGAGCAAAACAATTCTTGTCCCCACTTAGCCTAGAATTTTGACTGCTTGATCTATTTTAGAGTAGTTGTCACATTTACCAACTTCTAAATATTTGACTCTTTGGGCGTGTCTTTGCATGAAACAGAAAAATGAGCTCCCCATGTCATAAGTAACCAGGTACATTGTGCTTTGTAATTTTTTCATCTTCTGTCTTGTGAGAAGCAAGTCACTTTCCTTACTTTACAACAATGATGAAGAGTATGAGGGAGATTAAAATGATCCAAAGCCACATTTGGTTCGACCAAGCTGCTGATTCTCCTTTTTGGGCCTTAGACTCTTTTGAGAATCTGATGAAGCTATGGATCGCCTCAGAAAAACACACACAAAGTTTTGTGTGCACATTTAGGGGATTCATAAACTCCTGATTAAGAAACCTTACTCTGAGCTATTACAGCTGCCAAAGCACCATCCCTAGCCCAAACATCATGTGCCATCTCTTCGACCTTAGTGAATAGGTTGGTATCATAAAATTTCTCAGGAAGTGGAACCAAATAAAATAGATTTAGAAGCTAAAGTATGGCTGGGGCTTTCCTTGTGAAGAAAGGATCTGATAATTTTGAGAATTTTTGTGTGGTGCATAAATGTGAAACTGTGGGTGGCAGGAGGAAGCTATTTCCCACGCTGAGTAAGTAGGATGCTGCTGTTGCAGAGCAGGGTGGGGGATAGTTTATATTGCATCTCTAGTTGTACAAAAGGTTCCTATGGCAGCATCCTTATTCTTACAGATGAGTTTGTTTAAAAACAACTTTGTTGAGATATAACTCACATACCATTTACCTCAGCCATTGAAAGTGTATTGTACAGTTCAGTGGTTTTGATATGTTCACAGGGCTAGGAACCCTTACGACAGTTTTAGAACATTTCCATCACTGTTAGTGGTCAGCCCTCATTCTCCCCCAGTCCCTGCCCTAGGCAGCTGCTGGGGGACAACCCCCAAAACTTAAGCTCATCAATTTTAGATTTAGCAGTTAATCCGAAGAACTGACACATATGTAGTCTTGTCCCGATTCATAAGAGCTTTATTTAGTAGGGAGAAATGGGCCAGGAGGAATCCCACACCGCCTCCAGGGCAGGGTCCCTTTTTAAAGGGGGTTAATAGCAAATCCATAGTGTGGGTAGTCGTGTACACCACTGGAGAGAACAAGGCATTCCTAAGGTAAAAGATAACACCAGGCACTTACTACACTCTATACATTCATTAACATCCCTCCTGGGACATGACACTCAGCTCTGGGTGGCCATCTGGCTTTCTGGGTAGTCAGGCAAGTGGGAGGTTACAGAGAGTCCAACAGTCACAGAGTTCAGCATTTCCCAGATGCCTTTGCTGCGGGAGCCATATTGCATCTCTAAAGTGAGTTCATCTAGCAACCACTAATCTACTTTCTATCTCGAGATCTGACTCTTCTATTCTAGTATATCATATCCATCACACGATGTAGTCTCTTGTGTGGGCTCCTTTTACTTAGTGTAATGTTTTTCATCCATGCCGTAGCGTGGATCACAACTGCATTCCTTGTTGTGGCCGAATTTACTCCTCTGTGTGTGTGTGTGTGTGTGTGTGTTGGCCGCGTGAGTAATGATGCTGTGGACATTGGTGTGCAGTGTGTAAGTCCATTTTCAGTTTTTCGCATACATACGTAGTGAGAGACAGAATTGCTGGGTCGTGTGCTAAGTCCACATCTAACTTTCTGGTAACCACCGCACCTTTTCCCACAGAGGTTACACCATTTACATTCCCATCAGCAATGTGCAGGAGTTCTGGTTTCTTTTTCTTATTTTAATTGGAAGGACAACATCTATTCCTTTTAGTGTCTAACGTATACAAGTAATGCATGGAAGACACGGAACCCGAGTTGGTGTGCCGTCCTTGCGCAGGGCCGTGCTAATCTGCCCGCCCTTCCCGCGTCGGTGTCTGTGCTGCCGAAGTGAGCACAGGAGCTTGATTTCTGAACCTCCTTGCAAACGCCAGTGACTGTTTATTTTTTAATAATAGTCATCCGTATGAAATGCTATCTCATCGTGGTTTTGATTTGCATTTTCTAATGATTAGTGACGTTAAACATCTTTTCGTGTATTTCCTGGACATCTGTATATCTTCCCTGAACAAGTGTCTATCCAAGTCCATTGTCTGTTTTTGAATTAGGTTGTTTGTTGTTGTTGTCATTGAGTTTTAGGAATTTTTCATGCATCCTGGGTATTACCCCCTCATCATGATACACGATTTGCAAATTATTTACCCCATTCTCTGGGGTTGCCTTTTTACTCTGTTGATCATATCCTTTGGTGCACAAAGTTTTTAATTTTGGTGAAGTCCAGTTGATCTGTTTTTTTCTTTTGTTGCTTGTGCTTTCAGAATCATCTAAGAAATGGTCACCAAATTTAATGTCATGAAGCTTTTCTCCAATGTTTTCTTCTAAGAGGTTTAGAGTTTTACAATTTGACCTCTTACATTTAGGTCTTTGAGCAATTTTTAAGTTAATTTTTGAACATAGTATAAGTTAAAGGTCCAATTTAATTCTTCTGCATGTGGATATTCAGTTTTCCCAGCACCATTTGCTAAAAGACGGTTCTTTTCCTGTTGAATTGCCTTGGCGTCCTTGCCAAAAAATCAGTTGACCATCAGTGCAATGGTTTATTTCTGGACCGTCGATTCTATTCCATCAATCCATATCCTACATCCACATAGCAGCGCCACGCCGTTCTGATACTGCAGCTTCATGGGCAGTTATGAAATTAGGAAGCGTGAGTCCTCTAACTTTGTTCTTTTTCAAGATTGTTTTGGCTATTCAGGATTCCTTGAGATTTCATATGAATTTTAGAGTGGGTTTTCTGTTTTGCCAAAAAAGGTTATTGTTTTTTTAAAAATCAGGATTGCATGGAATTTGTAGATTGCTTTGGGAAGTATCCCCATCTTAACAATGTTGTTTTCTGATCTGTAAACATTTATTTAGGTTTTATTTAGAAATGCTTTGTAAATTTCAGAGTACCAGTTTTACACTTTTGTTAAATTTATATCTAACTATTCTATTCTTTTTGATCCTATGTTGAATGGAATTATTTTCTTAATTTCATTTTCAGGTTGTTCATTGCTCGTGTATAGAAATACAGTGAGTTATGCAATTGATCTTATCTTCGACCTTGTTGAACTCTTTTCCTAATAGTTTTCTAGTAGAACTTAGTTCTAATAGTTGTGTGTGTGTGTATTCCTTATGATTTTCTAACTACAGGATCATGTCATCTACGAATAGAGTTTTGCATCTTCTTTTCCATCCAGATTCCTTTTGTTTCTTGCCTGGTTGCCTTGCATTGAGTCACTACTACAGTGTTGAGTACCAATAACAAGAGTGGACATGCTTGTCTTGTTCCTGATTCTAGGGGGAAGGCATTCAGTCTTTCATCAGTAAGAGTGCTGTCAGCTGTGGGTTTTTCATAGATGCTCTGGCTGAGGTTTTAGAGCAGGTGTTTGTGAGTCTTGAAGTCAAATGCAAATAACCTCTCTAGATACTAGGGGCTTCAAATTTGTTGGAAACATTAGAATTGTTTAAAATAACAAGTGACGAATAATTCTTTGTTTGCGTAGGTGTGGAGTTTTTGTCGTTGCTTTATTTGAAGCTATATGAAAAGTAGTATCTGGATAATAGCTTCCCATTCTGCCTTCACAATGAAACTTTTTCATTTTATAACATTAAAATTTTTAAATGTTCTAATTCCGTAAGTGCATCATTGTAGAAAAATAAAGATGAGGTCAGCCAAGAGACAAAAATTTGAACCACCAGTAGTTTTACCCCTCAGAGGTAACCGGGTAGGTTAGGTGTTATGCATTGTTCACATATGCATATAATTTGTTAATTTTCATCATGTGTTTATTGAGTAGAACTTTGTGGGAGGTGCTCCAGGCCCAGGGGGTGCAGTGCTGAGTAGAACATTGTCCCTGCCCGCAGGCTCTGGTTTGGTATTGGAAAGAGACATTAACTTAAGTAACCATACAAATAATTACGTCCTACAATTATGATAAATTCTATGAAGAAAAAGATGTAGTTTGCCGTGTGTGTGCTTGCACCTGTGTGTCTCATGGCCACTTATGTCCTGATGCCTCTTTAATATACTTCCTTTTTCCATTGCCACTCTCTAGTCCAGGCTGTCGTCCTCCTGGACTAGACAGTTTCCCTTTTTCTCCTCTGGTCTTCCTTCAGTTTTTTATCAAGAGTGATTTTTTTTTTTTCAAAACATGACTTTGATGGTGTCACTCCCCTGCCCTTCAGTGGTCTCCCATCACTTTTAGGATAAAGGGCTAAATCTCTCATACGACCTCTGAGCCCCTACCTCGGTTGTCCCACCCCTTCCTGTCTTTCTCTCGAGACTGATCTTACGCCATTTCTCCTTGTTTTTCATACGTTAGCCCTATTGGCATCATTTCAGCCCTGCTTCCTTCCAGCCCAAGCCCTCGTGCATAACTGGTCTCGTAGTTGGAAGCATCTCCACCAGCCATTCTTTTCATCTAGTCAGTGTCTACTCATTCATCAGCTCGAGGAGCTTTTCCTCCTCAGTCCCCAGTTTAGGTCAGGTGTCTTTTTTATGTATTTTTTATGGAAGCCTATTTATTCTGACTTGAATTATGCATTTGGTGTCTGTCTCCCTCCCTAGACTGCAGGGTGTGTGAGAGCAGGAACCATGTCTATTTTTAAAATCACTGTCTGGCTCAATAAATACTTATTGAAAGAATGATTGAATGTATGCTATATATAGGTACATCCCAAATATAAATTTATGGATATAGAGGAACATATATGCTATATTTCCTCAAATCCACGACACCGCTGATCAAAAGATGTACCATTCTTCCGCACCTCTAAAAAAAATGCTGCCATTAAACCATGACATCTCAGTTGGAAGACAGCTCCTGATTTGAAAGCTGTGAATGTGAAAAAATGTGTCTCTTAGAACCAGTGAAATGTAGTAATTTTTAAAAAAATAATGTGAGGTTATATCTGTTTGTAATCTGCCTTTTTTATTACATAGTATATTGCAAAAATATTTCTTTACATGCTAATAAGTATACTTCTGCCTTATCATTTTAAGTGTCTGCGTAGTATTTTATTGTACCAATTTTATTCTGGATTTTAAAAAAGTTTACTTTTTTGTATACAAAAGAAGTTGCCTCCTGTATTGCTCTCAGTAGTAGGGAGGGAAACAGATTGCCTCCTCTGTTGCTTCTCTGGTTTGGGAGAAGCAACCAGAAGTGTGAACAGTTAAATTGGGAAATGCGTAAAACAAACACAAGTGCACGTTTCATTAGCCCTCAGAACAATGACATCGTCACACATCACCTCTGGAAGTTTCTGCTGTGCACCCAAGAGAAGAGACTGCAAACGCAAATAAAATAACCTCTTAGTATTATGATGAAAATAATTTTTATTTCATAGACCCCCTAAAATAGGGTCTTGGGGTGGGACCCCAAGGGGTCCCCAGACCGCAGTTGAGAACTGCTGGCCTACCAGCAAATGTTGAATGGAGGAACACAGCACTTTTCCTCCACTGATAGGGAAGCTAAATTAAGGGCTTGATTTTTTGATATGAGAGATAATCTCTGTGACAGTTTAGAGTTAGGGGCAGTTGACCAGGGACTGGAGCAGCCAAGGAAGAAAGAGGTTTATAGAAATTGTTCCTGATCATTTTAATTTGATGATGTATCAGAAAAAAAAAAGAAAGAAAGAAACAAAACAAAACAAAGATTTCATAGTAATCCATGAAATACAGTTGGTTTAAAACCATTCTGTTCTGTCTTTTGGACATTTCTAATGTCCAAAGTTTTCTGAATTTTGTATCATAAGTCTACAAAAAGCAAAAAAGATTACACACAAAATTTTCAAAACCAAAAGCTGTGAATCGCAGACGTAGTAACAAGGAAGTTATTGAGTAAATATTTGGGAATTATTTGTGAGTGGGTTGTAGGTAAATTTCACTTGTGTTTATCAATTAGTTAATTCACTGTGGTAGCTTTCTTTTTGCCTAGAGCTAAATAATGTTTTAGTGTAAAAGTTTTAATAATTACTCTTCATTCCAAATCAATGTTCTGATGTTTCAGATTCGTTATATTTCACAAACACAAGGCCTGCCAGCTGAGTATCTTCTCAGTGCCGGGACAAAAACAACCAGGTTTTTCAACAGAGATCCTAATTTGGGGTACCCACTGTGGAGGCTTAAGGTCAGTCTCCCCTACTCTACTACCCATACCCATACTTCTCACTCCCAACTTTGAATTCAAAGTTTATTCCTTTTTCTAAGATTATATCACCTTTTTTTTTTTCTTGCTTGGTTATCCAAGTTTATTCTTGAGGTAGAGGAGGGAAAAGGGCTGGGGGGGAATGTATGTTTGCAGGAGGGAACGTTTTGAAAAATTACTTCATTGTACCCATTTGGCCTTACCCTTTATTAAAAAACAAAACTTGAAATGCCTGTTCAGTTGGCCAAGGTTATTTTGAATATTTGAATTAGCGGCTGAAAAAGGCCTAGGGAGAGTAGTGCTGACCATTAAGTCATAAAAAACTGGAGTCATTTAGTAGTAATGACTATTTTTTAGAGCATTCTCAATAAATATGACAAAGCAACATAATTTTCTAACTGCCCACCTCAAGGCCTTGTATATTTTCTTAAACCAAGTATCTGCTTTTGGCTTCTGAGCCTGCTCCTTTAACTTGAGAGATCCCTGAGTCATTCGGTTAACCCCCATGGCTTGTCTTCCAGAGTCTGAATAGTTAGCATTTGAAGCATCTCATTTGCAAATAGCTTGAAGTCAAAAATGGTAATGTCCCTTCTTATCTGACATTCTTCAGGGGGGTGTTATGGCGTTATCATTGCTGTTGAAAGGGGTGGCCACATACCAAGGTCGCATCTCCCCCGGAAGGTTTTCTAGTTGTAAATAACTTTTCATGTTTGTCCTCTCTTAGTTGGCAAGGTGACGACACTTAAGTCTTTGCATTCTGGCCTTTACTAGAACGAAATGTGAGAATCATACACAGGTGGAATTTTTTAAAATCTGTGTTTTATAGACACCCGAAGAACATGAATTGGAGACTGGAATCAAATCAAAAGAAGCACGAAAGTACATTTTTAATTGTTTAGATGACATGGCTCAGGTGAGTGGAGCAGCTTTCAGAAGGCCAGAGACTTATGCATCTCTTTTATTCACAGGCATACTTCTGTTGGTTATATTAAAGACCGTCAGTCTGTTTTCCTCCTGCATGTGTTTTCATTTTTTACATAAAAGGTGCATTGATGCTCTGTCATGTATTAAAAAAAGTTTGAATCCTAACAAAGGATACTTTTGTATATTTCTTCCTTGCTTTTCTTAAACTGATCTTATTACACGCCAGTATTTTGATATATTGCTTATGACGGTTTCTTATCCATTTTCTCTACTATATAAATAAATACTTATGTAAGAGCTAACATTTATTAAGTGCTTAAACTCTTCAAACCCTTTTTACTTATGTCACTTAATCTTTTTAACAATAGAAAATTATATTAAAGTAATAATAATTTTTGCTTGTTTGACTCAGATTTTGAATGAACAGGAGTTTATTCAGCTTTATTCTACCAACAAACTCTACCAAAGTGATTTTAATTAGCGTAAGAGCTTCCACCTGTGAAAATGATTAGACTGATAAAAATAACTCGAGTTTTTCTCTTGAGTGCAATATTACATAGTTGGGAGAGAATGCAGATATTTAGTGGCAGCATTAAAGGTTAAGGAACAAAGTGCAAAACTTCTAAATTTTCCTTGGAAGGTGAATATGTCCACAGACTTGGAAGGAACAGACATGCTGGCTGAGAAGGCGGATCGGAGAGAATACATTGACCTCTTAAAAAAAATGCTAACGATTGATGCAGATAAGAGAGTCACTCCTCTGAAAACTCTTAATCACCAGTTTGTGGCCATGACTCACCTCCTGGACTTCCCGCATAGCAATCAGTGAGTACAGTGCCTCTGTCCAGGCAGCTTGCTGTGCTGCAGCTCTCTGTTGCATTACCTGTATCTTACAGGTAAACGAAAATATCCCATGAGAACAGCTTTGGGGTTTGCACATTCTGCTCGCTGATGCTTCTCTTTCTTACTGAGGCACTATGAAATAGATATGTGTATTTTCTCTGTGATTGTAAAAACTCTGGATTCATTTGATCTGAAAATACTCAGGGGTGGGGGGGTGGGTGTTGGTCCGTATTTGTCTTGAGTTATTTTCTATCTGCTTAAACCTCAGCATTCATTTTCAGTGACTCTTTAATCTTTTTTTTCAGTGTTAAGTCTTGTTTTCAGAACATGGAGATCTGCAAGCGGAGAGTTCACATGTACGACACAGTGAGTCAGATCAAGAGTCCCTTCACTACGCATGTTGCTCCAAATACAAGCACAAATCTGACCATGAGCTTCAGCAACCAGCTTAACACCGTGCACAATCAGGTATTTTGTAAATGATTTTGGAAACTCAAGCTCCAGGGGGATAAAAACTAGTAAGAACACAGGGTGAGGTAAAGAAACCAGTCTTGGCTTTGGAGGTCCGGGTGATTGCTTAAGAATTTTCTGCTTAACAAAAGTGCTGCTAAACAGGGTAGATGGATAATACCTATCAGTCATCTGCTGACAGAAATTAAATATAAAGACCTAATCTGTGCCCTCGGTCTTAGCATTGTCAAATAAATGGATCGTGGCTATTATACTACTCAACTGCTGTTAGTTGTACCGACTTTAGCTAAATGACTCTGTTCGAAGGATTTTTTATATGTCTAAGGCATGTATTGAAGGGTGTTTCCAGTAATTGTTTTTACATGCTGTACATTAGATTCCCAGGACTTACTGTTTAGTAAGTGGAAGCTTGTACTCTTTGACCACCCTCTCCTGTGCTCCCCTCCCTGCCCTGCTCTTCCCTCGGCAACTGCCAATCTGCTTTCTGTTTCCATGACTCCCGTCAGGTGTTCCCAATAATTAGGTTTAAGAGTGGTTTCCTATTTGTTGGCTAAACAGTGATATTTACATTTAAGTTTGTTTCTGAAGATATCAGCTTCCTGGTTTCTTAGCTAGTTCTCTCTTTTAAATGAGATCTGGTGGGATCTCACATCTGGCAACTTTTTGCGCAGAAAGAAGAGATAGGGGTTTATACAGCCTCAGCCAGCATGGGACCATTTTTTCATGCTTTGTTTTCTTATTCAACTTTATAATGTGCCTTAAATTTAGAGACTGGAAAAATTTCTTAAGCAGAGACTAATTTCAAAGACAGCATTACATTTTTAAAATAAATTTTTCTGGATCGATTCTGTGTGTATAAAAATACCATCCTTATACCAGTATATAACTATAATCCTTTTTGTTTTTAGGCCAGTGTTTTAGCTTCCAGTTCTACTGCAGCGGCTGCTACTCTTTCTCTGGCTAATTCTGATGTCTCACTGCTGAACTACCAGTCAGCTCTGTACCCATCCTCTGCAGCGCCGGTTCCTGGAGTTGCCCAGCAGAGCGTCTCCTTGCAGCCTGGAACCACCCAGATCTGCACTCAGACAGATCCCTTCCAACAGACCTTTATCGTGTGTCCACCCGCGTTTCAGAGTAAGTGGGGAAACTCTGTTTCATGTGTATTTGAACCTGCCTGCTTTAGGCAGATCCTTACTAGCTTTGACCTTTGCCAAGGTTAAACTCTGTCTCTGATTATGAAGATAACTGAAATTGACAAGGTAGATTTACCCCTTTCTATTTTTGGCCAATTATGATACTATCTGACACTTTACAGGGGGAGTTCAGTTAATGTTTCCTTACTTGAACTGCCTGATTTCCGTTTTCTTGCCCATCGAGACCTTGTATCCATGTGTCTTTTGTTGGGTTGGCCAAAAGGTCCATTTAGTTTTTTCAGTAAAATGAAAGGCATATTTTTCATTTTCACCAATAACTTGATTGATTTGGATATTTTGAATACATCAGCTATCTCCTGCTGTTGGCTTCTAATGGGTAGAGGCCAGGGGTGCTGCTAAACACCTTCCAATGCATAACACAGCTGCGCAGCAAATAATTATTTGGCCAAAATGCCAATGGTACCGAGAAACGTCACACACCACTTTTGACATGTTTGATCAGTCACAGCACCTTCTCCACACACTGCACATCTTTTTTTGCGTTTCAGTTGCGTGCTTGCCTTTCTGGAAATAATAAAGCGCAGTACACCGAAAATGTTGCATATCTTCTTCTTCATCTTCAGTATTAAAATGGCTGCACAAAAATTCACCAATTTTGATGCTTTTTTCAAATGCACGCTGATATGACAAATGACAGGATACAATCTAACAAAATTGTTTGGAATGAAGTTAAAAACAATGAGGTGCTACTAGAGCCATCTTACGGATAAAACTCAATGAACATTTTAGCCCACCCGATATAAGCATATCTCTCAAGATGTAGAATATATAACCTTGAAAAAATGTAAATACAATTGCTACATATGGAATCTTATTTCCTGTATCATTACAGTGTTCCACATAAATGGTAATTTCATTAGGAAGTATGGAAGTCATGTCTAAGAATGTGGAAACCTCCAGTTACATTTAGAAATGCAGACGATTGTTTGTGGCACTGGAAAGTCTACAAGCTGGGGTGCTTGTGTGAGGGAGGTGTTGAGACTTTCTGCCTCAGCTTATGAACCCTCTTGTTCCCCGAACCCCTGTCACAGAGGAACAGAAGAGCCGAGGGGGGCTCTCACCCCATGTGCCGCAATAAGATTGTGATTTCCACATTCCCATCCTTTCTCATTTTCCCGTTGTTCCGTAATGCAGTCTGTTCGGTTCCTTTTTTTTCTCTCTCAAAAATGGGAAATGTGTGCTTATTGATCTGCTGAGCCATTTGAAAGGTAAAGTTTTTTTGAGGTTGTTTTTCTGAGGACACACTTGTGACTTTCCCATTAGGAAGTCAGTGTCAGCACCTTGTGGGAATAAACCAGGATTCGGGCTTCCCATGGCACTTTCCATAGAAGCAGGTAGCATTTTTATCTCTCACTGCAGTCACTTACTGACCGTGACTCTCTGTGTGTTTGGTTTCTGACAGAGTCGGAGCAAGCAGGAGGAAAAGAGGGGCTGGGGGAGACTGAGAGATTACCGGGAGGCCAGGAGAGCGGTAGTGGTGTAAACCCGGGAGAAACTACAGGGAGAGCGGAGCAGATTCGAAACCCGTAAATGCACACTTAGCCTGACTTGCAAAACTGTTTTCTGCGTGTTTCATGATAGTAAATTCTGCCCTTTGGGCTGTTCTGTGTTGAGTGACTGAATTTAGCAATAGCCACACCCTGTCCCCGTCACCTTTTGCAAAATGAGTTTCATTGGGACAGTTTTCAGATGTGGGGCTGCCAAGTTATTTAAGAGATGAGGCACAAGACCTTCTTAGTTCTTCTAACAAAACAGTGTACATTGAAGAGGTACAGGGCTAAAGTGGTATAATCCTTTTGGTATAAGAAGGTAAGTATAAGCTTTGGAAATTTCTTATTTAGGAAGTCTAAATCACGTGGGGAGCTAGGTAGAGCATATCTTAAAATTTCCAAGTAAAAGGGAGTTTCAGATTAAGCTAATGCTGATGAACAAAGTGGTGTGTGTGTATTACTGTGGGGCTGGCCCCAAAGGTTGTTCAGTTTTGTCTGTAAATTACAGGACACGTTTTTCATTTTCACCAATAACTGTATTGACTTGGATATTTTGAGTATGTCAGCTCTCTCCCACGTGGTAGAACACTGATTGTTCTCAGTTAATGTCTCTGATTGCTACCAACTTCAATGGGTCTTCCTGACCATGGAGCATCGTCCAGCGAGAAATCTCCAGTAGGAAACTTCACAAACCACTTTTGACACATTTGATCAGTCACAGCACCTTCTCCACACACTGCACAAATCTTTTTTTGCATTTCAGTTGTGTTTTTACCTTCTTGAAATAATAAAACATAATATGCCAAAAATATTGCATATCTTCTTTCATCTTCAGTATCAAAATGGCTACACAGAAATTCACCAATATTGATTTTTTTAATGCACACTGATATGACAGCTGTCACAATGTAATCTACAAAATTTTTTTGAATGAAGTTAAAGACACTAAGCACTACTAGAACCATCTTACAGAAAAAAACAAACAAACTTTTTGGGGCACCCCAGAATGAGCCAGTCCCTGTTCTGAATGGTTTCACGTGTCCTAATGCACTCTCACAGACCGAGGAAGTGGGTGCACGCCCCATGCTAGGTGCAGAAGCGGACCCTGACTCCCTCGTCTGCCCGGCTCTGTAACCAGTCAGTGGTACAGCCACAGTGCTTGTGTGTTTGGGAGTATTACTCTGGATGACCTCTCAGTATTTAAACTCAAATAGCTGTAAAGAGTTGTCAGTTGATTTGCCAGCCACAGCCATATGCTGGTTTCTGCCCAACAGTTCTTTTCCAGGTTGTCCACTTTTTTTTTCACCATCTGCTCTCTTACAAAATGCCAATACTTAGAGAAGAAACAGACCCTCAGAAATTAGTTTTACTCTTTCCAAACTTCCATGGTTTTTTGTTTGTTTGTTTGTTTGTTTAATTTAAAGGGTTGTGTTGAACAAAAATAAACCAGGAAACAAAATTTTAATCCATCTTAGTTTAGAGGAGAGCCTTCCCAAAGTGTTGCCTTTTGTTAATCTCTTTGTTTCCACTTGGGGTTCCCTGAAACTAGCTTGACCGCAATGTTTAGAGTCACATTTGTAGGTCAGTACTATAAATACTACTTTCTATACTATTCTAGTTGACCAAAATAGATACATATTTTGCTCAGTAGGAATTATTATTCTGTATTTTGTCCCCTTTTACTTCGTCATCCTGGGACACAAGACGAGCTGCAGCGAACATTTCTTCCTAAATTTTGCCTCCTTACTTTCTACTTGTTTGTAGGAGGCTATTACAATAACATTGTTTTGTATACACTTGGTCATGTGTCCTGGGAATATAGACAAGAATTTTAATGTTGCTTAGCTTTCTTATTTATTACATAGTATTGCTTTAGGAAGAATGACTGGTAATTTATTTTTTCATCTGTATTTGTTACTTTTTATTTTTATCTAAGTTGCACTTTTTAAAAAGTTATTAGGACGTATTAGCATTTTGCTAGCCTCTCTTACTTTGTACATTGTGTTTGTTTTCCTCTATAACAGTTTGCTACTAAATTACTTATAAATTATTGAAATGAGAAATTGAAAGACAGCTTGTTGTAAGCAGTATTAGAGTTTATGAGTTATGCTCATTTGCTACCTCTTTGGTAACATTGAGAGAAATTAGTTGGTGATACCTTAAAAAGTCACTGATGGACTATCTGGTTAAAATGTTTGCATTCTTACTTAATTAAACAGATAACATTAATGAATTAGAAACCTCACAGAAACTCAAGTTCTCTACATTGAAACTTTTGATGGGGTAGGCTTAAAAGAAAGCTGTGAAGGCCCTCCTCTTGGTTCTTGGCAAAGGGAGAGCTATCTTGAGCCTCTCTTTTCCCCAGAGTGAGATGCTCTGGTTTGTAGGAGACATTCATTCAGCATTTCTCCTGGGACACAGTGAATAAAAAGACCAGTGGGACGTGGTCACCTGTCTCCTGGTCACACGGTTTTAAAGGCAGCGCCCAGGCCCTGGTTTTCTGAGCTGTCCAAGTCCCGAAAGAGCCTTGTTAGAAATCTGTCAGTGACAAGAGCCGATTTCTAAAGAAAGTAGAAAAAAGTGTTTCTGTAAACCAGTGTGTCTGCTTTTAAAATATTTTTATCCTGGGTATAATTTAGTTCACATATTTGTTAAAGACAAAAGTGTTTGACTAATTTGCAAACTAGGTGGTACTTTCTGAGGAGTGGGGTAAGACATCCCCTTAAAATATTCTGATCAAAAGGGTAATTTACTTGATAAATTACTGAGCTTTCATAGTGTTTTCTTACCTAATTTAACCCAAAGTTATATATTTTAGCCTTTGCTTTTTTTTAATAGGTTACACTTAAAAAGCAATACCCTCCCCCAGGGAATTAAAAGTTGGATGTAATTTACTAAGTGAAGGTTTTTTAATTGTTTTTGCCTATACTGTTTGTTAATAGGATGGGTGTTATAAGTTTTGTAGGGTAAAAAAAAATTCAGAATTCCTTTAAATCTACCCTCCCTGTATCAGACATCTTTTCATTAACCCCACCCAAAGGGACTATGTCTCTTTTTTCTTTATTCTTAGACTTATATGAAACTACTAAGTATCTAGAACTAAAACCTAAACAGTGGATTATTTGAACAGAAAAGCTAACAACCCCCCCACCCCAAAACAAACAAACAAACAATATCCCAAGACCTAGCAAAGCAGTTTAACCATGTGTGCTTTGCTTTCTGCAGCTGGACTACAAGCAACCACAAAGCATTCTGGATTCCCTGTGAGGATGGATAACGCTGTGCCCATCGTCCCCCAGGCGCCAGCTGCCCAGCCACTGC
Source organism: Desmodus rotundus (assembly GCF_022682495.2). NCBI lineage: Eukaryota > Metazoa > Chordata > Mammalia > Chiroptera > Phyllostomidae > Desmodus > Desmodus rotundus. The sequence goes on from NC_071398.1 coordinate 63,578,150, forward strand.
AGATACAGTCGGGAGTTCTCACGCAGGTAAAAGCCAGAGCAGCCTGCACACTCCATGTGGCTGAAGCGCTGCCGAGAATCAGATAGTTCGTCCCAGGAAAAGGTGTTTGCTTTGAGTGTACGGTCTTTCTTGGTCACGATTCAGTGGAGTTAAAGTGAAACATCAATAATGGGACGATGTACTCATCCCAGCTCTGCCAGTGTCTGCCTCAGACATGCAGGGATAAATAGCCAGACTTTGAGAAATTGTCTTTTGAGAAAATGTACTCTTAATTTTGTGAGATGAAGTTAATTTTTATGTTGGTGCTTTCAGAGGTGTATTAACATATAACAACCTTTTGATTCTGAAAATAAAAGGTTCCCCTTTGGCTCCCCGAGGGTCCCCTTTGGTCCCTCTTGTGGAATGTCATCACAGTGGAGAGGTTGGACCTCGTCGGGATGCTTCTTCAATCACTGCATTCCGTGACTCCTTGTGTTTCCCTGGCCCGTAGAAAGCTTTGAATCTTTATGCCCGCCATGGAACATACGACCAAGAAGGTCAAGAAAATCATGAAGTGTTCGTACACACAACAAATACTATATTTTCCATTCTGTGTGTGACAGTTTACGGCCCGTGACACATGGGAAATTCTGAAATCCCAGACCCCTAATTAGTGAGCAGGAGTTCTTGATACATGCCTTTGTGAACTGAGTTTTCTAGAACTGACCCCTGAATCTGTCCCGGGAGTGAGTGCTATGCCTTGTTGCTTCAGGCCATTGACACCTGACCTAGTGGGCTCCGCTGGCTGGCGGAGCAGAAGGGGGCACTTGTGTTTGGTACGCGCATTTGAGGTGATAGGAAACTGCTGCTTGTTGGTGATAACTTGGGGGGAATGAGAACCCTTCTGTACCCAGATAACCTGCCTCCGTGTTTGTGTCACTCACCTGCCTCATCTACGTTTCAGGGAAGCTGTACACCATTAATGGTAGCAACTCTCCACCCTCAAGTAGCCACCATCACACCGCAGTATGCGGTGCCCTTTACTCTGAGCTGCGCCGCCGGCCGCCCGGCGCTGGTCGAACAGACTGCTGCTGTACTGGTAATTCCCCTCACTTGATTGTGTTACTAACGGAGTTCCTTTGGTTTCTTTCTTTTTTTGATTTTTTCCTGTTCGTTTCTGTTCTGTTTTCTTCTGGTTTTCTCATTTTTCAAAAAAATTTCAACTAAGTCTTTGCAGAGGGCATGGAAGCATGTGCCATCTTGTGGCTGTGTTCTTGCTGCATCTTTAATGTCTCGTTTTCCTCCCCAACGTTTGCCGAAGCCCTGTTTGACTCTGATGTTCAGTGTGGCTCTGTGAGGAGCCAGGTCCCCGGCCTCTTCTTTGCCAGCCTAGTGTGGTAAAAGCGCTGGGCGTGGACTCAGAAGAGCTTCAGTGCTGTATCTGTTTTCTGCCTCGTCCTTCACCCTCTCTGATCCTTGAGAATGAAAGACACGGCCTCAGTTGGGCTCGGCCACAGGCACCCAGCTGGGCAGAATTGGAGCTCCCTAGCAAGTTAGCAGCATCCTTCTTGGTTTGGTGTTTCGAGCTTCTAAACCCTTTGTGATGTAGACGAGTTTGAGGGCCTCTGAACTTTACTGCTTCATCAGTGCTGTTAACTTCCCTCCCGGGAACACGTGAAGCGAACTCTTCCTGCTGCTCCTGAGCAGTGGCAGCTTACACCTTCCGTTTGTTCCCTGTAGACGGCATTTGTGGACCGAAATTTAAAAGTGAACTCATTTTTAGGGGTTTGTGGAGACACTTTTTACAAATAGGTCTTTATACAAAGGTGAAAACATGGATGAAAAACTTCATGCAAATATTACATTTGTTCCTAAAAGTTTTGGGGGGAAGTTACTAAACACAGCAGCAAATGTAGTATAGGGCTTAGAGCTAGGAAAAACAAGTAGGACTGTGAGGTGTAGTTCAGGGTTTGTAACTTGAAGCGATTTGTGGATGCATTTTGGACATCCAGCGTTTTATTTTTTGAGATTTAAAATTAGGCAAGCATTTAAAAACCTGACTGATATACTATGAGTCCTGATATTTCTACATCCCTCAAAGAGGCTTTCAGTTTCTTGGGTTGTTCCTCAAGGACTCGTGAGTGAAAACACTTCTAGAAACACACTTTGGCTGCTGAAACTAGTTTGGTTTTCAGTTTAAGTCGTTATCACCTTCAGATTAATTATGCGCATAAAGCTTGAGTACAAGGAAGTCGGATACAGTTGTAACTCGACTGGTGAGGCCTCTGGTCTTCATTGCTCACCTGGAGTCCGAGGTTGGGTTGTTGGCTGACACTGCTGCTTCGCTGCTTCTCTCCAGTTTGCACTGGCCATTTGCTGAGCTCTGCATATTTTTGTTCTTCCTCTGTCAAAACAGTTTCGTCGCTTGGAACGCCAGATTTCTGCCTCACGTTGGAATGTTATTTCTTGCTCTGTATTAAACTACATGCTTTGTCTCGTGCAGGTGTTGGCTTATGGAAAGACGCATGATGTACTTAACATACTTCTCTTATTTTTCGTTTGGCTTTGTTTTAAGTTCTGCGAATGGTAGCAGACATATTTGCAGTTTCTCTGCTTTAAAGGCTTCTTGTTTGGAACCAGTATTTTCAACCAGTGGATTTGTTACTTGCAGAAATATTTTTAAAACAGTGTCTGATGGCCTTGCAGTTTGAAATCCCAGAAACAGAACCATATGTACCCAAGCACTGTAGGTGATTGTATTGTAGACTTCGAGTTTAAAAAGGAAACTTTCAAATCTGTTCATATTCTTTTAGAAAATGCCAGGATTTCTGTAAGAAGTACAGAAAGCGTATTTGCTGCTGTCTATTGCACGTGATGTGGCTTGTGAAAAACTAGAAATGATGGATTTCTTTGTAGTGGTTAGTTTTATGTTGAAATATGTTTCTACAAATGATACCTAAAACATTTTGTTTTGGGTAACTATTAAAAACAAAATATGGTGCTCTCCGCATCTGTTTCATAAGTATTCTACCTGATGCCTTATTTTAAAATCCTATTAAGTGGCTCTAAACGATGAAGTTAGCTTTCTCATGCTGGCAGGAGCTTGTTGGCCAGAGGATTTTGGCCTTCAGTCTTCAACATCTGGCTCCATGTTCCGAGTGCTAACTACCCTTTTAAAAAGGAGCAATTCTCCCCTTTGTTTTATGGCTTGAATTGACCTGATATCTTATCTGATGGGTGTTTAAAATCTAAGTTCCTGTTTTTAATCTCAAGGGAGCTGTCTTAACTCTTTCTAGGGATATTCTTTAAATCTTTGCAAAAATGATACTCCAGCATTTAACCAGAGCTCAACTCTGAACTTCCCGACTCCTTCACTCTGTAGTGTAACAGACTCTGTCAAATAACCACAGGGCCCTTTTTTGCTTGAATACCCTGCTGGTCAGGCTGTGGAGGTGGCCGAGAGAAAGCAGCGTGCTCTGTCCCTAATCATAAGACTTGTAACCCCGAAGCCCACCCCCCTTTCTTTTTTAATCTCTGCAAGTTAACAATCTACAAGCAACTTCTTGTAAGATGTGAATTTTTCTTTCATCTGAAAAACAAAAGAGAAGGCCAAGAGCGAGTCAAGTCCGGATCTTTCTGTGTGTGTTTCCTTGCAGCAGGCCTGGCCCGGAGGAACCCAACAAATTCTCCTGCCTTCCGCTTGGCAACAGTTGCCGGGGGTGGCTCTGCACAACTCGGTCCAGCCCACAGCAGTGATCCCAGAGGCCATGGGCAGTGGCCAGCAGCTTGCAGACTGGAGGCAAGTGCCTGGAGCTCCTCTCTGGGAGACTTGCAAGGGCAGGTCCCACCAGAGAGGGGCAGCTTGGTGACTTGGTGAGGCTGGGAAGAAAATAAAGGAGAGATTTATCTCTGTTTGAAATTCTTTAGGAAGAGGAACCATATCAGGCCAGGAGGTGGGGTTATCAGCAAGCTTTGAATACAGGAAAATAATAGGCTTTAAGCTCAGGAATCCTTTACTTCAGATTTAAAGAAAGTCTCATGCAATTAGAAACCCTGTGGGGAAAACCTAGGGCCTCGTGTCACATGACAAGTAAAATGCAGCTCTTTTGGGTCGTTTGAGTTGCTGTTCATGGCTCTTTGGCCCTGATTTGCCCCCGTGTTAAGCATTCACTCCTCCCTGTTCCCTCCCATTGGTGCAGGAATGCCCACTCCCATGGCAGCCAGTACAGCACTGTCATGCAGCCGCCATCCTTGCTCACCAGCCACGTGACTCTGGCCACTGCTCAGCCCCTGAATGTCGGTGTCGCCCATGTTGTTAGACAGCAGCAGTCCAGCTCCCTGCCTGCAAAGAAGAATAAGCCGTCTGCTTCAGGCTCTTCCAAGTAAGTCCTATGGCAGCCGAGGTGACCCCGGGCCCATTTGGGAGAGGTGGTGCCCGGCGTTTGGAGTGCTGTGGTCCAGGCACTTTGGGAATGAGGCAGCAAGTGGCTGCCCAGCTGAGGTGGAGCTGGCCTTTCATCTGGGCATGCGTACCACGTGTGTCCTGGCCAGCTGATCCTTTCTCTCTGCCAGCCTTCGCTATGCCCCAGTTTTTATTTTTCTGCCCACTTTACAGATAAAAATTAACCACATTGTAAAGGGCATAACAAAAATAAGATTGCTCTTGTATTTCAATGTTCTTACCCCTGGAAACCCCGGCTAGGGTGGTTAGTTTACTTTTCATTGGAACTTTTATAGTTAAGTGTATTGGCTTAGTGATGGGGTAAAAAGGAATCAAAGAGCAAATTGGGGAGAGTTGGAGGGAAAGGAAATATAGTTTTGGGGTCCGAGAACTAAATGGTCTTTCCTACAGGTCTTCTGTGGATGCTCTGCCTTCTCAAGTCTATTCTCTGGTTGGGAGCAGTCCCCTCCGCTCCACATCCTCCTATAACTCCCTGGTCCCTGTCCAGGATCAGCATCAGCCAATCATCATTCCAGACACTCCCAGCCCTCCTGTGAGTGTCATCACTATCCGCAGTGACACTGACGAGGAGGAGGACAACAAATACAAGCCCAGCAGGTAAGGTGGGTGAATGGTTCACTGGCTTGGTGGCTGCTACCTTTGGCCTTGACTGGTGGCCTCAGGCGAGTGGCCCGGCTTGGGCTGTGAGAGGAAGGACTAAAAAGAGGTATTTTGGAAGCATGGCTTCGGGCGCGTGAGCCAAAACACTCACATTGCCCTAACCGAGCAGTGGCAGGTCTTCCGTAGTAGGCTACATGTTCGTCAGCTAAGTCAGTCCTTCGGACACACCACATAGAAGGTGTATGTTAGGTTGCCGGGCTCCGCTGGCTTGGAGCGCATGTGGTACTACAGAGACACAGTCCCCTCCCTTTAAGGAACTGTAGAGGCTGAAACAGATTCGCAGCAGAAGCACATGGACAGCAGTTAGTTGGAACAAGTCAGCAGACATGAGAGTGTTTGAGGCTCGTGTAGTTTCTACTCTGAAAAGTCCTCTTTGGAAGAGGTAGAAATTTAAATAATGTTACCTTCTTTTTTTCTCCTCTGCTGTATGGTCTGAAAAGGTTAAGAATTTAAGTATCAGATTATTTCCTCTTATCCCAGCACCTTAATCCAAGTCCTTAAGTGAGCAGTTAACTAAGACTGAGCAGATACACTAGAGAACTGTGACACACGCCTCTCTCAGTGTGAAAGTGCTGGGTCAGTTGCCTCTATAGCCCTGACTTGTATTCTTCACTGGCTTCTAATATTAGACATACAGAAGCAGGAAGAAGCCACTTCTCCATGAAAGTAATGTAGGAGACTTCACGGAGTCATCTATGTGTATATAAATGAAGTGTAAATGAACTTGAAAGAGTAATTTTAGAATGAACTACTTCAAAAGGGCTGTTTACAAAATGGTATCTGCAGTTACAGAATGGTCTTTACAAACGGTAAGTAGACTTGGCACTAAGTTTTGAAAGTGGTCATTGAACTGGGGAAGAGAAAAAGTAAACTTTGCAGTGAGGATAAGTATCCTAGTAGTGGCAAAAAGTTATGTAACCAGCGGGATTGCTTTGACTGGAGCTAAGTCTTTCAAAGAAAGAAAAAGGAAAAACTAAAGTTAGTAAGGTGGGATCAGTTTGTGAAGGAACTTAAATAAGTTGGGTGAGAAGTTTGATCAGATCTAATAAGGAGCCTTTTATTAGTCTGTCGGGGTAATGAGGAACGAGTGTTTGGGGGGTTCTGTTGAAACAGCTGGGGGTGGGTATGGCGAGGAGGCGGCATGGAGTGGTGCTGGAGGCGTTGGCTCCTGGGTCTGAACCCTGTCTTACTGCTTGCGTGCCCTTGGCCAAGTTTCTTAGTTCTCCCGGGCCTCAGTTGCCTCGTCTGCAGAACCAGGATAACAGTGCCTACTTCACAGAAGTGTTCTGAGGATTCCGGGAACTGTGTGTAGAGTGTAAGAACAGTGCCTAATGCATAGGGAGCACTCAGAAGTTTCCTGCGGCTATTATTATTATTACTATTGTTATGGTAATTGTCATCACTGTTACCAGGGGAGGACAAGAGGCCATCATAGAAACAGTGCTGACAGGGCGTTGAATTTTCCTGCATTTCCTTCTCCTCAGCTCTGGCCTGAAGGCAAGGTCGAATGTCATCAGCTATGTCACTGTCAACGACTCTCCAGACTCTGACTCTTCCTTGAGCAGCCCCTATTCCGCAGACGCCCTGAGTGCTCTCCGGGGTGACAGCGGGCCCCCCCCAGAGGGGTCCAGCAGAGGGGGGGGCGACGGCACCGGCACCCGCACCATCATCGTGCCCCCACTGAAGTCCCAGCCTGGTGACTGCACTGCAGCCACACAGGCCTCGGGTGAGTGTCTCCTCTGTGGCGTTGCGTTCTCCGCCGGTGTGCCTGTCCCTCTGCCCGTGGTGGGGACCAGCGGCGTAATGTCCTTAAAGATTACTAAGCTCAGAAATGAGTTCCTTGTCTTAGGAAGTTAATTTTGGCCATTGGCTTATCTTTTCTATTTTTATTTTGCTTGGATTAATTAAAAAAAAATTGTAGTCTCAGAAATACACTCGCTGTTGATGGGAGAAGGTTGACAAGACATATGTTACATGGCAGGGAGAATTAGCAAGCATTTTTTTTTTTAACCACAAGCGATTCATTTTGATGATCCAGAAGTGGGCAGGAACCAATACTATTAAAAATGACTACAAAAATGTTTTTGGAAAACAATATGTACTTAAGACTTTTTTCTCTGCCACTGTCATAGCAGTGATGCTTTTCTGGGTTTTATCATCAAACTAATCACCTCCATCTTTTTTGCTCTGTTGGATGCTGGGCTTAGGCTCCTAGGTTCAGTACTGGGTAATGCTCACTGCAGTGCTGGGCACCAGGTCTCCTCACTTACTCACGTGACTTCCCAGTACTGGTGTTCCTGGTTGGGAGGCCTGCTGTGAGTTCAGGGTCAGAACCTTGGCCTCCTCAGCCTCCAGACAGAAGGAACAAGAAAGTTGAGAGGAGGCACACACACGTCTTAACCTCCTTAGCCCTGAAAATAGTGAGAACCACATTGTGGCCCCGCCCAGAGGCAAAGGGCCCAGGAGATGAAGTCCCTGACTAGGCAGCTGTGTCTGGTGGAAACTCACACAGCAAAGGAGGGAGTGTGCATTTTTGGTGTCAGTGTAGCTGTCGCTGCTGTGTTTGTGTGCCTTGGTGTTTTGCTATGAATAATGTTACTACCAGCGACATACACTGGGTTCTAATTAGAGGGAGGGTATTGTGTTAAGTGAAGCCAACTGTCCCTTGCAGACAAGGCAGAATGTCCCTGTCAGGCTACTGACCAAGACTGTTAGGGGCTCTGTCCACAGCTGGGCCCAAAGGCAGGAGGGCTCTACAGTCACGGTTAAATGCTCCAGCCTTCCTCGTGGGAGCCAGAAGGGAGCAAGATTTTGAAGACCGATCTTGCTTATTCAACTGCCCTGCAGTGCAGTTTCTTAGAATTTGAAGACAGTGAGTGCCCAACAAGATACAATTGTGCCTTTCTTTAAACCCTTTTGATACTTAAATGTCCTAAGTATTAGCCACATCTAGCTCAGCCTCACATTGTCCTTTCTACGCTTGTTTAATCCCTTCCTACATAAACTAGGCCCCGGGCGGGGAGACCTATGCCTTGTTTGTATTTCACTAGCACCTTGCACATCACAGAAGATTAGATAGTATTTACCGAAGTGAGCATGCTGAAGATCCCTTAGGAGCTTCATAGCAAGACAGAAAAGAAATGGATAATACAGTCTATGTTCTGGTATAAATGTAATCCAGGAAGTAAGGTACACCTGAAGCCTCACCCCCTGCCAACCTCGTACAGACGTGGACTGATGATACTGTCTGAGAGTTAGCCCGGTGATGCCGAGTGGGTGGTTTCTCGTAACTAACGAGGGCCTGACCGACTTTCAGGTCTCCTGAGCAGTAAGACCAAGCCGGTGGCCTCGGTGAGTGGGCAGTCATCTGGATGCTGCATCACCCCCACGGGGTACCGAACTCAGCGCGGGGGGGCCAGCGCAGCGCAGCCGCTCAACCTTAGTCAGGTAAGCGCCGGGGGCTGCTGGCCTCTGTGCGGGGCCCCAACTACTGTTACTCTCTGGAGAACCCCACTTCCGGCTGGACCACTGAATAAAACCAAATGAAGCTCCTCTCGTGTCAAATGATTTGGCGTTCTGTGGCCTCCGTCACATGTGCACGAGCTGTGTGCCTTCTTCCCTGTGGAATTGTGCTTGGGATGGGCAGCCCAGCTTTTCCATCAGTCCTAGTCTGTCCTGGGAGATGAGAGAGACGTGTGGAATGCAGAGAGCCTAAGACGCTTTCGTCTGGGTCTGGTTCTGCACCACCCCAGTCTTTGAGACCAGAGTCTCTTCCTTTATCTCCCAGATCGTAAATAACTTGAGCCTCCCACTGTTTCCTTGAGGCAAGAGACGGAAAAGCTTTCTGGCCACCTAATCAACCAGTTCTAGTCCTACCTGTTGTGTGAGTCTGGGGTGTGGGGCTTTCTCCTCCCATCTGATCCTCTGGCGGGGAGGGGGGGGGTCGCTGTTCTGTTTCTGTTCACTCTTTTCCTCAGCTCAGATTCTGGTGCTTGTGTGATGTCTACTAGTAGTGAGAAAGTGTATGTGCGAGGATGTAACTCTGTACGTGTGTGTGAGAAGAGCACGTGTTGTAAGTGCAAATGTAAGTTCGAGTTAGTGCATGTGTTTTAGGCTCCACAATTCAAGAGGGATATGAAGAACTTAGAGGAGAACAAAAGAAAACATTGCCGAGAAAGAAAGGTTAGGAAAAATTCAGATTCACTGATGCCCGAATAGGGTGAGTTGAGTCGACAGTTACTACCCTGCAGGGGTGGGCACCCCTCTGAACTCTCGATCCTGCCCCCACCCCCCCGCCCCCCATGCTTGAGAGCGTAGTGCTGCTCCCTGGGCTGGGTTAGGGTCCGGGCTGCCCAGAAGCAGCATGAGTTCGATCCTCAGCTCTCAGCTCGGCCTTTGATGCCCCGAACCAGAGTAACCCTGAGATTCCTGACGCCCTCCTTCCTCCTTCCAGAACCAGCAGTCGTCGTCAGCGCCAGCCCCGCAGGAGAGAAGCAGCAACCCTGCCCCCCGCAGGCAGCAGGCGTTTGTGGCCCCGCTCTCCCAAGCCCCCTACGCCTTCCAGCACGGCAGCCCACTGCACTCGACTGGGCACCCACACCTGGCCCCGGCCCCCGCTCACTTGCCAAGCCAGCCTCACCTGTATACGTACGCAGCCCCCACCTCTGCTGCTGCGCTGGGCTCCACCAGCTCCATTGCTCATCTCTTCTCCCCCCAGGGCTCTGCAAGGCATGCCACAGCCTACACCGCCCACCCCAGCACTCTGGTGCACCAGGTCCCTGTCAGTGTGGGGCCCAACCTCCTCACCTCTGCCAGTGTGGCCCCTGCTCAGTATCAGCACCAGTTTGCCACCCAGTCCTACATCGGGTCGTCCCGAGGCTCAGCGATCTACACTGGATACCCACTGAGCCCTACCAAGATCAGCCAGTATTCCTACTTGTAGTTAGGGAGCCCGGGGGAGCCCCATGGCCACCCTCTCCTGGCCCCGAGCTCTTCGCTGCAGGCTCCCGTAGCCTCTCCCTCACTCTCTGTGGAAACTCCTTAGCCAGCAACTTGCTCTGCAGGGGCCACTGGAGCAGAAGGGTTTCTCTGGGAACCTGTGCCAGCGTCGACCTTGTTGCTGTAGTCAGTCTCTCAGAGTCCGCCCTCCTCCTCTCTCTCTGTCTTCGTGACAGCAGCTTGTCCTTGGGGGAGTGCAGGTGCCCATCTTCTGCAGTTCCCAAGGGGGAAAGATCATTCTGAAGTTACCCTCCAAAAAGTATTTTCTCTCTGACTTTATTTCTATAAATGCTTTTAAAAACAAGTGAAGCCCCTTTTTATTTAACTTTGTTTTGTGTAGTTGCTGTTCAGAGGGAAAATGCTGATGGAAGGACTTGAAATCTGGCAATGAGTGAGAAAAGAAAAATCATTAGTTTTTGCTGTTTAAGAACCAAGACTTAATTGACTACTTTAAGAGCAGCTCTCACAAGTCCTTATTTTACTGTCAGGCATTTCTCCTCAAAATTTTACTTTTGTTTGTGAGCTATTTAAACTTACAATGTTTTAATTTTATTCTCATGTCACATTATACTTAAGGGTCAGTTGTTACTTATGCAAAATACACACTGCTCTGTATTACTATCGGGATTCTCTCAGTCACTCCTGTATCTATTACAAAGTAGTGTTAAAAAGGCAGCTCTCCATTTGCTGGTTAACTTAGTGCGAGAATCCATTCCTGCCGTGAAAACACGAAACACCAGATATTCTTTTTAAATGAAGCACCACGCATTCTTTTAAAATTAGTTTTTAAAATGTCCTTCTCTGATTCAGCTTACATTTTATTATAGAAAAGCCATGCAGGTGGTGGTTATTGTACGGTGGTGGTGGTGGTGGTATTATATGCAAAATCTCTTTGTATTATGTGATACTGGCATTAATGAGCTTTGCCTAAAGATTAGTATAGTATGAATTTTCAATAATACACCTCTCCCTCCTCGCCTCCTCTCTCCCTTCTGTTCTCTGTGATTTATCTGGGGAGAAAGCTAAAGAATCTGAAACCAGATGAGAACATTGTGTACAGCTTTTATACTTTAAAGTAGCTTCCTTTGTATGCCAGCAGCAAATTGAATGCTCTCTTATTAAGACTTATACAATAAGTGCATGTAGGAATTGCAAAAAAATATTTTAAAATTTTATTACTGAATTTAAAAATATTTTAGAAGTTTTGTAATGGTGGTGTTTTAATATTTTGCATAATTAAATATGTACATATTGATTAGAAAAATATAACAAGCAATTTTTCCTGCTAACCCAAGATGTTATTTGTGATCAAATGTGTAGTGATTATACCTGAATTGTGTATTTAGTGCGTGTCTGACCCTCCAGTGTTACCCCGGAGATGGCACTGGTGTCTCCATTGTATTTAAACCAGAAGGAACTGATCCTTGTTGGAGTGTGTGTGAACTAACCGCAGTTATATCCGAGCGTATTACTGTAGTGCTGAGTGAGCAGGGGCACTGCCTGCGAGGGGAGGAGACCCTTGGAACTGTTTTGCACAGGTGTGTCTGGTGAGGCGTCGTTCAGTGTGTGTCTCTCCCTTCCCTCTCTCCTCCTTCCCTTATTGTAGTGCCTTATATGATGATGTGGTGGTGGTAGAGTTTACAGTGAGCTTGCCTTAGGACAGACCAGCAAGCCCCGGGGCCTCCGCCGTCCACAGGGGTTTATCAGAGCAGGACGAGTAGCTGTGTTGTGTCTGTGCATTGTTCTCAGCTTCCCTGCCGACACACACCGAAGAACAAAAACGGCAGCCTTTCTCCTTTTCTGCCATTCTGCCCCCTTTCTGTTTTGGCTTGGCAGCCGAGTTCTCACCGCTGTTTTCCCTGCGTGGCTCTCACGGCGCATTGCTACCCTGCTTCCGTGAGCATCCGGGAAGCAGGGGAGAGGAGGCAAGCCAGTATTTAATAGGCATTTTTCCTTTTTTAAAGAGTATGTGCGATCACTTTGAAAATGAGATTCCCCCCCCCCCTTTTCCCACGTGGCAGTCCTTCCTGCAAATAGCCGACATTCCTAGTGAAGTATTTGCCTGTTGAAAAAAACATATAGCAGATGTGTCTATACCAAAGAGCCTGTTGTATTGCTTCCCATGTCCCCATACTGCGAGGGGTAGTTTTGTGATGCCACTGTGGCAGGGAACTCATAGAAAGGTTTCTCAGCTGGTGAAGACTATTAAGAAGGAACCAAAGCCAGCTGAGTCATTGGGCTTTTTGAGGTTTCTTTTTAACAGCTAGTATATTCTTGGGGCCCTTCCCACTGTGAAATCGTCCTTGTACTCTCAGCTCCTGCGTGGATCTGGGTCAGGTAGAGGGTACTGGGGATGGGGATGTTCCTGCCCGCAAAAGATGAGGGGGAAGAAGGTCAATCTAAGATACAGTGTTCCATCTGAACTGAGAGTGACATACTTGAGGGATAAGTCTAGGACCGGTTCTTTGTAGAGATGGTACCAAGGAGGTGCAGGATGGAGCTGGGAGATTTCGTGGAGCCCGGTCAGCGAGCTCTGCACTGAGCTCTGCACCGGGTCGAACACCGAGGAGCTGTCAGGGTATTCAGAGTTCTTCACTGTAAGGACTAAGGGCTTCCAGGACGGGGCGGACCGCCAGTACAGCCTCCCAGGAACACGTCGGTGTTTTCCATACATTTTAAATCGTACGGAGCTGTGTTTCCAGCATTATGTTGGTCAGGACACCCGAGCAGTTAGTACAGTTTCTGTCATTAGTGTTACACAGTGTTCTGGTCAGCGTGTGTGATCTCCATGTCTCCTTTTTGCCAAGCACATTCTGATTTTCTTGCTCAAGGGCAGATCTAGTTTCTAATGGAATCACTTTTTCCCTTATCTTTCCTCTGCAAGGGATAGGAATTACCGGTTTTGTAAGAAACGAGATGCAGGGGGCGGAAACAAAACACTCCACTGCTGTCCCCAGTCCAGTAGATGCACCATTTCAGATGCAGAGGAAAAGACAATACCAAGATCTTCTGTTTTTAACCTTAATCATCTTACTAGCATTGTGTGGCTTTAAGGATTTCAGAGGTTTTCAGCCTTAGTTTATAAATTGGCATTTCAGATTTACCCAGATAAAAATCCACCTGTGTCTGCTGAATGTGTACGTGCTCAGTGTGGCTTTGGACTCTGCGCCTGGGGCTCGCCATCTCTGGCCTGGCAGGACGCGAGAGGCCCCGTGAATTTAGTGAGCAGCTGGCCTGGGCCACAGGGGCCCGGCCTCAGGCCAGGTGAAGGCTTCAAGGCCTCTCTGGGGTTGCATTTCCAGCTGCTGCCCTTCAGGGTGAGAGAGAAAGTGGGTGAGTGTGAAGAACAGCCAGTCTAGGCTTGTCAGGACCCTTGATCACTTGAGTTTTTAATAACTCCCAAGAGGGGATCCCACCGTCCGTGCTCAGCTAAGAGCCAGCCCCAGGAATAAGAACTCTGTCTCAGACCATTCTGGCCATCCATCGCCCTCCCCCCAGAGGGGCTGCGCTTGGCTGCCCTTCACCAGGCAAGCTCAGTGATGAGTGTTTTATTCGGCGTTATTATGCAAAAACCCACTGGTTATGATGGTTTGTTTTAAGTTAGGAAATGAAATTGCCTCTCAGTGACAGACACGGCCCAAGCCTGCTTCCTGTTTTGGTTTTGTTTTTAACTGATGGATGGTGCAGCATGTCTACATGGTTGTCTGTTGCTAAACTTATATAATGTGTGGTTTTGATTCAGCTTGAAAAATAATCTCACTACATGTAGCAGTACATTATATGTAATGTTAGTATTTCTGCTTTGAATCCTTGATATTGCAATGGAATTTGAACTTTATTAAATGTATTTGATAGGCTAGTTATTGTGTGCGATTTACATTTCTTTTGCTTTCCCCTTTTCTGGTTGTGCGCTTCCTTTTACAACAACCCTCTAGAAGCAGTTTCTGAGAATTACTGAGTTATGTTTGTAATGCAGATGTACTTAGGGAGTATGTAAAATAATCATTTTAACAAAATAAATAGATATTTAAAATTTAATACTAACTATGGGAAAAGGGTCCATTGTGTAAAACATAGTTTATCTTTGGATTCAATGTTTGTCTTTGGTTTTACAAAGTAGCTTGTATTTTCAGTATTTTCTATATAATATGGTAAAATGTAGAGCAATTGCGATGCATCAATAAAGTGGGTAAATTTTCTGATTCGTGTGACTGTTTTAGACTTTCGTTGTGGGAGGCCCCGTCTGGAGGAGGTCTCCTGGCCGCCGTGGGTGAGGATAAGTTGTCCTGGACACAAGCTGTTGTTCTGGCGGGGAAGGGGGCAGCGGTTCCCTCTAGTGGAGAATGCCCTGAGCCCTTCTCCTAAACTGCTTTTATTGAGATCGGTATGTGCAGGGATATATGTCAAAGGGCTGTAGTTACAGTAAACATATTATTTATAGATAACAATTGAAGAAACCCAGAAATCTGCCTCAGGTCAGGGTCTGTTAGACATGCTGACGCCAGGTGGTTATTAAGGCATATTTCCCAAGATAAGGAGTTCACTCCTTATGCTTTGAACTTAAACATCTGGTTTACACCAACAGGGCTATAGCAAAGCAAAGCAAGCTTCAAAGGATACAACGTATATATTGCAGGCCTGATTGCCCACGGGAACCCTCAGTGCTAGTATTGGGTGGTGCCTGCCTCCTTCATTCCTGGCGTTCCAATCACAACTTACAGCAAGGCCCTGCCCGGGGCTACAGTCTCTGAAACCACACAAAGCGGTCCCCAACATTTCACTTTAAGGGTAGAAGGGGATCAATAAAAGGCATCTTTGGAGTACCTAAATACACTTGAACATTAGTAGACAAATTACATATTTGAGACAAATTTATTTTTCATGCAAACCTCACGACAGAAAGGAGTAGGCGTTGGTAGGGAACATTCCTGAGAATGGAGTTCCAGGCACCTGACCTGAGATCATCGGGATCTGGCCCTTTCAAAGAGGCAGAAAGAAACATCTGACATAGGCTGATTAAATTTTGTTTCCTAGCATGTTCCACCCAACACCTAAAGTAGCGGAATAAAAATAAAGCTCACCACAAGAGGATGCTCCTCTTCCCTCCATTCCAGCTGCCCTGTTAGAAGCAAAGTCCTTTTTAGAGAAGGAGCGTTTCAGATCAGATTTCTCTTGATTCTGAAGTGAGTGAACTTGCTCCGGATAAAGAATGAGAGATTCGTCTGGATCAGTCATTGCAAGTCTCTGACTAAACGCGATCTTCATTTGACTCCTTTTGACGTGTTTCAGGCCAAGTTAAACCCTTCAGTGGCCACTGATTTGTTTGGCGCTCCTGAAGTCCTAGCTGGGCTATAGAAATAAGAAACATTCAGAAACACACTTTTGGACCATCAGAGGAGAAATTATCAATAGTTCTTTTCCATTAGTAGGGGAGTCAGAATACATTTATTTTGGTTTACACTGCGCACACATTTTTCAGATGTTCTTCCTGAATAAATACATGTAAAATTAGTGTCCACTTGCTGAACACTCCCCGGTTAAGAACATGTAATACCTGGAACCTTCCGGGCAAAGGAAAACCATATAGAAAGGCTTTGCTGCCAATCATGCTTCCAGTTAACCAAGAATCTACTCAGTGACTTGTTTTTGTTTCGTTTTCCAAGTTGTTTTTTATCTTATATTTTCTTCTTAGGCTAAACCAGAGAGAGATTGGGATAGCCCCATAAGCAACTGGGTAGTCTGTGGGGAAATCTGCATTTTAATGATGAAAACTCATAAATTCACTCTGCTGGGCTGGCTTTGTGGAAAATTCCACATGAAGTTCAAGTCAGCCTCGGTTTCCCTATTCATCTCGAGATGATACCTGAGGTTTAGCACTAGATGGCGCCAATGAGCTATGGGAGAAGATCGTGCAATTGGCTACTGTGGCTTTCCCCTGCCTTCACCCCCTTTCCCCCTCAAACCTCATCTCCCCTGCTTCCAGCTTCCATGAACAAGGCAAGAAACAACCCGTGCTGTTATTGCTGGGAAAGGGAAGGATTAATGAAGGATCTTTCTTATGTCAGTGCTGGAAACCTTCTGAGACATGGGGAAGAGTTTGCTTTTTTCCCCGGGGCCTCCCCCTGCCCCGCTAGCTCCTTTTCCGGGGTGGCCGCCCAGGAGGCTCTGGTCGAGGGTTTCCATCTCCTGCCCCTCTTCTGGGGAGCCTAGCCTAGGCGGGAGGTGGTTAAGGCTTCTGGCTGCTCTGCAGTGGGGCCATCTGTGTTTGATCAATCCAGGCAGGAAGGAGGGGGTAGGGGCTGTGAAGGGCCTGAAAGCATTCCAGAGTAGTGAGAGAGACCCAGAGGTCCTGAAGGACGAGGCCCCGCCCCCACCCCGCCTCCAGCGCCAACCCGCGGGCTCCAGCGAAGAGGCCGCCGGCAGGACCGCACACTCCTACCCCGGCCCTGCTCTCCCGCTGCCATGGGGCCTTGTACTCCTCTCCTCTTCGTGCTCCTCCTGTCGTGGTCGGGACCCCTTCAGGGACAGCAGCACCACCTGGTGGAGTACATGGAACGCCGACTAGTTGCCTTAGAGGTGAGAGACTCCTTTCTCTTGTAGCCCAGTTTGTCAGGCATCTAGGGAGAACATTGGGCTCTGTAAGAACCTACAGAAAACTCCACCTTTTAATAAGATCCTCTTTCCCCACAAACACAGAGCAGCTCACACCTTTGTGTTCTCCCCCGCCCCCACCCTGGGATTAGATAGAATAGAGGGACAGAGTGGAAAGGAGAGCTAGGAGGTGGGGATGCAGCTGAGGATGAGCTGAGGATTCTGCTCCAGAGTTGCAAGCTCCCAGAGAACTTTCTGCTGTTGTAACCCTTTGAAGTCTGTAGCATCCTAACCCCAGGAGAAGTGTATAATGGAGCAGAGACCCCTCCCCACCCCAGAGGCTCAGTGACTCGGTGGCCCTGCTCACAGAGAAGGTAGGCTGGAGGACACGTAGTAGGGGCAGGGGCTGAGGTGAATCTGAGCCAGGCTTTCTGCACACTTAGCATCTCTGAGCATCTGGTTTCCTTCCTACGGGGGTAGAAGGGGATGTTGCTGCCTAGCTGAATGTGCTTTTCCCCTTTCCTGCCTCCCTGGTTGGGCCTCTCCCTGCCTGGGAGTTGTAAGCCTGCAGCCCTCCATCCCCCTCCCTGCAGGAACGGCTGGCCCAGTGCCAGGACCAGAGCAGTCGGCATGCTGCTGAGCTGCGGGACTTCAAGAACAAGATGCTGCCGCTGCTGGAGGTGGCGGAGAAGGAGCGGGAGGCCCTCAGAACTGAGGCAGACACCATCGCGGGGAGAGTGGACCGTCTGGAGCGGGAGGTTGACTATCTGGAGATGCAGAACCCAGCGCTACCCTGTGAAGAGGTTGAGGAGAAAGTGGCAGGAGGCACCGGGACCAAAGGCAAGGGCAGAAGAAATGAGAAGTATGATATGGTGACAGGTAAGCGATCCGAAAGCAGGCCCCCAACTCGGAGACCTGTGCTCTTGCTTGGGTGCCAGCCCACGTGGAGGGATCCAACCCCCTGGGGCAACAGTGAGCTGTCCTCCACTATTCCCTTCTTCCTCCCTGCCCCAGTCCACGCTGGCTGTGTCTTCCGGAATCTGCCTTAGGGCAACTCTGCAATGACAGGTCCATGAGGGAGAGTTGCTGTGGGCCCAGGCCCCATAGTGTCCTTTTTCCCCCATCTGCCATAAGAGTGGATGCATCCATTGGGCAAAGCACACTGTCCTCCAATGGCCTTCCCAGGGTGGGGGGGACGGAGGGTGCTGGCATTGGGCATCTAACTCTTGCCTGTATTTCCTTGTGCTGTGCTTTTCTCCTTCCCCACCAGACTGTGGCTACACAATCTCTCAGGTGAAGTCAATGAAGATCCTGAAGCGGTTCGGGGGCCCAGCTGGCCTGTGGACCAAGGATCCCCTGGGACCAGCAGAGAAGATCTACGTGTTAGATGGGACACAGAATGACACAGCCTTTGTCTTCCCGAGGCTGCGTGACTTCACCCTTGCCATGGCGGCCCGGAAGGCATCCCGAATCCGGGTCCCCTTCCCCTGGGTCGGCACAGGGCAGCTGGTCTATGGTGGCTTTCTTTACTATGCACGGAGGCCTCCTGGAGGACCTGGGGGCGGCGGGTTGGAGAACACTTTGCAGCTCATCAAATTCCACCTGGCAAACCGAACCGTGGTGGACAGCTCAGTGTTCCCAGCGGAGGGCCTGATCCCCCCATACGGGCTGACGTCACACACATACATTGACCTGGCAGCTGATGAGGAGGGCCTTTGGGCAGTCTATGCCACCCAGGAGGACGACAGGCACCTGTGTTTGGCCAAGTTAGACCCACAGACACTGGACACAGAGCAGCAGTGGGACACGCCGTGTCCCCGAGAGAATGCGGAGGCTGCCTTTGTCATCTGTGGGACCCTCTACGTCGTCTATAACACCCGCCCCGCCAGTCGGGCCCGCATCCAGTGCTCCTTTGATGCCAGCGGCACCCTGACCCCAGAAAGGGCAGCACTCCCTTATTTCCCCCGCCGGTATGGCGCCCACGCCAGCCTCCGCTATAACCCCCGCGAGCGCCAGCTCTATGCCTGGGATGATGGCTACCAGCTTGTCTATAAGCTGGAGATGAGGAGCAAAGAGGAAGAAGTCTGAGGAGCTAGCCTTAGAATCTCTCTCAGCTCCATCCATTTATATCCCCACTAAATTTCCTGTTCCTCATCATCCCATGGGGGCAAGTTGTAGTTCAAATCTCGTATTTTTAGCCGACGGACGCCGAGTTCTCATGGCCTCTTCGTTTCGTATGGGATCTTGGGGAGTCCTTTTGGAGCTAAAAGAGGAAGGAAACCCTAAGGGTTCACTCCTCCACGGCCCCATGTCAACAAATGTCAGGCCAAAGACGACCCAGAACCAGAGCTCCGACCCTCGTATGGGGGCCCCCAGTGAGAGGCAACGGAGTATTTCTTGCCTTGGTGTGAGTTGAGGAGAGAGGACTGGGAGACTTTCAACTCCGCCCTCTCTCCTTTCAGTGCCCTCAGGAATGGGACTTTCTCCACCTCATTTTGTACAGAGACGTCTTGCATTAAAAGGAAAATCCACTGCTCCTTGCCTGTGTGTGTTTGGGGCAACCCTCACGACCTGTTTCACCCCATAACCCTCTATTTCCCTCCTCCACCCCATCCCCACTCCTTCAGCCACGTTAGGGACTTGGCTGGGTTCCCTGGCTGCGGGAGAAGGAACTTCTCTCGTTACAGAGAGGCGCCTGGGGAAGTAGCTGAATCTGGCTAATGGAGGAGGCAAACTTCTCCACACCCCCCTCCACCCCAGCAGCCCTCCCAGAACCACCAGTGGCACCGCGCCTCTGGCCACAAGACAGCCCAGGGGCAGAGTTTCCGAGTCCAATTCTCAGAGGTTCTGAACCAGAAAGTGGATTTCAGTTGCACTGGAGTCTACTGTGGAAGCCGGGCGACCGCATGTGTTTTCAGTAAGAACGTGAAGCCTCACCTCTAGAGGAGACTCTACCCCCAACCCTGAACCCCACTCCCGGGGCCAGCATCGGGCTGACCCCCAGGGTTGCACAATCGGACTTGGTCTGAACTCTGATTTCCTGCTGCCACAGCGTCTGCGGTTTGGGTGGAGGGGCAGTGACCATGTCTGAGATGTTAGTCCTACCAGTTTCCCAACACTCTCCCTCTCTCCACCCTCATCGTCCAGCTTTCCCACCCTGGGCCTGGAACCTGGCAGAAATCCATCCAGGAGTCCTGGAAACTTAACCCCTTCTTGGTGGTACCCTGGGCTCTGGTTTGTATCTGGGGAGGGAAGGAGACCAGAGGAGGAAAACCCCAGGTTTTGGACTCCAGTCTCTAGGAGTCTGTTGAGCAAATTACCAGGCCCACCCCTGCTTCATCTCTGTCCAGCCCTGGGGAGCAAGGCTGCCTGGTGGACCAGATCCCCTGCTTTATGGGGAAGTTGACCTCAGGTCACCTTGGGAGTCCTCGTGGTGATTCACCTCAGGTGGGGGGGGAAGGAACGTGGTCTTCCACCCACAGTGCACCTGTCCTCCCTCCAGGATGGGGTGGGTGGGCCAGGGCCGCCTCCCCCACCCCCAGCCTCCTTTGCCTTCTCTCCTCAGGCAGAGCTGCTCCCCGCGGTGAGGAGGGGGAGAGAAAGGCAGTAGGAGCCCAGGCGGTGGGGCTCTCGCCCATTCAGTTCTCTCCTAATGTGGGGCTGGCAACCATAATCACTGCCTGCCAGCCCACGGAGGGGGCTGCCCACCAAACATCTGCCCCAGCGCGCCGCTGGGAGGGGTGCAGAGGGAGGAAGGGCGATCTCAGGGGAGCCTGGAGACGGGTGCCCGCCGTCGACAGGGCGGCCACGCAGCTGTGGCTGTGGTGTGTGCATGCGTGGGTGCACCTGGCAGGTGTCTCTCCCCCCTCCGTGGTATGACTGTATGTCAGTGTCTGATTGGAAGCTGCTAGAGGGTGGAGTTGAGTTATCTCAACACCGCAGCAAACATGAGGCATGGCTTTTGACGACCCTGGGGGGAGAACAGCTGCAGCACTGAGTGTGTCGGTGACGTCAGTGTGAGTGTAAGAACCGGGACCACCTGCCGCCCACGTGTGTGCCTGGCTCTGGGGCGTCGGTCTTTGCCTGGTTCCTCAACGAGAAGGGGAAAAGGAGGCTTCTTTTCCTTTTTCCTTCTGGGCTTAAAATTTCTTTGGAAAAGTTCACTGAGACTTTTCTGAAAGGGCAGAAATCTCTGGGGCCTTGTCATTTATTTCTTTTCGCTTTTTTTTCTTTTTGGCTCCTGTACAAAAGCTAGTGCTATTTTGGAAATGTTTTGGAAGGTAAGTGGACCTGGGTGGACAGATCCAGTGAACTGTCCAAATTCCTTAAATTAAATGATCTGCTGCTCAAGGAGAGAGCCTCGGGAGCTGAACCCGGTCAGCAGAACCAGCCTTACCACCCTCCCCACCCCCCTACCCCCCGCCCAGACCCTCCGCACCTGTCACTTGGCAGAAACCCGGCGTGACCTTTGGTTTGGGCTGAACGAAAGGCAGTGGAAGCAGAGGTTCTGATGGGGAAAGGAGGGACTGAAAGCCCAAAGAAGAGTTCCACATCTGCCCCCAACGCCTGGTACTCAGACAGCCCGGCAGGTATGGGGATGCGGGCACAGCAGCAGGAGGCAAGAGGAGCTGATGCTGTGGGACAGCCTTCCCCCATATCACTGGTCCAGATGCTGCCTCCCCATCGCAAGGCAGGATTCAGGGGGCTTCCTCATCCCACTCTGGCCCCAGCGTTTCCTGCCCCGACTTCCAGGCTCCCTTCTTTATTCTCAAGATCCCCTCCCCCCGGCTCCCTAGTGCCGGTCTTAGTGTCTCCCTGCCAGAGAAACCGAAGTGTCCGTCTTGTCATTTTCATCCGGAGCCGGAGCTGAGGTCCTCTGACCCCTGGGTGGTGGGGAGGGAGGGAGCAGCCAGGCAAGGGAGGGAGTTGTTGATTCAGCTGCGGTGCTTCCTCTGGAATGGGGCTCAGAGCTGAACAGGAACCGGAGCCCTTTCCCTCCTCCTCCTCCCCAGTCTCAGGTTTTCTGGATCCCTCCTTAATCCCTTCCCTTAGAGAGGTGCATCTTCCCTGAGGCTCCTGGAGCACCCCGTTCCTCTGCTCTCTGCTTCTCTACCCGGTTTAGGTCAGAACAAGCTCAACAGGAGCTGCCGAGACTCTCCTCGTCTGCCTGTCTCCCAGCCTTCAGGAGAGTTCTGCGGACCTGCTGCCCAGACTCTCCATGACTGTCTCAGCTCTGTGGTCTCAGTCCAGGAGGGGTTTTCTGGTCCCTGAGCCAGAGGGCAGGGGCTGTCCCTCTGCCCTGGGCCCCTAGCAGCCGCTGCAGCCTGTCCTGGCTGCTCTGCCCCAGCAGCCTGGAAGCTTCCTCCTCTGCCACCCCGGCCCCTAAGGCTGCTAAGCTGTCCTCTGCCTGCTCTTTTAACGTCTGCTCTCACAATGCAGAGCTTAAAAGATTAAATCTTTATTTATGGATTTAATAACTCCACGGAAGCATTATAAATGTGAAAGCCAGTGCATTAGAGGGCAGAGTGAGAAAGTAAAAATTCAGACCTCTCAGGACACTCCGTCCAGGGCCTCGGCTCTGACAATATCTGGAATCGGACATCTCTCTGGGGTCTGTGCAGCCCAATCACTGACTTCGCTGCGAATGGCCACCCTCACTCCCTGGACATAGCTCTGTGGCCCAAGGGGGACAAATCAGATTCTCTCTGCTGGGATTTAGAATCGCAGAGCAGAGCTGTTAGATGTGAGAAAGTGCTGGGAAGCTTTTATGCGCTTCCCCCCCCCCCCTCCCAGAGAGGCAGAGAAAGCCAGACTGCAGAGCGAAGGGGTGAGGCGGGCAGGACAGAAGCAGAGGCAGGAGTGAGAGGGCAGCTTGTGCTGGCCACTGTGCGTGTCCTGTCTCTAGCCACTCCTCCTGCGGTCGCAGCACAGTTCTAGCCTTTGTGTCCTACTAAATGCTCAAACCCTTAAAATAAATATGGTTGACTCTTGAACAACATAGGGGTTAGGGGTTCCAACCCTCCCCCCCCCCCCCCCGCCCCAGCCGAAGATCCACGTGTCTTCTGATTCCCCCAAAACTTAAATGGTGCCTCAGGATCCATGGGGGATTGGTTCCGGGACCCCTGGGACACCAAAATCCACAGCGGCCCACGTTCCCTGTGTAAAATGGTGTCGGCCAGCCCTGGCTGGTGTGGCTCAGTAGACTGAGTGCCGGCCTGCGAACCAAAGGGTGGCGGGTTCAAGTCCCATTCAGGGCACATGCCTGGGTTGTAAGTCAGGTCCCCACACATTTGATGTTTCTCTTCTTTCTCCCTTCCCCTCTGTGTAAAAGTAAATAAATAAAATCTTTTAAAAAATGATGTAGATCAGTGCCTGCAGTCAGCCCTTCCCAACCGCAGACTGAAAACAGTACAGGGACTTACTGAAAAAAATCTGTGTATAGGTGAACCAGCACGTCCAAACCAGTGTTGTTCAAGGGCCGACTGTGCCGACTGTTCCCTCTTCTTGAATGATTTTTCTCTTTGCTCACATTAGTATGAGTGGGTTTCTGTTTCCTGCAACCCAAAGATAATGCCTCCTCTTCACCCAAAACATCACCCACCCCCTAGGCTTCTGGGCAAATGACCCTGACTCCTTACAGTGTTCCTGCTTATCTCGCAGAGGACTCACTAGAATAACGAAGGAGCCGGTGTGTGCCTGACCTGAATCGTTCCACCCTGCTCGCTCAGGGTGGCTCTCTCAGGCCTCACCCCTCCGTGGCCCGCCTAGACAGCCTGGCCCCGTTCTCTCCCTTCACGGTGCGCTGTTTCTCAGCAGACGTTCCCGGAGGCGGCCTGACAGGTGCATACCGTAGAGCCTGGTGAGTGTGGGGTTGGAGTCCTGGGTTCGGAGTCTGGCTCTGCCGCCACTAACTGCTGTGACCCCTCATTACCTGCTATCTTATCTCTAAAACAGTCATGGCAGCTTCAGCCCGACAGGATTGGTGCTGTGAGAATTAGAGATGGTATATGCCAACTCTTCAGCAGTGCAGACAGCGGTATGTCGCCCTGGGACCCCACAACCTGTGGGCGTCTTTTCTGACCACTTCCCCTCCCACCCAACAGGGTCAGGTGTCCTTCCTGTGGGCCCGATCTACCCTGTGCACACCCCAGGTGGAGCCCGTACCCCAGTGTGCTGGATCTGGCTCACCCTTGTGTCCCTGGGGCCTGACACAGAGCCCGGCTCCTTTGTGGGGCCCAATAAACACTCATGTTCCTGCCCCGCCCCCGTCGGGCTGTGAACCCTGAGACCTGTGGGTCTGTGTCTCCTAACTCAGGACCTCACTCAGGAGCATGCTGCCAGCAAGCAGTGAATGTTCATGGTGGCATTTTTCAATTTAGCTGGACAAAGACAAGCTGCAGATGAAGACTGAAAGCAGTCTCTTTTCCCCAGCAGAAATCACTGGCCTTCTTCCCGCAGTGACGATTTCCAGCTGCAGTGTCTAAGGGGACGTCTGAAGCTCGGCCAGCACCTCTAACCCTGTGGCCGCAGGGGAGGAAGGCAGCACAGCTGCAGAAGGTACTGGGAGGACCTTTGAGGTTCAGCATCTGGTTTGTAGCAAGGATTCTGGAGCAGTTAAACCTATTCCCTGCCACTTACGAGCAAGTTGTTTCTCCTCGATGAGCCTCAGTTTCTTCACCTATGAAATGCAGGTAACAGTACCTGTGTCACAGACCGCTGTGCGGATGAAATGCAGGAAGTCCTGTAAAGCGGTAAAGTCAGTGCCTGGTACATACCGGGCGCTTCATAAATATGGTTGTTATTGTTATTAATATTATCGTGCTTGCAGAAGCCTCTTCAGATAGCAGAGTGCTCATGCGTTTGATCCCCTTTGATCTTTACGACAGTTCCTGTAGATCGGCAGGTGTCAGGCGCCTGAGGGTTAGAGAGGCTAAAATGACCTGCCCTGGCCAGGGGGCGCAGGTGGTTGGGCATCATCTCGAGCACCAAAAAGTTGTGGGTTTGCTCCCCAGGTTGGGGTGTAAATGGGAGGCAACCGTTCGATGCTTCTCTCTCTCTTTCCTCTTCCCTTTCTCTCTCTAAAATCAGTATGGATATCCTTGGGTGAGGATTAAAATAATGACTTGTGTAAGGCCACACAGCTCATAAGTACTGGGGCCAGCTGTGTGAAGAGTGGGAAGAGCTCGAGCTCTGAACTCAGGCTGAGTTCAAATCCTTGCTCCGCCGCTCACTCTCTGCATGTCAGTGAGTACTACCGACCCTGGCAACCTGTGAGTGGAGGAGCCAGGTGCTCAGTAAATGCTCGTTCCCAGGCCTGCAACTCATGATGTCTCATCCTGGACACTACGCTGGTGGCCATCTCTGGGGCTATACACTGCCTGTCTCAGTCCAGGAGCTCCTCAGCTGCCTTTCCTCTGCATATGTACATGGTCTGGAGAAGAAACGGCGCCTGCTTCCCCCAGAGGGTTCTCCACCAGCAGGTGCAGCCGTCAGGGAAGAGAGCAGGTTGTGTGGATGCTTCTGCCCTTTCTCTGTGCCTGAGCTACTCTGCCAGCCGTGTGCGTGTGTGATTTTGGTTTTCTTTCCTTTTTTAAAAAAAAACATAGTGCTCCCAAACTGCCTTTTTCCTTAACCACATTTTGTCTCAAAGGTGTTCTAGCTGTTCAGCACGTGTCCCTAGGAGCCCTCACTGGTGAGTTTTTGGACTTACCTCGCTGTTTATTGTGACAGATCCTTCAATGTTGTGGTGAATGCTTTTGGTCTTAGAGATATTTATTACGTCCAATTGCGTATGATTTTGTTCAGGGGCTGCTGGGGGTTGTTTCAGACCTGTAAATCCTCGCAGCTGTCAAATGCCTGAGCTGTCCTCCATCTATTCTCATTACCCTTTTGGAGGAAGGAAAGCGGCAGAAAGAACCCGGGGAGGGAGTAAGTGGACCTTTCCATTTCAGTGGCTTAGTGTCCTGGCCCTGCTTCTCGTGAACAGTGTGACCTTGAGTCAGACGCCAACCTCTCTGAGCCTTGGTTTGCTTATTTGCAGAACAGGATTACGCTGCCTGAGTGACCCCTCACAGGGTCGTCGGGTCCAGCTCTAATGCACAAAGCTTTTCGTGTCCTCCAGGAAGGAAGCCCAGGAGCCCTTGAGTTTGGCTCCTCGTTTTACAGTTGAAGTCTGAGAGCCTTCTGAGGTCAAGGCCCCTGCCTTCTGTCTTCCTACCTCCGGCTGCAGACGGAGTAGGTGCATCCCGAGTGTCCAATAGATACTTGGCAAACGAGTCAAGTCAGCAGCTCGTAGTGACACAGTATGATTTAACCTCTCTTGGTGACTCAGAATTCTCACCATCAATGGTGATCACCATCACCATTGCTGTGCTGTGCTGCTCTGCCACGACGCCCTCAGAGCCTGGGAGACCGTGTGGAGCACGGCCGTGGTGCTTCTCTACGTAGCGTTTCTTCTCTCCCGTCTCTCCCGGGAGCTACTGGCTCCACTCTGAGGCACCTTTGTCACCATTTCTAATTGACTGTCCGCTCTAGGCTGGGACAGAACAAGAGTGAACGGGCTTTGAAAGAAGTGAGGTTGGCGCACGTGCCAGGCACCTTCATTGGCGTCCCAGGGAGTGTGGCGGCACCACAGACCAGAAGCACAGCCTGTTTTCAGCAGGAAGAGACCTCAGTGCCCTCCGCTCTGGCCCGCTTAGTCTGCAGGTGTTTTCTACCTCGCTGTGCCCTGCCCCGCGACCCGGTGTATCTTCGATGCTGGTGGTGGCTGAGGACACCGTAGTTTCTGCCCCTGGCTTCTCTCCCCAGTGACCTGGCTTCTCCCCAGCGGCCTGGCTTCTTTAGCATTTCCCCATCCCAGCCCAGGCGGCAGTCAACACGCACAGGTGAGATTCTCTCTGGTCATTCCTGGCGATGACCTAGCGAATCCGCTTCCCTTTCTCCCTCTGGCCTCTCCAGCCCTCCTTAGTCCTGATGGAGATGAAGTATTTTTTACTGTCATATATGGTTTAACCATCTAAGGGAAGCTTTAGAGCTGTAAACTAGAAACACGAGTTTATTAATTAAGTAGGTGAGGGGAGACGGGGAACGCTAGTCGTTTCACCAGGGTTTAAATTGAGATAGGCCTACTCTCATTTAAACCAAACTTCAGCATTCGTTTGAAAGCCTGTAAATTGCAGACGAATGATCAGCCATAAATTGTGGTTTTGTTCTGTGGGTTTTTTATGAGGGTTGGTGAGGTCGTTCAACACTCTTACAGGGTGGGGCCAAAGTAGGGTTACAGTTGTGAGTACACAAAACACAGTGTATTCTCATATTCTTATTTACTAATTATTGCATTGTCTTCCATCCAAACAAGTGTACACCTACTTTGGCCCCACCCTGCATTGATCTGCGGTCTGGAAAGGGCCAGCCTGGCTCACCCAGTCACTGAGGACGGTGCAGTGGAAGGCACGGAACAGAGAGCTGAGGTTCAAGTTGTAGTTCAGGTCTTTTCTGCCCACATGGTCTGTCTCCGTCTGTAAGACAGCAACAATGTTAACATCCCTCACAGGGGAGGTGTGCTGACTCAATGAGGAGATGTAGGTGAAAATACTTTGTAAGTCACACAGCCACACAAATGCCAGCTGCCCCCATTACTCATTCAATACTTAGCTCAGAGTGTCCCGTTTCGGTGCTCGGTTGTGGGCAGCCAAGGCCTGGGCCAGGTCAGCAGCCTTTCTGGCGGGCAGGAACAAAAAGACGGGTACAAACGAAAAGTCGAGTTAGAGCGGTTGATAGTACAACCGAAAGGAACTTGTAGATATCCCAGACTCCACAGGGGGCGTGAGGTCTGTCTTACCTGGGCCCCATTTTGGGAATTGACCACTGTGAGTGGTCATCGTTGGCAGGAAATACAAAGCCCAAGACAGCGTTCGGACTGCAAAGTCAAACTCCATGACAGTGCAGAGCTGGGGGCCAGACGCGGGTCCGAGCCCAGGAAGGCCACCGAGAGCTGTTGGCGTCTGAATGGGGCCTGTGGGCGAGGCAGTGGGGACACTTTGGTGTCCAAGCCAACTGGGACACTTGACTGATTAAAAATTCAGTGCATATTGGTGAAGTGTTAATCCTGTGCTGGGCGCTGAATGACCGACACAGACACTGACATGCTTTACAGCTCGTGGACGGCGTGGGGGGCGGGGGGAGATAAAGAGATGAATAAATAGGCTAGTCCACTACAGTGTGGCAGGGGTTACTCGATGGGGCGAGGGAGGGGTCAACTTCTGGAGGCTCCTCAGCCTCAGTGGAGGGACACCCGTGAGGGCTCCCCTGCACACCACGGCCACCACGGTCACCACGGTCACGATCACTCGAGTGGACTATTGCAAGAGGCTCCCAGTTGGCCTCCTTGCCCAAGAGTCTCTCCCGACTGCAGCCCATGTCGTCACGTCCCACTGGCTGTCATTCGTTACTAATGGAGCCACCCCCCACACCAGACTGTGGGACTTTCCCTCCCAGTGGGGATCAGAGGGAGACAGGAGGGCCTTTGCGTCCAGGGTTGTCCTCTCCTTCCAGGGATGTTCTCCATGAGCTTGGGAGGCCAGCGCCCCTGGTACCATGTTTTCTCATGGGTCTAAGCTCTCTCGGAAGCACCGCTCCTCTCCTGGGTGTGGAACCAGGCCCAGGCAGGGTTCTCCACCGGTCTCCTGGGGACAGGGCCTTATTGCCAACGTTACATCTCCCAGAGCTGAGACGCACTGGGTTCACCCCTGAATCCGCCCTTGCCTTGGCCTGCAGCTTCTGCAGGGCCCTGACAGCTGCGTCCTGCCGCTGCACGAAATGACAAAAGGGAGCAATATCTACTGAGCCCTTCCCACCTGCCGGACACGGCATGAATGCCATGGTCTCACCAAACCCTCAAAACTACAGACCCCCGTCAGCCAATATGTATGTAGTGAGAGCCAGGCTCTGCATGGGGGTTGAGGAGGACACAGCGATGACTTCTGAGACCCAGGAGCTGACTACTCGGTTGGGGTGGGGGAGCAGGGGGTGGTTGGGGGAGATGATAAAGCAGGCATGCGTTTCCCTCTACTGCCTAAGGCCACTGAGCGGCTTAAGAAGAGTGAGAATTCCAAGGGGGAAGTGGCCATTCTCCAATGAGAGAGATAGAAGACATTCTATAAAGTGGTAGCACTGTCTTCAAATATCAGAAAGGTCGGCGTAAGGAAAAGGGATGATACTTGTTTTGCCTGGCTCCAGAGTACAGACCGAGACTCTCAATGGAGGCAAGTTTGGCAAAGAAAAAGTTCCGCTTGAAACAAGGAACAACAGGCAGCCCTGGGCCGGAATGTGTTGTGTTGCCTTTGGTGGAAGTGAGCTCCCTGTTTCTGGAGGAGTTTCAGCAAAGGCTGGGTGAATGTGGGGTGGGGCTTTACAGAGGATGCCAGTGTTAGAGGAGTGGAACTAGATGCCCTCTCACAATATTTTCCCTCGTTCAGACTGGGTTTCATTTTTCAGTAAGGTAAAAAAGAAAGTCCAGAGGGAAGAGGCTCAAACGCTTCCAAGTGGCTGGCCCTGCAGCAAAGCTCCACAAGCTGCATTTTAGGAAATGAGGGGGTGTTGGGGCGAGGAGGGGTAGAGCTGGGGGGGCCCGGCCCCACCCCTGACCTGGCCTCTGGGGAAGGCAGAGGAAGGAGTGTAGCCCCGCGTACATTCCTCCCTGAGCAACTCTGCTTCCATTTCTCACAAGCTGGGGCGCGGGCAGGTGCCTGGCTGTGGTTTGAATCTGATTTGTTTGCATTTCTGTGGCAGGCAGCTGCTGTGACTGGTTGCAAAGGGAGAGATTTACTTTGCACATAATTGAATCCAAGGGTTAGTTAATGAGTTTGCTTCCCCTCAGACACAGGGAAGCAACCTGCTTCCTCCAGCCTTGCCTTTGCTGGGTCATTAGCAGCCACGCTGCTCTCTCTGCGCCTGGTTAGAGTCACGTGGTCACAATTCAGCGGTGATTTACTGTGACTCCTGATATGAAAACCCTCTGAGTGAGGCATGCGGGATGAATAATGCTCTGTAGTGAACTTGTTAGTGAATTTCCTCTCTGCTTCCAAAAAGATGTGACTGGCAAAAATAAAAGGGTGTCGGACCAGGGGAAGGCCTTGATAATCTCCAGAAGTCAGGGTTCTTGATGATTCTCGAGAGAAAAATAATCAGAAATTGCTTTAAAAAAAGTTCACGTTCTGTTCCCAATAGGACTGCCATTAATTTCAGGGTAGAAGATGGCTTGGCATCTTTCTGATATGCTTAAAATAGAATAAATAAGCATTCATCTTTTTTTAAAAAAAGGAGGTCATGACCCAGGATGTGAGTAATCATGCTGGCCTCTGGTTTGCATGTACAGATGATAATGTATGCCGTATGCCGCTGTTCCAGAGGGTGACTGCCGGGGAGCCGGACCCGCAGAGAGTGAAAACTTGTTCAGCAACAGGTGTGGAGGCAGTGGGGCCTCCTGTCCACATCCCTGGGCACGGTGCCACCCCCAAACCTCACCTGGGGGGCGGGCAGAGTGTCGTGCCTCAGGCCGGTGTCCAGGGCCCACTTCCTGGGTGTTCGCTGAGGCCCCACACTGGGTTTAATGCTCTGCTGTTGCTGTCTTAAAATTCTTAATTTTTGACGAAGGGCCCCCGTTTTTATTTTGCACCGGTCCCTGCTGATCATGCTGCCTGCCTGCCCGCCAACGGCTCTTTCTTCGGTCAGTAACCCCTGTTCACCGGCCCTTTTCAGCTCTGGCTTTTCTCAGGGAGCAGAGTGGTAAGAAGTGTGCTCTACAAGTACGTGTATTGGGTTAAATCATGCGTCTGTCTCTTAGAAAGATGGACCCCGTGTTGCTTTTTATGCCCTGTTTAAAAAAACAGTGCATGTTAATTGTGGAAAGTGTGATAAAGTGCAAAGAAGAAGAAAATTGTTCATGCGCTCACCACACACTGACATATCCCTTTTGGTGTGTATTTTTGTTTTGCTTTGTCTTTACATCGTTGGAAATGCGCTGAAACAATGTTTTGAAAAAGGCTTTTTCAGGAAATTCCCAGTGGATGAGCTTTTTCCCATATATATATATTTCAAGAGTTTATGATATCCTCCTGGACAAAAATTCCATCATTTACTCAGTCTCTTATTGCTGGGTCATTTGTGTTTATTACAAATAACACTCCAAAGAGAACACTTGTAGATATAAAACAAAACAAATCATTATTTTTCTGGGCTGAGATTCCTAGAAAGTTGGACTTAGTGAGAACTTTATCATACATTGCCAAATCACTCCTGGGAAAACTGACCCAATTTACAGGGAAGGGAGGAGGGAGGCGGGGTTGAAGGAGAGGTGGAAGAAAATAACAGAAGAAAAGGGAGCCTTGCTCGGGTCCTTGGCTCTGTGGGTGGGCCATCAGGCGAATTTATGTTGCGACCGGGGTACAGTGACTTCGAGCAGAGCTAGTTTTCCAGCTGATCTAAATCTCTTTCCCGTGGGTGGCTGGTCCCCGGGTTTCTGCCTCCACCAGTGCTCCCAGGTGATCTGACCGCCTGGGGAAGGGGGACCCCTAAGGAGCTTTTCCACCCTCGGTTGCCGTAGGTCAAGGTTACCTCATGTCCCTGCAGAGTTGCAACTGGGATCATTTTAGAGTGCTAGGCTTGGCTTAATGCCTGGACTCTTCCCAAAGTCTCCGGTGGGTGGGCGGGGGAGGAAAAGAGCCTTCTAAGCTTGACAGCCTCGACTCAGAGTCTCCAGTGAGGGCTCAGAGATTCAGAGCGGCGGCTGCCCTCAGCAGCTTCATTCCCAATGCCAGCGATGTGTGTGTTCGCAGAATGGCTTTGCCACTTGCTGTCACCGTCACCGAGACTTGTATTTAGGTGTCTGGGAGGGAGATTGCTGAGCAGCTGGTCTGTTTACTACTGAGGCCTCAGCCTGTCTGACTGTGGGAGAAGCTGCCATATGCTGATGGGGAGGGAGCTCTTGAGTTCTCTTTGAAATGCAAGTTGGGAAATTTCTAGATGGTTCTACTCTGGGTCTGTAGCCGGCATGCCTCCCAGAAACCGGCTTCTGCTAGACGACAGGAGAGGTGAGGAGTGTGTTTTGGGCAGTGTGGGGTTGAGGAGTGGCATTTAGAGACCAGCTGTGCAGCAGACCCCAAAGGACCCCCAGCTCCCGCAGGGCCTGGGGCTGGAAAGGAATGGACAGGGGACAGACCCCCTTTACGTGTAGTGGCTGAGGTTCTTCTCTGCTTGGTGGTTTTCCCATCTGCTGGATCTGAACGTCTTTCTGCCTCTGTCCACAATCCATCTCCCCTCTGTCTTTTCGGGGCCTCTGGTAGGAGGTTGCTCACAGCCACAGGTTGGACTGGCTCCAGGCTCCAGTCGCCAGGGACAAACCGCCGGCCTCTTGGCTTCTCCTCCCTCATCCCAACCCCGTGGGAAGAACGAAAGGCTCCCGTCTCTGCAGACCACCACGAAGAATGTCCTCTGAAAGAACACTGGACGTGGCCTCCTGCCTGCCCCTGCCTTTGGCTCTGCCCCAGGTCAACTTGGTAAAGAGAGGTTCCTCAGACTGGGGTCTGTGGACACAGACACAGTCTTACGGTTAGCCTCCGCAGGTTCTCCAAGGATGGCTTGAATTTTGACTCCATTTCACGATAAGCTGGACAAAAGTGTTCACACTACTTTTAAAACGTGTTTAGGTCTGTGGTTTTGCATGTGCTCTTGGTGGCTCTCTGAACGTGTTTGTCCTTTCCAAGGGCTGGGACTGTTCACCTCTGAGAAATTCCCCACACTGCCTCTGACAACACGCTGCCCTCGGTGAGCCCTCACCAGTGGCAAACCCTGCCAGTGGCTCGTCTAACTCCTTCAGCAGGGCTATGAAACGGGCATTGCCTTTGCCACTCTGTTTTTCCGAAAAAAATGTGAAAAAACTTAAAGGTAAAATGGCTGGGCCACAGAGGTCAGGAAGCCGAACGCACATCCCAGACCCACCTGAGAGCCCGCGCTCTTTCTTACACTTGTTAGAATCGCCCTGTGCGAGGCGTCCTGCCGGGTGGTGTGGGACTGAGGGTGGAGTGTGGTTATGAAAGTGAATTTAATATTCCAGTCAGTCAGTCTAAAACGCAGGAGGGGAAATAACATTTGTACACACTAACCAACAAAGACCGCACCCTGATAGCTGCTAACAATCAAATGCAAAGCGGTGCTTAGGAGCAGAGGAAAGGTTGGTTCTAGCTTAATGGGCTGGGTTCAAACAGGGTCAGAAAGAGGGCGTTTTTAAACTAAAGTTTAACCGAGCTGCTACTACATGCAAAGAACTGTGCAGAGCACACTGGAGGCCCTGAGATGGAAAAGGCACGTCGGGCCTTCAGAGGCCTTTCAGGGCCGACAGATGAATGAACAATGAGAAGACAGGGTGAGACGCTGTAGCAGAGATGCGCACAGGACCGGCATCTCCTGGCCAGCCTGGACGTGCCCCCACCCCCGGCGCGGCCAGGGAGGTGTCCCAGCAGTCAGGAGAAGGGGAGGGGAGGGGAGGAACTGCATGCAGAGGGAGCAGCTGGAACAAAAGGGGAGAGGGCCCAGCCCCCCACAGGGAGTGAGAATCTGTTCCGCATCATCGAGGGCCAGGTGTGTGGGTGCCTAGGACAGCGGCTCTGGAAAGATTAGAGGGGTGGGTGGAAGCCCAAACTCCAAAGTTTTAAAGCCTCAACAAGGAAATTGACATCTTCTGGCAACAGCGGGGGAACTGTTGGAGATGTTAAGAATGGGGGTGCTGTGTCCTAGCAAGCTGGCTCTGGCAGCCCTGGCAGGTGGGGCAGGCAGGGAGCAGGCTGCAGTCAGGGAGGCCAGATCAGAGGCCACTGCAGCAATGCGGGTGAAAAGTGGGGAAGTCCCAGTGAAGGCTTCCCACTGCACTCGGAGCAAAGGCCGAAACCATTACGATGCCCAGGAGACCCCCATAGGCCGACCCTCGGTCTCTGCGACCTCACCTCCCACCTCCTTTCGTGTCGTGGCCACACTGACCTGCTAGCTGATCCTTGACCTGGCGGATCACCCTGACCTCAGGACCTTTCCCTTTCTTCTCTCCGGGGTGGTCTCCCTCCAGGTGCGCACATGGTTCACTCTCTCATCTCCTTCAAGCCTTCGTTTAAAGTCTCCTTTTCAATGAAGGCTTCGTAGTCATTTTATTGAAAACAGTTTCCCATCGCCACCCTCGACTCCCTGGCCCATTCCATTTGTTTCCATCCACCACATTGCCTCTTACTTATCTGTTGCTGTTTTCTGTCTTCTTCCAGGTAATGGAAGTTCCTTGAGGACAGGCTGTCTGTTTTGCTCAGGCTGTATTGGTAGTACCTACCTTAGCACCCAGCTCATGGCAGGTACAGTAAATACTGGTTCAATGAGTACATTATTGGATGAAGGGGAAAAATCATGAAGGCAAGGGTAGTTGCAGTGAGGTTGCGAAAAGGAGAGAAATTTAGGAGGAACTGCCGACAGGCCCTGGGATTGCTGGGTGCGGGGTGTGGTCAGGGGTGGTGAGGGAGAGGAATCAGGAGTGTCTCTCAGGTGTCTGGCTCCCATATCAGGTCAGTGGAGGCTGGGATAGTGGTTTTAAACTATGCTTGGAGGGCCCCTGGGGGTGCACACCCAGGGGATGGGCCCCTGGGGGTTTCCTGGAGCCACCAAAGGGAAGGAGGGGAGGCCCGAGAGATCAGGCCCTACCCAGAGAAAATCTGTATTTCTCTATTTTGTTTTTGGTTTCCTTGTTGGTTTTTTTTTTCTTTCATCTGTGAATTCAATAATTCACGTATTTAGTCAATATTTATTGATGCCTACTTTGTTCGATTTAATTTTTAAATCACTGAGATTGGAAATTATACTAAATTACAGTGATTGAGTCTCTACTATATTCCGGCTGTTAGACTAAGGAAGCGTTTAAGACTGGATTATGTCATTTTTTCCCCTCATGGTAACGCAATGAGGGTGGCTTAGGATGTCACCTCTTTCTACACACCAGGAAACTGAAGCAGAAGAAAAATTAAGTTACTCGTCTAAGGCCACACAGGTATTAATGGTAAGGAAGAGCGGTGGAATTCCTGAATCCATGGCCTAAACAGAAAATAGTGTATAGACCGACAGAGAACAAAGTATTACCTTTATTACAGATTAAAGTTCTTAACAGGGCAAATGAGGGTTGTTAACATCCCACCACCCCGGCCCAGCAGTCTGAAGGAACAGAGGCAAAGCCACGCTTGTTCCTGGTGCAGAGGGAGGGAGGGGCAGGAGGGCAGGCCCCGCCTGGATTCCGCCCACCCGACCGCCAATCAGAAATGGGGGGTGGAGTCAGGCAGGCACCTCTGCACGGGTAGCTCCCTCCCCAGGACAGTACCTGTGAATGGAAGGGGACTTGCTTGAGGGCGCCTGCCGTTTGAGAGGGTGGACAGTTACCTAAAATGTTGAGCCGTGGCCTGGAAGCAGTAAAAACCAACTGCTGGGAGAAACACATTACCCGTTGTTGAAGATTGAAAACCAAGGACTTTAACTGGGGTCAAGAAGGCAAAACCATCCGAAGAAATTGGTCTGGTGGGGACTGTGGGGAGCCCATGTGCCTGTCGGAAGGTCAGCGGCTGCCCCCCTCCAGCCAACTCACACCACCAGGGAATGCGGGGTTGGGGTTGCCTCATTTCCCTTTTTCTTTTAAAGCTAGAAATCTGTATTTTTGTGTAAATGTTGCTAACCCCCTGTGCCTCCCAAACACTGGGCCGCCCAAACCAGTAACCTCAGAGGGCCACATCTGGCTTGCAGGCCCAGATCTGTGTACTCTGACAAGGATTCTTAACTTCTTTGGGTCTTGAGAATCTGATGAGAAGTATGGTCTTTTCTCCAGGACAAGAAAAATGCCCGAACAAACACAAAAAGCGTGGATGTCCTTTGTGGCGTCTCCGTGCCCCGTTTGTAGAAATAAGTGACACGGCTTCTTGTGAACAGACCCACAGACTGAGAAGCCACAGCTGCCCTGTTGGCACCCTGAGGAGGTATATCCTGCATCTGAGAGAGGCGGTGGAGTGTGTTGGGGGTCCGTGTGTTCCCCTCTGTGCGCCCTGTTAACTACACGTTGTACCCGCCCTTCCTCCTCAGCCTCGGTTAATTCCCTGTGGGTCAGGAAGGCTGGCCAGGAGAGCAGGGCAGGGTCTCGGAGCCCTGGGCACCGGTCTGGGGAAGAGCAGATGTGCAGGAGAGAGGGAGGCTTGATGGACAGGGAGCCTTTGAGCTGAACTTTGAGGGTTGATAGAACTTCGAAAGAGGGAATGAATCATTTTTCTGCTCTTGGGCAAGGAGGAGGAGTGTGGATTTCAAGTCAGAATGCCCTAAATGCCAAGGCTGTCTGCGTCTAGAACAGGTATTACACGCAACAGGCTCTCCTTCCAGCCCAGCGTGTGTCCTAGCCAGGCTTCAAAACTCGCACAGGTGACAGCCCATCTGAGCTCAGCCAATTAAAGAATGTGGATCTGCCCTTAATTGGTAGCAGGGAGGAGCTGAACTCCATGTACTTGTCAGATAGCATAACTTGAGCTCTCTGCAACTCAATGTTTACCAAGTGCTCAGTTGCAAAAGAAAATAGCACTAACGGAGGCAAAATAGACAAACATTCCCATCATTCCTCTATATTCCCCAAGTCTCATCATGGAGAAGTCAGACCGTCAGAGATCTTCAGAAAGTCGGTTTCCTGAAGACATGGTTTGGGCCTTTAGTTGGCTAGCATTACTGAACAAGGCTTTTCTGCTATGCCACTGGCCTAATTATGTACTTATAAAAATGTTAAGGATGGTTCAGGTTACTAGGCAAGTTTCTACTTCTTTGTGTGGCAGCCTCCAAGGTGGCCTCCAGTGACCCCCGTCTCCCGGCATCAGACTCTGTGCTGTGTGATTCTCACCTCCCACAGGGAACAGGGCTGATCCGAGGAGCCAATAGGATATGCCCGTATTTTGCCGTGTATAACACGCACTTTCGCCCAAATTTTTGAGGGAAAAATAAGGATGTGCATTAGACATGGGTAGTACAAATTCCATATCTTTATAAATGTTTTTAATTCTTGTATTTACGCTTATGCATTAAAGGTGTAACTCTAGAAAGCAATAACCATATCCACATGCAAAATAATACCCTAGAATACAATAATTGGTTTTGTTTCCTAATAAAAGTAAATAAACAAACAAATAAATAAATAATTGAATTTAAAAAATTAAAATGAAAGATTTTTTTCCCCTGAAAGTCTGGGCCCCAAAATGTGGGTGTGCATTATACATGGGAGCACACTATACACGGCAAAATACGGTACGTGTGATTTCTGAAGCTGAGTCATAGAAGGTACTACAGCTTCTACCATGTTCTTTCTTTTACCACCCACTCTGGGGAAAGGTGGCTGCCACGCGGTGAGGCACTCAAGCAGCCCTCTGGAGACAGGTCCACGTGGTGAGGCACTGAACTGTACAGCTGCCTTCTGCACCTTAAGCTCAATCTATCCAAGAACAAGTTCATTGTCTTGCCCAAGCCTGTCCTTCCCGGATTTTCTGTTCTGGAGATTGGCATAGTCAGCTACCTTGGTTTCCAACAAGAAACCTAGAACATCATCCCTTCCCATTTTTCATCCCCTCTGTGCCCCACCAGTCAACGTAATCCTGGATTCTTCCTCTTGCTATCTCCTGCCCTTGGCCTCTTCTCTCCATCCCCATGGCAACCTTAGTTCAGGCTCCGGTGCTCTTATATATAACCTAACTGGTCTCCCTACTCTCCAGCATCCCTCCTACAGCCCAGTCTTTACTTGTGTCTAGGGGGGTATTTAAAAATGCAGGTCTGGGTGTGATGCCCTCCTGTGTAGAGCCACATCGGCCCCCGTGTGCTTAGGGAAAGTCCAGACTCCCCATCCTGGTCTCCAAGGCCCTGAGAGCAGGGTCCTGCCTGCACCCCTGGTCTCAGCTCTCCAGGGTCCTGCCTCTGCACGGTCTGCGCTGGAACGCCAGGAGCTCCTCCCTCCTTTAAGTCTCAGTGCCACTGAACTCACTGTTTTTTACACCTAGGGTCTCTGCCCCCCACCTTCCTCCCAGGTCAGTGCTGACGGGTCCTTCAGCATAGCTCAACACTCTCTTCCAGCCTTCGCTCCTCAGCCTCCTCCCTTGGCCCAGGCTGACTGGGGTTCCCTGTCTTCACCTCTGTCAGATACTGTCCCACCATACTGTGATCATTTGCTTCCTGTAAACAAGGGGTGTGAGGACAGGACCTATTTTTTAAGCTCTATAATCCCAGTACCTGGTACAGGTGGGCCTGTCACACAGCATGTTTGTGGCAGCACCTGAATGGAATTCATTGTCTTCTAACACCAAGTTCAGTGGGTCACGCTCCTTTGTCACCGTGGGTGTGGCCATTACTGTATCTAAGGATGTGGGAGATCTGAGCTTGCGCTGTGGGTCAGGGGAAGGGGCGTCCCAGGGCAAACCTCATTAGCCATCCCACCATTGCTGCCTGCTCAAAGGCAGGTTAAAATGCATGCACGGGCAGCCGGGAGGAGAGGTCGGGAGGAGGGCACCATACAAAGGCCCAGCTTTGAGGGTATTAGACTCATGTGGGCTTGGGCTGCAGGCTGACCGATAACTGAGTACAGTGGACACGTGCTCTCCACTCCCCAGGTACCTCCCTGGGCCCGTTGGAATGGCCCGCAGCCCTACAAGGCCCAGCTCCTGGAATTTACTCCATCTGCCCACCAGCCTCACTGCCTCTGTCTCAGGTGCAGGTGTCTGCTCTGCAGGCCCTGATGGGGAACATCTGTGCTTGTTTTTCTGAATGATGAAAATTATAAAGGACTCTAAGTGAACCTCCCAGAAGAAGCTGGGTGAACCCTCTGTAGATCTTTCTCATGAGGGATAATTTCCAGGGGCTCGCGCCACTGCCTTTCACCCTGTCCTCTCCCCATTACTGGAAAAACACAGAACCATCATCACAACTAATATTTGTGATAAATCGAGCACACTGTTTACAAAGCATTGCCTCAATTAATACTCACATCTCTGACCCATGTTGTTACCACTACCCTTTCTTTAGGGATGAGAAAAGTGAGGCTCAGAGAGGGTAAATAACTTTCTGAAGGTCACACAGCAAAAAGCAGCACAGTTGGAATTCAGATCCACTAACGAGGGCAGATATCCGTGTTTCTCTCGGAGAATTCCAGGTTGATACCTGAGACTCAGCATAAAGATGATCCTATGAAAGGAAATCGCTCATGCGCATCAGTGAGTCTCCTAACTGGAGCGACGGTGCCATCCATCACGTGGCAACTGTGCTCAGAGTTCCTGCTGGGTGGGCAACCAGCTTTGTGGAAGGGAGAAACCTGCCCGTCTCCTTCTGTCTTCAGAGTAATGAAGCCACCTCCCACCCAGTGACTCCGAGATGACAGACTAAAGCACATGCTCTCCTGGCTTTCCTGGTTAGTTCTTCCCCAAACCAATCAGGGGTGGGGTGAGGGTGGGGTTGTTGCAGGATGGAAAGAAAACAGGGAAGAACAAAAGAAAAAGATGGAAAGAATGGGAGGGGAGACAGGGAGGGAGGGAGGGAAGGAAGGAAAGAAGGGAAGAAAGCTTATCTACTTTTTCAAGGAAAGTGGGTGAATTTATCTAACAAATTTACATTTGCTAGCATTTTCCAAAGCTTCTCTTAGGTATCCTTATCAAGACCTTGTGTTTTAAGTAAACTATTATTATCCAACTTTACAAATGAGGAAGCTGCGATTCTTGAAGACTAGGGATCAATTAAACTTTGAGATAGCCAAGAAGAACTGGAAAGACCTTGAGTTTTGATGCCCTGAGACCAGGGCTCAAATCAGACTACCTCTGAATTATCAGCAGGGTCATGGCCAAGTTCCTCCACATCTCTGAGTTTTGGTTTCCTCTTCCAGAAAACTGAGGATGATAACAGCACCAATCCCTTAAGGTTGCTATGAGGATTAAATATGACATTACATGGCATATGGAAAGATCTCAATAGACGCTAGCCTTCTTGCTTCTGTATTATTGTCATTACTATCACTACCCTCACTAAAGTATCAGGCAGTACTATTGTAATAGTATACACACAGAAAATGTTAGTTTCCTCTACACGCCCCCACATCCCCACTTCCCTCAGGTATCATAGCTAGTAACTGTTGGAGGCAAGCTGGCCGTGGCTTTTGACTTTAGTACCAGTACTCTTCCCTAGTACTTTGCCACCCACCTCTATATGTAGTACCTTAAAAATTGCCCTGGCTGGTGTGGCTCAGTGGATTGAGTGCCGGCCTGCAAACCAAAGGGTCGCAGGTTTGATTCCCAGTCAGGGCACATGCCTGGGTTGCGGGCCAGGTCCCTAGTAGGGGGCGTGTGAAAGGCAACCACACATTGATGTTTCTCTCTCTGTCTTTCTTCCTCCCTTCCCCTCTTTAAACATTAATAAATTTAATAAAATGCAACTAGACCATACTATCTATCTCCATGACACTAATATTCTTTCCATTTCAAAAAGGGTATCCAGATACCTTAAGATTGACCCTTCAGCGTTTCCTCTGCTGCCTGGCGAGGGACCCGTGTGCCATCTGTCCGACGGCCTAGTGTCCCAGGACTTGCTGTTTCCTCCAAATGTCTTTAAGTTTGAGGAGACAGTTCTGTACAAGCACTAACCTCAGAAGCTAAAAATAATGGGCAGAGTTTAATGTTGAAATTAATCTTAAAGCAAAGTTAATCAACACATAATCATCTTTGTGCTACACGGTGATTAGCTATAAATGAAAGCGCTTTGTGTAAATGAAAATTGTCAGTAATATTTTGTGCTGTCAAATACAGCACTTACTTGCAGGGGCAGCGAGGGGAGGGCAGCATCCCTGCATGTAGGTGGGTAATAGGTGGGTAGTCACAGCTCCTGGTGTCTCTCACTCGTTCAGGGGAAGGACTGGCCACTGAGTCCCTAAGATTCGTACTGCAATGCCTGGCAGCCTTCAGTGTTCACTCTGTGTCTGCTCCTTCTCTTCCCCGTCTATCTCTCCTTCTTCACCTCCCCTCTTCTCCTTCATCTTACTGTTCTCATTATTTCTTAGCCTTCGCTAAAATGGTCCCAGGTCTACTACCTTAGTTCCCAGTGTTTGGGAGTAATTAGGAGCTGGCCGTTTGGAGATCCCTGTTAAGACATTCAGAAAATAAAATTTTCTACTCCGGAAAAAAAATAATTCTGGGATTCATTAGCAAGTTTAAATAACACATGATGCTTTCTCAGATAAGGAAAGCAATACATAAAGAGCCAGATTGTAGCCTTTCCCCATTCCAAGGTTGTTGGAGTTAAGGGAACAGAACAGCAACCGTGGCAAAATGAAAATGTGGCTCTCTGCCCACCCAGGGCGACCATGTGGCAGAGGCATTTGGGGGTGTTGCTGCCCAGCCCCCGGGAACCCTTTGTCTGAGAACCCTCCCTGCCTTTCCTGGTAGCCGTTGGGATGGGTCCGGTGTGTGTTAGTGTGTGGCCACTTGGCTGGGATCAGGATGGATGGGTCCTCGTCTGGAGCTGAGCCAGCCAGACTGCTTTCTCCTGGGAAACTGGACCCTGTGACCCAGGGACAGTGAGTTCCTGTGCGCGGTTTGAACGGAGGGCCGAATGATGACTGTTAGGTAGAGAGAAGCAGGAAATGCCAGTCTGGGGCCTGAGGGGAGAAAGAGAGAGAAGAATGAAATAGAAATCCAGACAGAAGCAGAGACGAGAGTCCGTGGGACCCTAGGGAGAAAGAACAACAGAAAACGGCTGAGTTGTTGGGCTCCTGTGGTTTTTCCAGCATCTGGTTTAGGTCCCTCCTGAGGCCCATCTCCTCTCCCTGCTTGTGGGTTCTGTGAGATACTCTTGTATCTGTAGAATACATTTTCCTCTTTTGTTTAAGCTAGCTCCAATGGGTTTTGTTATTTGCAACTACAAGAACCTTAACCCAAACACGTTGCTTGGTCAGGTTGCTTTGCCAACACCTTTTACCAAAGGAAGAGGAATTTGGATAGTTGTGTTGAGAGAGAACATTGCCCCAAATACACATCGATGCTTCGTTCTTGGAGACTAATGCCAAGATTACCTAAATTAAAAAAAATCACTTCGTCCTCCTTTTGTGGCCCAAGTAACAGGGCGAATGTGGTGGCAGTGGGGCAGGGACAGGAGGCCCACAGCTGAACGGAGACCGCAGGTCCCGGGTGACGTGTTCTCAGAAGAGCAGCAACCGCCCGCGCCCATCACGCAGGGCTCGGAGCCTCCCCTCCTCTGCCTGCTTCCTGCAGGCTTTCCAGGGGCCTCAGGGAGCCCGCTGCCACGCTGCTTGCTGCTGGGCCAGAGGATTTGGAGAGAAGAGCAGCTTTGGAGGGGCTTCAAAGTTAATGGGCCAGCAAAAACCAGAGCACTAAGGGGAATGGAGAAATTCATTTCCAAGAAGTACAAGCCTACTTCCATTTACTGCAAATAGATGCAGTGCATCTGAGAACAGCACCGAATGTGGACTTAATTTAAAAAAAGAAGTTCTAAGTCTTCTTCTATCTCCCCTGTGGCAGAAAAACTCATTTTCCCTGGCAGTTTGGAGTGATAAGAGACACAGTTGACAGAAGGGCTCCAAAGGCATTTTCTGTGTTGGAAGTAATTCGAAATCCAAAAAATATGTGCCATGTGAGCTTAGTTAGGACAACGAAGTGTCAAGTTTGGGGCAGGTCCAGCCCACATGTTTGCAGAGGTCAACTCTGTCCCATTGAACAGAATCTTCCTATAGAGTAAAATTTGAGGACGAATGTCTGAGTCTCATTATGCACACCGTGCGGTAATTTCTGAATGTGAGATCCTGGGACCACCCAGAAAAATCTGTATCCAAGAAGATCAGAAGTTCTAGAAGAAAAGTTGTGCCGGTCACCCAGCCAGCAGGCGTTTGGTAAACATCTGCCTGGGCCACAGCGCTGAGCTGGGAGCAGCAAAAGAGAAAGTCCCCAAAGCCCGGATCCCACGTGGGTGGCCTTAACGTCCACGCACGTGCTCGGGCAGCATTTGTAGAGCACCTGTTGTGGACCAGACTCCTCTAGGTGTTGGATTAAAGCAGCGAACCAGAGGTGAAGCCCCTGCTCCCGTGGAGTTTAAACAAGCAAGAAGCAAGTTAACTTAAAAACATGCTAATTTGCAGAGAATAAAGGAAATAAAGCAGAGTAATGGGATGGAGTGGGGTTGGGGAAAGGGATGATTTAATTTTCTTATTATGATTTTTAATCCTCACCCAAGCGTATGTTTTCTTTTGTTTTTTAAATTGATTTCAGAGAGAGAGGAACGGCAAGAGGGAGGGAGAGAGAGAGAGAGAGAGCGAGCGAGCAAGTGCAACATCAATGTGAGACAGAAACATCAATTAGCTGCCTCCTGTATGCATCCTGGCCTGGGACTCAACTCACAAGCTAGATATATTCCCTGACCGGGATTGAACCTGCAACCTTTTGGTGCGCACGATGATGTTCCAATGAACTGCACCACTCGGCCAGGGCGAAAGGGACGATTTTCAATATGGTGGTCAGGGAAGGCTTCTGAGGTCTGAATAACGAGAAGGAGGCAGTGAAGGGAAGCATGTGAGGAGAACATGTGAGGGGCATGTGAGGTCGATAAAACAAAGGAATGTCGAGGACCAGGAAAATGAGCAGCCCAGCTAGAGTCATAGTCAACGTGCCGAGGAGGGGCAGGGACCAGGTCACTTGAGCCTCGCGGACCGTGAAAGAGTTGCGTTTTATCCTACAATAAGTGTATCGAGAAGCCCTGGGAGGGTCGAATGCAGGAGAATAACATAGCCTGATTTGTTGTGAAGTGTAAGAGCCCAGCCAGCGGCTCGGTGAAGACTGACCTCCAGGAGAGCTTACTTACCAGTAGGGAGTTGAGGCTAGAGCAGTGAGCTCACAAAAGGGGTGTTGGACCAGGGTGATGGCAGTGGGAACGGCGAGAGGTGATGGGGGGTAACAGGCAGCCTCGGAGGACAGGACTGGCTGGAGATTCCTGTGTAGGGGACGGGTGGGGCAGTTGAGCACGACTCAGGATTCCGGCCTGAGCAAACGCACAGAGCCACCCGCTAAGACTGGGGAGACAGCGATGTTTCAGTGGGAGATTGAAGGCAAGGTTTAGAGGGGAAATGAGGAGTACGATTTTGGGCGTGCTAGCTTTAGGTGGTTTATTGTACAGCTCGTCCTGACAAACACAGGAGCAGGCCCAGCATTACGGGAAACTCAGTATGCACAAGAGGCCTCGAGTCTACAGAATGCCCTTATACTTAAGACCCTTACAGCGAAGCCTTCTGTCCCTCAAAGCTCCACCTCCACTATTTACCAGGGAACTTGTGGGAACGTGCTGACTGAACTCCCCACATTTTATGCTCCCCATCTGTAAAATGTGGGTACAAGCCTTCATAAGGCTGTAGAGAAGATGAAAGAGATTCTGCACCGAGAGACTTAGCACAGCTCTTGGTACATGGTAGGCGTTCAGTCAATATCAGCGACTGTCTGCTAGGGCTGCCCGAAAAACCTGGGTGGCTTCAAACAACCGAAATGTATTGCCTCCCAGTCCTGGAGCTTAGAAGTCTGAGCTCAAGGAGCGAGCAGGGCCATGCGCCC
The DNA here is from genome assembly GCF_022682495.2 of Desmodus rotundus. Lineage (NCBI taxonomy): Eukaryota > Metazoa > Chordata > Mammalia > Chiroptera > Phyllostomidae > Desmodus > Desmodus rotundus. The sequence goes on from NC_071398.1 coordinate 63,622,511, forward strand.
TCTGACATCTGCAGGGAGCATCCGTCCTTGTTTCTTTCAGCTCCGGTGTTTGCCGGCCATTCTTGGCGTTCCTGGGCTTGTCGATGCATCACTCCAATCCCTGCCTCTGTTGTTACCTGGCTGTCCCCTCCTTGTGCACCCCGGTGGTCTTCACGTGGTGTTCTCTGCGCATGTCTCTCTCCTGTTCTCCCAAGGACACCAGTGGCTGGACTAAGGGCTCACCCTTTTCCAGGATGATCTCACCTCAGCTGGTAATATCTGCAAGGACCTTTTTTCCAAATAAGGTCACATTTTGAAGTACTGGGAAGAGAGACATGATTCAACCCATAACAGTAGTATTACTAATATCTCTAAGTTAGCCCATATTTTGCCATGTATAATGCGCATTCACGTTTTTGGCCCGAACTTTCAGGAAAAAAATCTTTCATTTTAATTTTTTAATTCAATTTTTATTTGTTTATATTTATATACTTTTTTGTAGTATGAAGGAATTTTAGCATTTATTTTTGAACATATTATGGTACAAGAAATTTTATGTAACAAATAATTACAAAACAAAAACAGATACAAGGTACAAGAAATTTTATGTAACAAATAATTACAAAACACAAAAACAGATACAAGGTACAAGAAATTTTATGTGCTGGTAACAAATTTGCATGCAAATACTGTTATTGCTTTCTAGAGTTATACTTTTAATGCATAAACATAAATAAAAGAATTAAAAACATTTATATAGATACAGAATTAGTACTACCCAAGTATAATGCGCATCCTTATTTTTCCCTTAAAAAATTGGGCAAAAAAGTGCACCTTATACACAGCAAAATACAGTACTTCCATATAATAGTGGAGGGCCGTGCCAAACAGAACTACTGATAACCGGTCCTTCCAATTCAGGTAATGGTCTTGGTCTCTAATAATGAACTTGATTGTATGAGGTTGGCATTTTAAGAGAAAGAGGGTTGAGATAATCTATACTTAGAATCATGGAATTTTTAGAGTCCAAAGTGACCATGATAACTTAATCCAGCTCCTTCCTTTTGTGGGTGGGAGCGCTGAAGCCCCGACATGTGATGTGTTTCCGCAGAGGGTACACAGTAGGACAGCAGCCGAGACAGGTCTTATCATGTCTTAGATCACATTTCCCCCACTGAGCTTACGTCGACCTGCAGTCAAGTATCAGCTGAACTTCACTGCCTTTGCCTCTTCCTAACCCTGTCTCCTTCTGCAGCCCCTCGCCTACCTAAGGCCCCAACTGCTCTCCGAGTGGAAACATCATCTGAGTAGATCCAGGACCCAGGAGAGGAGAAGATACCTCCCTCCTTCTTCAGCTGGATTCCCAACACTGACTCTTCACTTCCTATTTGACTCTGCAGACGCCAGGCAGCAACCGAGAAGTTGAAAATTATAATATAATTTATATTATATGATGCTTCTAAACAAATGTGATGGGCTATTGTGACTTCACCTATAGTCCCTGCAGCCAGGAAATGATGTTATTTCAAGCAACTCGTTTTTTAAAGAGCAATTCTTGTGCAACAAAACAAGTTGGAGTTACAGTTTTTACTTTGAGAGTAAAACAAAGGCTTAAATGTCACATCAGTTAGGATGCTTCCAGCTGCAAGTAACGTAGTAGCTGAATGGAAGTCAGTGAAGCAGGAGGGGATGCATCTCACAAAATGAGGACATCACAATGAGGCGATTCAAGGTTGCTTAGCTCGGCACATCAACAAGTCCAGGGAGCCTGAAGTGACTTCTTGGGAATCCTGCTGACTTTGTCCTGGGATTACAAGATGCCTGCAGGGGCTCCAAGGGTAATTGTATTAATCATGCCTTTCTATTTTCTGTATTTCTGATGCTTTTGATTTCTTGGAATGTTGCTGGCTCAGGAGAAACTGCCCCTGCCAGGACTAGGTAATTCCTAGAGAGTAAGCTAGTCACCTGCAAGCGTGCATCTCAAAGGCAAACCAGCCAATCCAGAGCCCACACCCTATACCCTATACCCTTATCACCTCCTTCATCAGGCGCTTACAAGGCTCACCTGCCCTCAACATCCCAGAGCCAGGTACCTGGCCACTAGGGGCAGCCTCTATGCCCCAGAACTGGCTGAAATGATTCAAATGAGCCGCCCCTAAACCTGCTATCCTACCTTGTCTGTACCATCCTGCAGAAACTGCAATAAAGACTCTTATCCACATTTTCCCTTCTCTTTCTCTCTCTCTCTCTGCTGACTGACCCTGGTGCTTCCCCTCCACCACCCCATGCTGCGTCCCTCCTCTTGGAAACTGTGAGTAACAAACTATCTTTTCAACGGCAATTATCTCTTGATCTGTTGGCCTCACCGTACCTGAAAAATAATTGAACCTACACTTAATAGAGTGCAATACCCCCACGTGAGGAGTCCCAAACCCTGAGTGGGCTGAGGAAGGAACAGCTTCCTGGAGCACAGAGGGAGGCGAACATCAGAACTAAATCTGAGCTCTGATGACAAAGGCACTGGACGGACCGTGGCTGTGGGCAGGTGGCAATCCGCCTGGTCGGCGACGAGCCCTAAGGGGCTACAGGGAAGAGGAAAGGTCAAAGTCGGTTTGATCGGACCAAAGAAGGTCTTCTGGAGTGCCTTGAGCATCGTGAGCCCGGAGTCCTAGGTGGACTTGGCGTGGGTGCAACGTGGGAGCAGGAAGGCAGCTGAGGCAGAGGGAAAATAGAAAACGAGGCGAGCCCTGCTGAGAGTGGGAACAGATGTACAGGATATGGCTAGACAGGTGGCCTTGGCCAGGGTCACGTGTTTGAAGATCCTGGTCCTTCTCGACTTTGCATCCCTTGCCTTGGGAATGGAGGAGGATAGACCTCATCTCCTCCATGGACCAACCTGGCTGCCAGGAGCACCCGAATTCCTCCCCACTTCAGAGTCCTTGTTAAAGATGCGACAAGATGCCTGTGACAGGGAACAGGGTCATGAGATCTATTTCTGCCTCCTGCCTCTGACTCATGGGATGACTCAAGGTGAATCTCCACTCATCTCCCAGCCCCCAGCCCCCGTCCTTGAGGAACAGAAGACACATCAGTGCCCCCACCTCCCCACTCCGGGCAAGGTCGGCTGTCTCAGCACAGCCCGGCCCAGGCTCCCAGCTGCCCTCTCCGCCCGCCCACTGACTGTCTCTTCAGCCTTCCCAGCTCTTCCTCCCCCTCCCACTTCCCCTCTTGATTTTTCCTTTCCTCCTTTTCCAAATAGCGCTGCCGCACAGCCACCCAGGCACCACCCTGGGGAGGGCTCTGTGGGCTGCCCTGAGCTGCCGGAGCAGGCCCGAGGTTGCTCCCTATTAGCAGCTCCATCTGCGGAATAAACAGTGGGAACTGGAAGGCCAGCTCCTGTGGGCCGGGGCAGCCTCCATCCCACCAGGGGCGTGCTGAACGCTCACAGACATTCCTCTCCAGCGCCTTTCCCCATCCTTTGTAGAGTGCCGGTCCTGTGGGTCCCTCCCTCCACGGAATCCTACAGAGACTCTGATGTTCTTCTCATTGCCTTCCTTACAAATTAGTTTGTGGGTTGAATGGCTCTGGTTGCTGCGCAGACTTACAAAATTGGGGCGAAGGGTGGGGCGGGGTGAACTGGAGTACCCACAATGGGTACGTGGTTACTGGTGGCCTCTGGGAGTGTGGGGATTGGGGTTTTGGTGGAATTAACTCTCATTGGTTTCTTGGAGACTTGGGGCGTAGGGGTGGGCCTGCGCTTCCCCGGGAAGGAACAATGTTTGTTGTTAGTGCACGTTGAAGAATGTGTGGAGGTTGTAGCACAGGGATGTGACCGAGAATGAGGGTCTCAGTGGGATGTGCGGAGCATTTGCTCAGCTGTAGAAGACCTGGAGTCAGAGTCACACGGAGGAGCATTAGTCACACCGGCTTGTTGAAGTCTGAGCGCTGAAACGGAAAGAACCCAGGATGCCCTGGATTTAGGGACGTGGGTCCAAGCACATACTGGGTGGGTGGGCCGGCCGGGACATAGCTGAGAACGGACAGGGATGGGGTGGGGTGGGCGAGGAGGTCGCCCTCTGGGAGGAAACTGCCTGGAGCTGGTAACCTGAGTGAGTAATCTTTGGGTGTAGGGTGATATGTTAGTCATCTCTGCAGGGAGCTGGGATCAAGAGGTGCCCTTCGGGCTAGAAACCAAGGCGGAGTGGGAGTTCCCACAGGGGCTGGAGCTTCGACCTGGGCAGATGGAGTGGACAGACGGATGAGCAGTTAGAAAAACCACTATTGTTAAAAAGAGGGATTTGGGGACCAGAGAAATGATGCTGAGGAGACGGTGCCATTAAGTGCTCTGACTCAGGGGAAAGACTTTCAGTTAAGGGGAGACGTTGGTGGTAAAAGCCAGGCCAGGAAATGGGTGCTGGGCCTTTAGCATAACAAGGCCAGGATAATTGCTTCCCGGAGAGGAGGGTCAGAGCTGTGCTAATGGGAAGAACACGCACTCCTTCGCGTCCCAGACTGCGGGGCTTTGGAAGAACAATCCATGTTGCTGCAGCAAGGGGTGTCTGCTTGTCAGGTCACCCAGGGACAAGCAGACGCCGCACTCACTGGGGGAGGGAAGTGGAACTGGAATCGAAACGCCCACTACCTGCGCGTCACCCCTTCCCCACTCACCGTAGTGCTCGGCAGACCTGGCGAGGATCCCTGGCTGACTTTGGCCCCAGGGAATGGCAGGCCCAGGAGAGAAGGGGCTGAGTCTGTCATGCCCCTACTGTTGGGGCAGAATATCCCAACAGAGGAAAGGCTTAAAGGGAGGACAGCCTTAAAGGGTGGTGGTGGGGAGACTTCAGACAAGGGCGAAAGTGAGAGAAGGGGGAGACGCCACAGGCCTTGCCCGCCCTGCTGTGATGTGAAACCTCGTCTGTCCTGAGCTCTTGTCCATCCAGGGTCTCACATACCCGCAGAGCGACCCTAAGAGAAGGCACTATTCTCAGCTATCTCTGTTTCACAGGCAAAATATCGGAGGATTAAAGGGCTCACGGGACCTGTCCCAGGTGATTCCATTGGTGAGCGGTAGGACCAGGACCCATCTTGGGCAGCGTGAGCCTGGACCTCCGCTCTCAAGCCCTGCTCTGCACCGGTAAGAGGCGGTGGAGGCAGAACGGTCACAGCCCCCGGGCGGGGGTCTTTCCCCGGTGGGTGCTCCTCAGTCTGACAGGGTCCGGCTGTGCTGGGAGAGGGAGAGCCATGCTGTGTGGTCGCCTGACCCCCGGGGACAGCTCCCGTTACCCCAGCAGGGAGGATAACCAAGAGGTCTCCCCTGCCACTTGGAGCCTTGTAGGGACCTGTCACAGGACAAGGCTGGACCTGGCTTACGATGGCAGTGCTAGTCCACCATGTCACATGGCAGCTCATGAGAGTCAGCTGCGATAGTGACTCAGGGCAGCAAAGGTCACAGGCCCACCTCTGCACCCATCGGTCTACCAAGCCAGCGCCCTTCAGCCAGCCGCACGTGACAGAAGGGGGCAGAGGCCAAGGCAGGCCTTGCCGAGTGGAGCCGCAACCCCTGGAGGAGGGCAGCAGGGGGCCTCCGCTCATCGGTTCCCTCAGTCAGCAAATGCACACTGGAGCCAGTGCCGTGAGCCAGACCCTGAGTGAGGCGGCGAAGGGCCAAAACCTGGCTGGCGCCTTCAAGGCCTTAACAGCACAGATAGACTAAGAGGCAAAGTTCAGTTGAATGTGGAAAGTGGGCACAAGCCCAGGGTGCTGGCCTGGGGTAAGGTGAAGTTGGGCAAAACTCTGGGAAAGGGGCACTCATGCCGACACCTGAAAGAGAACAGGAGCAGGCAGGCTGGGGGCGGGGGGGGGGGGGGGGGGGGGGAAGGGGACGTGAGCTGTCCCGGTGGAGCCAGCTGTGAGCGTGAAGACCCACAGATGAGTTAGGACTTGGACAGCCTGGTGCCCTCCGGTTGCAGGACGGTGTCCTGGCAGGGGAGCGAACACAGTATCACGATGGCCGTGAAGGCGTTGGCAAGGGGTGTGGGCTCTGCCCTGGGGCAGTGGGGAGCCACTGGGCAGTCTCCAGAAGGGAGGCAGTGCGGTCAGAGGTCACCTGGCTAAGGGGTGGAGGGTTGCTTAGAGGGAGACCAGTTAGGGGACTGTTGAAGTTTTCTGAGAACTGAGTGCATGGTGGTTTCTGGGAGTCCCAGGGACAATAACCTGTTTTTCATTTTTAAATTAATTTTTGTAACTTTATAATTTCCCTAGATTTGCCATTTTAAATTTCTGTTTGCTTTGCTTTTTTTTATAGGAACCAGCAATAAAACCCTTAAAGTGCAGAGGGTTGTTACTCATTGAGAGAAAGCTGGTTGGGGTGAACTGGGGGAGACTGTGCCCTGCTGGGTGGGGCCGTCTATGGAGGGGAGTCTGACAGTGGGTGGTGACAGATTTGCACAGCAGGAGGTGACAGTAGAGGGTGGCCAGAAGACATGGGTGAGGGGCAGCCTCCTGCCCTGGCCTCGGGAGCAGCAGGAGCGACCTCCTCAGGGTCACGCTGGGCAGGGACCAGTCTCTCTCTGTAAGTGGGTCTCCACCCCACTCCCCACCACTGGCTCATTCACCACCTCACTCACCTTTCTCTACCTTACCTTTTATTTTCCCGCAACTTGATCTGCTTATAATTTCAGTTTGTTTTATCCATGTGGTTAACACAAGGTCACCTTTTAGGATTCAGTTCAAGAATCATCTCTTTTATGATACGTTTTCCTGACCATTGCTTGTAGTCCCGTCTTTACCTTCTACCCGGTCATCTTCCATAGCCACTGCGGAGGGGCTCATTCTCTTGGCCTTCTCCAGTTCAGAGTCCCTGGAGAGAGAATCTGATTGGTTGGTCATACCTACTTATGGGTTACTAGCCACCCTAAAGTTTGGCTGCTTTGGGACCTGATATGGCCTAAATGTGTCCCATCAAAATTCTTCCTCTGAAGGCCTAACTCCCAGTGGGATGGTGTTTGGGGGTGGGGCCTGGGGAGGTAATTAGGTTTAGATGCGGTGGTGAGGGTGGGGCCCCATGATGAGATTAGTGTCCGAGTGGGAACGAGAAACCAGGGCTCTGTCTCTTCACCAGGTGAGATTACAGTGAAAGGCAGCCAGGTACAAGTCCAGAAGAGAGCCCTCGCCAGGAACCGAGTTGGCCAACACCTTGATGTTGGACTTCCCAGTCTCTGGAACAATGAGAAATAAATGACCGTTTAAGCTGCCCGGTCTATGGTATTTTGTTATAGCAGTTTGAGTCTCTAAGACAGGACTGGCGTCTGTCCTTGGTCCAATTAGTGGTGGCACAGGGAGGCAGGCAGGGGTCTGAAGTGCAAAACGAGCCCTGGGGACAGTGTCTTCAGCAGAGTCAGAGGGCCAGGAAGTTCCCTCAGTGGGGCTGGGGGCTGTGGGAGGACCGACCACAGAACCGACAGGTTCTGGATCTCGCAGCAGATGGCTCGGGTGCCCCCTGTCACATCCCCTTGGTCCACCTCTGCTTTCTGTTGCCACAGTGGTGGATGGTTCCGTGCAAGCTCAGGCTCACCACTGCATGAACAACAGATTCCTCCTCAAGCACCTGCTGCCTCTGAGTCCCTGCAAGGCCACAGAGCTGCTCCACGTGGGGAAACGTGGGTGGTGAATCATGGGCGGTGTATGCACTCCAGGACACTCTCATGCAGTGGAAGGGCTGGAGCTGGGGGCTACATGGCCTGCCTCCTGTCTTCCAGGTGGACAGTTCGGGAAGGGACTCAGTATGCATCTCAGGGATCTTTGCACACACTAGCCTGTTCTCTTCATCTTTGTCTTCCTGCTTCCTGCTTTCTGGACAGTTTCATACTCCATCTGCACCCAAGTCTTATTCTTAGGTGCTGCTCTCAGGGAACCCAATGGAGATTTATTCTGAACGCAAAAGGGAGCCCTTGAAGCATTTTTTAGCTTTCTGATTATACTCCTGTAATGAACTCGAGGCAGTCGGCTAGGCAGAATACAAGTAAAACACACCACAGTCCTTGAACTTAAGGAGCTTGTAGCAACCTCTTCCTTTTGTAAACTTTTTAGTGTTTTTATTTTCGTGATCTCATTTGACCCTCTCAGTAACCTTCCCAGGAAAGTGGGAACATCGCTATTTCTACTGTATAGAAAAAGCAGAAGGGGACATAGAAAGGGCAAAGCATTTACAAGGTCACACAGCTAGCTAGTGGCATTTTAAGCAATTAAAATCTTTGGGTGTATAAATTATCGTCGTTTCTCTGAGAAAATAATGTTTAAAGCGATACATTTGCTATAATTTAATTATTCACTTGACTTCATTATATTTTCTTTGCGCTCTCTGCTTCTCAACTCTCCAAATATTGTACCAGCTTTTAATCAGTTGCTGTATAATTTCTTCTGTGAAACTAGGTCAATGTACAATGTGTTAACATAACTTTCCTTTTACAGTTTAAACAACATTTTAGTAGAATTGAAACTTAAAAGAAAAAATTACCCTTTGATTGCCACTGCATAATTTTAGGCTGAATGGCAAAATTGGGTTTGCATGTTTGAATGATGAGTCCAAGCCCAAGGGCAGCGTGGAGGAGAGACTGGAAGGACAGGGTTCTGCATTCCCTCCCCAGGTGCTTTTATCTATTCCATGGCTTTAAATAACATCTTTATGCTGATGATTCGCACGCTTCTCTCTCCAGCCCCGACTGCTCTGCTGAGCTCCAGAAGGACATGTGCAGCCCCTGACTGGCATCGCTACATGGATGTCTCATAGGGACTCGAACTCAACTTGCCCAGGATAAACTCCTGATTTCCTCTCTTCCCCAGAACCGTGCCTCTCCCGGGGTTTCCCATCTTGGCCGGGGGCATCGCCATCGCTGCAGCAGTTCAGTCCGGACACCTGGAAGTCGGTCTGGGTCCCTTCTCTCCCACCCTCTTCATCCAGTCAGTCAGTAACTCTGGCAATTTACCTGTTTTCCAAATAGCTCTCAGATTCATGTACTTCTCCCCACCCTAGCCACTGGCAACTCTTGCCTGGACTATGGTCTCCTCCCAGTTCTCTCTCCTGCCACTTTTCCTCCTATTGACGCAGGGGTGGGCTCATGGGCTTCATGCTCCCACGTGGCAGCACCTGCAGTAGATGAACAGTCCCGGCCTGTCAATGAATCCAGAGCTCAGGCAATGGGATCACATACATGGCTTAGCTTCCTTTCAGAATGGCCCGCCTGCCTCAGGGAGGCTGTATTAGCTTTCTACTGTCCTGTAACAAATTGCCACAAACTGAGCCGCTGAGATGACACGCATGCATGATCTCAGAGTTTCTGTGGGTCCAGGTTCTAGGCGTGGTTGAGCTGGCCCTCTGCGTATGTTCTTGCAAAGCTGCAATCAGTGTCTCAGCCATGGCATTGCCAGCTGGAGGCTTAATTAGGGAAGACTTTGCTTCCTAGTTCATTCGTTTGAATGAATTCGAATTCCAAACGAATTCGGCAGAATTCGTTTACCTGCAGTTGTGTGACTGAGAGCCTGGCTTTTTGCTGGCTATCTGCTGAGGCCACCCTCCAATCAGGGCGGGTACCGGTAGTTCCTTGCCGTGTGGACTCCTCAACCTGGCTGCTCTCGCCGGCAGGCCAACAAGGGGACTGACTGTCTGAATCCAGCCTGCTGTGACAGAGTCTTCTCTAAGTAATGGAACCATGGACTGGCATGCTGTCACCTTTGCCATGTAATGTCACCTAATCAAGGGTGACATCCCATCCCCTTGGCCACATTGGTTGGAAGCGAATCACAAGTTGCACCTGCACGCAAAGGGAAGGAATTACATAGAAGCAGGGACACCAGGAGGCAGGGAATCACGGGGGGCACCTAAGGGTTTGGCTGTGGGAGAGGCATGTGCTGTGCTCTTCTTCTCCACCCAGAGGTTTATCGGAATGGCCCCCACGGGAGACCCACTGGCACAGATAGAGCTGCCTGTTCCTGGAGGCTAAGGGGCTGGAAACTCTGAATAACTCTGGAATAAAGTATTAGAAAGCTCATGGTTGCCACACCTGAGCCACACTCTCCAATCTGGCTCTCATCGGGAACACCGATGCTATTTTGACTTCCGACTGTCTGGCTGACTCCGGAGTCTCTGGCGTAATTCAGAGCCCAGCTGGAGAAGAGACGAATGTTCTGTTTCTGCCTCCTCCAATCCCAACAACCCCCACCACTCTGTCATCCCCAGAGAGGATGGAGTGATCTTAAAACCATACATTGCCAATATGAGGGAGGCGACAAGGGAATATTGTGAACAACTTTATGTCAATAAATTCAACAATTTAGATGAAATGAAAGATTCCTTGGAAGACAGAAATGATTAAAGCTCTTTCAAGAAGAAATAGTCTGAATAAATTGAATTTGTAGTTAAACATCTTTTTACAAAGAACTCAAAGCCCAAATGCTTTCACTGGTGAATTATACCAAACACCTAAGAAATAAATAATCCCAATTTTATACAAATTCCGCCATAAAATTGGAGAGGAGGCAATACTTCCCACCTCATTCTTTGAGGCCAGTGTTACCCTGGTGCCCAAACCAGGCAAAGACAATGCAAGAAAACAACAGACCAGTATTCCTCATGAACATACATGCCAAACTTCTGTAAAACTGGTAAATCAAATCCAATGATATATAAAAATGGTAGTTAATCATGACCAAACGTGATTTTGCCCAGGAATGCAGAGTTGGTTTACCATGAAAAAAAGTCAGTCAATGTAATTCACTGTATTCACAAATGGAAAAGAGAAACTGTATGGTCATGTCAACAGATGGAGGGAAACTCTCAAGAACCAGGAGTAGGATAAAACTTTCTCAACTTAATGACTGGCATCTATGGAAAACCCGGAGCTAATATCATGTCTAATAAAGAAAAACCAATTGCTTCCCATCAACATCGTGACGGAGGAGATTATACACCACTGCTTACTAACGGATCTAACATGGTTATAGACCATCACACCCCAGCCGTCTCTCACCACTTCTCCTCATACCAGGAGTGCTGGCCTATGCAATCCGATAAGAAGAGAAATTAGAGGTGTAAAGAGTGGAAAGGAAAAAGTGGAAATGTCTTTGTTCTCAGATGGCACGATTGCCTATGTAGAAAATCTGAGGGAATTATGACAGAGCTGCTAGAACTAGTGAATTTAGCAAAATTGTAGGGTGCAAATGTACAAAAATCAATTGTATGTATTTACACGTGCTAGCAGTGAACAATTGGAAAATGAAATTTATTAAAAAAACACCATTCACAAGAGCATCACTGGCCACAGTGATGGGCTCAGGGTCGGGCCCAAATGCAACCTTCATTTGTCAAAACAGAATGAGTTCTATGATTTCTGAAGAGAATGCAAGGACAAAGATGCTCTCATCCTTACACGGTATTTGATGGATCTGGTGGCAGCATGGCTGACACCCCTCCTGGGGTGGGGAATGGACAGCCGCTATGAGAATGCATCCAGCACACAGAGGAGGGAGAGGGAGAGAACTGAGTGCTGGTGAGGTCATTTGAGTTGATGGATCAGGGCCTTTTTAAAAATTTACTTTTAGAGAGAGAGGAAGAGAGGGAGAAAGGGAGAGAAACATCAATGTGAGAGAGAAACATCAATTAGTTGCCTTTCCCACGTGCCCCACCTGGGGACCAGGCCTGCAACCCAGGCATGTGCCCTGACTGGGAATCGAACCAGCAACCTTCCACTCTGCAGAATGACACCCAACCAACCAAGCCACACTGGGCAGGGCGATGGATCAAGTTTTGAGCCCAACACTATCTACAGCTGTTCCACTTAGTTTCATTGCATTTAAAACCTTTTGGATTTTCTTTCACTTGAAACCAAGAGGGTCCTTGGTGGGAGTGTTAGGTGGCAAGTGCTCTGTGGGGCAGAAACGCAGAGGGTCTGAGCTGGAGACAGCAGTGTGTGGGCAGGGGCTGCAGCCTGGGCAGTGGACGTGCACCTAGGACGAAGCACAGGCGGACAGGAACAAAAAGTGCCAGGGTGAGTGTGCGGAGCACCGGCATTTCTGAACTGAGTGAACAGGAGGAAGCTGGAGGAAAACAGGGTCGGCCAAGTGAGGGAGGAGGCAAGGGGGGCGGGGGGTGTGTGGGGAAACTCGAGTGGGCAGAAAGTGTCAGGAAGGAGGGCACCAGTAACAGTCTCGGATGCTGTGGAATTTTCCCGGGGGGAGTTAGAATGGAGGAGTCCGTGCCCTTTAGCACCTAGGAGGTCGCACGTGACTTTGGCAAAGACTGCGTCAGTGCGGTGTCAGGCAGGGAGTGACGGGAGGGTCAGTGGCAGAGGCGAACATTTGGCTGCCAAGTGAGAGGGGGCTAGGAAGAGAGCAAGGCGGGGCTGTTTCTAGTCACGCACTTTTGAGTGCGGCTTCCTGCTCCTCCCGCAGATACTGCGAGTTTCCTAATTACACCTGATGGAAATTTTTTTCGTCTTAACTACAAGAGCGGGTTCTGTTGCCTAAAACTGAGACCCCCCTGATGAAACAGCGAGCTTCAGGAAAGGGATGGTCTGAGATAGTAACTGTGGAGGAAGGGAGAGGACTTTGAAGAAATACGCTGACAGTGGAAGAGATGTGAACAAGGCTTGTCGTTGAGAGGAACTAACCCATAGGGAAGGCAGAAGACAAAGGGTTGGGAAGGACTCATTGGCGGAGCCATGTTCTCGGGGAGCAGGAGGTAGGAGAAGCGGACGTGGCAGGGCTGGCCATGGACGGGTGGAGGGGTGTCACCTTTACTGACATGGGACAAAGTTCAGGTGGAAAGGAAGGGACGTGCGCACGTGGGTGTTGTGGCGGAGGTCATTGCTAGGGGCTCTGGAGTTCTCTGTGAGGAAGTGGTTGGGCCGGTGGGCTGCACCTGAGAGAAAGCGATGACACAGAAGGGGAGCCCACACTTAAGATGCTGTGGTTTCCCGGTTCATTTTAGGTCATTTCTTTTTTATTTTGAAACAGTCGCACACTTCCAGGAAAGTTGCAAGGACAGCTCAAAGAACTTTTTTTCTGAATCATTAGAGTAAGTTACCAACATGGGGCCTGATCATTGTCAAATACTTTATTGTGTATTTTCTACAAAAAAGAACATTCTCCCCCATAAACACAACATGGCTATCAAAACAGAGACACTCAGGGAGATACATTGCCACCCTCTGCTCCTGAGCCCCGATTCGAGTCCCTCTGATTGTTCAAATAGTGTTGATGAGAGCAAAAGTTTCCATTTAGGATCACACTAGAGTTGCCCCATCTCTCTAGTCTCTTTTTTACCTGGAACAGCTTCCTCAGTCTTACTTTGGTTTTCATTATTTTGACACTTGGAGACTATAAGCACTACTTTGTAGCATGTTCTTCAACTTGGGTGCGTCTGCTGTTACTTCGTGATTATTTTTAGGTTAACCTTTGGTACAAATATCACAAGAGCGACACTATGTTCTTCTCATTGCATCTTACTACGGATGATATTAACCTTGATCACTTACCAGCCTGTTCCACTATAAAAGTATTCTTTTTCCCTTTTGTACTTTGGTGGAGTTTTTTGCATCCAGTCTTCTGCACCGTTAGCCTGGGACAGTGGTATCTTCGTAGCGACCCCTGCGGGGTGTTCGGGGCATTGCCCCTAACTGTGTGGGCTCTGAGCCCACTCTGGCTCTTCCAGAGATTCTTTGATTGTCTAATATTCTTTTATAATCTCCTTTTCTGTTTAAACTAGTTAGCATGGGTTCTGTTATCTACAACTGACAACACTGATTTTTGTCTCTTATATATCCCTTATGATGCCTTTATAAATATTTGATGATAGTACTTCTACACACATTTCGCTTTCACAAGGGCCTCTACTTCTCTAGGCAACGTAGTAAACAAATGTTTCCTAAGTCAAAGGAGTGTTGATTAACAAGCAGGCTGTTTAGTCAAACCGACAAGAATTTATCAGCCGACACTGCAATGTCCCCGACTCTCCAGGACTCCCAGGTGGGATCCACAACACCACAGACCCTCTGTTCTTAAAGAACACGCCACACTTCAGGGCGTTAGTCAGGGAGGTGCACCTGTCGGTATGAGCGAGATTTGTTTTTAGATTGGTTTTCTTTCCCTGAGCGACGGAGCCTCTCCTAGGTAAATTCATATTGGGTAGATTTGAGCTGGGACCTAGGAATCTAGGCTTTTTGAAAGCCCTCCCATGGATTTGGACTCACCACTGTGACAAGGACAACCGAGCTCTTGGCCTGGACCTCCCGATGCTGTCTGTGGGACTGGAGGGGCGGCACAGACACTGGGATGAGCCACCGAAAGTGAGGCAGGCCCGTGGGAAGGGGGAAGGGCACCAGGCCGAGAGTGGGGCTCGGAGGCTGTGCAGTTAGGTCCAGCTGTCCGAAACAAGGGTCTAGTGCCAGCTTAGCAGGAGGGAACCGCCCTCAAGGAATTTGAAATTAAGGGCGCCTTAGAGATAAACTAATAAGAACAACTTCCAGGGGATGTGATTGCTTGTCTGTGGGAATAAACTAAGAGATTGTCAGTAACATGGGATCGAACAGGTCAGGAACTCCCCTAACCCCACTCAGGGTGTCACAGGGGGAGTCTAGGGGCAGGAGGACTAAGATGGGATTGTAGCTAGTGAGTTAATCTGGTGATTAAGTTCTGGTCATTGCACCTGTGGATGGAAAAGGGGCCACATCCTGAACCTGACAAGCTCAGGGGAGGCCAGCGTGGCGGGCCCTACAAACTCAGAGACCAGAATTCAGCACACAGGATGGTCTGAACATCAAAATTCTGAACCAAAGGCCGGTCGCGGGAGGTAGTCACGCATGGTACTTAGGCCTGTGGCTTCCTTGACAAAGGTCAGTCTCTCCCGTAAGTAAGCCTGTCTAGTGTCTTTTTGCATCTAAGATAACATTCCTTTGACATGTCAGAGTAATCTTCTGTTTTAGACCCCAACTGGCAATTGCTGTCAGTTTGGCTCAAACTCATATAAATTCTCTACAGGTTTGGACATTTCTGAGGTCGATACGTCCCTTTTAAGAAAGCCTATGCACACTGAAGAGGATTGGTCAAGTTCAAGTCTGGATTCCGCTGGTGACTTTGGGGGGTCTCAGCACAGAGTAAAACTCCCTAAAAAATCCTCACACCCCATTCTTCTCCGCTCTCGTTCTGGCCGTTGTTCTTCCCAGAGCTCTCCTTCCAGACTCTTCCAGCCCATCCGGCATCTTCACTCATCCCTATTTCATCCCCTTCCTCCTGCCTTCTGAGCTTCTTTTTTCTTTTTCTGGTGCCTCTTGTAACATAAATATTACGAGCTTTTAGCTTCTTCATTTTACCCATATCGTTAAAAAAAGAAATAGGGAGATTCTCCTTAGAAGGCAGAAAGATTGTGAATACACTAATATTTTTGTCCCAATCCAAAATATAGTGACGATATTAGTTAAGGTTCTTTTGCTACAACTAGCCCACACCCACTCAAGCTATTTCAGTCCAATCGAGCATTGATCGCGCACACCCGTGGAACCAGGAAAGGAGCTGACTGATGAGCAGCCCGAGGGGCGAGACCAAGGGCAGCTCTGGGGGCTTAAAATCAGGTATTGGTGGGTCCTTCCTCCAGAGTAGCCGTCTCAACTTTTCCACTGTGCTTCACTAAAGAGGAGCCAAGACTTTGAAACCTTTCCATTATTCCTAATTTCCAGAGGATAAGAGTCAGAATTATATGAATTACCACTGTGAAACCGGAAAGGCCGGCGTTCGGGCTGCCTGGCGTCCACCAGACCCAGTAAGCAGTGACACAGATTGAGTCCTTATGGGCATTTTATTCAGATGCCAACAACAATCTGAGAAGGCGGTGGGTTTGTCCCCTAAGAGACCATCTTAAATTCCATTTCAAACCGACCCTTTTTATAAGGAGACAAGTGTAGGTAAGGGGATTGGAATTCAGGGGGAAAGGTCACCAGATAAAAGTCCTGGGCAGCTGGTCCTTATCTGAGTCCTGGGCAGTGGGCGTCTCACCCTGGAGCACACTGGCTCAGACCTCATCCGGATGGCTTGCAGTCCGCCTGGGACACAAAGGTGGAACTGTTTCCGGTCTCCTGGAGTCAGGGTGGGTCCTACCTTCCGTTCCTGGAACCACAGCTGTTTACATGCATTCATTCCTAAGCTTATTAGCTGTTACCAAAACTAAAATTTTCCAACTCTGGAGTCCCCCATCACCTGCGTTGCTAAAACTGCCAGAGGCGTGTGTACGCCTGTGCACACAGAAGGGCATAATGATGCTACGCGAATTATAATGCGTAGTTTTAAAGTCTAATTATTGAACAGTGACGTGTCCAAAAGATCACACACACAACAAACCACAATAAACTAACCTCACGGTTATAAAGCTGAATCATCAAAAAAACAAATTCACGGTGACTTACAATGAGTGTAATTTATAATTAATGATCAATGTCATTAAGCTATCAGAACCCACAGGCAATTCACAACAACTCTGACAAAGCACCGACGGTGAAGCGTCGCTGTCCCACACTGCAGGACACCTAGCGATCTGCGGGCCTGCTCTATGAGAGCACCCCTCAGGTCTTCGCCAGCCCGCCCGCCCGGCAGGGAGCCCCCTCGGCAGGGCGCGGGGTAGGGGTGCTCAGAGCACTCTGGTGACAGCCACTGGAGTTTGTGAACCCCGAGTCTGAGTGACCCAGAATAACCCATTCATCTCCTGCATAACCCATTCAGTAGATTATTAGAACCTGGCCCCTTGCTGAGTGTAGAAATTTATGGCATATAGAAAAGTCATTCGCACGTAAGAACAGAAGCATGGACTTGGCGGTTTTGGTCCGTGTGAGGCTCACCTGGTAGCTCCTGGAGCATTTGGACTCACCGCTCTGGAGATCTGCCACAACCTCCAGTAACTAACAGCTCATTTCCACAAACTGAAATCTCCAATCCTGGGCAGGCATTCTAATCGGCTTGAGCTAGGTGACCACGCTGGACCAATTGTCCCTGCGGTTGGGGTTGGAGGAGGGCACAGGACCTCTTCATGGGGAGATGATTTGTTTGTTGGGCTGCCTCGTGGGTGCAGAGGGCAACTCCTGGATAAGACGGGTGGCACAGATGATGCGTCCTCCGCATTAAATACCGCATCAGGGTCAGAAGACACTTGCTGCATCTTGGACACCCAGAAATAATTGTAATCTTTATTTTGTCTCCAGCCTCGAAGTGGCTGGAGGGAAAATCTAGATTCAGCTCAATCCAAGGCAATGATGTTAACAATGCCTCTAGGAAATGCTCAGTCTCTGAGCTTTTGGAGGCCCTTGTCCACTCACGCCCCCCACACCCCTTCGGAATTCTGCATTAGAGTCCCTGGTTCCTGGAGTCATGAGGACTCTGTCACTTGTCCCCAGTCCTGGGCCCTGCTTGGCAGCTAGAGGGATTTGTGATTTGCTCTCTCTCAGCCTGGCCAGGGCCCCGTGTTACTCTCTGGATAACTCGGCCTCCCTCTAGAGGTCTTGGCCAAGAGGAGATACCTCTGAGTTTCTGTCGGGTCCCCCACCTGGGTCCCCACCCTGGTCGTAGTCTTCTCTAGACCCTCGTTGTGCCTGACGTGGCTACTGGGTCCTCATTGTCTAAGCTTTGCCACATGACTTCTCTATGTCCTTAGTGCTTTTCACTTTCTGGGTGTTTCCCTTTGAGGACTTTTTTCACACAGGGAAACAAAAAAAAAGTTGCTTGGGGGTGAGATCAAGTGAATAGGGAGGGTGAAGCATGGGGGTCATGCCGGTTTTGGTAAAAAACTGGTGAACACTCAACATGGTGTGGGCAGGTGCACTCACAAATCACTCATCATGAAATGGGCAAATGTGTTGAAAGAATCTTAAAAAAAATTTCACTTAGGCTGAACTCAGCCTCTCACAACAACACCATCTGGTACACTGATAAAGATGGGATCCTAGAGCACCCACCTAGTGGGGGAAGCCTGCACTGCAAGGGGCCCATCCTCAGGAAGACAGTTCTGGGATTTTTTGGGGGTCCCCCCTTGTATGTGTGGAGGTGTGCAATGGGAGGGGGAGGTTTCCTCCTTACTCCCCTCTTCACCCCATAATCCCTCAGCACTGAAAGGCAAGGCTTCCATCATGTTCTCTGTGTCGTGGCTTCATTGGCAGGCTAAGAGCTGGTTCATACTACATGAGAGAGGAAGACAAAGGGGTTTGGAAGGTGGTAGTGTATGTTTATTGCACACTTTCTTTTGTTCCCCACGCTCTCTAAGCACTGCTAAGAGTTATGGTGCTTGGTGTCTGGAAGGAATCCACTTTGTTCAACGCAAGCTTCGTGTCTACTAGCTTGCTGACTTCTCAGTACCCTCCTCTGAGGTGGGTACTAGTGGTATTTCCGTTCTACAGATGAGGCCACTAAGTCATAGAGAAACTCAGGCACTTTCTCAAGGTCACACAACTGGTAATGACATAACCTGCCTGTGAGTCCAGGCATTGTGCCTCTGAGCCTGTCCTTTCCGTCAACTGGCAATTCTAACTGTCAAGACAATAGTCTGGATCTAAAGATTAGTGTCTTGCCGAGAAATCTCATTTTAAATGTCAATAGAAGAATATTAATTCTTTACCTCTTTTTGCATTCTTCTGTAACAATTTAATCTCTCTCCAGGCAGATGGACGCCTGGGGCTGACCAAGGGGAAGGCCGAGCAAAGGAGAAAAGCACATTAATAATTTGTCTAACTGTTGCCTTCCTAGGAATGTGACGGGGCGCATGTGGATGGGGCCTGCCTAAGCACCGTTTGGGGGAGGGATTCTGGGCCCAGGCTGAGTAGCTCGGGAAAGGCGGCTTGTCGGGAAGATGCTGTGAGGGGTCCCCAGGCACTTAGCTGAGAGTCACATGCCAAGAAGACAAGAGCTCCTGGAACTGCCAGGGGGACTCGCTGCTCACCCAGGAACTTCCTGGCCGCATTTCTCACCTACAAGGAGGACGTGCACACGTTAGCCGCACTCGAGTCTCTGGCTTGTTTTTTGGTTACATTTTGGATGGTAGTTAAATAGATAGGCATCTTATTCTAGGCAACATAAGCTGCCCCACCCCTCGGGGAGAGATCCTGTACTGTGTTCTGAAAACAATTGAATTCTTGGACCAAAAAAAGCGGAGGACCAGACGCAGAGAATGGGACCCACCTGGGCAGCCAGGCATTCCTAGGGGTCCCCTTCTCGGTCTCTGACCGAGTGTGGAGTTGCCAAAAAGAACAAGAGACAAAGGCTTAAATGTCAGATTTTATTGGAGAGGGGAACCGGAGAGCGTGCGTGAGAGCTGGAGGGAGTGAGGCTGGGAAGCAGAGAGCTTGTTCAAAGAAGCAGCGTCAGCTGGGCTTCCTCCTGGTGGTCCGATTGTGTGGGACTGTCTGAGACAGACATCTCGGAACCGTCTGTCTGGAGGAAAGAAAGAGAAAGAATCTATCCATCAGTCCCTGTCCCTCTCTGGTCAGAGGTTTGTCCCTCCACCAACTGGCCAAAGGTTACTCCCTCAGCTCTTTTACATTCCCCTCCATGAGGCAGAGAAGTTCTGGCTCACGGTGGCCCATAGGGAAAACTCAAGCATCGCCCATCACCGGCTCTGAAGTCCAGGCTACTGCACCCTCTGTTCGGTTTCCGGGCTAACCACTCTAGTTTCCTCAGGTGAGAGGCACGAGGTCAGTGTCGCACAGCCCTCCTCCCTGCTAGTCACCCCGAGAAGACACTGTCAGCCCTCTAAGTGGTCCTCTCAACCTTCTTGCTCCAGGCTGGAAGGAGGTAGCACTGCCCTTCTTACCCCTTCCTCTTGGGTGGGAGGAGTTGGCTCTTTCGGGACAGCAACAGCTTCCAGAGAAATCCTCTATAAATCCCTCCTTTTCAGTCTCTTACCTCTCTTTTATATACTTGATGTGGCTGAGGGGATCAATAATTGTGGGAAGGCTCTTGACCATTTCCTTTCATCTAGGGTTGACGAGCCTTGAAATTTCACATCTATTGTCTCTCGGTGTTTCGGTGGAAACTTCTATTTAATGTTCTGTTACCCAGATAAAGAAACAAATGAAAGAGAAGAAAACTTCAACTAGTAATTAGCTGCATGAAGAAATGAAAATGGGTGTTACGATCAAGAATGGTCTGGGGGAAGAAGAGCTCGTTGAGAACATGGGTCCAGGAAGGCATCTCTCTGAGGAGGTGGCATTCTGCGCTGTGACCTGAAAGATAAAGAGCCAGCTCTGCCGAGGTCTGGGTATGCGTGTGGTGAGAGAGGAGAATGCATTTCAGGCAGTGGGGATGGCAAGTGCAGGATCCCAGGTGGGAAGGAGATGGGTGGATTGAATTGAGCAGGTGGTGAGGGACCAGTGGAGAGCAGGGTGGGACCTGCATCACGAGGGGCCTTGGCCGTGGTAAGGGGGTTTGGATTTTCTTCTAACTGCAAGGGGAAGCTGCTAGAGGGTTTTAAGCAGGAAATGATCTGACCTGATTTATATTAAGAGCCCTAAACAACATAACAAACCACAATGTCTGGAACTGGTGTGGAATCTTATTCAAACAAACTGTGTAAAGAGGTATTTGAGGAGGCAACCTAGGGAATTTGAATGCAGCCTGGGTATCAGATAATATCAAATAATAATTGTTAATTATGTTAAGTGTGATAACAGCATGATTCCTAGGTTAAAAAAGGTCTGTGTTAGTTTGAGATGCATAATGCACAGGTGTCTGTGGAAAATGTGCTGTTATATCTAAGACTTGCTTTGACATATTACACCCACCCACCCCAGAGCTTCCTTACACTGTGCTCTCTACTGAGTATGTTTCTTAAAATGCATTTCAAGAGTTACAAAGAAAAGAATTTGGCCATTGTGTGGAGAATGGACTGCAGGGGGCAGGAGCTGGGTAAGAGCAGAGAGGCCAGTTAGGAGGCCTTTGCAGAAATCCAAAGAGAAGATCTGGTGGCTGAGAGTCAGGGGAGGGGGCAGGAGAGGAGCTGGAAATAAAGACAGACAAGAGAAGAGCCTGCAGAGCTTGCGGATCAGACGTGAGGAACTTGGTAGTAGCCTGGGTCAGACAAGTATGAAAATGACTTTGGGAGCAATGAGGGAGCCCATTTTCCCACACGGGAGTTTACATTCTCAAATTAATCTCCACTAGATTGGGAACGGGGAAATGGGAAACTAAGGCTCTTCAAATTCTGCGTGTCTCAGGTCAAATGTATGTTGGATTTAGGGGCCGAGTCCCAGTTAGCAATGCAACCGTGGCGAGCTAGCAAACCGGCGGGGGATCTGGGGACCGGCAAGAAAGTTTGGAATAGCTGGAAATCCTACAATTGTAATTGTATAGGGTGGGCAACTGGAAAAATTTCCTCCCATCGGGAGCTGTCATTCTCAAACTTTAGGTCAAACCCTTGGTTCATGCACTTGTGGAATAGATTGCTTTTTTCACACCGATGAGGCCATGCTATTGTGCATTTCAGCAGCGGAGCCTGGGAAGACAGCACTCGGGTTTGCTCTGGGTTCGATCAATTATGCAAACACCCGGTTAGCTGCTGGAACCTTCACTCAGTCAGCACTCAGGGAGCTTCAGTTCAGCCCCAGGAACCCAGCCCAGCAGAGGAACACCTGGCTGCCTGGGATCTGCCCTGAGGCCAAGCTGTTGGCTGGTAGCTATTTGCTTTGGTGTCAGTGTTTTCTTTTCCTTCCTGCGCAGCCTGTAAGACGAATGGAGATGTGCATCTGTCATTGCGGATCTTCCCAGGGCTTGGGTTTTCTGGATATAACCTCGTTTAATGGAGTCAGGTCTTTTTTGTCCGGCCAGAGGTTTTCCCCTATGCATGAAGCATTTCTTTTGTTGTGGTTTTGCTGCTGCTAAAGTGTTATGATGTCTTGTCACTAAAATACAAAAAGAAAAAAAAAAGAGTGCTCTTATTGAGAGCTCTGAGGCTCTGTATGGTTCTTGAAATACAATTAGGACAGAGCACTTGAGATGGGCTGACCTCATCCCTCGTAGGCAGCAGCTGCTTCGACTGTTCTGTGTTCTACCACCCTCCCTGGTCTTTGACTTCCTCCCTCTGCTTGGCCTACCTTGTCACGTTGTTCTCTAGAAAGTCAGATCACCCTGTACCATTGGCTAGGTTTCCCCTGGCCAACGGTTTTTGGCTGCTCATTGAGCTGGTTGTATTGCAGCTAATCCTCGCTCAGTTCAGCCATGTGCGCTGACACTAGAGAACACAATAAATCATCATTTACGGGCCATGATGTTGAATTCTAATGGTTAGAACACAAAGTCTGCCTCTCCTTGGCGTCCAAGCGGTAGCTACCAGCTCCTGGAATAGATCCCTGTTGTTTCTTAAAAACTCAGTGTCTCCTAAGTTAGGGGCGCAAATCTCACAACTCATAGTATATTTATTTTTGTTAGAATATGTTGATTCACGTGCTTTCTCTGCTACCAGAGATTGGTACCTGCTTCCCAGGTGTCTTATGGATTTCTCTAGTAGGAGAAAATAAACCAGGCACCTTCTCCCTAATGTCTCCATTTCTCCAGCCCCAACCACTTGCCATCAGGCAAGTCACTCAATATATTTGAACCGTATTTCTTTCTTAGGTAAATAATGATCCTCTCTTCCTTCTTTCCTGTCCTTGTGCCAGGGTTGGGGGGTTTGCTGGGATGATCCAATGAGACATGACTTGTAAGTATCCTGAACAAAATATAATGAGATCCTTCACGAAAGCTAGCAATCACTGTAGTAACCAAGAACTGTCTGTAGGGGGTGGGAGGTATACATACAGCAACAAGTGAGCATGTCTGTGTTATTCAACAAACCTTATTGAGTACATGCCCAGCAAAATGATCAACAAGACACAGTCCCTGCCTTTAAGGAACTGAAAGTTTTGGGGTGTATACAGATTAAAACAAGACAAAACATGTGCTTACAATAGAGAGTTGTAAGAAGTATGGTAATGCTGGGTCCCTTGTGAGAGGGCGCAGAATACACAGCGAGGTCAGAGAAGACACCCTGGAAGAGGTGGGGGCATGTGCAAAGCTGAGCCCAAGGAGAGAGTGGCCTCAGGGAACTGTCTGTTGTTCAGTTTGGCTCTAAGAGTGAAGCCAAGTGGTAAGACTGGAGAAGTAGGCAGAAGCCGGGTCATGGAGGGTTTGCCACCCTGGGGCACTGTGGAAAGGCTTTAAGGGTGACATGGTCAGATTTGCCTGCAAGCCAGTGGGGACTGTGTTGGAAGGGGGAAAGGCCGCAGGAAGAAGCTCGGTGAGAAGGCTACTGAGTTCAGAGATGTGAAGAGCATGGTCTAAGATAACGCTGGAGGGTTGGAGAGAAGCAGCTGGATTCAAGAGGTGCTTGGGAGGTGAAGTCAGAGAGTTTGACGTTTGATTAGGTTGGGGATTGGGGTGGAAGGGACAGGGACGGGTGACACCCTCATTTCCAGCTCAGAGAACTGTATGGATGGCTGTGCCAAGCCTTCAGATCAGCGTAACGGAAGGAGGAGAAACGTCTATTTTTCATATACATTTTTAATGTATATGAAAATGATGACTTCAGTTTGGGCTGTGACTTATACTCAGGGCCTATGGATTCCACTTAGAGACAGACAGAGTATTTAGATATTCTGCTGTTTGATTCACGGTGATTGGTTGCTCACAACTCCCGGCAGGGAGAGAAGGGCCACTACCTGGTTCTCACGAGACTGCCGAAGCTGACTGAACATGGACTAGGCGTCGGCACAAAGGCGGTGCGTGCACTGGCCGGCCAGTAACTTCTTGTGTGTGATCTGGCTCACACGTGGTTGAGTGGTACCAATCGGATTTTGTACTGGGAGAGTTTCAGCCACACCGCTGAGTCCTGCCGGCCATTCACAGACATCGGGGTTAGAAGGCCTTATAGAGCCCGGGGAAGCGGTAGCTGCCAGGGGGCTGAAGGCGAGTTGCTGAGAGAGGAGTGAATTGGTCCCCCACTGTCTTCCCGAAAGGCCTGAAAAGTGAGGAGGATGGAAGTGGGGTGACCACATCACCACCCCTGAGAGAGAGAGGCAGAGACAGCGATGCAGAAGGTGCCTGGTTTATTTTCTGATGTTCAGTTCCAGTTTCCTCGAGCCTGGCCACCCTTGTTCACTCTCTCTCCAGACACAGAAAGGTGGATGGATAGATGTTTAAATGTCAAGTGAACTTACATTTAATTATTTTTGCCTTAGTTCTTTTAAGGGTGTAAATAGAAAAGTCATAATTAGAATAGGATCTGTGCCAGGAGTGGAGTCTCAAGTGACAGAGCCTTAAAATACGAGACTAGCTACGGTGTCGTCGGGATGAGATACATTTAGAATTTTTCATTACAGGGTAGGAAGTTCGCAGTCTGAGATTTGGGGTGAAAAACAAGTGATTAAGTGGTCACCTGCTACCCCTTGAGACTCAGACCATATACACACAGAAGGTGAAGCTTTGGGGGGCCCGATGCCTGAATGGATAATGAGGCAGATTGTTTATTGCCGATAACCTTAGGCGAAGGCCAGCAGCAAAGAGGCGAGAATGCCTGTCTGTGCAGAAGTAAGCAGAGCCGGGGGTTCCGTGACTCGGGTGCAGGAAGCAGATTTTGCCCGTAGCTGGAGCTCTCTGATGACTTAGAGCCAAGTCCAGAAATCAATGGGCTTTGCCAAGCGTTGGTCTGCTCCTAATTTTCTGTCTCATTAAGTGTCTAGTGACAAAGTGAAAGCTCTGATTGACAAAGATGGATGTTCAGGCCATCGGAAAAGAATTACCTGGGAGGAGAAGGAGCGTTCGGAGAGAATGATGGCCCCCCGTGGTCCTCCCAGTTGTTTCTCACTCTGCGCTCCCCTCAGGAGAGGGAGGGCCACCTGCGGAGAGGCAGGTCTCCGGCCAGTGTGGGAGCGCGGGTCAGGAGAGACATGCTTAGGGCTTTCCAGTCTCATCTCTTCTGAACCCATGGGTCAGCCATCGAGGGGACAGTCAGGCTGAAGAAACTCCTCCTGGTCCCTAACCAACAGAAGATTTGTGGGCCTGGCCTTTAGGATTCATCTGGGCTGGTAGGATAGGCAGCCTTCCAAGGACATCGGCCGTCTGTGCCAGCCAGGGGTCCGCCTGCTGCATCAGGGATTGGGATGTGCTTGGACCACACGCCACTACAGTTCTGGTCCTGGAGGTCACTTTCTTTCCTCTTGTTTTCTCTTTCCTTCCTCTATTTTTCTAAGTGAATGATTTCTGCCCCCTGCTGTCATCCTGGTTTTGCTCCATGGTTCAGTACTGGCGGAATGGCAGAGGGTACGCTTATCATTTAGTTCACAGGTTGTAAGGATCTCACCGAGCTAGAAAGGGGAGGGATGGACAGAACCTGAATGTTTCGAGGCAAGCGAGAAACTCTGAGACGGCCGCCTGATGCTCGCTGTCTCGGAGCGAGGCGCAGAATGCGACTTCATGCTGCTTCTGGAAGGACTGTGTGTGATTCCTGCCTGTGAATGGGATCCACTTAGACAGAGCATCTTTGGAACTGTCTGGCCAGGGACAAGGTCACGTGTGCCGGGCAGGCCAGCGGAAGAGTGAAATTGGCAGGCTTTCATCATTTGTCCTGTCCAGTGACGCTGAAAGGGACAGTTCTATACACCACACCGTGCCTTCTCTCTATGGAGCCACAGCTCTCGGACCTGTGATGGCCACCTAACCCAGGGCAGCCAGCCCCGCGACTTCTGCTGTCTGGGTCGAATAGATACACTGGTCCAACAGACTTTCTCCTGACACTTGGTCAAGGAGACTTGGAGTCCACTGCCATTTGGAGTGGGCTCTGGAGTTGGGGCCGGCGCACTTGTGGCAGATGAACAGGCAGAGGAGGTGGTGGCGTATGAAGGCAGAACAGAGGCCCTGGGGAGGGAGAGGCTGAGCTGCTGCATCTGTTCTTAACAGCTTTCCCCTGATTTCAAGTCCTACCCTCTCAGATCGAGCCCTCTTTTATTTTCTGTCCTTGGAGTTTGTTACATTTCTGCTTTCTTACAATAAACCCCAAACTGTAGCAGAAATCTCGAGTTCGGAGATCTGGGGGGAGATCGGCGGCAGGCCCATCTGCATTTCCAGGGAAGCGAGATGCTGGGAGTGGCTGCAATCTCCCTAGCAAGGAACAGGGGGCCACGGAAAGTGTTGCTGTTCTGATCATTATACATGTTTTCCAAGATGTGCCCTAAAAGACACTAAGAGCTTATGCGCATTATTTTACTTACCGGCTAAACAACTCTGTGAGGTAGCTGTTATTATGATGATTACTGCTTCTATTGTTATTCAAAGATGATAAAAAGGGCTAAGTCACTTCACCTAGATCACACAGCCTATGGCAGGGATGGACCCTGTCTTCTTACCCATCCATTTCCAAGCTCCCATTAGGAGCCCATGGGGACCCACAGGACTGAGCTATCCAATCCAGACTGGAACCTGGGTGAACAATTCTCCCCTTGAGACAGGCACCTCTTTGTAACTCTAAGAGCCGGCATTGTCTGATATTTGCAGAGAAGTTGGCAGGAGAGTAAAGGAAACTAGGGAGGTTTATCCCGGAGCCGTTCAAGTCCCTTTGTGGGTTTCCTCCTCCCTGCCCCCACGGCCAGCCTGCTGCTCTGCAGCACCTCTGCGGGGACCACTGTGCTCCAAAGTAACCCCCCACCCCAGGTCAATTCCCAGACCCTCAGGTCTGTGTTTGTGCCCCAAGGTTTTACTCGTGTGGGTGCTTACTGGGGACAGATGGCAAATGGTATTTTGGGAAAAAAGGGTTCCGTGGTCAGATCGTCTGGGAAATGCTGAGTTAAATAAACACAGATTTCTTTCCCGCAGTTCTTTTGTGTTCTCGTTGTGTTCTGTGCGTCTCGTTGTGTTCTGTGCTCATTGTGTTCTGTGCGTCTCCCCCACGGGCACGCCAAGGGAAGAGTTTCCCAAACTTGACCGCAGAACGACTTCCGAATGTGGTTGGGTTTGAAGCAGAGACGGGGAAGGGGAGAAGCGTTGTGGAGGTGGGAGGCCGGGGGCTTACAAGACCGGCTCAGATGCACCTCAGGGGTCAGCAACCATCTCCGTACATGCGAGAGCACTGGCCTTGCCTGGAAGTCTTACTGGGGTGTGAGTGTGCGTGAGTGTGTGTGCGAGCGTCCATGCACCCGCGCACGCAGGCACAATCCCTGGCTATCAGCTCAAAGGCAGGGACCAGACTGATTTTTATCACTTAGCCCTTTCGGCCTCTCCTGGTTAAATAAGGCACAGCTGGCCTCCCTCGGGCTCTGGCGGGTGAGGGTGGGGGTGGGCTGGGGTTGGGTGGAGGAGCTCCTTATCATTCTGAAAAGTCTAGGAAGGAGAAAAGGCCAGTTAGAAGGCCACGTGCCCCTCCTCCAGGCTCTGACCCCAGGGGGCGCTCTCTCTCTGGCCTGCCCCGCCTCTGGAGGACGTGTTGGAGGAGCCTTCCCAGCACATTTCTCTCAAATTGACACCCTCTGTTTATTCCTGCACCCCTAATTTCCCTTTCAACTGCCTGGTTTATTTTTAGAGTTTCCCCATCCACCTCATTAACATCTCGTAAAAGCTTCTGTCTCATATTTTTACCATTTGTACCCTTAATTAAACACAGTGGCCTTTGTTATCTCCAAATACCGGGCCTTGTTAGAATTTAAATGGGGTGACAGTGCAGCGACTGCCTCACTGATATTTCCAGCGTTCCTTCCCCTTCCTCCAGCCCTCTTGTGCCGGCGAGGGGCTTGTCTAGAGCCCTGTCTCCCTGGGACTCTGTTCCCTTTTGGTTTTTCTTCCCATGGTCAAGGGCTGAGCATGTAGAAGTCTCGGATGCTGGCTGCTGCTTTGTTGGCTGTTTTTCCTCGGCACCCTTGGCCTCCTTCCTCTGCCCCCACCCGGAGCCAGCAGGGGAGAGGTTGTTTGGGATCGTGTGGAGCCATCCGATGTGTGAACAGAAGAGCGACACTTAATCAAGTGCACACCAGGACTCAGGTCCCTGATCCCACCCCCGCCGATCCACCCACCTCATCAGGAGAGCTCAGCCTATTTACCCTGTCCTGCTGGCCCAGTTTATTTTCAGACCTTCTTAGTGGGACTGGCCAAAATACCAAAAGCATCCGTCATCACAGGCACCGATCCCAGGTCCCACCTTGCAGAGGGAGGGAAGCTGGCAGGGGTCAGGAGCAGCACTTCCAGCCTGGAGCCTGAAGCATGGGCCCAGGGTCCTAGGGCCGAAAGGAAGATGCTTCCTGGGCAGTGTTTGGGGCCCGGGGAGGAAGGGCAGGAGAGCGCCGCGGTCGTCCTCCATGGCCTGGGTCCAGTCTGCTGTGTGGACCTCATGGTCTCCCTGGCAGGAGATAAACCTGTTGTCTGATGGCTCAGGAAGGGCCAGTGGGGCTCAGGCTGAGGTGGCACCCAAGCCCTCCAGAGGCAGGACAGAGTAGTTAGGGTCTGACTCACTAGGTCTGAATCCCGGTTCATCCCCTTGGCCTTGGGCGAGTGACTTTACTTCTCTTACTTGTTTCCTCATCTACATAATGAGACAGTTCTAATGGTACCTGCCTCGTAGGGTTGCTGTCAGAAGGAATCGGGTACCCACGTAAAGAGGCTGGCATGGTGATGGGCGATGGCACATCACAATCATTTAACAGATGGTAGCTGCCACTACTAATATTGGTATAATTGGAAGACAGTGGCCGTTGTGGCTCTACGTGGCCGCTCTAGACCACAGCCGCAGTGGGAGCCCGTAACGAACCTTCCAAATGAGTTCTCTTTGGGCTCGTCCTCCCAGGAATGGCCCTGTGGTCTGCGGATGGTGTAGGGTAACTCTGGGTCGTTGCGACGATGTTGATTTTGGCCTGCAGGAGAAGGCCTCTACTCATTCATTCACATCCCAATGTATCCACCAACATTGATTAAGCCCCTACTATGTGCCAGGTGCTGTGTGAAGTATGGTGGACACATCACCTCTCAAGCACCCTCTGCTCTGAAGAGGAAGACCCCGACTGTAACGTACATCAGACTGAAATGTGTTGCAGAAAGGAGAGTCAAACACCGGGGTGGAGAGGGGTCCGTGGGGGGACTCTGGAAGGGCTGCCTGCTGCCCCTGCCGGAGCCCCGACTGGTCAGCCTGGTCAGAGCAGATGCTCTCGGCTGTGGGGGAGAAGGAAATTTTCCTCTAGCCTCTGGGTTCTTCCAGCTGGTGTAATAATCAAATTGACAGCAGGCAGGTTAACAAGGCAAAATGGGCAAATTTAATTACGTACATACGTATGGGAACCCCACATACATGAGAGAGCCAGAGGCCCCTCGCATATGAGAAGTTCTGAAACGGAAGGGGAAATGAAGTGTGCACGGCCTTCTGAGCTGAGGAGTGAGGCCACGCACCCTGGGGCGTCAGAGGGGAGGAGGGCAATTCACAGGGAGATAAAAAAGCAGATGTTCAATAATTAGACGTTTGCCCTGCCCTATACATAGGCCATAAAAGATTGTCTCTGGTAATAACTCTTATTATGGGCAAGGCCCCACATTTAGAGTCTTCTAGGGAGAGGAAATATTTCTCGTGAGCCTGCAGGGTCTCCATGGCCTCCAACTCAGAATAACCCACATGTCAAAGTGGCATGTCTCGGGGAGGCCTGTTCTGAACCCCTTCGTGATCGTGACCAGCCTCCTGCCTCTGCTTTTGCTTCGTGGTGACAGGAGCTGGGTGTAGGAATGCGAAGCCCATGGCTCGTCCTGCTGTAGGAGAGACCGAACGGCAATGTCATCGGTTGGGTGACCTGCCAATGGGCACTGGGCAGAGCTGCTTACACCCCCTTCCTGTTCAGGTCGACTGTGTGCTGCCCATGTGGCTGCCAGACCTGTACCCGGGGGGAACAATCCCACCCAAGGCTGTCCCTGGGCACAGACAGCCCTCAGGGACCGCCTGCCTGAGGCGGGATTCAGAACACAGTCACCCGTGAGCTGGCTCTGGGTCAGGGTCTTCCGGATGAGAAACAACTGGCCCACTGCAGGTGAAGCCAGGTCTCTAATTCAGAGACCAGATGTTCCTCAGTGCGTGGGCCTGAACTTGACTGGCATCAGAACCGCCTGCCAGCTTGGTGAAACACAGCTTCCTAGGCTCCAGCCCAGTTCTAGTGCATCAGAGTCTTTGCGGCAGCGACGGACATTTTTAACAAGCTCTCCAGGTTGTTCAAATGCCCAGGAACGTTTGGGAGCCTCTGCTGGAGGGGAACAGACTGCCCTCAGTCCCCTGTCTGGTTTTCTAGACGCTGTTTTCTGAGCCTCACACTTGGTGTTCTGCATCTGGGTACTTGACTCTGGTCTTGGCTCGTGGGGCCTCCCTGTCCGTCCTGGCAGTCGGTGCTTCCTCTCTGGCAGGCTCGCCGTGATGCGCACCTGGGTATGCAGGGCAGCGGGAGTGAGCCAGACAAGGGAAAGGCTTTACTCCCGGTCACTGGTGGGGGCAGGCGTGTGTGCGTGGAAGGAAAGAATAAGGCGAGGCAATGTGCCTGACACTTAATAAGGGACGTTGGGCCAGGCGGTGCTTTGGGAGTATGGGGCGGGGGGTGGGGGGGCACTCTCCCTGCAGGGAGCTGGGAGGGCTTTTCCAGGAGAGGCTGGAGTTAGACCTTAATGGACAGATGGGTTTAGGCTTCCCAGCAAGGGGAGGGCACAAGCGCAGTGTGATGGGAAGGGGCTCATGCCAGTCTGTCGAAAGGGTGGGGAGACCCACGAAGGGCTTCGAATGCCACTCAACCCGTTGCCAGCTTCATGTAAGGCAAAATCCTTGGTGATTTTAAAAATTTTATGCGGATCTTCATCATTCCTTTTCCCCCTGTGGGCAGAAGGGGAGTCAGGACAGGTTTTTGAGTACAGTAATACGGAAGGCACACCAAATGTATTAGTGATAAGACCACCAGGGAAGTGGAGACCAGCTTTTTAGGGGCAGAAAAGTCGCTGTCCAGGGACCAACTCTGATTAGTTTGCCTAGAGGGTTTAACATTTTTTAAAAATTGAATGTCTTTAGACAGAGCATGTACCGTCCGGTCCCCACAGCCTGCCACTCAACCTGTCTGTTGTAGCCTCACGCGTTTGTGCCACCTGTCTAGCCCCACAGGTCTCAGAGTTTTCGGTCCCTGGAGGGTATTCCAGGAGGGAAATAGAAGGGTCTAGAGAAAGGGTGGGGCAGGCAGACAACACAGAAGAAGAAGATATAAGTATGACCTAAGGGCTGATGGAGGGAGGGAAGGGAGTAAGGGATTTAACCAACGAGATGAAGCGTCTGAAGTTCACAGACAGCCCAGGGAGCAGCTGGAGAGCCACTCGCTCTGGGAAATGCTGGCCTTTGCAGGCAGTGCTGGCAGTGCAGGACATGTAGGGCCTCGCCGGCGGCAGGCGGCAGTCTGGGCCTGGTGCTTGGGAGAGTGGTGGCAGCTGGGGTGTGGATCAGCTGCAGTACAGAGGCAGTAGGTGATGCGGAGGCGGTGGTGGGTGAAGCTGTCCAGAAAGGGGGTGGAGAGCTGGGGAGAGGCCAGGGACTGGGCCTGCAGGCCTTCTCATTTCTACGGGGGTGTGTATAAGAGTTGGGGTGACTGTATAACTGGATCCCACAAAGGAGACAGAGTCAGGCGAGGAGAGACCATTGGAGAAGGATGGCTGACCAGGCCGGGAGCACTCTGGGAGCCTCGGAAAGATGGACCAGGAACGCTGTGACAAGCCACTGGCATTGTGTTCTGGTGAGAAGGTAGTGGGGGCGAGGGTGCATGTGGTTGGCTCTCCTCCAATGGGTGGCGGAGCTCCTCTGTGTTTGGCTTCGCCTGAGGGGCTGGCATGCATTCCCTGGCTATGAACTGAACAGTGGAAGGGTGGCCTGTCCTCTGACATGTCACCCCGTGCTCCCTGTGCCTTTGGGCTTGGCCAAGGCTGAGCTGTTGCCGTTTGTCCTGAGCTGGCTCGCCCTGACTTGCTCCCCAGGCAGCCTCCAGCACCAGGGCCCTGCCCTGCGCCTCCAGCCTGAAGCTGCCCTCTCTCTGCCAATGAGCCGACTGGCTGGAGCTCTGAAGCAGCCTTGACCATTTCGACTTCCAGGTTGTTGGAACCCCAGCCAGGTTTCCCCTCGGATTTTCATTGCTCCTCCTCCTCACCGCCCCAGTGCCCGGTAATGTTGAAGACTGGCCGTTCAGCTGTGGCTGAGGGTAGGGAAGCTCACTTTGGAGGCGGGGATGGAGTTTGGGATGAAAACCGTGCAGTGTCGCTGGGCTGCAAATTTTTCTCCGGAGTGAAAATCCAGCTGGTCACTCCCCTGGTTCATCTCTGAAGCGTTATCTGGTATTTACTGAGGATGGAACCAAGGGCCAGTAGCTCAGAATGGAAATTCCTGAGCCTGGAGCAACTGGCTCTTGGCTTTCTCTGTCCCTGGAGTTCAGCTAAGGTTTTCTCCTGAAAACCTTCAAGCGCTGAGAAGTTTGGAGAGAAACAATCGGGAGGAAACAATTGGGAGGAAACACACTGACTGTCTTTCTCTCGGCACGGACACCTTGTGTTTTTTACAGTCAATGGCGAGAAGGTGGGTGAAGGGCAAGGAGAATGGATCGGTGGGGGGACCCGAGGAGCAGCTGCCGTGCCTGGCTCTCTGGGGTGACGGTCATTGTCTCCTGTTCCTGCAGCCTCTAGGACTTCCTGCTTCTGAAATTGTGTGCCCGTGCTAACCCACTGGGCAGAAACTGGAATCGGTGCCTGTCGCTTGCACAAACCTTCCAGCTGCAAGGAAAAGGAGCTGTGAGATATTTGACATTTAAAACGACAGCTGGAACGAGAGAGATAACGACTGACACGTTCATTAAAATCACCACTTTTGTTTCTCCTCACGCTCCATGCTTACGTTATTCTAAATTAATTACACAGCCACTCGATTTCTTCCTTACCTCCCCCTGCCTGCTCCCTGCCACCCTCTCCAGGTTCAGGAGCAGCACAGCGCCATATTCCTTTTGTTCTCAGGTTGCCCAGTGTGCAAGGTGAACAGGCCTCCAAGGAAAGAGGGCGCTGTCCAGGCAGGTATGCTGTCACCTGCTCCCAGGGTGCAGATCAGACTGAGCGACAGCACCCCTGTTTTCCAGGTGAGACTAACAAGCCTCAGAGAGGTTATTTGACCCATCCAGGGTAGACTGGGGAAGCTCGGAGAACAGGACTTAACCCAGGGCTTCCGGCTCTCGGCTCTTGAGTTTTCCAGATGTGGAAGGGATGAATCCACCCTCATGTGGCAAAGCTGGCAGCACACAGCATGTCCCGTCAAGTGGCCCCTGGGATTAAAAGACTGGAGAATACAGTTCAACCCCTAGCTTCACTGCCAGGGAGAGAGTGAGCTGGGGGCATCTGGGCAGCTACAGGTTCGAAACAAGGAGGCAGAGAAGAACCCACGTACTAAGTCATATCATGCGTATTTGAACCATTGGAGAAAGAAAGTTGCTGGTCACTCAAGGAAGACAGTGTCTGGAGCGTGTCTGGTTCTTTGATTTCACAGGCCGTTTTAACTGCAGCGTGTCACTGCCAGTAATTTCTCCCGGGAGATGAAAGACCGTGGTACAAAGGGCCGTGGCCCTTTCAACTGTGATTAGCTGCTCATCTGCCGTCGCAGGGGCTCCTGTTCCCTGAAACACTCAGGGTTTCTAGCCACGGGTGTTCATTCCTGATTCCCCAGCCCGGAGGGTCCCCGCAAACCTGCTCAGGCACAGTCCGCAGGTGACGCCGCCGAGGAGAGAAGGGATGCTACCTGTCAGGCTGCCCGAGGCACCTGCCCACTCGGTGCTCTGTGTCTCTCTGGATAATCCCGGCTGTCTCACCACACTTCCCCGGTCTGTGTGGAAAAAAGAATCGCCTTGGGGGAAAGAGTCACATATGTACCCACTCCAACCCCCGGTACTAATTTACTGTGAGTTAGTCATCCTCAGCTCAGACCTCTGCAAGAGGAGAGGCGCGAGAAGGCGGGAGGGCTGAGCCAGCCGGGGTGAGTGTCTGAGTTTGCAGACACTCCGAAGTCTTCTGTCTGCCCTCTCCCGTGGCAGCTCATCACTGGATCTCCCTTTTCATCGAGTCTAATGGCACCAGCTTTGTCTGGGGCTGGATATTGCAGAGTGATCAGCCCTGACCGAGCTCAACACTGCTTTCCAGTTACACCCAGACTTCACTCTCCCTCACGTGTTCCAGCATACAGCATGTTTATGGGGTGACTGGCTGGGGTGGGTGAGGGCAGACTCCACAACACGTTAGCTGTTCCTGGAGGAGTAACAAGTGTAGGGGATCAAATCAGTATGCATGACAGGTGGCAAAGAGGTCATGCAGGGCACTCGCCAGGAAGGGAAGAGGCTGGGATGAGGCTGGGGTCTCAGAGGGTACAGGTAAGGGATGCATGCATTTAGGGGTATATGCATGAATGGCTGGGTTAGACAATCTCCAGGATGTCTTAAATCTCTGGTATATCTCTGGCACTGCTCTTACCACGGCATAGAGTAATTTTAAATTTGTGTGTCTGCCTCCTCTGAATTCTGAGCTCCTTGAAGAGCTGTGTTTTGAGAAGGCAGCTTAGCATTGTACTTAAGCATGTGAGCTCTGGGATTTAATTATCTAGGCATAGCTGTGTGACTCTGGGCAAGTTTCATAACTTAGGGTTGGAGAATTAAATGAGATAATGGATGTAAAGCACTTAGAACAGTGTCTGGCATATAGGAAGTGCTTAGCACAGGTTATTATTATTATTAATTTGTGTGCCCTTAGCCCAGCATGCTACCTGATGTGCACTAGGTACTCACCACATGTTTGTTGAGTGAATACCCGTGTGCATGCAGAAAAAGGGAGGAGCCTGCCTTCATGGGAGTGAGTCCAGCTGAAGTTGTTTAGTGTTCTGGGCTGGGCTGGAGGGTTGAGTTGGGTCAGTAGGTTGGGAGTTGGGCCAAGATGTTTGCAGGTGTGAACAATGACTTCTACAGGAAATTGGCAAGAGCTGACTTCAATGTGAAAGGTCTGGGTAACTGGTT